>NC_138994.1:32921057-33521057 GCF_964341445.2 Mesoplodon mirus
CTTTAATACCTAAGCGGCAGACAAAATAGGCCCCAGCTTGAGAGGAAGTGAGACTCGCTCCCTTGCAATGAGAGGGCGGTCTAGTGGCTGAGCTGGGGGAGAAGCAGGTATCTCACTCCCAGTCCTGCTGTCATAAGTGTTTCTTTAACATTATGACAGGGAAAAGCAAATCCCTCATCCCTGAGGTTGAGTTTGGAGTTCTAAAATATAAAGCAGCCAAACCTTGGAAAACCTTCCATCTAAACCCTATTTGGTGAGGGCAAGGCCAGGCCGCTGGTGTCCTCACTGCCCGGGTGCAGCGAGAGAGCTCTGCTCCCAGTGCAGTCACAGCAGCCAGGCCTGACCTCCGTGTCCTTCCTCCAACTCCTGTCTCCAAAGACCCTGCCAGCAGCAGTCTGGCCCAGTCGGTCATGTCCATGGTGTCCTCCCAGATCAGCACCGACACCGTCTCCTCCATGTCCGGCTCCTACATCGCCCCTGGCACAGAAGAGGAAGGGGAGGCTCTCCCCTGCCCCCGGGCCGCCAGCAGGACCCCCTCAGAAGAAGGAGACGTAAGAGAGGAGCATGGGATCGCCCTCGCCGCTCTGCTCTGCTCTGTACTCGAGTCCCAAGGAGCTCAGTCCAGGGCCTGCCAGGGAGATCGGCAAAGCCCCCCAGTGCTCGGGAGGGGAGCCCTGGAAAACACGGTACCGTGTCGTTGAATCACAGACTCCCTCAGATGTGATCTTCCATGTGGCACCACTTCTGTCCTGAGGACTTGGTTTGGTTTGCTGCCAGGCGAGCTGCGTAGGAGAGCCGGTGGCATCTGCACCTTGACTTTTGTTGCTCCTTTGCAGGTGACGCCAGCGGCGTCTCCAGAAGGCAACTTTGCGGGCCTCGCCGCCACCGCCGAAGAGCAGGATGCAGAGGTAAGAGCAAGGTGGACGCTGGTGCCCCTCCCCGGTCAGAGGGACTGCCGGCGCTGGCAGAGGAGGCAAATAGGATGGGGGCTGTTCTGGAAGAAGCCTTCCATGGTTGTGCACTTGGATCTGTTAGAGGCAGGGTGCAGGCACAGGGACTGTCCGGTTAGCAGAGGGCGCTGGTCTCAGCGTAATAGGCGTGGGGTGAGTTCCAGAGGGAAGTCTCCAGGCCAGACCCTTGAGAGGGTGTTTGTCCTCCAATTCACTTAGTATTTACCTGGCACAGGCATCTCACATCTTCCTGGCACTGGGGGACACAAAGACCGAGTGACATGGCTTTTGCCTGCCCACGCCCCCAATCCACCCATCCCACCCATCCCGGAGCTCCGTCTGATGGAGGAATCAGACTTATAACTCAGCGTGAGAAGTGCTCTGACGGAGGTGTGCCTGAAGTATATGGAATGCCCAGCTCCCAGTGGGGACTCTACAACTTTCTCTTGAGCCAGATGTTCTCAAAGGAGTATCTGGATGGGATTGGGGATCCTAAAGGGTTCCTGAAAGTTTTATGATCTCACGGTTTGCTTTTTCATTTGACAACTTTGATTTCCACCTGAGAGAAACAGTGTGAGCTAAACTATGACCAAGGCTATTCCTGACAGTCCCAGGGTCCCTCTGTAAGGTGCCTCAGACCTGGACCCTCTGGAACGTGCCTCACACCTGGTCCCTACGGGCCGATCCTGCCTCGCCAAGCAAAATCTGCCTCTGCTGGGCCTCCCAGCCATCTCACACGGACAGGAAATGTATGGATACCAGGAGGGTGATTAGTTCTGTCTTCTGACCATCAGTAGACTCATTTCACTGCTTTACGGACTCACAGTGCCTTCCTTCTGTCCTAGGGAGATGAGGTTCTAGAAGAAGAGGACGGATCACCCACACAAGAAGATGGTAAAAGACCTGGTCTTTTGCTCCCTTTTATTATATTTCTTTCCCGGGTATTCTCTGAAGGGTAGAGAAAGGGGCACTGGTGTGACTTGGTGGCACTGCTCAAGGGTGTGGCTTTGGGGAAAGGTTGTCTTCTTGATGGAATATCAAAGCAAGCAGGGTATCTGAGGACCTCAGCAGCCTTCCTGGCTCTTTCTGGGCCTCTGAGCCAAGGCTGCAGAAGACACATGGAGTTCTCCATCTACGTTGAGTAGATCCTGAAGCTTCTTGGGCAACTGCCATCACCTTCCTTCCTGCTTCAGCTTCTCAGCCGAGTCTCACAGAACTGCTCTAGCAGCCCCAAAGTTCAGCTGCAGCAGGAGAACAGCTTCCTCCCCTTGGGGGAACCGACTGTTAGGCAGTAGGTTTTCCTGCTTTAGTGAAGAAAACGGCTGATGTTACAGTAGCAGAAGGATCACAGCCCTGGCGGCACAGCAAAGGTGAGGGGAAGAGACGTTAGCAGCTCAGCGTACACTAGTGTTTGTAGGCTATTGGAACGATTCTCTTTACCATCATTCAGGCCTCAAGTAGATATTTTTTTTTAATGGGAAGAGTTGGTTTACAAAGTTGTGTTAGTTTCTGCTGTACAGCAACGTGAATCAATTATACATATACATATATCCACTCTTTTTTTAGATTCTTTGCCCATATAGGCCATTACAGGGTACTGAGTAGAGTCCCCTGTGCTCTACAGCAGGTCCTTATTAGTTATCTATTTTATATATAGTAGTGTGTATATGTCAATCCCAATCTCCCAATTTATCCCTCCCCTCCCTTGCCCCCCGCCATAACCATAAGTTTGTTTTCTACACCTGTGACTCTATTTCTGTTTTGTAAATAAGGTCAATCATATCTTCAATCGGAAGAATTTTGTTTCTAGTAAGCCGAGAAGCAAAGGAACGACCTACATATAGAGCAAGGAAGTGGGGGTGGGGAGGTGACCTGGAAATCCCACCTGGGAGTGTAGGACCAGGCGTCCCAGGAACCGGTGTCTCTTCAGTCTGCTCCTCTGAGATGCCTCCACAGAAGGGCAACCTCCAGAGCAAACCTGGATCCCAGCCTGCATGCAGATGCCATGCTAGTCGCTTCTGCTTTGACCATGGCAGTTGCTTGGGGGGCGGTGTGGTGTGCAGGGGTGCGCATGCGCACATGACCACTCTCTCCTGGCCAAGTAGTGCCGAAGGAGGGGTGGTCGCCCAGGCTGTGCCTCTGCCGCACGCACACGCCAACCAAGCCGGGGTTGGGCGCTACCTCCCCTCGGTTGATGTCTTCAGGGCACAAGGCTCCGAGATCTCCATTGTGATTGTCGTCCCCAGTAGAATATTTGCTTCTAAAAGGCACACGGCAGTACGTGGTTTCCGCCTGACATTCCATATGTGGTTTCCACCTGACATGCCGTACGCAGTACATGTATGTTTCTTCCTCTCCCTTTCACCAAGGAAAAAAAACCGGGTGGGGAGCTTGAAAAAATAACATCTAAAACTGTCCCCTTCCCATCTTACACGACTGTAGGTTTCTGGTCATCCCCTTAAAACATCCTCAGAATAGCAAATTAAGTCTCAAAGAAAATAAATCATAATTTTGCGAACAATGCGATTCTTTGATTTGAGGTGCCAAATTACGGGACCAAAGAGCTTTAATTGCCATTTTATGTATTAGTCATTTCGCAGAGCCTTGTGGTCATAAACACACCTCACGTGCACCGACAGACACAGGCCGGAGTCCGGGGTCACTTCCCCCGTGTCTCTCCTAGATCCTCCAGCCTGGCTTAGCTCTGCTGTGGGCCCGGGTCTGCGTGTCCGAATCCCACAGACCTCCCCAGGGTCTGATTTCCCAGGAACGAAGGCTGGAAAGGGGCCAGTTAAGGAAACAGAGCAGAACAGAGCGAGAACACAAACGTACCCACACAGTTTCCTTTATTGTCCACTCTCCCCAATAATTATTGTTTTTAATTTTAATTATTTATTTTTTTAACATATGATTTGATGTTTTTTGTCTCCATCCTTAAGATTTTTATTTTAAGGACAGCAAAGCAGAGAAAAACACAGCCAGGTCCTCTCTAACTGCCTTAACTCCGTTAGAGGCCAGAGGACATTCGCATTTCTAGGTATGGAGTGTGACAATAACAATGACTTTGAGATCACCAGCATGAAAGCACTGGACAATAAGCTGTGCTCTGCGGTCTGCTTACCCGGTGAGTGGCAGTCTGCTGAACATGAACTTGATAGGAGATGCTCCCCTGCTCGCACCCCTGCTCTCACCCTGGGACACCCATCTCCTGCCCTGCAGTTCCTGCAAGAAGGCATGGGCTTTGCTAAGGTGCTGGGAGCCAGTTACTGAAAGGAAGTGAGGCGACCTCGGGAGAGTCCTTGGGCAAAGAGCGACTCTGCTCTAAGCGAAACTATTTGGGCATGGAGAAAGGCACAAAAATACCTCCAAAGCCTTCCAATTTGACCTGACCGTGTCCTCTCCATCATGATCTTGCAGGTCCCATGGCAGCGGGCCTGGTCTTGTTTCCATCAACAGGCAGTTTAAGGCAGACACGGCGTCTGTGATAAGGTCTTGGAAAGAGAGCCTGAGCCCTTGAAAAGGGAACCTGTAGCCCCTCAGAGGAGAGTGGTTAGTTAGGATCAGAGAGGAATTTCAAAGCCAGCATTTTATAGACTAGCTCTGTGACCCAGTGAGCCCTGGGCGACCACCAGTTGCCTTGTGCTCCCTAGATTTGGATCCCAAAGGAACGATCAGGGGTCGAGGGTGACTCTTCTCCCTGGAGCCCTAAGTCTATAAATTCAATCAGGGCCATCAACGTGCCCCTTATTCCTTCTCATGACACTAAACTGAATCCAGGATGAGTTCTCAGGAGGAGCCCACCTGTCAGTCACACTCTGGGCACTGATGTCCCCCTTCTCCATGCTCACCAAGGGCTTCACCAACCATGGCTCTAAAGCCACGTCTTGCCCGGTGGACTAGGTCGAAATTGCCCCTTCTGGGTTCACGGCAGAGACTGCCTTCATGTTGCATGGTTTGTAATCTCTTAAACATGCCCTGGACATGTTTAAGCTTCAGGAGAGCCACATCCCATCGTGGGTCCATTGCTTTACCCCCTTGGCAATGTGGCTACGGGTGCTGGAGGGACACAAACTCCTGCGGTTGCCACTCTCCATCAGCTTGCAAAAGACCCAGGTCCTCACCACTCTGGCCCCATGCAGGCTTGTGGTGGAGGAAGCCGTAATCCCCAGAGACACATCCCATGGCTTTCCCAGGGGCTCGCCAGCCTTTCCACTTAGCGTTGACCCAGCCAGGCCTGGGCCTGAGCGGCTGAGGTCCGGGGTACACTTCACTTCCTGCCTTCCCACTCTTTACCTGGCTTCTGTCTGTCCTTTTTTTCTCATGTCTTTTTGCCAAATGTACGTCTGTCTGTCCAGTTTCTTTATTTTGAAACTCATTTAGGTTATCCAGACTTCGTGTGAAAGTTCATGTTCACCCACACCCAACCCCAAGCTTGCTGGGCACGCGCACATCCGAGGGGCCCTCGCTGAGGCTTCCATTCCTAACTGGCAAGAGCCTGTATTTAATATGCTGAAATTTTCCAGGAAAAAAAAATATTTGTGAGACTAGATTAATCCCTGTTCCACAAAAGCGGGGATGCTTCTGTGGCAAAGGTTACAGGCAGGATTTGTTTTGGTCACTAGTTGGGGAAGATGCCATCTCTGCCCTCACTCCGCCCTGAGTCTGTGGCAGCTGTGCCGGCCAGCCGCTCACTGGGCTTCAAGAGAGGAATCTAGGCTCCTGCCTCCCCGCAGTGGCCGCCCACCAACCCCCGTGTTTGGCAGAGAGAGCTCCTGGGAATTGTTTTAGCCGCCCATGCTGGTGGAAACTGACCCCAGGCCTTGTGCTTCCTCCTCTCCCTAACTCCTACGGGCCAACCTGCTGGTGGATGTTTATTCCACTCTGGGATTGCGGCAGGGGAGCGAGACCTGGAAGGAAAACAATGCCTGGGCTTCTTTATGGTGATCTCGAGAGCCAGCCATGCTCAGATTAAACTGGCTTCACCGTTCAGGCCAGACATGAAACCGAATGACAGTGGCGGCTGCCGGGAGAGGGAGTTGAGGGTCGCATCGTAGCCTCACCCCGAGGTCTCAAGGGCTCTTACGGGATAAGGAAAGTGCATCTGCTCTCTTGGTAAAATGTTTCTCGGGTTCTGCTTTAGCGTCACACTGGTAGTAAAGAGCTGGGGAACTCTCTGGAAGCATCTGTCGGGTTAATGTCAGGTTAATGACAGGAGCATCCACTGTGGTAGTTCCCGTGGAATCAACAGACCTCACCACGCTCAGCTGTAAGTTCAAAGTTCCATCCTATGACTGAGGTGCCTCAGGCTGGCTTGGCCGTCAGGACAGCTTCTCAGGCACTTGGTCTCCCTCTCCACGCTGTTTCCCTCCCCACATGGATGCCACTCCCCTCACGGAGCGCCCACAAGGAGGGAGCCCGGGGAGCATCCCATGGTCCACCCTCCCCAGGCCCACAGGTGCTCTGCCAGGAGCCCCAGCTCGCGGCAAGGATGGCTCAGGTCCCCATCCTCGCTGCTCTCATCACCCTTGTGGGAGTGATGCTGAGAAAGCACCTGTGTCATTCCAGCACCTCTTCCGCTAAGAAGCCTCTGGGTCTTCTTTGGCCCTGAGACCAAGGTGGGGGGGCGATGGTATGTTCTGAGATTGTTCTGCAAGGTTCTCAAAGGGAGGAAATCTGAGTTGACCATTGTAGGTGGTGAGTCGATTAGAAGCGCGAGGCCATGCTAGGTAGACGGGGCCCCAAGGAACCTGATGGAGTATCACACAGGCGTCAGGATAGTGGCCAGGGGACCAGTGACAATTCTGTGAAAAGGCTCTGGGGAGTGTGATGGGAAAAAGCAAAGATAATTTGAGTTTATTAGTGGAAATACAAATGTTTTTGTTTTGTTTTGTTTTGTTTTTTGTGGTACGCGTGCCTCTCACTGTTGTGGCCTCTCCCATTGCGGAGCACAGGCTCCGGACGCGCAGGCTCAGCGGCCATGGCTCACGGGCCCAGACGCTCCGTGGCATCTGGGATTTTCCCGGACCGGGGCACGAACCCGTGTCCTCTGCATCGGCAGGCAGACTCTCAACCACTGCGGCACCAGGGAAGCCCGATACAGATGTTTTTAAATGATGGCATTGGACAGGAGTGGGCATACCAATGAAATCTAAAAGTACTTATGGAGGGAATTCCCTGGCAGTCCAGAGGTTAGGACTCAGCACTTTCACTTCAGTGGCCTGGTTCAATCCCTGGTCGGAGAACTAAGATCCTCCAAGCCACTGCACAGCCAAAAACAAAACAAAGAAAAGTACTTATGGAGACCTGAAATAACCCAAGACTAAGACGCCACTAGGAAGGGTTATGCTTCGCAGATACTAAGGAAAAATCGGAATTAACTTTCTCTTTTCCTGGAGAGAAACCCTACAAGATGGTGGAACTGTTACAGACCTTAAATTTAATTAGTGGCTGGGTAGAGGCAGGAAAGAGGTGTGTGGAATCCCCCTAGATGTGCTCCCCAAATCTGCCTCTAGAGGTCTCCTCACTCCCCCGTTTCTGAGCATGAGGATGGAATTAAGTGGGAACCACCTTTCTCTACCTCCCGTGAAGGATTTTGAATCTCCAGGCTCCCTTTTCTGGCTGAGGGCTGGACAGAATGGTAGCACTCGCTCAGGAAGTCCTCCTGCGCCTTCCAGGCTTACCTTCTGCATCCAGGATGCACGGAGCAGCAGGGTTTCGCCGAGGGTCTGGCAGAAGCCTTTTTAGAGGAAAGAGCACCACCAACTGTACTAAGAAGCTGGGGAGATCAGAGACTTCAGGTCTGAGTCCTCAGGCTGTTTCAGAAGGAGCCACTTTTCAGCCCTGGCTCAGAATCTGGACCGGTGGTGTTTGTAGCAAGGACTCAAGAATTCAGAGCCAGGCAGCCTGGCAGCCAGTGGTGGTGGCGGCGAGGCTGCGGCAGTGTTTTGATTTGACTTTGTGTGTGTGTGCGTGTGCGTGTGTGTGTGTCTTCTCTCCTGTTTACCATTTGCTTTTGGTCTTTCGTACCAAACAGCCGCAGTTCCGGAGTCCTGCCCATTAAACACAGAGGAATAAGTATGAGATCTACCAAATTATATAAAACGAAGGAACAACATATTACATCTGGGGGTTCCTAACTTAAAAGGGCCATCTTGCCTGCTCTGCATCCTGTCACCCTTAGAGGGGAAAAGCACTGTGGACCCATGTGCCGGACTCCGGTACCCCCAGGGAGTACAGATCCCCGCATTCCGTCTGGCTGTGAGAGATACCTAAACATTTCCTGTCCCACTCACTCCCCTTCCCCTGGGATCCACCTCCACAAGACTATTATTAGAGCCTTAGGGCGGATTAGCACACCAGGACATTTATGGGTATACACAATTTATACCCGCTGAATCCTAGTGTTTCTGCCATTAAAGGGTTTCGTGTCTTGGGCTGGCCTAAACTGAAGCTGACGCCAGACATTTGTGAGTGGCCTCCCTCAAATGTGACACAGTGAGCGTCACGTCCACCCTCCAGGGTCAGCCGGCTCCGTCCACGAACTGAGCCCTCTGAAAGGCATGGCTTTCGGCTCTTCCCTGGAGGAGATCACCGTGTGCTGGAGGATCCAGCAATTTCCACACAGCATGAGAAATAGGGTGGTGGTACCGGCCAGTGGTGAAGCACTTCGGAGCACGATGGACCCCATCTGGCTTCATGGGGGGCTTTCTGGGGCCAGGTGCTGGAAGAGGCAGCTCAGCAGTCCTCGGCCAGAGAATGGAAGGCTTTCCCCCAACTCAGGGGGTTAGGGCTTCATCCTCTCCCTTCAGAAGGGGCATCTCGCTGCACTGGGGGGACTGAATCAGATGGAGTCAGTCTGTGGGCTGGGAGGACGACTTGGGGGAGATGAGTGTAGCCTGAACAAGGCCTGGGGGGGCGGATGGTTTTCGCGCACATTCTGTGAGTCAGGCGCCCTGCTCACCACTCTTCCATGTCACCTCGCTTAGTCTCACAGCATCCCTGGGGAGTAAGTACTTGTCTCCCATCTGATGGATGGGAAAACCAGGGCTCCAAGTACAGTGACCTGCCCAAGGTCACACAGTCAGTACGTTACAAGCTGGGGCTGTATCCCGGTTTTCTGACTACAGATTTAGACCTTACTAGAGCTTGAACAAAGCAGGAGGTCAGGATGGATTGGATACAGAGCATGAAGGAGAGAGAAGCACCAAGAGTGGGTTTCCAGCATGGGCAGCGGGTGCTTCTCGTGCAGGAACTGCAGGACAAGGGGGGAAGATGATGAGTTTCGTGGATGGTACCCGGGGGACCCCAAAGCTCTGGAGCTAATGTCTCCTGGGGTTGGTGGCACCAGCTGATAGCAACTCTCGGTGGGCTGTTCGGGTGCAGAAGGAGAGGAACAGCTGTCACTCTGTTCTCTGCCATGCCATTTGGTCCCTGGCACCCTGCTGGGCAGCCAGTCCCTTCCTGCCCCACCCTGGCCCCCACAGCAAACACTAACTCTGAGCCCAAATTAACACACTCTTCTCCCTCCCCTTCACCTCCTCCTGCTCTCGTGAAAGTCTCAGCCAGACTCAGTTTCTTTTCCTGGTCCGCTGTAACACTTAGGCAAACTTCAAGACCAAATAAAGATACAAAGGTGGATCCTACGGCAAGCTCACAAAACAAGGACCATCCTGCATGTCCCTCCATCAGTGGGCCACAGTGGCCATGACTGTCCCTCGCCCAGTGGACGCCACTGCTCCCAAGTTTCACGTGCTGTGGTTTGCACCCTGTGGGAGTTCCAGCTAATGCGCATCTTGCCAGCTTTCGTGCCAAACTCCCGGACTGTCCTGCCAGAGACACCATCTGCACCAAACCAAAGGTCCGGTAACCTTCCTTTCCTCTTCTCAGGTGCCTGGCAGGCTGACGACAACGTGCTCAGTCGTCGGAACACGCAGCGCAGACGCTCATCTTCTGGCAGCCTGGGGGACCCCGAGAACAGGCTCTGCGTGTGGGATCCTTTGGCCATCTGAGAGCCTTAGCCCCTGTACCAGGGCTCTCCTCCCGTTCTCACATCCCATCCTGGCCTCATGGCACCACTGACCTCCTGGGCATCCTCAGCAAGACACACGGAGACTTTTTAGAGCCACGTGAAAGCTGGATGCTGAGGGCACCTGACCCTTCTCCCAGACTCATCTTCTTCCGCAACCGTGATCCTTCCCCTCTCAGAAGGGACTGGAAACCTCTTTTCTCCTTGTGGGCTAAAGCCACTCGAACTGCAGCTCATGAGACCCTTTGCAGAGAGTCTCTGGAATGTTTCCACTGTATCTTGATCTTCAGGTGGAGCTGTGGTCTACAGACTGGTTATTTCTTGCGCATCTTTTTTTTTTTTTTTCTCCTGAGGAGGTAGACCAAGAAGACTCAAGAGTTTGGGTGACTTCATTACAAACACCCATCTGGCATTTTCTAGTCTCTGGGACATCATAACCAATCTGAAACCTGCAGTTTGGGGTGGCGTTGGGGGATGACTCCTGTGAGAAGGGAAAGCCATATTGCACTGTAAGTGGGGTTTCCCTCATTATGCATTAGGAGCTCCTCTCTCAAGGACAAGAAGCAGTGGCAACCACCAGAAGGTTGGTTGGGAAAACAGTTCTTGCTTCTGGTAGCAGAGGCTATGCCTCGTGTGTCTGCTTAGGAAGGAGGCCTTGAATCTGAGAACCCCTCAGTTACATGATGACCTACCGGGGAGTTCTTTATGATCAGGTGCACTCAGGAAGGCCTGGGGCTCCATCCTAAGGTGACACTGCAAAGGCATTTTTGACCCCCTCGATGTACCAGGCACTTGTTAGGGACTGTCGTATATTATCACGTTTCATCACTACCGCCCTGTCAGGTGGAGGTGGCATTCTTACCCCTGCTGCCCCCGTCTCCACCCCGCTTTTCTGAAAGAGTTGAAGAAAGAAGCTGAGAGAGGGGTGGACCGGTGGTTCTCATTTGGTGCCCAGGAACCCCAAAGGAGGTTGGGGGAAGGGCTGAGCTGGGGTCAGTGGTGGTCTGGGAGGCTCCCCACCCCACCGGTTTTCCTCCCCTGTCCTCCAGATCAGCTGAGCCTGATGGGGGGAGCCGGAGGTACTGCCTTCCATAGGCTCATCAGAGATTTAGAGATGTTGTTCAAATCACATGTGCACCCCACCTCACTCTGCTGTAGGGCATATAAATAACAGCCTGAAACAGCAAGACCGTAAGCTGTTGGCTGTTCGTCCCTCAACACTAGTGTTATCAATGGATTCCTCATAGCTCTCTGATAGATGCATTGTCTGCTGGCTTTTGGAAGAGGTGGTTATTTAGTGGAGCATGAGATTGAGAAGCAAAGTGGGATCCAACAGTTTGTGAGGCTGAGATATGACAGAGCCCTAGGCTATGCCCACCATGATGGCCTGAATTAGTAGTTGGAATTGTTGCCCTAGAAGAGCTTTTCAGGGTCCTTCCCAAGGCCTCAAGGAGAGCCCAGTGCTGGGGAATGTTTTGCACCTCCTGTGTGGCTGCTTTGCGCCACCAGGTGCCTGGTGACCCTCACTGCCTGGTGGTTGTGGTTCACATCCTGCCCTGGGGGTGGGCAGGGGGAGGCCTGTGGTCTTGACAGACACTACATGAGCCAAGCCTGAATCTCAGCTTCTGCCTTGAGTTCCCGTGTCCACCCGCTCTGAAATCCTGCAGTGGGCTCTGCTGTTTCAGGCCCCATTTAATGTCCTTCCTTTCCCCGAAACAATCTTACAGCCCCTTTCATATTGAAGATTCGAGCAAAAACCACACTTCCTGATCTCCTTGAAGTCTGAGTCCCAGAAGCACTAGGGAAGGGGGTGCTCCCTTAGCCTGGGGTGGTGGCATAGAGATCCACCTCCTCTCCCGACAGGTAGTATTCAGAGTGTGGTGTTACCTGAGATGAAGGAGATGCAGGTAAACAGTTGCCACAGTGGCCAGGAACCCTAAGAGGAAGCCATTGCCTTCACCCTTTCTGGAGGGTCTGTCTTCTCCCAGGAAGAGGCTCAGAGAGATTCCTCAAGGCCTTGGTTCCATAACCAAGACATACCCGGGTGAGAAGTGGCCCTTCACTCCTGTTTCTCAGACAGTTCCTGCTCTCTCCCCCATCCCCTCACCTCTTTGCCCTCATTTAGCTCTTTGGCGAGCAGAAATATCCCATCCAAAAGGGCTGGGATCAGGGAACAGGGCACAGAGCCTGGTCGGGGAACAGGACAGCCGCCCCAGTCATCATCTGGAGATGGTCATGTTGTTAGCAGTTGACCCACAGAGAATATGACGGGGCCTGGTTTCTCACACAAGGACACAGACTAACCGGAGGCCTGGGGCTCCTTCCTGCCACACTCAGGTCGGAGCTCACCTATGAGCTCACTTCCGGGTGGTGTGGTGATCCCAGCCTTCTCACAGAGCCCTTTTTCCTTCTCCTCCCCAGTCCCATCCCACCAGAGGTCATGCCCACGCTGGGGCATCTCCTGGGCACGGACCCACACACGTTAAGCCATCTCACCTGGGGAGGGTTTGTGTCCTGTTCACCTGACCTTGGCATGCTGCTTGCTCACTTTGCTTTAGGATCTGCACACCTAGTGTGTGTAAGTATGTGTGTACTGTTGTGCCATCTGTGTACCCCTCACTCCCTGGAGTACACTCATGGGCACACTACAGTGGGGACGTCAAGGATGCAATATTTATGGATTGCTGCATGATTTTTAAAAATGAATAAAACTGTTCACAAGGGAAGAAGAGCTGTTAACTGCGCAGTTGGCTTATTTGTGAAAGTTTCTGTGCGACTTTCTCCAGCACGTCTTTAATACTTTGACTCAAAACAAGCTGGACATGGAGGAGTGAGAGGGCAAGGGGTAGAGGGAAAGACATGTTTCTGCGTGGAAGCTGGTGTACCATCCCCTGGGCACAGCTCCTGCGCAGAGGCCTGATAAGGAGCCCTCTCCTCCACCCCCCCACACCGAACCCCACCCCCTTCAACCGGAGAATTTCCAACTGCAGCTCCTCAATAATTGAAGAGCAGGAAAGCTGGTGACTGGAGGTAGGCTGGGGGAAGGGAGGAGGAAAGACCACAGTCCACCGTTAGTCCGTCACTTAAAGGTTGGTGAAATTAATGAACCCAGTAGAAGAATTTGGCAAGTCCATGGCTTTCCTGGGTTTCACCCACCGGCTCTGTTTCCTCGGCTATCTGGAAAGGAGGGAGAGCACTTCCGAAGAAGCCTCTGGAATGTCAGCTTCTGGGAATCTTGCTGAGGACGGGGCGGGGAGGGAGCGCTTACCGGGAAACACTGGATTACCCTAGCCGCCTTGGGGTGTCTGAGACCAGGGCTGCGGTTTCTGCGGACCTGAACGGCAGGTGGCATCGGAGAGTCAGACCTGCTTGCGGGCACCAAGACGACACTCGGTCGAGAGACCGGGGCAGGCCGCAGAAACGTAGGAATTGCCACTCGCAGCCCAGAGGAGAGGAAAGGAAAGCCCCAAGCATGCCCCCAGCCCTGGCCCCCGCGCCACGGGCTGCGTCCCAGGAGCCGTCGCCACCTCTGAGCAGCCCATATGGGAAGGAGGTGGGGCGGAGTACGGATCGCGCCGCGAACTGCTCGCCGAGGGCCCCGGGGCCTCTGCGGGAGCGCCGAGCCGCGCGCCTCTCCGAGCCCTGCGCGGGGCCCTCGGGCGGGAATGCTCGGAGCCGGGACGCGGTGGCGGGTAGGGGGCTGGGTCGCGCGCGGGAGAGGGCGGCCGGACGGAGTTGGAAGAGAGTTACCGCGTGAGAGAGCGGTTAAGAGCCTGCGGTCTCTTTGGAGACGCCCTGGCCAATGGCAGAAGCGGAAGCTGTTTATATGGGCGGGGCGTCGCCACGGCAGCAGGAGACGCCTTGCGAGCGGCTACTGAGTGCTGGTCCCTGGCCGCTGGCTTTCAGACAGGCGCCGGCGGGCGTGAGTGCCGACGAGGATTGCTGGCTGTGCCCTGGAGCTGGGAGCAGAGAGCCGCGGTGAGGGTGGGCAGTGGGAGGAATTTCTTTGAGAACCTTCCTTTGGCCCGGGCTGCGCTCTGAGCCCGGTAAGGGACGGGGAGGGCTGCAGGCCGTGAGAAGGGAGGGCGTCAGTACCAGCCCGCTCTCCCATCCGTCCCCGACGGAAGTGGTGGGCCCGGGGACTGACATCAGAGGCGTTTGGGGGACACTCACTTCCTGCCCCCTTATAACTCTCTGTATTGTTTCCTTCCTTCCCCTTGATCCCCATCCTAATATCCCTTTTCAAAGATCAGACGACCTCCCCCGCCCCCCGACCCGTCGTACTGCCCTCCTGGACTCTCTCGCCCCATTTCCATTGGTTGTGGACGGAGAGAGGGGGGTTAATTCCCCGCTTTGAGGGAGAAAGGGGTGGCCTCGCATGCCCCTACACTATTCCCTCGTTTGGCTAATTAAGTCTCCTCTAAAAATCAAAGAGGAAAAGAGCGAGGGGAACCCCGTGTGGGTCGGACCCCCGGGCACACCTTCTGTTTCCCAGACCTCGGCAGTAAAAGATCCTCCCCAGCTGCAGGAAGGATTTTAGTAAGAGCCTCCCCCCTCGCCCACACTCTCCCCTCGGGGGTGGGGAAAGAGGGCTCAGTTCCCGCTCTGGTCCCCGCAGGCACCACATTCCGTTTGGAGGAGGTTACCCCCGGATCGTGGGATGGAAGCCCGCTTCCGGGAGGCTGCGTGACCGAAGCCGCGGGAGTCAGCGGGCCGGAGAGCTCGGCGGCCACCCTCGGCTCGGCTCGTGGATGTTGACAGCCCCCTCGGAGAGTCCCCGCAGATATGGCGGAGAGCTGGCTACGCGTCTCGGGAGCAGGGGCAGCGGAGGAGGCCGGACCGGAAGGCGGCCTGGAGGAGTCCAACGCCCTGAATGACAGCCTGACCAGCCTGCAGTGGCTGCAGGAATTCTCCATTCTCAACGCCGAGCTCCCCGCCCTGCCTTCGGGGGACACCGACCCCCACGGCTCCCACGAGCTGGCAGGCTCGGCCGACCTGGGGTCTCCCCTGGCAGCGGACCCCACTGGGCTGGGGCAGCTGCACACGCCTGGCAAGCCCACGTCCTCGTGCACGTCGCGGAGTGCCCCCTCGGGGCTGCAGGCCTCGCCTCCCGACGACGTGGACTACGCTACCAACCCGCACGTGACGCCGCCCTACTCATATGCCACGCTCATCTGCATGGCCATGCAGGCCAGCAAGGCCACCAAGATCACCCTGTCGGCCATTTACAAATGGATCACGGACAACTTCTGCTACTTCCGCCACGCTGATCCCACCTGGAAGGTAGGGAGGCACTCCCTCCCTCCCTCCCCATGCCCGCGCAGACTGGACTCACATGACAGGTCCGCAGGCCAAGTAGGCGCGGTACGGCCAGGGCCCCGAGAGAGGAAGGCCGTCCAGGAAGGACCTCAAGGGAGCCCAGTGCTTGGACTGCTGCCCCTTTGACTTCAGAGACGGAGGAGGGAGGATGTTCAGAGGGCTGTAGGGGTGCCGACATAGAGGTTCAAGTGGAAAGAACTTGTCACTCATCCGGCAGGCTCAGCCCAAAGACCAGGGCTGAACTATGCGTGGACACAGCCCCCCAGGGTAGGTTGATGGACTGAGGGACACACTTTTGTCCCAAGTCCTGGAATTCCTCGACACTACCCTCCTCAAGTTCAGTTTGTCAGGGCGTGACTGCAAGCAGAGCATCGTTCCTGCCAGGCTCCCCATCCTGCCTGGCTTCAGTTGGCTGGAGGTGGTCTGGGATGGTTGAGGGGCGTGCTGCGGGGTGTGAAGGCCATCTGTGTCCCAGTGGAAGGGCTACGGGGCCTTCCGAAAGCTGCTGTGCCATCCCCCACCCCAAGCCCTCCCTAGTTTCCTGCCTTCACTCCTCCCCCTCTTCTCATCAAACTCCCTGGGGGGACAATTACCTCAGCCACGTGCTTTCCACAGGGGCTCTTTCCTCCCACACTGGCTTCATGTTCCAAGTCTCCGGAACCTGGCACAGAGCAGCCAAGGGACCCAGGCCACCATGTAAACCTCCCAGTCTTGCCAGGGGCCACTACTCGCCTGCCGGCCCCACCCACCAGGCCCCAGACCCCTGTGCCCCAGCGTGGTTTGGACTGTGCACCCAGGCGTGAACAAGGCAGGATGGTGATTCAGGCTGGGCACACACTGCCCTGAGCCTCTTCGACCATCAGGATCAGGGGCTACTTGGGGACAGAGACCCTGAGGATGCACAGATCCTTCCCTTTGGCACAGATCACAGGATCAAAGTTCCTGTCATCACAGCTATTCCACGTTTGCTTGGGCCCTGATGCTGGGGCAGGTACCATTTGTAATCTTGGTGAGAAAGCAGAGACCCTCCACCACTCCCCACCCTACCCCAAGCCCGAGAGGCCCCAGGAATGAGCGCTATGCTCTTGGCTGGGTAATAATCAACTGAGGCCTCAGAGCCTGGGGTGGGAGGAGGGGGACATGGTGGGTGAGGGCCCAGGCCAGCAGCCGGCTCTACAAACAAGGAAAGTCATCAGATCCTCCCACACTACATACACCCCACACACACAGCCCCTCACACCCACTCACTCATTTCACAAACAGAGAAGGCCAGTCAGGCCCAGGCAGAGGGAGATGGCCGTCCAGGACCTGGGGGAGCCAAGGCCTTTGACCAGAGGCCGCAAGCAGCGGGGTAAGGGAGGGATGGCAGGACAGGCTGGCACTGAGAGCCACCCTGCGGCTCAGGGCTCGGATGACTGAGCAGGCAGATATCCTGGCAAAAGGGAACAAAAGCCCCCGACACCACTCCAAGCTCCTGGTGCCACATGGCTGGTGTCCCAGAGCCTCGCAGTCACAGCAGCGTCTCTGTGTCCCTGCCCCCATTAGAGAGAAGGTAGTGGTGGGACTGGCAATGGCGCTAGGAGCCCCCCATCACTGACCGCACCCACTCACCCAGCTGTCTTCCTTCTCTCCTATCTCCCTGTGTCCAGAACTCCATCCACCAAAACCTGTCCCTGAAGAAGGGCTTCATCAAGGTGCCTCGGGATAAGGACGAGCCAGGCAAGGGGGGCTTCTGTCGCACTGACCCCCAGTATGCCGAGCGGCTGCCGAGTGGGGCCTTGAAGAAGCGGCGGCTGCTCCCAGTCCACATCCACACGGCCTTTGCCCGCCAGGCCGCGCCGGTGCCCAGCGCCGCCCCATGGGCCGGGCCACTGACCGTGAACACCGAGGCCCAGCAGCTACTGCGGGAGTTCAAGGAGGCCACTGGGGAGGCGGGCTGGGGTGCAGGCGAGGGCAGGCTGGGCTGTAAGCATAAATAGCCGCTGCCCAAGCAGGTGGCCAAAGTGCCGCGGTCCTCCAGCTCCCTGCTGCAGACTCACGAGGAGCAGGGTGAGCTGGAACCCCTCAAGGGCAACTTTGACTGGGAGGCTATCTTGGACGCTGGCACGGTGGACGGGGAGCTGGGCACGCTGGAGACCTCGGAGCTGATCCCGCCGCTGAGCCCTGCCTCACATGGGGACGTGGACCTCACCATCCATGGCCACCACATCGACTGCCCTGTTACCTGGGGGCCTCTAGTGGAGCAGGCTGCCGACAGCCTGGACTTTGATGAGACCTTCCTGGCCACATCCTTCCTGGAGCACCCCTTGGACGAGAGCACCTGTAGCTCCCTGCCCCCCGAGCTCCTCTTTGAGGCCTGGGATGCCACACTGGCCTCTGACCTGCATGACTGGGCCAGCCTGGGCGCCTTCTTGTAAGAAGCCAGGCCCTGCCCCACCTCCAGACAGCACCGAAATCTTGGCCCAGACTGCCCCCCTCCCCGCCAGTGCAGGCCCATGGACACCCTACTGCCCAGGCAGGGGCTGGGCCAGCTCACCCCACCAGGCCACACGGCCCCCAGCCCTGGCCATCCTCAGATTCTAGTCCAGCAGGCTGAGAATTGGGGCCCAGGACCAAAATTGCTGCCTCTGCTCCACAGCCCCGAAAACACACACAGTGTTTCATTGATCCACTTCTTCCCTGCCCCAGAGACACGCTAAGGGCCCTGCACTATGAGAGCTGCGGCTTGGAGGGGCCCTGGCCAAGGTGGAAACATCAGTACAGCGCCTGCCCCAGAACATCTTAGCTTCGAAACTTCTCTCTCTCCAGTTCTCCTCCTGAGGTCTCTATCCAGAGCAAGTTCCCAGGTACAACAAATGCTGAGTAGGTGACTGCAAATTAACACCCTAGAGGCCTCTCCCAGCAGAGCTTCCCTGGGGCTGTGGCCAGCAGTCTGTGAGGCGGAGCTAGGGGGGAAGAGAGAGGAGACAGAAAGGAGGCCGGGGTGCCGGGTGGAGCCAGGAGATTTTCTAAGGCCTCTGGGATCTTCTGGCTTCATCCCTAGAGGTGGGGCAGAGGGTATGTGTCCCTAATCTTTGAGCCCAACTGGAGGCTGAGTGTAGCGGGGAGTTGGGGATCTGGGGGTTAGGGCCTGGGGCAGCCAAGCTGCAGAGGGAAAGGGGACAGACAGACTAATGTAGTGAGTGTAGCTACAGCTGAGGCTTAACTGGGAGGGACGCAGTGCTTGCTAGAACCACTGGGACCAGGAAGGGGGGATGGCCCCGTGTCCTTGCTTGCACTCCTGCGGGGGCGTGTCTTGCTCCACCTGAGGCTTCCTCCATGGTTGCAGAAGTTTCAGCTTCTCCAAAGGACTCTGAAAGCTGAGCTGGGGTCTCCTGCTGGCTTGTGGCAGGTATAACTTCTTCTCCAGGATTCTCTGGATACTGAGCTGGGGTCTCCTCTTTTACTGAAGGTTTATTATGTGTACCGGCTTCTGGAGATTGGGCTGGAGCCTCCTGTTGAACTGGCAAAGGTTCAACCTCCTCAGATGGCTGTGAAGGCAGCGTGCGGGCCTCATGCTGGGTTGTAGAAAATTCTGCATTAGTAAGGGGCACTGAGGGCTGAGCTGAAGGCTTGTGCTGATTTGGAGAAGGTCCCACCTCTGGAGTGGGTTCTTCTGTGATGGTAAGCTCCACATCTGCAGGTTTGACAGCGACACTGGATAACTTTGAATGCTGAGCATGAGAGTGACTTGGAAGTGAAACTGTCATTTCATGATGCTCTGGAGGTTGAGCTGGCTGTTCCTGTTGAGTTGGAGAAGGTTCCACCTCCCCTGAAGAAGGCTCTGGAGGCTGAGCTGGTTGCTCCTGAAGGGTTGCAGAAGGTCCTATCTCCGGAGGAGACACAGCTGGGATCTCCTGCTGGGTTGGAGAAGATTCTGCCTCATTAGGAGGCTCTAGAGACGGAGCTGAGGCTTCCTCCTGGGTTGCAGAAGTTTCAGCTTCTCCAAAAGACTCTGAAAGCTGAGCTGGGGTCTCCTGCTGGGTTGCTGCTTTCACCTCCTCAGGAGGCTCTGTAGGTTCAGAAGGCTGAGTCAGTTGTTCCTGTTCACTTGGAGAAGGCTCAGCTTCCACAAGAGGCTCTGGAGGCTGACCTGTGCGCTCCTGCTGGGTTGGAGAAGGTTCAACTTCCCCAGGAGGCTCAGAAGGCTGAGCTGGCTGCTACTGCTCCCTTGAAGTCTCATCCTCTCCAGGAGGCTCTGGAGGCCTAGCTGTGGTCTCTTGTTGGGTTGTAGAAGATTCTGTCTCCTCAGGATGCTCAAGAGGTGGAGCCAGGGCCTCCTGCTGAGCTGCAGAAACTCAGCTTCCGTAGTGGCCTCTGGATTGATGGTGAATTCCAAATCCAGAGGTTGAAGTGGAACACTGGGCAAGTTTGAAGGAGCGTGACGCTGAACGCCAGGTAGAGATGCTACCTCATCAGTCACTGGAATTTTAAGTACATACTCAGTAGGGAAAGCTGGAGACTCACTTGGGGCCTCTTGATGGAGTAGAGAAGGATCAATTTCCTCAGGGCGCTCTGGAGGCTGACAAGGGGTCTCCTCCTGGACTGGAGGAGGTTCAACCTCTTTAGTGACCTGTGGATTTATGGGAAGTGCCAGAGCCAGAGATTTAACAGTGACATTGTACAAGTGTGACTGCTGAGCTTCATTTACCCCATGATGTGCTTCTAGTCGAACTACAACCTCCTTAAGTGTCTCCAAAGGCCGGGCGAGGGCCTCCTGAGGACTTGAAGTTTCTAGCTCCTCAGGGGCCTCTGAAGGCTGAGATGGAGCCTCCTGCGGAAGTGGAGGTGGTTCTACCTCTTCAGCGGGCTCTGCATGCTGAGCCTGGGCCTCTGCCTGGGGTGAAAAAGATTCAACGTCCTCAGGGGTCTGTGGATGCTGAGCAGGGCCCTCCTGCTGGGTAAAGATTCAGCCTCCTCAGTGAGCTCTGGATGACGAGTTTGGGCCTCCTGCTGGGATGCAGAAATATCTCATCCTCATCAGAAGACTCCCTGTCGTGTAGCTTTTGGGCCATGTGTTCCTTGCGTGTGGCGCTGAGAGGCCTATACATATCCCTAAGCCAAAGTGGCCGCCTTCTCCCGAAAAAGCCCTCCTAGAACACAGAAAGGGAAATATTAATTCTGCATCTCCCCTGCTTTCTCTGGCCACAGTACATTACCCTCCTCACATCTACCTGACTCTCACTTTCCCCTGAGCTTCTCTTATGCAGCAGAAATCAAAAAAAGGCCCCTTGGAGGAAAACACACACAGTTAGTGTTACATGTCACTTTTCATCTCTCTCACAATGTGTTATCTCTGCTTTCATTAGGACTAAATGGGGACCTCAGTCCATAATCACAATGAGCAAAATCACCACAGACCCAGGATCATGAAAATCATTGCATGCATGCTGGCCTTCCAGGAGTTCTCTGTGTCTGTCCAAAATGGACCCCAAGTGTCTCTGGAGAGACATTTGTATGTGGCTTAGCATGGAGCATAGGCAGGATTTTCAGCCCCGTTCACCTTTCTTTGCCCTTGGCCAACTGCCCTCGTGCAGTGAAAACACTGCACAACGGCACTGGGCAGAAACTTGTTACTCCCTTAGACGCGCTTCACACCAGTCCGCTTCGGACTTAGTCGCACATGCAGCATTTGCTGGGGGTGTGGGTGTGGGGAGAAGGTGATTTTATTTTCCTGGCTGCTCTATCCTATAAGTTGAATCACACCAAGTAAACACCTGAACCCAACGAGCAAAGTCATCTATAGCTCTCTGACTTTCACTCTGCAGGCTGTCACTCAGGTGTCAGTGAATTGTGGAATCCGTTTAAAGGCCATGATCAGCACAAAATACTCTTTTCGAATACAAATAGAAGAGAAAAAAAATCACAGTGCACAATAAGTTTGTTTCAGAAACTACTTATGTCCATATAGTATGTGTCTACTCGACTGTGACATAAAACGTAGCTCACAGCCCAAGCACAGTGTGTGATCAGTGGAGAAGTCCTCAGTGGAAAGGGACCATCTTCTTCTTGGTAATCACTAGCAGCATGACCATGGGGCAAGATAGTTTCCCTTTCTCTTTCTCCAGTTCCTTATTACAAAAGGAAGAGACAAACTAGTGTCTAAAGTTTCTCCCGGTTAAAATTCTATGAGGTTTGGATAAAGGGAAGAGAGAGTAGGGGCCTGAAAAACAGTAGGATGAGAAGGGAAGTTTTCTTGCCACTTTCCAGGAGGGACTCATATGTTCTACCTTTCATCAGCTTTGAGTGAGGCCAGCCCCTAAATCCCCAACCATGTGGCCCTCCCTACCCCAGAGCCTCCTAGAAGGCCTCTGGCCTGGCCTGATGCCTGGGAGCCAGGCATCAGCCCAGCAGGAACAGGTACAACCAAAACCTCTCCCCGTCCACCCTCTTTCCTTAAAGGACTAGTGAAAGCAGATGAATGTGTGCCAGTCCTGTTCTAACTCAGCTTGGGCTGGGGAGCTAATTCTGCTGATAAATAAATTAGGGTAAACCTTTAGGGTAATTAAACATTCCTCCTGCCTTTGGCGAGGAAATTGAAATAGATGAGTTCTAAGTTCTCCTCTAGTTGTAAAATTCTGCTTTCAAAGACCAATATTTACCTTCTGCTTCTTTTTCTATCTTCCTCTTTTGCAATTCTATGAGAAGAAATCTGTTTTGAAAGAAAACAGGATCATGATTATCCATTACAACTATTTCCAAATCCTTATTCATTCCTTTTTACTTTAAATCTGATCTATCCAGTAAGATGATAACTCTTTCAAGGAAAGGAATTCTACCCTGTTTAAGAATCCTTTGACTCTTCCACAGTACCTAACTTAGGGTCTTGCATGCAGCTGGCGATATATTTTATTGACTGTTTTAGATAACGTTCAACAGATAATTCCTAATAAAAACTCTTAGAAGTAGGAAAAGAAAATAAAATTATCTGGCAGAAACCTAAGCATTGTTTTAAAGTCAAGAACAAGAGTAGGATGCCCAATCATTACTGCTACTATTGAGCATTGTGGAGGAGGTCTTAATCAGTACGATAAGAAAAACGAAGTATTGGAAAGAAGAGACAAACATATCTGCATATGAAACAAGGGACCCAAAAAGACCAAAAGAATCAACTGAAATTTTATTGGAAGTAACATGAGTAAGATGGCTCCATACAATATCAAGAGATCAACATATTAGCCTCAATAGCTTTCCCATATAACACAACTAACTAACTAAAAAACAGAAGAAACATCCCATTTACTATATCAATAAAAATGCATAAAGCACCTAGGAATAAATTTAGCCACAAATTTGTAAGACCTATGTGATGAAAATATTAAAACTTTTTTGAAGGACATTAAGAAGTACTTACATGGCATGAGATACCATCCTCCTAGAATGTTGTGAAGAGGTCAATTCTCTTCAAATGAAACTAAAAATTCAATGCAATCCATTTTATAGCCAAAATAATTTCTAAATAAAACCTGGCCAGCTGACATTTGGTAGAGAATATATGTAAGAATAGTTACGAAATGTATGCAAATGAAGGTCAAAGAGCAGGACATTTCCCTACCAGATATAAAATATGTTGTAGAGCAACTGGAATTAAGCAGTGTGATATTAGTACTGGTACAGGACAAGATAACTGGATCATAGAACAGCATCCAGATGAAGATAGCATATTAGACCAGGGAAGAAAGAATAAACCATTCAGTGAAAGATTTGAAAAGAATCAGATCTTCATGTACGGGGAAAATGTTAGATCCCCTACCTCAACCACACGAACAAACAAATACAACAAATTCTGGACAGATTATAAAAGTACTTGAAGAAAATATTAGAGGTGATGTTTACATCACGAGGTGACAAAGGCCTGGCTAACAAAACCCACCCCACATGAGCCATGAGGAGACGACAGGCAGATATGGTGGCAGACTGTCAACACACCTAATCTTCACAGCCCTCGCCCCCTTTTCCCCTGGACTGTTTGTCTTCTTGTTGACTTATAAAACTCTTGGGAGTTCCCTGGTGGTCCACTGGTTAGGGCGTGGCTCTTTCACTGCTGTGGCCCGAGGTTCAATCCCTTGTCAAGGGACTAAGATCCTGCAAGCTGCACAGCATGGCCAAACCCCACCACTTCGAAACAAACAAACAAAAACTCTTTATGGTAAAGAAATACTGGCTTTCATTGAATTTCAGTGTTTCGAATATTTCCAGTGTTTTTGTCTCTAAGGAGACAAGACAAAAGAGTGGAGGAGGGAGCACCAGCTTTGCAGTCGGGTGAAACTGCCTTCTGCTTTCGGTTTGGCCGCTGGGGCCTTACACTGATCTCCTTCATCTATGAGGGAGGGATAGTAATATCATCCTCACAGGACTGTGGGCTTTAAATCAGACAATATATGGAAAACTCTTCATCTTACGCTCGGCATGAATCAGTGCTAAGCTGGTGTCACAGACAAGATGGTGGAATATATCAAAGGCTCTGCTTGTGGCATCAGGCTCTGAAGGCTCTTTCCCACCAGAAGATTATAGAAATATTGCTTTTATTTTCTTCTAATACCTTTATGTGGTCTTTTTTCACATTTATGGATATATGTTTATTTAACATGAAACATGGGGATCTGCTATTTACCCCCCAAATAGTTAGGCAGCTATTCTATCACCATTTATTCATTTTCTTCCCCTGATTGCAATATTAAAACATGACATTTCAAAAGTCTTAAGAACACAGGGGTCTATTGCTGGACTCTATCCTACTTCAAATAAATATTCGGTTGCATTATTCCTCACTGTGGAATTGACATAACGCCTCATCTCTCTTCCGTTGAACACCATTATTGTCTACCATAGGAAGAACACTGCATGGCCCCTGTCCTCCAAAAGCTTATGGTATGTGTGGGGAGAGGAAATAACGGTTAGGACTCCTCGGTTTCACTGCCGAGGGTACAGGTCCAATCCCTACTTGGGGAACTAAGATCACACAGGCCCAAACAAAACAAAACAAAACAAAACAAATGCAAGAAGTTAAAAACAATAAAAAGGGGACTTTACAGAAATTCTAAAAATGCCAAAGGCCATATGCCACCTGAGATGTAGAGGGTACAGTCTGGGCAATGGCCAATGACTAGCAAGCTAGTCCCCAGCCTCCTAGGCTCAGAAATCATACTCTTCCTCACCAAGCGAGAACTCACGTCTTCCTGTTGTGGCAGTCTCACTTTAGCAATATCACAGGATTGATCAAACATCAGAATGCCAAATTATTACTTGACAATGAGAAATACATCTGTTCTACACACGGGGCATCTGTGTCTACACAATCAGAGAATTACCTTCTGTGGGGACAGGCCTCCGTGGCACACTAAAGCACAATCACAGAATCGAAGGCTACTTGGTGAGAACAGAATTAGAAAAGGAATCAGCTGAATCCAGAACTTAATGGGAAGGCCTGAGGTAACTGGATCCATCCATCTCCTCAACAGGCAGCCTGGCTAGTGGGCCTGACTCCTCAGTTATGCTGCCTAAGGTGCCATCTCTACTCTTGGGCAATGTGAGGATGGGCACTGCCCATGTTGGCCTCTCCTCACCTTTTCTATGCTTTCACTAGTGACCAACCCTCCTGCAGATAGACACATTTCTCTTTAGAAGTTAGTACATCATGTCAGGTTTGATTCAAGTGTGATAGGCCAGGAAGCCATTGGTCCTTACACATCTCTGCTCAGCTCCATGATGTGCTAACCTTGGTGGTTCTCTCTTGGGGGGCTGCCTTTCAAAAAACTGCTTACCACTTTTGTGAGTTCTGAGGGGAGGGGACTGCTTTGCTATGGCCCCTAAGAAATGGTGACAAACCTCACAGGACTAGGATCAGGAGGGCTGGAGTATTCAGGGAAGGCTTTACAGAGAAAGATATCTGAACTTGAGTTGGCTTTTCAGAGATTCATAGGAGTTCCACAGGCAAAGCAAAATAAAGGAATTTTCGATGGACAAAGGCACAGACAAAAGTAGGAATGGCTATGGTGTAACTAGCGTATAGTGAGGAGCTGCTTTGGCTGGAATGGAGGGCTGCCATTACAGGAGAAAAGATAACTAAAGTAATGTGGAGTGGTAGTGTAGAATCAAGACTGTCAGCCTATTAAAATCACTCTTTTAATGTTAGCAACTGCCTGCTGGGAAAAGTAATCAACCACTATGTAACTGAACAAAAGGTAAACAGGCTAGCTCCAGGAATAGGCTACTATAAATATTTGAGTGTAGCCTGCTGCAAGAGTTTACTTGCAGTGTTTTAATGGAACCTATCTACACAAGTCCTAATACACCGGAGAAGAAAGCTGCTAAGTAAACCTGAGGAATTGACGAGATCACACTTTTGTCTTTTAGGCATGTCCTTTTAGCCCTCCCAGGGTGACTGATAGCTCCTTGAGTATGGAGATCCTATATCTCTCATCACTTCAGCCAAGAAGGAAAGAAATCAACAGTAGAATGAGAGTGACTGGTGAGTACATCAAGTCAGCATACTTTCTTGAGCTGAAGAAAATTTACTATCATGTCAACTCTGGCCTTCTTATAAACTTCACGTGTCAAAATAGTCCAATAGCTTGTTATCAGGGATCCAATTCCATAGGGATCTCCTGGGAGTGAAGTTCCTTTTAAAAATCCTGTGGGGACTTCCCTGGTGGTGCAATGGTTAAGGATCCGCCTGCCAGCACAGGGCACACAGGTTCGATCCCTGGTCTGGGGAGGTCCCACATGCTGCGGAGCAACTAAGTCAGTGTGCCACAACTCCTGAGCCCGTGCATCTACAGCCCGTACTCCACAACAAGAGATGCCACTTCAGTAAGAAGCCCATGCACTGCAATGAAGACCCAAGGCAGCCAAAAAAAAAAAAAAAAAAAAAAACACACACACACACACACAAAAACATCCTGGGAATATAATTTTCATTAAAAGAACAAAGTGTATGTCAGTCCTCATGGCTAAAGGGAAGAATCAAGTAGTAGCAGGTGGAAAGGTGGATTTGATTCTCAGTTTCTGGGTTCTGAATCTGAATTAATTATTGTCCTTACCTCAATGAGACAGAGAATTCTAACACAAATCGTCACTACTACAGGTACAGATACTGCCAAGATGAGTTTGTTGTTATAGTCATAACCTGGAACTTCTTTTGTGAGCTAAAAAAATATATAACAATTTTTAAAAACAAGGCGATAGAAGGGATGAAAACTTACGATTCTTAATCCTATTCTAAACGATAGCTAACTCTTCTTAAACTACTATGAAACCCAATCCTTCCAGGCGAGTAGCTTCTATAAGAACAAGTCAAATTGAATGTTATTAGTCTTATCATTAGCATTTTCTTCTACAATTTATCTACAATTTATTTATCTTGTGTTATGTCCTTTTCGCGTCTACCCTAGGAATAGTGACACACTCTCTCAATGAGCAAAGTTGGAGATCACTGTCTTAGCCCGTTTCATGGCTGAAGATAAGATACTGACTAGGAGCCCGTGGTATTCCCGCTTGGGCACGTTAATGGCATGTCCTAAACTGAGTAAAAGTCCAAGTCCCATGTGTCAGGGGTTATCCTCACCTCACTTGACTCCTGCTCTTTCTGCTCACTCTGGGCTTCTGTGCTCTCACTGATATAGTTGTCAGCTTTCCACTGGTCCATATCCCATTCCGCTTTGGACACATTTACTTCTTGCTGCTTGCTGAGAAGCTTCATCAGGAGGCCTGTTCTAGAGATGAGGTTGGCACAGGCCAGCTGCACGTGGGTGTCCGAGCAGTCTATTTTCAAAGTCTGGATAACATGAGAAATGAGCCTTTGCACGTCAGTGTTGGGGATGAGGGACCAGAGCTGCTGGTTTACCTGAGTTTCAACTTGATCACCCGGGGATGCGAGCCCTGGGAAAGTGAAGCCTGTGGGCTTAGAAGATAATTCAGTGACCGTGTTGTGGTGCTCCCATTGTGTTTTGTTGGTGTGTTGAACAGCTGGCATACTGCTGTCTGCAGCAACAGTAGAATGTGCAGTGGAGACGTTCCTATGGCTAGTGTTTCCAGGGCCGGTTCCTCCTGGCAGAGTAGCGTTTCCTGTAGAAATAATTGCTTCAGAAACATTTTGTGCAGTATTGTTTTCTGAAGTCGTGTTTTCTGCAGAAGGGTCTGAAAGAGAAAATAATTCTGGAAAAGGATTTTCCTGAGAAGTCACTTCTCCTGAAGACGAAACAGCCTCTCGTGGAGGGGAATTTATGAGACTCCTCACGACAGAGAACGGAGGGCTTGCAAGCATCATTCTATCAAGTGAACTTTTCTTTCTGAACTTTCGACTCCCTTTTTTTTTTTTTTTTTTTTTTTTTTGCGATACACAGGCCTCTCACAATTGTGGCCTCTCCCGTTGCGGAGCACAGGCTCCGGACGCGCAGGCTCAACGGCCATGGCTCACGGGCCCAGCTGCTCCACGGCATGTGGGATCTTCCCGGACCAGGACACGAACCCGTGTCTCCTGCATCGGCAGGCAGACTCCCAACCACTGTGCCACCAGGGAAGCCCCTCGACTCCTTTTAACTTTGGGTTTTCTGTGGACCCGATGAGACCTAATTTTATGGAAGATGTTATTTTTTTTCCAGAATGTGAGATTAATTCAAAGTCCTTAATATTTCTAACTCTTGCCTTTGCATCTTCGAAAACATGAATAGCGTTGGATAAGCCTTTTGATTTGCTTTTAGCCTCAGATGGGGATTTTGGCGGGATGGAGGAACAAGGCCTGCCTTTGAAGTACGGTTTCAGGAAAGAGGAGCCTGCGGCCTTGTGTTCCTTTAGGAATGAAGACTCTGCATTGGAGGACTTTCCCACCAGCTTCCTGGGCCTCTGCACCATGAGAAGCTGTTTCAGCTTTCTTGGGGATGGCCTCCTGAGCTTTCATTCTTTGGCAGTGTTCGTCACAGATGGCTGGGCATCCTGTTTCCTCCTGACTCTCTCATCTCCCACTGCTTTGAGGTGCATTTTCTGTATGCCCCTTGAGGACCTTGTTCACTCTCAGCAGCTTTTCCTCTGTACTCTCAATCTTTGCTAGGCTGTCTTTCTGTGGTTGGGCAGTTTCTAATTTCTTTTGAAAGATGTAGCGTGTAAACATGGCACTTAAAAGGTTGGAATGCATACGCATGGCAGGTTTTTCTTCCTTTTTAACCTTATCAATTTTTTTTTGAGTTTCTGCATCTAACAAATTTTCCACAAAATGGAGTTCCCTCAATTTGTTTTTATTAGTTGAATTGTTGGGTACAGGTTTAACAGAAGGGCTCCTTGTACTGTTTTTCAAAAGGCCCAGTGGCATATCTCCATCTTGTGTATTTGAAAAAAGAAGTTGAATGAATGGTAATAATGTTGATTCCACATCTCCTAGATTTCCCTCTGAGATATAAGGCAGTATGTAATTTAGTGTACTGATAATACCACTTTTATTATTAAAGTCCAGCTGCTCATTCATGAAGCCTGACAAGCTGACAGCACTGTTAGGTGAGGACATCCTCTCTGACTCAATAGTCAGCTCGATGCTGTTGTTCTTCTTCTGGGCTTGGAACAACTTCATCAACGATCCTCCTGCATTCTCTATAGATGTTTCTTCATCTGTCAAAAAAAGAAGGGACTGTTTTTCATCACTGAAGACTGATGGGACAGCCTTTTGTCAGTCCACAGCCAAAGAAATGAGGAATCAGTCAAAGTTTGAGTGCCACTTAGGAGAAAAAGAAACCCACACTTAAGCCTATGACTGGCAACAACAAAATGTGAAAAAGGCTCTCTTGAAAAAGGGGCTATCTACTCAGAAAATTCTGTAGCGTGAAATATAGGAACTATATTCAGGATTACTCCACTGGTTCCCAGGGGCCAGTACTCAAGAAAAGCCAAGGCTGGAAGACAAATATTCCCCTAATTAGCTGGACTCTCTGCAGATCTACTGTGACTCCTCACATTCATATACCCCATCCTGTCCTGCCTCAGAGGCACAGGAGTGTGAGGCTTCCTCTCTCCACCTCTTCAGTGTGCTTGTGTTCTTGCTGCTATCACAGATCTCCACGACAACCACCGCCGCTAACAGGTCGTCATCTGGACATGTCCTTCTCCAACTACCCACTGAGTCCTTTGCTTAGTCCCTGCTTCTATATATCCCAGTCCCCATAACAGAAGGCTCTATACAGAAAAAAACACTATGTCCGCCCTGGCTCTTTGCTAAAATTTGGGCAGGGATCTCGGGTATAAGTTAAGAGATTTGCCAGATTGTATGCCCATGTGGAATGTTCAACAAATCAATGGAATAATACTTGAGGCCCTAAAATGTAGACGGGAAAAAGCAACTTCTGTCGGATGGCTACTTTGCTTTCAATTCATTTTACTTCTAATGTTTCCAGCTCTACTTGGGGAACCATCCAAATCTTCTGACTGTGTGAAGGTAATGTGTACCATTGTGTAGCTGGGCTTGTCTCCCAAAAGGATTAAAAGTATTTTTGGTGAGGGTCAAAGGAGGAGGGAAGGGTCATGAGAAAGGAGGAGCAGAGGCTAGCAGAGAGCCCCAAACTGGGGACAGGAGATCGGGGCCCTAGGGTCATAGCACTTAACACCTCTGATCTTGTTTTTCCTCACCTGTAAAAGGAGAGTAAAAATGCCTTTTCTGCCCACTTCTGGGGGAGAAGGGAGTAATATAATTAGTAAAAAAAAATGTTTGGGGGAGTTCACAGGTGGTCTAGTGGTTAGGACCCGGCTCTTTCCCTGCTGTGGCCCGGGTTCAATCCCTGGTGGGGGAACTAAGATCCCACCAGCTTGGTGGCCAAAGAAAAAAAAAAAACTGTGTTGAAAAATCAGCAATATTGTCTTTATATAAGTGGCAAAGTGTTATTATTTATGATGTGCTCTAGATCACTGAAAGAGACCTGTATTCAAGCTACCTGGGCATGAAAGCACATTTTGGAAGTCATCAAGTTAGTGCCCATAAATCTAATATATAGAAAAATAGTTGAAAGCCCCTGAGTGTTTTCTGGATGGAAAAACTTGCGATTCAGAGCAAGTTCAGAGCTGGACAGTCAAAGAAATAACTAGCTCTCCCATGCATTAGAAGGGCTTGGTAGCAGCTTCTGCTTATGGAAGCAGAAACTCTCAGGCTCCAGATAGGACCTAAAACAGCATCACTTGTACTCTTTATAAAATTGCAGAAACAAACCAAATAAACAAAAATATATTTACACCTGTCTTATAAGACAAAGGGTACTTGAGACCTAATGTATATAAAATCAGTTTACAAACTGTGATGTACTATGTGAATAAGTTCTCATTTGCACAGAGGGCAGCATAGGATATGTGGCCATTAATGTGAATTCCCTTCCCCCTTCCATTCCTTTCTCTGGTTCCTTTACATATGCAGATCAGTTACATTATGAAGCTAATAATGTAACTGAGCTATTCTTAGCTTAATAATGTAACCAAGAATCTGATTTTTAGCAAGGGGGTAATTCTTAGAAATTTAGGGAGCTGGAACTCTGAATGAATGTATTAAAATAATGTAATTACATCATTAGTTTTAAAATGTATCATCCTTGATTAAAAATAAAAAATTAAATTAAAAATTAAAAATGTATTATCCCGCAATTGAGACTCACCACAACGTGTGACGTCCCTCAGGCGTTCACTGTCACAACGCAGCTTGACTGTCTCACAGACGACCTCAATAGTATTTTTAAATTGGCAGAGGCAGCAGGCCCTCCGGCTGGGTAAGATCCTATAAATGGAAACACAGGTCATTAAATTCGTGGTAAAAGAGTTACCTGAGTAGGTAGAAGAGGTAGGCCAAGGCCACCACAGACCAGTGCAAAAAGGAGTTCTTGGGGCATATGGACTATAGAACTGGATAGGGGCCGGTTGGCCAATTGCTGCCCTTGACTGTTGGAAATAAATATCGAGGAGGAGAGAGGTGCCCAACAGAAGGATTAGGATGGCAGTAGGTATGATATGCCTAGAAAAAAGGGAATAGGGATTAGAATTGGGTGACATTGAACTGCAGTTTAATTCAGAAGTATCTCCTTCCAACCCGAAAGCCTCACTTTGGGTTGAGAGTACACCCGAAGAAGGCAGACTTCTAAGAAGAGTATGAATAAGACCGCACATTCTGGAGTCACTTTCTCAGTTCCTATTTGTGAGGAGTAATATATTAGAAATTATTCTAGTAATAAAAAAGCATCATGTGGCTAAACAATAACAGAGATCGCATTGACCAAATCTGGACAAAAGGAACATTCCAAAGAATAACATTATCATTATAATAACGTATAACACAGTTAATTGAAAAAAAAGCACATGAGTTCATAATGATACTCCAAGTGAAAAGTGGGGGAGCTCTTCTTTATAGAATAATGTCAGCTAATAAATGCAAAAGGAAGGATAGAATTAGGAAAGTGTTATTTTGCAACTATCAATGTAATAACCGATTCAGACAAGGATTATCATTGATGCACAGTTGGGTGAAGAGTTGTTTGAAAGTAGGATCTTCACTGATCCCAAGGATCACCCCACATATTATTTATCAATTACCAAGGGGAAAAATAACTTTACAATGGAGAGATATGGAATAGACCACCTTAATCAAGTGATCAAACTTAGCACTGGGCCACCTCAAGGGATGAAGTATGAAGAATACATCACTTATATAGTATTCTTCCCCAAAATGTTTACTTTGAATCTAATGAGGAAACAGACAAATACAGATTGTGGGGCAATTTACAAGACAACTGGCTTAGACTCTTCAAAAAAGCCAATGTCATAAAAGACCAAAAAAAGATAGTAGGGAAAAATTCTAGGTTAACCGAAACACAGACATGACATGCAATGCCTCATCTTTAATTGGACCCTGTATCAAAACAAAACAGACTTAAAGAATGTTATTGGCTTCTGGCCAAGATGAAGTACAAGGGCCAACTTAACCTCCCAGCTGAAACAAGGAAAAAATCAGATGGAACCTATGAAACAACAGTCTTCAAGAAACGGAACCTCAGGCAATACATTTCAGTGATTCCCGAGGAGATGGGAAATACATGAAGTGATCCCTATAATTGCCCTTACTTCTCTGAGAGAGTATCCACGTCATGGTACAGGGAAGAGAAGTCCAGACAGAGACTAGTGGGCTCCCTGACAGACGAAATGGAGAGAAGAGTCTGGGAAAACCAAGGTAACTAGAGTTCACAAAGCAGAGTATCAGAGAGAAAAGAAGTGCACAGACAAAGAACTCTGGAGATATGCAGAGGGAGCTCTTGAGAATTCAACAAAGTATGGGTCAGTACATTTGTGTGAGGAATAACTTGATGCCAGGAAAAGAACCACATGAAAGGATTAATAAGAAGAACAACTGGATATCACACAGGGTTGTAGGAATAGTACCTGTTCCTACAAGTCAGACTGGAAAACCTCATGATACGCAGAAAGGACTTGTCTCAGTAGTTGCAAATAATGAGCTCCAGACTAAAGGCTACTTGGACTCCTACCCAACGAACCTTAAAAGCTAGACCTAAAAGAATACAATTGTTTTGAGTAACCTAATTTCACCCAAAACAAAGCCCAGGCATTTTACAGGAATAAAAATATACATAACACACAATAAACTAAAACTCACAATATCTGGGATCATATGAAAAATTGCCAAGCATGCAAAGAAGTAGGAAAATATGACCCATACTGAGGAGAAAAGGCAATCAATCAACAATAACCCATAATCGATACAGATGTTAGAATGGGCAGAAAAGAACTTTTAAAAAGTTATTATACATGAAGAAAAGTTATTATAACTGTATTTCATATGTTAAAAAACCCAGACTAAACTCTGAAAATGTTAAGTACAGGCATGGAAAATGTAAAACAGACCTAAATTGAGCGTCTAGAGATTAAAAACAATGTCTAAATGAAAAAGATATTGCAGGAGGTTAAAGGCTAATTAGACACGGCAGAAGGTCAGTGAACATTAAGGCATAGCAACAGAAACTATCCAAAATGAAACAAAAGGAGTAACAAAACAACAACAAAATGAATAGAGCCTCAGTGACTTGTGCAACAACTTCAAGTGGCCTAATACATGTGTACTTAGAGTCCATGAAGGAGAGGAGAAATATAAAAATTTGAAGAAATAACAGCCAAATTTTTTCCAAATTGGTAAACACTATAAACCCACGAAGTCAAGAAGATCAATGAACTTTAAGCAGAAGAAACATGGACAAAACTACACCAAGGCACAAAAAATAATCGAATTGCTCAAAACCAGCAATAAAGAGAAGAATTTAAAAGGAGCCAGAGGAAAAAATTATACACTACATACAGAGGAACAAAGATAACAATGACAGCAGAATTCTTGCTTGAAAAATCGTAAACGAGAACTCAGTGGAATAACATCTTTAAAGTAGTGAATTGAGTTCTATCAAGCTAGAGTTTTATACCCAGATCTGTCAAAACAAAAGCAAAATAAAGACTATCTCAGACATACAGAAGCTGAAAGAATTCATTACTAGTAGACTTTCACAATAAGAAATGTTAAAAGAAGTATTTTTAAGCAGAAGGAAAATGACACCAGATTGGAATATGGATCTACATAAAAGATTAAGAATACTGGATACATACAACAAAGAAGACCCAATTCAACCAAAAATAAATAAACAAATTAAGAAAAGAAGGGAAAAATCATATAATCATTGCAATAGATGCAGGAAAAGAATGAAAACATCTAACATACATTCCTGATTAAAGAAAAAAAAAACAGCCCTCAGTAGACTAGGAATGGAAGGAGACTTCCTCAACTTGATAAATGACTTCTACAAAAAACCTAACATCATACTTAATGGTGAAGGACAAAGTACTTTCTCACCAGGATCAGGAACAAGGCAAGGATATCTGCTCTCATTGCTTCTATTTGACATTGCACTGAAGGTTCTAGCCAGTGCAATAGGGCAACAAAAAGAAAAGACATATTCAGAATGGAAAGGAAGAAGTAAAACTATCTTTACTTGCAGATAACATGATTATGTAGAAAACCTGATAGAAGCTACAAAAATGCTACTGGAACTAATAAATGAGTCTATCAAGTTTGCAGGGTACAAGATCAACATACAAAAAGATGAATTTGTCTCAACAAACAATCAGAGATCAAAGTTTTAAAATGCTACTTATAAAAGAATCCAACATATAAAATACTTAGAATAAATCTGACAAAAGACTTGCACACTGAAAACTGTAAAATATTGCCGGGGGAAACTAAGAAAAACCTAAATAAATGGAGAGATATAAAGTATTCATGGATCAGAAGATTCAATATTGTTGAGACATCAATTCTCCCCAAATCGATTTATACATCAAAACCCCAGTAGGCTTTTCTATAGACATTGACAAGCTAATTCTAAAATTCATATGGAAATAAAATTTAGAATCACTAAAACAACTTTGAGAAAGAACAAAGTTGAAGAACTAACAGTAACTGATTTCAAGGATTATGAAGCTACACCTTCAAGACATTGTGATAGTAGTGTAAAGAGAGACAAAAAGACCAAAGGAACAGAATACAAAGTTCTGAAGTAGAGAGAGGGGGAGAACTGACTTTCAGGTTCAAAGGCATTTCAGTGGAGAAATGATAGTCTTTTCAACAAATGATGCTGGAACAACTGAATATCCAGGTGCAAAAAGGAAAAAAAAAAGGAACTTCCATCTAAACCATATACAGAAATGAACTCAAATTGGTTCAAAGATCTAAATGTAAAACATAAAAGTATAAAACGTCTAGAACAAAACAGGTGAAAAATTTTATGACCTTGAGTTCGGCAAGATTTCTTAGATACAACACCAAAAGCATAATGCATAAAAGAAAAAAATAGATAAATTAGACACCATCGAAATCAAGAATTTCTGCCCTGCAAAAGACACTCCTGAGAGAACGAAAAGATGAGTCACAGAATGGGAGAAAATACCTAGCAACTTACCTATTGGATAAAGGACTAATTTCCAGAATATATAAAGAACTCTCAAAACTCCAGAAAAATATAGATAAAAGATTCAAAGATATACAGATGGAAAATAAGCATATGAAAAGATGTTTGACATGATTAATCATTAGGGATGCTACAGTGAGATACAACTACACACCTATTAAACTATCTAAAATTAAAAATACTGAGCATAGCAAATGTTGGCCACAACGTGAAGAAAATGCAGCTCGCATACACTGCTGGTAGAGATGTAAAATGATCAAACCACTATGGAAAATAGGTATTTTTAAAAAACTTAAACATACACTTACCAATGATGCAGCCATTCTACAGGCAGGCATTTACCCAGGAGAAATGGAAGTAAACATCCATACAAGACTTGTACACAAATATTCATAGCAACTTTATCTGTAATAGACAAAGACTGAAACAACTCAAATGTCCATCAATGGTCAATACATAAATGGTGGTACATCCATATAAAGGAATGCTATTCAGCAATAAACAGAAATGAATTACTGATATATACAACAATATGGATGAAGATTAAAATAATCATGCTGGGTTAGAAGCCAGTTAGAAAAAAGTATACACTGTAAGATTCCATTTACATAAAATTCTAGAAAATGCAAACACAAAGCAGATCAATGGTTGCATGGCGATTGGGAAGTGCAAGGAACGATGGGAAGGAAGAATTACAAAGAGACATTAAGAAACTTTCTGAGGTGATGGACATTTTGATTTTCGTGATGTCTTCATGGTGTGTATGTATGTGTGTGTGTGAACACAGATTATTGCATGTCAGTTATACCTCAAAAAGCTGTTAAAAGAAATGATATTATATAAGAGAGACAATGGGGGAAATTTGAATAGCAACACTTTATTAGGTAATATTATTGTGTAGGAATTTAATTTCTTCAATACTGTGTATTAACAGTATCGTCGTTACACAGGGAAATAATTTTTTAATATACAGAGAGGAGGGCATCTAGCTGACAAGAGGGATCACAATTGTGGCAGATGCCGTGGGACACTGAGGAAGATGAGGCTAGAGCACTGACCAATGCGTGACGGCACGGTGAAGACAGTCATTTGTCAGGTGACCTGACAAAGACGGTTGGAACAGACTGCTAAATGCAGGGCCGTTTCCGCATACTAATCTCACGCAATCCCCTCAACTAGCCTTGGCGTAACAGAAAGTTTCTATTAGCTTGCCATATGGGAGGGGGGATGGCACAATTTAAGGTGCAGTAGGTTGTGTAATAAACTGTCACAATAGGGTCCTACAGAAATAGTTTTTTAAACTGCTAAAAAATAAAACTTGACCCTTCCCTCACAACATATATGAAAATTAACTCAAAATGAATCATAGACCTAAATGTAGCTATACAACGTCTGGAAGAAAACGTAGGAGAAAATCTTTGTGATTTTGGGTTAGACAGTGGGGTCTCAGAGAAAGATTTCTTAGATTAAGACGCAAAAAAGCAGAAACCATCTAAGAAAAATTGCTAAGGGACTTCCCTGGTGGTTAAGACTCCGAGTTCCCAATGCTGGGGGCCCGGGTTCGATCCCTGGTCAGGGAACTATGTCCCACATGCATGCCTCAACTATGAGTTCGCATGCCAGATCTAAGAAGCCCATGAGCCGCAACTAAGGGGCCCATCTGCCGCAACTAAGACCCAGCACAACCAAATAAATAAATTAAATATGAAAATTTATGAAAAATTGCTAAATTAGAGTTCATCAAAAATTTAACACTTCTAGTTTTCAGAGACACTTTAATATAATGAAGATAAGTCACAATCTGGGAGAAGATATTTACGAAACACATATCTGAGAGCAAGGACTTTTTCCATTGCTTTTTATATAAAACACTCTTAAATCTCAATGCAAATATCCAATTAAAAAACGGATTTGAACAGACACTTCATTTAAAAAGATATTTGCACATGAATAGACACTCAACATCATCACCTATTACAGAAATGCAAAATGTGGCAAAAACCACGAGATTCAACTACACACCTACTAGAAAGGCTAAAATGTTTTTAAAAAACAAATATAAGGATCAGGTGAAGATGTAGAGCATCTGCAACTCTCATAGACTGCTTGTGGGAAAGCAACATGGCACAGGCACTTTAGAAAACAGTTCAGCAGTTTCTAAAAGAGTTCAATGGGCACTTAGCATATGATGAAGCAATCCCACCCTGAGGTATTTTACCCCAAAGAAATGAAAACATATGCTCACACAAGACATATGTTCACACACACATGTGAGTGTTTTCAGAGGCTTTGTTCATAATAGCCAAAAAACTAGAAGAAACTCAAATGTTCATCAAACGATGAATGCGTAACCAAACTGTGTATCCACACAACTAGAATACAACTCAGTGCTCAAAAGGAATGAGCTACTGACAGGTGCAACAAAACAGATGAATCTCCAAAGAGACTGGCTAAGTGAAAGAAGCCAAAAACAAAAAGCTACATACCACATGATTTCATTTATCAAATATTCTGGAAAAGGCAACATTATACGGACAAAAATCAGATTGGTGGTTGCCAGGGGCTGGTAGTGACAGGAGGATGGATTGACTACAGAGGGACATGGGGGGTCTTTTGGGAGTGCAGAAGTTTTCTTTACCTCAAATGTGGTGGTGGCTACAGAACTATACGTTTGTCAAAACACATCACACTGTATATTTAAAAAGAGTGAAGTTTGTTAAATGAAAATTATACATAAATAAACCTGACTTAAGAAGATAATCAAACAAACCTAAAAATACAATTGAGTGAAAATCAATGTAAGAAAAATCAACTTACAGTGTTTCCAATTCAAGGGTCATCATGAGGATGCTTTCAATTGCTGTAAGTGACACTTGTGCTGTTCCCATGTCTCTGAAGGAGAAGCCCAAACATGCATGATATAAAACCCAAAGACAAAATTTCTAAACTGAAAAAGATACGTAACATGGGATTACTTCCACTTTGGCTTCTTACTTGCCATAGATGATAATTCCAAAGAGCTCTTTTGGAAGAAATTTAAATTTGCATCATCAAATTAATGACCTTGGTGCTGAACAGTACAATCATTTTCTATTAGCCTCACTTCTCATTTTCAATTGCATCTACCTCTTTTGATCACTCTTTTTTAAAAAAATAATGTACCCCTTATTCCTTTTTGCTTTCTTGGATAAATACTATTCCTATATGCATCTTCATGTTCCATACCTATATGTGTTCTTCAACACTGTTCTCATCCTCTGCTGGCTCTCTTACCCATATATATTCTTTCTTAATCCTTTTCTTTGCCAATAACTCTTATTTTCAATAACCCAGTTAAAATCTAAATTATGACTGTTTAGCCAAAGTACTCAATTTTTGACGAAAGTCAAAAGGAGCAGAAATTATCTCATGAGCCATGAAACTGTTACAATACTTACAAAGAGTTTAATGCTGGCACTTTAAAAAGACAAGAATCTTCCACTGTTGGCAAAGGATTACGATTGAGAATTCTGAAAAATGGAATGGAATTAAAATTATCTGCATTTTCAATTACTTCCATGAAAGTTTATAGTCATTTTTTTTGCGTATGGAACTTGAAGGTTAAAAAAAATCATTTTCTGTCTTTACCTATAAATCTCCCTTAGAATCTGTAAAACACTCTTTCACTGGGAACTACCCAGGTCTCTAGATGATAAAGTGGAGAAGAGAAACAAACAAACAAACAATAAAATAGAAAAAAAGTGGCTAGCAAAGAAAAAATATGCCAAAGTACTTTTCACGTTAAAAACCCTCGAAGTGACTATGCTGGTAGGAAGCCCTTGCTCTGTAAAAAAGTACTATTTCTAGTGTCCTCCATAATTCAAGGTGTTTTTCTTTCATCTCTACAAAGTTTGAAAAATTTCATGATTTAAACTACCCAGCTAAAGACAAAAATAAGGCTAATTCCTTGGTTCTGGAGCCAAAGAAGAGAGAAATCCAAGAGGAACTGGTGAAAGCCATACTCCCATCACATAGTCCTGTGTGTATTCTGGTGCCATAGCCTTTGTTACTGTGTATGTAATCAACTGTTTACTTGTCACTCTCCTAGACTGTCAGCAACTTGAGAGCAGGGACCACACTTTATTGTCATTATTATTCCTGTGCCTGACATAGTGCCTAATAGTTACTAGGCATTTAATAAATGTTTGCTGAATAAATAAATAACATTTTGTTTATATATCAATAAAATAAACAAATTAATTTTGGGGAACAAAATTTTATTCCAAAATGTTGGAATAGATTTTCTTCATAGTTCTTTCTTTCTTTCTTTTTTTCCCCCTTAGTTCTTTAAAACAAATAAGGGGGAAAAAAAAACAGAAAAGAAACAGGAAGAAAGAAGAGAATATCTGACTTTAGGTTAGCTCTACTCAAGAATTATTAGTGTACTTTTACAGAATATTATAAAGATAATTATCAAAACTAATATCTTTTGGGTTGCCATGCATATGTGATCAGCATTTAACATTTCATCCTCACAGTAACCTTATGTGATATATATATTACACAATTGTACAAATGAGGAAACTGAGGCACAGAGAAGTTACATAACTTGTCTTAAGTCATCAAGCTCGTAAGAAGCAGAGCTGGAATTTGAACTCAGTTCTGACTCTAAAGCCTGTGTTTAACCTGAATGAAAAAAAAGGGTTTTTTTTTTTTTGAAACATCTGTTACTTTAACCTTAATTTTGACAGCACTAAATATAGAAATACCTTTTCAAACTTCATCTACCCATCTGGGAAAGCCTCTATGAGAATAATATTTTCTCTTTTTATTTATTTATTTATTTATTTCTCTTTTTATTTATTTTTTCCTTAATCATCTCTCGTGATAAATATTTAATTAGCCTATGGCCATTGAGACTTTATAGATTTTTTTTAAAAAATTGCAGGAAAATCAGTAAAAATGATGGAGGAAGGACATCTGAAAATTCATCCCCGCATAGAAGCAACAAAATCAACAACAAAACTGGCAAAAATGGTCAGAATCAACGTCTTCTGAACTCTGGGAATTTAACCAACACGCTGGCAGTAAATGGGGGAGCAAGTTATTCAAGGAAAACAAATTAATTTCCGTAAGAACAACGAGATCTGTGTTGCTTTAACTTGCCCTCGACCTTTGGTCTCCATGCCAGTGGTAGCCTTGAAAAACAGCCCACATCCCTGGTACCAGAACGAGCAGCATGGACTGGGAGGTCCTTCAAAGCCTCATTCCCAAAGAACTGTCATTGTTGTACATGTCTGGTGGTCCCCTGGAAGACCTCACTTGAAAGGCTTGCCTTTGACCTGACTGAGGGCTGTCTAGTGAGAAAAGCCTCTGCTCAGGTGGCATTTCTGGAAAACATTTTCAAGCAAATATTTTAACATGGCGGTGGCATGAGGCAATGGATAACAGTTTGGGGCAAAAAACAACCCAACCGCAAAGCTTTAAAAGAAAAGCTGAGGAATGAGATGTCCACAGACACTTTGCAATATTCCAATGTATTCCTGGGAAACTGGAAGACCACAAGACATATTCCTGGGCATCTAGGAGAATAACTGTTAGCATTAATAAATGACTTCAGCAAGGTTGTAGGATATAAGATCAATATTATTTCTACACACCAGCAATGAGTAATCAAAAAATGGAATTTAGAAAACAATTCCATGTGGAACAGCATCAAAACAAATATAATACTTAGGGAAAAATTTTACCAAGTAAGTGCAAGATTCACACTGAAAAGTACAAAACTGTTGAAAGAAATTGAAGAAGATCTAAATAAATATAAAGACATGCTGGATTCATGGACTGGAAGATAATCTTATTAAAATTTCACTACTTCCCAAATCGACCTATGGTTCCATTGCAATTCCTATCAAAATCCCAGCTGACATCTTTCCAGAAATTGCCAAGCTGTTTCTAAAATTCCTATGGCAATTCAAGGAAACAGAATAACCAAAACAATGTTGGTAAAGAACAAAGTGGGAGGACTCACACATCCTGGTTTCAAAACTCAGTTCAAAGCTACTGCAATCACAGTGTGGTACTGGAATAAGAACAGACATGTAAATCAATGGAACAGAATTGACAATATAGAAATAAACCCTCATATTTATGGTCTATTGATTTTCAACAAGGGTGCCAAAACAATTCAATGTGGAAAGAACAGTCTTTTCAAATGATGCTGGGACAACTGTACATCCACACACAAAATAATGAAGCTGGACTCCTACACTTCACACCGTATATGAAAATTAACTCCAAATGGATCAAATATCCAAATGTCAGAGCTAAGGCTATAAAACTCTTAGAAGAAAACACAGGAGTAAATCTTTATGACCTTGCTTTAGACAACAGTTTCTTAGATATGATACCAGAAGCACAAACAACCAAAGGAAAAATAGATGAATTGGATTTTATAAAAACTAAAAAGTTTGTGCTTCAAAGGACACTATCAAGAAAGTGAATAAACCTATGGAATGGGAGAAAATACTACAGGTGGGAAGAATAAGATGCAGTGGGGAGAAGAAAAGTATAGTAGTTGCTAGGTGTGACAATCTCAAAATTTTGAACTATTACAAATAAAACAGCCACCCTGAACCACCCCAAAGGGCAGACCCAAGTTATTTTTGCTTTTAGTGTTTATGCCTTTCTAAATCTGAGAAGCTGCCAGGATTCTAGTACATAGCAAAAAGTGAGGACAACACCCTCAAGTGTGTAAGCTTTTGTGTGTACATAGCTATGTAAAGGAAACCAATGCTAGCTGACTGGGGGAGCATTAGGGCGGCTCTGTGACCGCAGCTCAATTTGCCTTCATAGTGTGGACACACCTCCCGCACTGATATTCTCAACAATGGGGTAAATAATTCAATAGGGATAAGGCTTTGATTTTCCTCTTATTCTCTCTTCGTGCTTATGTTCTTGGTACAATATTGATGTACCACGGACAAGCCAGCATGTGAATGTGCTCTGTCTGCTTAAGTTATATAGCCTTTCTACATTGTAGAGTCCTTCAGTTTCTAAAATCATGGAGCTTGTATTGTTAGATCCAATGAAGTGACTAAAAGAATTTTTAAAAATAAGCCATCCGTCTGGACCTGCATAGGTGAATGAAGGAGAAACACTTTACAGTCAGAGAAAAAAAGCATACTTAACATTTAGGATTATCAACCACTGCCGGTTTTCCATAGTATATTTCATTCCTGATTTTATCTGAAAGAGATATGATTACTACCACCATTGAAAAAGTGGTACTTTATTAATAAGCTCTTGGCTCATCTTTGAGGTAGATTTCGGATTTAAAATAGACTACCACACTGCTAACTACTTCACCTGATATTTCTCAGTAACATAGAGGCTTCATTCAAGAAACCTCCTGACTTATAATTACCTGACACCCGGTGATGAATCAAGGATTTGTGCGGCCTGAACCTCATCTACTTTGGGAAATCCTATCTAATAAAAACATGCAAAGTTATAAATAGAAAAATCGCTAGGACCCCTCTCAAGACCTTGGAAGGGACCTATGCAAGTGAGGAGCCCTGAAGCCTAAGGTTCATTGAATTCATGATAAGTCCACCTCAGCTGGGGCCCTTTTCCAAACTTATTTAATGCAGGCAACTTATAAACACCCCAGTAATATGTCATTATAGGTAGTAAAATGATTTAACTCGAGGGTGGCATCTTCCCTTGGTGGCTTGCCTTTGGTAAGAGATGCAATAAAGTTTATATCTCACCATGGCAAATGTATCCTGAAGCAAATTAGCTTTGTCTATTAGAAAGACTTAGTCCAAAACAAAGACTTACTATACTGTGACAATCTTTTGAAAGTAACTGTGAATGAGTTTTCGGAGTACAGTACTAATTTATTTACAACACCAGATAGTTCTGATTCTTTCACTACCTTTTTCTGTCATTTAAGAGGAGCACAAATTCCAAAGGAACATGTTGGTGCCTCTTCCATTACAAATCTTTTCTAACCTACCACCCGTTTTCTACTTCATCACACCCCTCCCTCACCTTGTTACCCTCCTGCATAGATGCTAGAATGGCTCTCATATATGTTTTCCCATCGACATCCATATTTCTCCTTCCAGTATGAAAGCTTCTTGGGGACAAACTCCCTGCCCTATGCGTCTTTGTATCCCCAGCACTTAGTACAGTGTTCACAGACAGTGGGCATGGCACTCAGTGAATGTTTTGGAATGAATTCGTTAATTTTTAAACTGTGATTTATTTATTTATTTCCACAATGTATTGTCCTGTGTTGCCTACATAACTCTAGTGAAACTCTGATTCTTATAAGGAACTCTTGGTGTTCTAGGATGTTTAGGAAAAGTGGTGAGTTTCAGACGTTGTAGTGACGCTACTAAAACCTCCTGGTGAAGGGACCTCACGAGCCTGCTCTCCGGTGTGCTAACAAAAGAAAAACCGACCCTTGGTGCTCTCTCCCCAAGGTAGGCGTCAGCAAACTAACAAGGGAAAGGAAGGAGGCCGCTAAAGATAGGCATCTGCAGGAATTGTTAATCCAGCTCCAGACACAGCCTCAACACCTTCATTAACCCAAAATGTGGGAACTGTGTGAAACTGGATTTCTGAACCACAAGACAGGTAGGAGAGTCTTTTCCAAAGACAGGTGTAGAAGAGCTCTTTACCTTGAGTCTAAAATCGCCTTCGGGCCATTGAACGTACCCACTATTATTTCCTTGTGTCATGAGAAATAAGAGAAATTTTGAGCTGAAGGGGTGTAAAACCCACACTTCTTATTGAAGAGTAGTCAGCAAAGAAAATATATTGAATTATGCCACAGCAAAGTCTTTTCTTTATATTTTTCACACTACAGCTGAACACAAACAACGTCTTTTTCCATACCTCAAAGGTTCCTATTGGCCACAGATAATTCACTTCAGCAATATATGCTTTTTTGAAAAATAATGTTCTGGGTGGCTGGGGAGAGCCCCGTGGTGGGTGTTCAGGAATTCTTTCTGCTTTACCATTTAAAAGAGCTAATGATGGTTGGGGAAGCACCCACACCCACTGAACCACACCCTGCTAAACTTAGTTCTCTGCAGCTCTGTGTTGCATACATTTTGAGCAGTTAGGAACTTTGCACATGAAAAGGAATCAAAGTGAAATTCAAAAGTGGAAGTGCCTGGACCATTCGCATATTGGAGAGGCATCCGTGGGATTCCATGACAATGCTAATCTGAGTGTTTTGGTTCGGGGCCTTTAATTGACCATGCCAAAGATCAGTACTATGGAAAGCAGAGCCTTTCATATATATGAGTTAAACAAGTCTCTTGGCCTCTTTGTACCTTAGTTTCCTCATTTGAAAAAAAAAATAAATGGCTCTCAAGACATACTTTCCAGAATTCATACTGGGCTTACTTACACCCAGCTAACCAATAACTGCATGATTGTTTTTACACACAGTTGTTTACATGTATTCATCTTCTATTTCACTTACAACTTGTGTAAAAACTGCATTCCATGCCAGGCCTGAAACGTTCCAAAGCTCAGTTCTGGGAGTAAATTGCAACCAAGATTTCTACAAAAAAAGACACAAGCAAAAGAATTAGAAAAGTAGATACTCTTTCAGAACATTTATCCTTTGGCAATAATTCTAATTTATATATGATGAAACATAACATCACTACTCCCTCCATACACTAAAGAAATCTCACTGTGGGAGATATTATGATTTATACTTTCATGATTATATATGTGGTGCAGTAGATACAAAATACTAAATGCTCATTAAATACTTGTGTTAAGTCATCTTTATTTCTCTAGCTAGGCAGCACTATTGACACTTCGGGCTGGATAATTCTTTGCTGTGGGAGGCTCTCCTGTACACTGTTGGATGTTTAGTAGCATCTCTGGTCTCTGTCCACTAGATGCCAGTAGCATATACAGTTCTGACAAGCAAAACTGTCTCCAGACACTACCAAATGTCACCTGTGTGCAAAATCACCCTGGTTGAGAACCACTGCTCTTGATACTGGGTGATGTTGGATGCTCAGCATGATCCTGCTCTGTGCTGGAACTGTCACCTCGGGATACAATGGAGACTGAGCTACAACTTCCTTACGGAGCTCTGGAGGCTGAGATGGGGTCTTCTGCTGGACTGGAGAAGGTTCAACCTCTTTAGTGACCTGTGGATTTATGGGAAGTGCCAGAGCCAGAGATTTAACAGTGACATTGTACAAGTGTGACTGCTGAGCTTCATTTACCCCATGATGAACACATGGTCAAACTACAACCTCCTTAAGTGTCTCCAAGGGCCGGGCGCGGGCCTCCTGAGGACTTGAAGTTTCTAGTTCCTCAGGGGCCTCTGAAGGCTGAGATGGAGCCTCCTGCGGAAGTGGAGGTGGTTCTACCTCTTCAGTGGGCTCTGCATGCTGAGCCTGGGCCTCTGCCTGGGGTGAAAAAGATTCAACGTCCTCAGGGGTCTGTGGATGCTGAGCAGGGGCCTCTTGATGAGGTAAAGATTCAGCCTCCTCAGTGAGCTCTGGATGACGAGTTTGGGCCTCCTGCTGGGATTCAGACATTTCAGCTTCCTCATGGGGCTCTGGAGGTTCATCTGGGCTCCCCAGAAAATCCCTAGGTATGCTCTCCTCAGGATAAAAGGCCTCCATACTTGGATGTAAATAATCACCCTGCAACTGTTGTTCTAGACACTGAGTGTTTTTTTTCAAATTGGCCTATAGTTCCAACAACAACTTTGGCAAGCCGTCGATGCTGAACTAGATCTTTCTTCAGGTTTGGGGGTGAAACAATAAAGCTCATTGGTTTTGAGCTCTTACTACCTAGAGGTGGAACAAGTATTTCAAATGATTGGTGACCTTCAGCCTGATCTAGACCTATGTGTTTAGTCTTACTTTTGTGTCGAGGAGGCAGAACCAAGGGCTGATTCTGATCCCACTCTAGCACTGGAACCGCCTCTGGGAGCTTTTGATGTTGGATTTGCTCGTTATTCAGATACTGATGTGGAACAGCAAACTGATCTGGCCCTATAGGCAGCTCTACAACGGAATCCGTGTCCGGGTATGGAGCCTCAGTCTCACTCAACTCCTGATGAGGCAGGGCCAACATCTGGACTGGAGACGAGGACGTCAAGTAATTAAAGCCCCCGGCTTCTTCCAGGGGTGTAAGGGCAAGGGGCAATTTGGGAGGGCTGTCTGAGGTGTATGAAGACCAAGTCTCGGTCAGGCGCGGGGGTTAGGGGGTCACCTGGACGCGGCTCAGGGCCCACTCTGGAGGCTGAACTGCCTGGACTAGAAGCCACAGTCGTTGCCATGTGAGGAGGAGCCGTGGGGCGCAGCAGCGACACAGAGGCACAGCCAGGACATAACATGTGGCGGCTCCCAGGCACAGCGACCCAGGCCAGCGAGAAGCCAGAGCCACATCCTCCTTCAGAGCCGAACTGAACCGTTATGCCAGCGCTGCGACGTGAGGGTTCACCGTTAGCAACCGTTAGCAACCGCACGCCCCTCCCCCACCTAACGTCCCACCCGTTATTTATGACATCTGTAGTTACTCCACCTTTATTAGGCTCCCGCGGAGATCCAATGCACACCACCAGAGTGAGCCTTTTTCCCAGAGTCCCCAGGGCACAAGCCACCCTTCCCCTTGCAAAGGAGACAATTACCTCCTGCCGGGCCCCCTTCCCAACCCCGCCCTGCCCTCCCAGGCCCCAAACAATGAGGCGGGATTTGGGCTGCAGACCCCAGTGGCCCCAAACTCCAGCAGCCCAGGGGTGGAGGGGGGTTGGGAAGGATGCAGAGCTTCCCGAGGAAACCACAGGATGTGGCATTCTGGGAAATTCAAAAGTGCTAGTCCAGTTCTGACAATCTGAACTCTTCCTCCTCGAAGCTGAAGTCTGAGAGACATTCTTCCTCCCTTTGGCTACAGGGCTGACAAGAAAAGTAGCTGACCTGCAAAATGAGCACCAGTCAGGGTGGCGGGAGGGGAACACACCTTACAATTATTCTAAAATGTTGCCATTTCCTCCAAACTCTCAGTATTCACGTCTCATTATTAATTCACCACTCTGTCATCAGAGGTTACCACTGAATCAGTGATGACTCCAGAACTTCTGTAGGAGGGGTTTGGGGCAGGTGAGCAATTCATTCTGGGAAAGAGTGTCTAAAACCAAGCGAATGGCCCTTTATATTAGCATGGGAAAACTTCCCCCATCCCACCTTGTCTCAACAGAACCATTAATCTAGAAAAAACTACTGTGTCACTTTTCAGAGGTCTACCCTGTGTGCAGACATGGAGAAGACACTTAGAATGTTAAAGTCAGCATGTGAAGTAGTTTTCTCCAAATACTCTAACTAGCACCCAGTTTACTTTCTTCACAGTCCTTTTCATAATCTATTTAATTTTAGTCCTTTTTAATTGTCTGGTACACCTGTAACACCTAAACTCCAAGAGAGAAGGAGCTTCATCTTATTTCCAGTGCCTGGCACATAATGGTTTCTCAATGGAACTGATTCCAAGATTGGCCTCATTTAGGAATGGATCTGTTGTTACAATCAGTTTTCCGAAATCTTTACTATCAATACGGAGTCCTTTCCTCTCACATTTCACAGGAAGCTAGACTTCTTAATGTCCAAACATGGATACGTTTGAAGTTTCCTTGACTGATTTCAATTGAATTAAAATAATTATTTTGTACAGGAAAAACTTTCAAAATTTCTACATTTTTCAGAACATAACCACCTTTTCTTTCTCTACTTTCTTCCCTTCAAAACAAACTTTGCAACGTTGGGGTGAGTTAAATCATCAGAAAACTAGCCCCAAAATAAGCTCTCAATGACATGAAACACATTTTTTGCTCCTTTTTAATAAAAATCCTATATACAGTACATTAATGTTTTCTTTTAGAAGTTACGTTGACAACTTAATCCCTAATTCGAGGCATCCATATAATTGGTTTACAGAAAGGTGCTTCGGCAAAATATTTAACACAAGATATATATGAGATGCTGAGATCTGGGTAATATACCTTACTTGAAAGGCATGAATAGTTTTAAAACACTGTAGCATAATCACACTTAAGGCCATAGTTACTTTGTTCCCAAATCCCTGCAATTCTATTTGAGGGGAGTTCTAAAGGGCCTGTGTCTTCTCCTGTGTCCACAACTGTAGACGTACACTGATGGCCCTCAATCCTGCTCTCCAAACTTCAAATAACGGGCCAGAGACAAGGCTCGGGACTTGGGAAAGTCCTAGAAATTCCCTGCCTCAAAAGCAGTTTCAGAGTTTCACATTTTCCTAAGGAAGACAGAGCTGAGTAGACATGCCAAAGTCTTCCAAATCCTGCTGCTTGTTTTGAATTATGGCTACACTGGCTGTGTACCCCTTGAGTTTGTATCTCCACATACACATACTTGAATTAAATCCTGTAGTTCCTCTTTGGTTCTAGCATCTGTGACCTCTTCACAGAGTCTATATGCCACGGCTGTTTTACCAATTTCTGAGATAAAGTTAACAAGGATCAATGCAGAAGTTTTCTTGCTCTAAAACTTCCTGTATACAATGGTAGCACCCAATAATTAGACATTCTTTTGATTTCTAAAAGCAGAAAATAAGAGCATTTTCCTAGAAGTTCCCTCATCTGACACTCCAGTTTTTATCATAATTAGTTGTGAAAAAATATATAAGAAGTATCAACTTTGGTTCAAAAACCTTTATGATCTTAGAAATAAGAACTAAGGAATAATGACATAGAAATTAAAAGCTGTGGAAACAAAAATGTTCAATCACAATACAATGAAATAGGAAGGCATTAGGTGGGGGTCAAAATGAGTTCAAACCTGGAGAGATACCACTGGACTATAATAGATACTTCATATTAGAAGCAAGGCCAGGGCCTACTCCTTGGGACCAAACTTCTACCAGATACAATGAACAAAGCTTTGGAGACAGAGACAGAGAGAGACAGCATTTGAACACTCTACTGGCAGAAACTAGCCCATGTACCTTTTGGACAATACAGCTTTCCTCAAGGCAAGCTAGAGCCACCAGGCTTTTTGGTCTAAGGAGTTTGGAGTACATATAAGGAATACCTTGGCATATTAGGGACAAACAACCCAGACATTTAGTTTCGTTCTTAAAGGTTGTTACCCAGAGTTGACAGCTGATGGAGATTCTGCCTGATGACCAGGGAAGTCAAACTTCACTGGAAGGACTGCCCAGGCTGGAAGGCCAAGACCAATCCAGGGTCAACTCTTACAAGCAAATAAGGTCTCTGACAACTTTGCTCGGATTTTCTCTAAGCCTGCAGGGCTGTGAAGCAGGGGAGCAATTCTGTTCCGGGAATCTACTCATCATAAAGTTTCCTTTGGGCACAGCCTGTGACATTCTCACCACTGTATAACTCGATAGGGAACACAATCAACACTATTCAATAGCATGACCACTTTCAAGGCTCACAAAAACGTAGCCAATTATTATATAAGAATCATATTCACCCAATATATCAGAAATGAAAACTGAAATTAAACTGATTTCAAAAACATCATCTGATAAACTCTTCAACAAGAAAAAAACGATAATAATAATAGTCAATATATTTTCTCTGCTTACTATGTTTCAGGCATAGTTCTAAGCTTTTTACATTCATCATCTCATTTACTCTTACAATAGCCTCCATTAGGTGATAAGCTGTATTACTAGTCCTATTTGCAGATAAAGAAATTGCAGCTTAGAGATATTAAATACCTTCCAATGCCTCTGGCTAGAAAAGCCTAAAATTGCAACAACAACGACAACAACAAAATCTAAGAGACGAAGTTAGGACTCAAACGCAGGTGCCCAAGGCTTATCATCACTGCACTATTCTGGAAGATAAGCAAGCAATTGGGGAAGAACGGGATCAAACGCTTTCTGTAGGAACTGTGGCAAGTCACTCTACATCTAAACACTGGGGACAATAATATTTGCTGTCATTTTTCTCATAAATGCCACAAAGAACAAATTTAAGACTGCTGCTGTGAAAGCACCTGGTGAATGAAAGAATATGTAATGTTTTCGCTAACCATTATTTTCATCCAATTAACTTTTCAAGTAACTTTACTTGCTCACTGAAACTGAAGTACTTCAAGGACAATCAAAAAGGTCTTACCTAAAGCCACAATCAGCAGTTTCTGGAATGCATCTGTCATAGCCTTCTGAATAGCAAGCTTCTGGGTTACCTTCCTTTCCATAAGGAATGATAATGACCCTAAATCCAACCAAAACAGATGAATGTAAAATGCCTGTCTGCATAACTGATTTCTAGGTTATGTGTGTAAAACTAAAAATGCATCTGTGATTCTTAGATCATTATCTTAGTGATTAAGGGCAGGCACAACACTGGGGTACGGGTGAATGTCTCTGTTGTAGGTATACCCTGGCATGGCACATTTTGACTGCTATTCTGGAAGTTCCTAAAACACTCGATGGGAAATGCAAACCAAGAACGTGCACAAATCTCATACTACTCACAGATTTCAAATGGACAAGCTGAGGCTGCACTGCTACAGACCCTGCTCTCCTGTGCGTAAAGGGCTGGATTCATACAGTGACATAGATTTGGCGGTAGTGCAGATGATCTGGCCTCTCCTCAACCATCACCCACTCAGGTGGATGGTGGAGCCTCCTCCACTCCATTCACTAACAGCTCTGCCTCTGAGTTAAAACCCTAAGCCCAAGTGCCATGGATTCTAGGAAAAAACTCAGTACCAATTGGAATCCCCTTTCTAGGGATCTACATTAACTTTTTCTGCTCAGGCCCTTCTATAGGAGGCAAAGGACTGAATATTTACACAAGGGTTTATTTCAATCTTTAGACAATGATTTTCTTGGGATAACTGAAGGCCAGAAGACATCTGTATTTGAAGGAATATTTTAGCACATAACAAATTATTAACAACAACCACAACAAAAACTAACTAATTTTCCTTCCTCCTAAGCTTCTTGGCAGGCGGTCAGTTCTCAAATTCTAAAGTTTAAGGTGCTGTCAGGTATTGCCTAAGATAAAAACCTATATTGTCAGGCAGAAAAAATCTGCCCAGGGCTTTAGTGGCTTAGAAAAGCGATGATGTGTCTGAAAAGGTGAGTTTCAGAAAGAAAGGAAAAAAGAGAAATCCCACTCCCTCACCTCCCCACACACAAACATACTGGAAAACAGACCTTCCTCCAACTTATGCAAAGGTTCCTCAGCCATGACAACTCCGGGACTCCTGCACTCATGGGAGGGCAACACCACCTCTAAAGCACAGAAGAACTTCAGGCTTTGCTTCTGAATTCGTGTCACAATAGCTTCATTTTCCCTTTCTTCAAGGTTAGAAAGATCCTGAAGCTGTTAGGATTATGAATTAAAGGCTAGGCTTCAAAATATCCTGTTGTTAGAAATAAAAACGAAACTCCAGCAATCCCAGGTAATAGTTTAGGTATGCAATAGCTTCAAAATCAAGTTGGGACTTGCAAATGAATGACTAGATATGGACAACTATTTTTTATCATATACCATACAAATACTGGCGAAAATTATGGACACCGCCATCCAAGTCATTGAGATTATCACTAATTCTAGGTGGCAGGCCAATGCTCACATACTTCCATGTGGAAGGCTCTCACATCTCCTCCCCATAGCCCTGTTCTATTCTTCTCTCTAAAGTCTAGGAGTTCAATGTTGAAAGGAGTCTGGTGAGTCAAAGAAAATCTACAGACTTCACCTTGATGATCCTTTTTGACCACCCATTGAAACCAAAGTAGTGATTTGCCAATTCTTGGCATCTGGAGCTGTTTAGGGCCAGCGTATTATGTTGAACCGCCTTATGTCTGGTGCCAAGACGAACCTAAAGACATAAAAGTCCTAAAAATATCACAATCCTACATAGAGACTTGTTTTGGATATACCTGAGATTTATCAATACCAATTTCCTAGAGTGGTTGTGAAGATTAAGTAGGACATTTTAAGCAATGAGCTCACAGTCAGCCCTAAATAAATGTTATTTATTATGTTTAAGTCAGTACTTTTCTGCATCATTTCCAGGGCCCCTGATTAACTGGAAGGTTCCCTGACCTCTGGTGGTGAAAGTGATGATGAAAACAACCAAGGAAGCCCAGCAGAAGCCTATCATGGGGCTGGGGGTAAGCAAAGGAAGTGAACTGTTTTACTCGTCTCATCCTGTAGCTCCTGCTTGACAATATGACCTGAAGAGGAGGTAAGATGGACCTGCCACTGAATCAGGACCTTAATCTGTAGCACCCCCTCCCCAAGTTACTAACCCCTGTTAGAAGAGGGAATACCTATACCTCTATAAATGTAAATAAAGCAACCAAAAGAAGTAGGGGTTCATCTGCATGAACAAGCTTCTTGGAGAGTGCAAATATCGCCAGTCTTAACTCTCTAAATAACTTACATATTACTGTGGATTTTTTACATCACTAGTTCTTTCTTAAATATCTATTTCCACTTTGAACAGGGTGTAGTATATAAATATAGTCATAAAAATTCAAATAATACAAAGAAAGTCAAAGCATTGTTAATTCTTTATTGACTGGTTTGTGCATCTTCCTCTGTCACTAGTTTATGAGCTCCTTAAGTGCTTGAAGGAACCATAACAAGGAACCATTCTTTCCTTGTTACCAGAAGCAAGCATAGATCTTGGCATATAATAGAGGAGTGATGGTCTGTTGACTGAGTGAATGAACGAGTACATAAGAAAATGAAGTTACTTTCTCCAACTGAAGCTGCCTGCTGGGAAGGAGAAATGAAGACTAATTTTTAAATGTTGAGTGTCGCATGAGAGGCTAGGCCCTGTACGGTGAGCCATAATGGAGCTGTCCTGGACAATTAGGAAGCTTCAGAAGGGCTCTGAGCCCCTGGTAGTAGAGACAGTTGACATCTGGGATAACCTTGCCACAGTTCTTGCTGGCAAACATTTCCCTTCGTGCTACTGAGAAAAACTCAGATACATTAGGCCTTTCCTTCATTTTATTTTAAGATGTTATTCACTTTTCTGTGTTTATAAAAATACAGGGGGAAAAAGATAAGAATTATGTATAAATGCCAATGAATAAAGGAACACATAATTGGAACTTCCCTGCTGGTGCAGTGGTTAAGACTCTGTGCTCCCAATGCAGGGAGCCCGGGTTCGATCCCTGGTCAGGGAACTAGGTCTCACATGCATGCTGCAACTAAGAGTTCACATGCCACAGTTCAGGAACCTGCGAGCCGCAACTAAAGGAGCCTGCCTGCTGCAACTGGGGAGCCCTTGAGCCGCAACTAAGGAGCCAACATGCTGCAACTAAGACCCGGTGCAACCAAATAAATAAATAATTAAAATTTACAAAGAACACATAATTAAAGGAGGTAACAATATCGGGGGTGTGGGTAGTAAACTAAGGCTCGGCATTAACAAAAGAAATATAGGGCTTCCCTGGTGGCAGGGTGTTTGAGAGTCCGCCTGCTGCTGCAGGGGACACGGGTTTGTGTCCTGGTTCAGGAAGATCCCACATGCCGCAGAGTGGCTGGGCCCATGAGCCATGGCTGCTGTGCCTGCGCGTCCGGAGTCTGTGCTGCGCAACGGGAGAGGCCACAACAGTGAGAGGCCCGCGTACCGCAAAAAAAAAAAAAAAAACCAGAAGGTGCAAAACTGTTTCCTATCCCAGGCTCCTATCTTCCGTCTTACAATACTGTAACTGACACTTCAGAGAATCAAAGTCCACACCGTGTAGGATTTTTCCCACCAGTACAAAACACTGGCTCAAGGGCAAGTTCGAACTGGCTATTAATTCAGTTCAGCAAACATTTCCTGAGGCCAGGCCCTGTGTTAGCAGCACTAAACGCAAAGAGGAAGCATGCCATCACTGCTTTCAAGAAACTCAGATTCTAGCAAGACAGGCAAAGCACAAATGAAAAATAGCAAGAAATACCTTCCATCTGCCGAAAGGCATGAGCTGCCCTCAAAAGAACACAAGTTCACTGTGCAGAGATGATAGGGAGCACAGGGGAGTTTATCAGAGAGAATGCACAAGAAGTCACCAAGACAAGAAAAAGCACATGATACACTCCAGGTGTGTCAGAGAAAGTGGGAAAGGAGCTAAGAATGCCCTCCAATGCCACAAGAAGTGAGGGCTTTATTCCATAGCAATGGAGCATGATGGGAGGTGTTTAAATAAAGGAGGAACCTATCGGGCAGTGCAGTGGTTGGGACTCCGCGCTTCCTCCACGGCGGAAAGGGGCGGGGAGAGGGTTTGATCCCTGGTCGGGGAACTAAGATCCCGCAGGCGGCATGGTGTGGTCAAAAAAAAAAAAAAAAAAAAAAAAAAAGGAACCTATCATGTAGAAGTCCTGTGAACAACTGGTGATAAGCAGGCATTGCCATTAAGAACAGACCACTAAGCAGTCCAAGTAATAGAGATTGAGAATTCAAGCGCAGCCTCTCCTGAGCTATACCACTCATAATGCAGGGAGCAGCAATCCTGGGCAAAGAAGACCTAAGATCCTCTGACCTGACAGTCACAACATTGCTCCGGCGGACCACGCTTGCAGACCTCCCACCACCATCTCTGTTGGTTCCGAGACTGCTCTTCTTGCCTCTTCCCACCCTCGCTCACTCTCCCCACTTTCTACCTCACCAAACGGCCCCAAGGTACAGGTCTCCTCCATCCTTCCAAAGCTCAATTTATGCCACTTCGCTTTTAAGAAAGACCCACGTTAGCGCCTGTTTTCCCAACCAAAAGAAATCCAAAGAGGTATCTATTTTCACAAAAAAGGGGGGAAAATGAGAACAGTGCCCGGCACGTGTTGTGCAGCAGCCCGTACAGAGGCAATTCGCACTGTGCGCTGCAAAAGCGGGTGCAAGGGGCACCACCCAGCTCCTTCCTGGGAACCACACTCAGCACCTCAGCATCAAGCCACCATAGCTTTGAACTGTCACTGAGCTTCTGTACTTTAGCTCAATTTATTTTGTGCATCCGTTAGCAAGATGTGTCCTATGGTCACTGCTTCTTCGCTTTACGCCACTTCGGCTTATGAAAGGCTTCATGGGAACGCTCTGCTTTCAGTCATTGGGGGAAACCCATACTTATTGTCCTCCCGCCTCCCTCCAGCCTACGCATCCACTCTCGGCCTGGCCTTTCCAGCTTTGAGAAGACAACCTGGCTCCGCCCTCTACCGCCTATATACTGCAGTGAAAGATGAGGGGAGAAGCTGACAGGCAGACAAAAGGCAGCAGCAGTGAGTGAGGCCTGACGACAGACAACGGAAGAGTTCCAGGCCCCTTCAACTTTTGAGATGTTTGGTATAATAAAAAATGTAGAAACACCTAAGGGATGGGATGAGAAAGAGCTCAAAATGGACTTCAGTATTTGTTAGCATTTGTTAAATATGGGTGGTACATACATGGGGTACAATGTAATATTCTCCACTTTTCTCAGTATGAAATTTTTAATTAAAAAAATACCAAAACACGGTTTTAAAAATTACAGGATATTTAAAATGTTTATACATTTGACAAGTTAATACAATACAAAAAATGAAATCTAATTGTGTAATTCACAAGGTAATCCAACAAATATTTAGAGTATTGTATCCTCAGGCATTACATGGCCTCCCTTTAAACTTCCTCAGCTCTCCCTCAGTGGGCTATAATTCCCAGTTTACTTTAAGGGAACTTCAATATTTAAGTTATGGTTGCTGTTTATGTCCCTTATACAAACATGCATTCATTTGGGGAAATCAATTATCAAACAAACATCAAAAGTAATCATTTCTACATTACTAATGTGACTTTGCCCGTTAGAGATCAGAATGGCATTACAAGATCATCAGTCACTCATTCTATAGGCCAGAGTTGATGCTATTGACATTTTGGGCTGAACAATTCTTTGTTGCGGAAGGCTGTCCTGTGCTTCATAAATGTTTCAGCAGCATCCTGGCCTCTGACCACTAGGTGCCAGGAGCACGTCTCCTGACTTACGACAACTAAAGATGTCTGTCTCCAGACATCAGCAAATGTCCCCTGGGGGGCAAAATCATTCCTGGTTGACACCTACTGATCTAAACAAGCATAGAGTGTTTGCTTGCCAAATAACAGCAACAGAAGATGGATAAATCCATGGATTCCAAAGGTCCTAGAATTAGCAAATCTTCTCTATAAAACTCCTAGCCCACATCTAGAAAATATTACAAAAAGAAGCAAAATGAAAAGAAAAACTAACAACACATGAGCTAAAATCTTTACTAGGGACAGAACACAGCATAGTGATCCAAAGCACAGGCTTGGAGCCAGAGGACTTACATTCAGAACTCACCAGCTGTCACTCACCAACTGTGTCACTCACCAGCTGTGTGACCTGGAGCAAATGACTTAGCCTCAAGTATCTCAACTTGCTCACCTCTAAAATGGCAAGGAGACAACTAATACCTACCTCCTATGGTTATTTATTTTCACTTAAGAATTAAGCGAAATAATACGTGTAAAGTGCTTAAAAGAATGCCTGGCATACAGTGAGTGCTCAGTAAGTGTTAGCTATTGTTATTTCACTAAAATTCCATATTTTCAATTTATACAAAGTGGAAATCACTTTACAGATTTCAACATACAACACTCTAGTTTTAGAAAATAAAATATCATGCTATGTAACTACTTTATCTACTTGACAGAGGAATTATTTTCACCCATTTTCACCATCTCGGTAAAATAATAATGGTTATGATTATGCAATCATAAGAATGATTATGCTCTCCAATAGCCATTGGAGAAACAAGTGTACTTGTACATCACTGACAAACACAAGCTAACCCCTAAAACTGGCTCTGAGGGGAGATCACAAAGCCTACCATCAACATTAATCACCAAACATATTAGCCAGGGATATCTCAATAAAAGTAACACAGAAGTAGAGATTAGGGACAGAATTACTAACTCCGGGAGCTATGGGGGGAAGTGACTTAATTTCAAGAGTTAATGTCTCTGATATGTAGGCTCAGGTGCCCACCTCAGCACTGGATATGAAGATGCCTACCACAATTAATCAGGTCCCAACAGTTCATTTCTAACTGCGGTCTCCCTGAACCTCACTGCGGGTACTTCTGTAGCGTAGCTCTCCATACAAGGCAGGTCTCTGGTAACTGCCTTCTCTGGTTCTTCAGAAAACAGCATGACCTGGCTACACATACTCCTGAAGAAGTTCAAGCGTCTTCTGGAAAAACATAAAATAGAAACTGCCAGCCGAAGTCAAAGTGAGACAATGTCTCAAGCCACACTAAAATGGACTATAAAAAATACAGAGATCTAGAAACTACCTCTAAACGACGCCAGCACCAGACACACCTCACCATGTAGCCAACACTCTTGGCCGGGATACACGGATACACCCGTGTCTACAGCATGCAACCCTGCCATGTAGCGGACAGACACTGACCAAGCTGGGTCTTGTACAGCCTCTGCCACGGGGACAGAAAGGCCCGGAGAAGGGCGCTGAGTCGCTTAAACCCACCAGTGTGGGAAGAAGCACCACGTCCACCCATTGAGAAGGCCACCCCTATTTGCCTTGACTCTTTCTCTTCCTGTTAAACATTATCCGACTTTCACCAAAAGAATACACAACACTAACTTTCTGCAAACTCCTGACCCTGTGGGGAACGGCATTCCTGAGACAAAAAAGCTGGAATCAGTAACCAAGGTTCTAATTCAAATCCGGTCTAATTCAAATCCATTAACCCCTGTGATCCGTTGCCGATCTACAAAAAGAGCCTAACAGCACATTAGTCGTTTGACCAGCCAGCGTCCAGCCCTTTTTCTGGTAATAAAAGCCCACAAAGTCCCTCAGAGTAGGTACCTCTCCCCGCCTCTCAGTCAGCGTGGCTCCGGTGGGCTCGACTCCGCCAAAGAGCCACGGGTGACACGTGACCAGAACTGGCCAATCCCAGTCTCACAGCCTCAAACAGCGATTGGCTCCAGGTCAGACATGTGACCCCATAAGAGCCAATGAGACATCATGAGACTTTTGCTGAGGCTTCTGGGAAAGAGACAGGCGCTCTTTCCGGCTGAATCTAAACGCTGACAGGCTACAGGGGGTGAATATGCTACAGCCAAGTTTCTAACATACAGTTCCGACAACTGAAGTCCATACAGGAAAAGGCAGAGTTGACTCGTGGGGAGAACCTGAGTCCTGATGACTTTACTTGAGCCCTGAATCCAGCTAGCTGTGCCTGACTTTGCAGTTAGGTGAGCCTAACTCAAATTTCTTTCCAGCTTAAGCCAATTTAGGTTGATATTTCAGGCAGCTGAAGCGAACTGATGTATATGTGTATATCTGATTAGTACCTCACAGGATGTGAAAAATGGAATGAACTGATAGCTGGCTTGTAAAACAGTGTATATATACATGATTATTAAAAACACTGGTCACAGGTATTGATTAATAATAACAAGTGCCAAGAGAAAAAAGTGGGCATGGGAGAGAAATGACTTAGTGTGATATGTGGTTATCCTGACTCTTGAAAATATTCCAAAACATTTGTTTAAACAATTTTATCATAAAGCTATTTCAGCAATAAGAATAAGAATAATAACAAGAGCCATTTGCTGAATGCTTCCTGCGGGCCAGAGGCCGTTGAAATGACTATATTATGTAATCTGCTTGAGTCCTCATAATGACCTTACAAGGTGGATGTTATTAGTATCATTCCCACTAACAGACAAGGAAACTGAAGCACAGACAAGTTAAGTTACTCACCCACAGTTACACTGTAAATAAAAGGCAGGATTCAAATGCAGACATTCTGATGCAGCTCGTGCTTTTAGCCATGACACTGAATCTGAACCTACACTCAGAGTTCTAATGCTGTTCCAGTGAAGCAGAAACTCAAACTCAGGCACTCCCCAAAGCATCAAATGGGAATGTAATATACCACTATTTTAACCCTGGAAGAGTCTTAAGGACTAATTCCTACATAGTTCTGCATTATGAAAGTATACATATTTAACCACATTAGTGATCATCATTTTTTTAAAAAGTGTGAAAACCCTCACAAACCTCAACCAATTGCATTCTTTGGTTAAACAAAAGTCCTAGATGTTCCCAAGACTAAGAGGTATATTAATTAGTACTACCTTTCCAGAAAATAACATTTGCACCTTCCACAAAGTCAACTTTATGAGGACATTCCCATCACTAAGTTACTTTTCACCACTTTTATAGAACAGAAACTTATTTTAAAATCTACCCATCTTAGTATAATATAAAAAAGAAAACAATTTATGAACTGGACTTTCTCAAAATTAAACCTTTTTCCTCTTTGAAAGACACTATTATGTTAGAAGGATACGAAGCCAAGCTAAAGACTGAGAAAAAACCAACGGCAAATCACATACCTGAAAAAGGATTTGTATCCAAATATATAAAGAATTCTCAAAACTCAACAGTAAGAAAACAACCCAATTAAAAGCTAGGCAAAAGATTTCAATGGCACTCCACCAAGAGGATCTAATGATGGCAAATACGCACATGAAAAGATGTCCAATGGCATTAGTCATCAGAGAAATGCAAATTAAAACCATGATAAGATACTACCACATACCTATTAGAATGGCTAAATTAAAATCACTGATAGTGTCAGTGATGTGGAATAGGTGGAATTCTCGTACATTGCTAGTGGGAGAGTATAAAATGGTACAGACACTCTGGAAAAAGGGTTGACAGTTTCTTATAAAGTTAAAAATATACTCACTATACCATCCAGCAATCCCCTCTCCCCAGAGACAGCTACCCTAGAGATAGAGAAATGAAAACTATGTTTGCACAAAAGTCTGTACACAAATGTTTACAGCAGCTCTATTCCTAAATGTTAAAAATTGGAAACAACGCAAATGTCCTTTAATGAGTGACAATGGAAAACTACTCAGTAATAAAAAGGAATAAACTTTCAATACATGCAATAACTTAGATGAATCTCAAAGACAGAGTAAAAGAACCCAGTCTCAAAAGCTTACATGTATGATTCCATGTTTAGGACATTCTCAAAAAGACAAAACTATAGGGATGGAGAAAAGGTCAGTGGTTGCAGAGGTTATAGGATGGGGACAGTTAACTGTAAAAGGATAGCATCAGGGAATTCTGGGGGGTGATATTATTATTCTGTATACTGATTGTAGTGCTGGTTGCACAAACTACACGTGTTAAATTAACAGGATAAAAGAAAAAGGTTAGTTTTACTGTACGATAATTTTAAGAATAAAATTTTAAAATTATTTTTAAATATGAATCTCAATGTCACAATGGACACGGTTTTTAAAAACTGGAAAGAAATAAAGAAGGATAAGTTTGTTAATAAAAGGAAAACCTGGGCTTCCCTGGTGGCGCAGTGGTTGAGAGTCTGCCTGCCGATGGGGGGGACACGGGTTCGAGACCTGGAATGGGAGGATCCCACATGCCACGGGGCAACTGGGCCCGTGAGCCACAACTACTGAGCATGCGCATCTAGAGCCTGTGCTCCACAACAAGAGGGGCCACGGCAGTGAGAGGCCCACGCACCATGATGAGGAGTGGCCCCCGCTCGCCGCAACTAGAGAAGGCCCTTGCACAGAAACGAAGACCCAACACAGACAAAAATAAATAAAAAATAAATAAAAATAAATACATTGAAAAGGAAAACCTATACATTTCCCTTTCTGCAAATGTAGGTTTTCGAGGCAAGAGTAGAGCCTCAGAAAGAATGTCTGCAAACAGAACAATCACTAGTTCACTAAGTACAAAATGTAGGATACTTTTGAAGAATCCCGTCACAGCTAGATAATTGGTCCAGAACCAAAAGTAAATACTGGAAGAAAAATGAAATCAACAGTGTTCCACAGAGGTGGTAGGCAGACTGGCCTGGACTAAGACATGTTCAGTAATAGATAATAAGGGTGCAGATTTGTAAGCATCATTCTCGTCCCACTGTGGACTTCCTTCTGTGACAGTATAAGGATACCACCAGATCATCTTGAAATCAAGTCATGAAATGTACTTTTATGTTTTTAAAAATCCATTCTTGTCCTTAAATTAACTTTTCTTATTAGTTTAGTCATGGTCCTCTATTACTTCTAAAACATTAAATCTTATTTGATTAGAGACAGACTTCAAAAAATAAAAATAAACTGTGATCAAATAGCAGGAACAAAGAGTAGTAACTAAAATTTCTTCAATCTAAACGGAAGATGATTTCTGTATCTCTGTCTTTTACATTTGTCTCCATTAAGGGAAAAAAATGATGTACCTCATAATTAACTTGGCTGGAATGAATCAGACTGCATTTGTAAAGGTTTCAGAAGACCAATGAGCTGTGCTAAACAGTACCACTATCCACCTGAGCAGAAATTACTATCCATAAGTTTCTTTACATAACTAACGAAACAAAAATTTAAACAAAAGAAGAACTACTAGAAAAATATTAGAGATTCATTTTTTAAGTCAATAATTTGCCTCACACATTATTATTTTCCCTGTGGAAACCCAATTATTACCCTGAAAACAAGACCACGTTAGAAAGTAAATGCATTGTGACAAAAGAAAAAAAAGGCAGATTGATACATTATTAAAATAACTCACACGCCATACCCTGAGGAGTAAGGAAGCCATGGCAGAGCAGGCCCCTTTCTCCTCAATGGACAGCACAGCTGTGGGGAAGACACTGCAGCTAGCACAAGCGTGTCACACTTCTTCAGGGAGGAAGCAAGTTACACACCACTCTAGAGAGGGCGCCCATAAACTCACGGCCACGCTCATTACCCAACGTCCAGGCCACCCACAGGCTGACTGCAACCCAACTTTCCCACCATTCCCACACAGGCCCCAGGAACCGTCAGGCCTCTGAGGCTCTGCCAGTGCCCTTCCCTCTACCCAAATATCCTTTCCCTCCTCTCTCCGGACCTCAATCCTGCCCAGCTCTAAATGAACACTTCAAGGCCTATTTCCCTAAGAATGCCTCTCTCAAAACCAAAATTACTTCCTAGACAATGATCTGCCTCTTACTCATCCATTATCTTGGATTAAATACACCATGTAAGATGCCTTATCTGACCAACACAACTATTTTATAAATAGGAGTCATGTTTTATATCATCTATGACATGACATGACAACCAATCAGCTCACTAAAACCATTCAATAAATACTCTAATTGAATTTCCCAAAGAGTTGACCTAAAATAACCTAAATGCTAAGCATTTCAAGAACTGTCCTGAACCAAATTCACTTCTCATTTGAATGCCAATGTCCTAGATAGGGATGTTGTATTGTCTTGAAATGTACTTGCCTTTATCCAAAACTAGAATCTCTGATGAATCTATGGGACACACATGTAAAATATTCTGCAAAGGAAAAAAGCTTTATTTAGTGTACTGTGCTTAATATTCAGCCAGACTTGCATTTTTCTCTAAAACTTATACAATTACTGAGTATGCAAGAAGCATTAGAAGAGAGACTAAGTCTATTGAGAAGAAAACTGGAAGCGAAGGTCATCAATCATTTTCTACTTTGAATCATCTCTTTCATAAAGAGGTAAATTCTCCTAAATTCCAGAATGAATGGAATTCAATACAGCAAAGTAAAATGCTTTAAATACATAAAATAAATATCTTGATGGACCTTCCACCATCTGTTTTAGTAACTTAAATTATAAAAAAGAACCTTAAATTTTAGAAAAGTTATATCAAGAGCTAAAATTGAGATTGTTTTTCCATCTATTACTTTGATTTTCCTGACCCATTTTTGAGAACTGTCAGCATTCTGGATCAATAATTCCAAATTATTTCTTGAAGAGAGTGAGATTCCTCCCAAGTCATTTAATATGCTTACTAATCAATAAAGATATGAAAAAACAAAAAATCCATATTTATGAAGCAAGCCAATTATATTAAAAGACTGACTTTGAGAAAAGGTTGCTGCTTGCCAAGAAAATTTTATTATTATAAAATATTTTCTGTCATTTGTATTTCTTCATTTTCCCTTCCAGATTATCTGTGTAGCCTTGTAAACACATCATAATCCAAAGCAGTGGAGCTTTATAAATAAAATGTAAATCAACGCAAGAGAGCCAACTGCATAATTAAAACAAAAGTGTACCGGGCTTCCCTGGTGGCGCAGTGGTTGAGAGTCTGCCTGCCGATGCAGGGGACACGGGTTCGTGCCCCAGTCCGGGAAGATCCCACATGCCGTGGAGCGGCTGGGCCTGTGAGCCATGGCCGTTGAGCCTGTGCGTCCGGCGCCTGTGCTCCACAACAGGAGAGGCCACAACAGTGAGAGGCCCGCGTACCGCAAAAAAATAAAAAATGGGCATCCCTGGTGGCGCAGTGGTTGAGAGTCCGCCTGCCGATGCAGGGGACACGGGTTCGTGCCCCGGTCCGGGAAGAACCCACGTGCCGCGGAGCGGCCAGGCCCGTGACCCATGGCCACTAAACCTGCACGTCCGGAGCCTGTGCTCCGCAACGGGAGAGGCCACAACATTGAAAGGCCGCGTACTGGAAAAAAAAAAAAAAGCATACCACCATCATCCCAACCAGATTACAAAATAGCAAGCAGATTATAAAATAATAGTCTACAAGCATGCTTTTTAAAATATATATCTATATGCACTGAATATCTTATATAAAAAGCCAAGAGAGAGAGATGAAACAAAATATTAAAAGTAAACATCTCCTTCCCCAAAACCCTAACTCCATTCCAGTCATGAGGAGGACATCACACAAACCCAAGTTGAGGGACAGTCTATGAAATACATGAACCAGGACTCTTCAAAATTGTCATTAAAAAAAGGAACGTCTGGGACTTTCCTGGTGGTGCAGTGGTTACGAATCCATCTCCCAATGCAGGAGACACGGGTTCCAGCCCTGGTCCGAGAAGATCCCACATGCCGCAGAGCAACTAAGCCCGTATGTCACAACTACTGAGCCTGTGCTCTAGAGCCTGCGAGCCACAACTACTGAGGCCACACGCCGCAACTACTGAAGCCCACACACTCTAGGGCCTGTGTGCCGCAACTACTGAGCCTGGGTGCTGCAATTACTGAAGCCCGCGCACTTAGAGCCCGTGCTCCGCAACAAGAGAAGCCACCACAATGAGAATTCCGCGCACCACAATAAAGAGTAGCCCCCACTTGCCACAACTAGAGAAAGCCCGCGCGCAGCAACAAAGACCCAACACAGCCAAAAATAAACAATAATAAAAATAAATAAATAAAGGCATCATCACATAAAAACAAATGAGGACATAATTTTTTGATAAAAGAAGAACTGGTGGGGCAGTGGTAAAGAATCCGCCTGCCAGTGCAGGGGACACGGGTTTGAGCCCTGGTCCGGGAAGATCCCACATGCTGCAGAGCAAGTAAGCCCGTGCGCCACAACTGCTGAAGCCCACACGCCTAGAGCCCATGCTCCACAACAAGGGAAGCCACCACAGTGAGAAGCGCGTGCACCGCAATGAAGAGTAGCCCCTGCTCGCCGCAACTAGAGAAAGCCCACACACAGGAACGAAGACCCAACGCAGCCAAAAATAAATACATTAAATAAATTAATTTAAAAAAAAGAAACTAAAGAGTCAAAAACAAACTAAAGAAATAAAATATATTTTGGGAAGAAATAGGAAAAATTATACATGGACTTGATATCTGATAGTATAACTATTAGTATTACTGAATTATCTTCTTAGGTGTGATAATGGTATTATGTTTATGAAGAAATATGTCCTCATTCTTAGGAGACACATGATGAAGTATGAATGAAATGCCATGTAAGATGTCTGCCACTTACTTTCAGCTGGCTCAGGAAAAAAAAATTCTATCTATTTGACAGAGAAAGGGAGACAAGGCAAATTATGACATAACGCTAACAATTGGGTATTGATTATACTATTCTTACAACTTTGCTGTAGGCGTAAAGATTTTCATAATATAAATTAAACTAACAGTTTTCTTTAACTTAAAAATGATTCAAAACCCAAACTAATCCAGAAGTTATAATCTTCTCGTAAATATAAAATATATTTTATTTTATGCTGCTTAACTCATCTCCTCCAAATTAAAAAAAAAAAATTGAAAAGGGGTGACTTATTTTCCATAGTAAGGAATTATAGCTAACATCCAGGAGTAATATTTAGGTTTCCTTCAAATTGATATTGAATAGAGTCTTTTTAATCATCTGAGCAGTTTATACTGATCTTGGGCTCATTAATTGCTAACTTACCTAGTTTTTTTAAATAAAAATGTTTATTTGAATACAATTACCTTATCCCTTAATGAAGCTGGAAAGAAGATTAAATAACCCAGAAGACACAGTTGGAAACTGTAAAGAAGTATAAGAAAGAGAGTCACTGGCAGAAGAGAAGAGCAGATCTCTGGCAAAGCTGCATTCCATGTACCCTGCCTGGGTCAGACATAGTTCATCTTGAGCCGAAGATCCAGTAGAGACCCATCTGCCCAAAATGCCTTTCTCCAACTGAGAAAGAAGTGAAAATGCTAAGACATATGAGAACATTTGTTGCTGTCTACAGCTAATTGAACCAGAAATCTTTAATACCATTTCCAGTCCTGAAATTCTATTATTCTACATAAAACACCTTTAAAAACAAGTATATATTATCATTTCACACCCATTAGGATGGCTACTATCCAAAAAATAGAAAATAACTGTTTGCGAGGATGTGGAGAAATTGGAACCCTTTTACATTTCTGGTGGACATCAAACGGTGCTACTGCTATGGAATACAATATGGGGATTCCTCAAAAAATTAAACACAGAATTACCATATGATCTAACAATTCTTCTGGGTATTTCCTGAAAGAACTGAAAGTAGGGACCTGAACAGATATGTATACACCCAAGTTCACAGCAACATTATTCACAACAGCCAAAAGGTGGAAGCAACCTGAGTGTCTATCAAAAACTGTATGGATTTTTAAAAATGTGGTATTTACATACAATGGCATAGTATTTAGCCTTAAAAAGGAAGAAAATGCTGCCACGTGCTACAATATGGATGAACCTTGAAGACAGGCTAAGTGAAATTAGCCAGTCACAAAAAGACAAATATTGTATCAGTGCACTTACATGAGGTACCTATGGTATGAATGGACCCTATTCAAATTCTGAGAAACAGAAAGTAGAATGATGTTTGCCAGGTGCTTGAGGGAGAGGGGGATGGAGGGTTAGTGTTTAATGAGTACAGACTTCAATTTGGGAAGATGAAGTTCTGGAGATGGATGGTGGTGATGGTTGTACAACAATGTGAATGCACTTAATGACACTGAATTGTATGCTAAAATGATTAAAATGGTAAATTTTATGTTATGTATATTTTAACAATATTCAAAAAAAACCCCACAGGTATGCAAGCCATAATACCCTCCTAACCCTCCTTAAAAGGAGTGAGGCCCATGTCCTAATCCTGATGCAAACTTAAGGAATGCTCACTGCCCATTTCCCCATCTTCCCTGCCCAGGAAGAAGAACCACGAGCTGGCAAGGCAGAGCCAGAGCCAGAGGCGGGAAATTGGTCCTGACGTTAGTCCCGCTGAAGAAACTCAGAAGAGCCACAACAGAGGGTAAGGCCCAAGAAGACGGACAGAGGCAGGCTAGGGAAGAGAAGGCAAAAGCAGAAGGAAGGAAATCCCTGAGAACATGGGCAGCTGATGACACTGGGAAGGGACACCACAGCTGTGAGGAAAAGGAGGATCAGACAACAGGGGAAATCAGAGAAGGGAACTGCCCCAAGGTAAGGAAAGAGAGGAGTAGGAGAAAAAAGAAGAATTGTAAGCAAGAAGGAGATTCATTCAAGAAGAGACTCTTCCCAAGTACCAGCAGGAAAATGACTTCATTCCACTGAGGTGGCCATTTGTATCTAAAGAATCCAAGAAAGTTGCTGAAGCCTATAAAAACTTAGGAAGAAACATTCTTTTCTGTGTAAGAATACTAATATACCCCCATCCACAGAGAACTGTGTACTGCCATTTTTTTCATTTGGTTTTGTCTTTTTTTCTCCCTCAAGAAGAGAACACTTACTTGTTTAGGAATAATTTCAATCAGGGCCTACCTTTTGTATTTGTACCAAACACTAGTACGCCATGAATGAGCTAAAGTGTTTTAATGGCACAGGGGTAAGAGTACAGGCTTGAAGCCAGCTCTGCCTGAATCTGAATCCCGGCATTGTGACCTGAGGCAATCTGCTTAAAAATCTGCTTTGATTTCCAAATCTGCAAAATGGGAATAGTAACAGGGCTACACTTCAAGGCATTACTGCAAGAATTAAATAGGGTAAAATATGAAAGCACTTAGAACAGTGTCTGGCCCACACTAATCACTATGAAGGTAGTAGCTTCCTATTATACTCCAGACCTAGAACATGAGTTCCAGGAGAGCTGAGATTTTGTCTGTTTTGTTCCCTGTTGAAGCCTCAGGTACCTCACATCATTCTTTGTTGAATAATAAAAATGTATTGAATGCCAGCAACACAGAAGCCCAAAGGAATAGCACTACCTTTCTGTTATTACCAACAACTAAAATCTGCATAACACTTCAGGCTCACAGTTCACAGAGGGTTTTCTACACCTTATCTCAGGTGATTCTGTGACGCTGCCATTATTACCTCCGTCTCACAGACAAACGAAGGCTCAGAAGACGTAAGTGACTTGCCCAGGAATCCTGGCAATTAATGCTACTTCTGTTCACTCTAGACCCCCACCCAGAAAGCTCAGAACATACCCTACTGAACTGTTCAATTCTCCTTAACTACAGATACGCAGAGTTCAAGTTCACCAAAACACTTTATCCGATTTGCTTCAATAGAATTGATGGAGAGGGAGGAAACAGAGGAAACAACATCACTAACTATTAAAGTTGAACAATGGGTACAGTGGGATTGATTATACCCTTTCCACTTCTATACATCTGAAATTTTCCATAATAAAAAAATGTAATTAAAAAATAAACTCTTCACTCCCAACATAAGCTCTGCCACTTCCAACTTCCTATTGAGCACACCTGGGTGCGAGGAAAACACCACAGCAGAGAAGTTTCTCAGTCTGAGGCACTGAAGAGAGTGCTGCACTGGGAATCAGGAAGCTTCAGTCTTCACTCTGCTTTATCTAACTGTGAGACCTCACTGGTCCCTCTAGCTCCTCTGGGCCCTGAACTTCCTCATCTGTTCCTTCCAGGGTTAAGATTCTGATTTCACCTTTCTACTAGTTCCTTAAACTCAACACACAAAACCAAAATCATCTTTTCTCTATTCTAAACCCCTAAGACCTGCTCTTCCTCCTGACCTCTGTATTCCTGCTGTCCCATTCTGCCAGCCATCCAACCACAAATACCTCAGCATCATCTCTGACTTAAGACACAGAACTGACTGTTCCTTCCCCTCCTACCTAATCAGTCACCACATCTCTCTGTTCAACCTCCAAAGTATCTCTTGACTCCACCACCTCCTTTCATTCCCAAGCACACTAACTCAGGCACTCATCATCCCTCACCTGGAGTAGTGCCATGAACTCGACTGAAAACCCTGTCTCTAGTTTCTCCTCACTCACAATCCATCATATGCATTCTCCAAAACCCAGTCATGACCTCTCAACAGCCTCACTGTCCACTATGTTCTTTCATGTAACCCAGGGTCCGGGTAATTTGGATACTCAGTTTCCGGACATCCACCTCATTTCCAACACCACCCCTCAGCCTTTGCTCAAGCTACCCTTCCCTCCAGAATGCCCTCTTCTTGCCCTGGCGCCTCAGTTTCACAGTGGTGCAATTTAAATGCCACCTCCTCAGTTGAAGCGTTCCCTTACATCCGCAAGGGGGCAGTATCACTCCCTCCACTGAACCCCTAAGCACCTTGTCTGAACCCCTCTTACAGCACCCTTCAAATTCCTATTAGTCCTTTCTTGTTTTGGTGCCCCTACTCTCTCTACTAGATGATTCGCTCCTTGTCAGAGGAAATGATGCTTTATTCGTCTTTGTATCCTTCAGAACAGAGCTTCTCAAAGACTGTGCCGTGGCACTGTGGTATGCCCTGAATGAGCTAAAGAGGTTCTAGTCAGTCATCCCCTCAGCCCTCCACAAAGAGACTTCAGCAGCCAAAGTCCCACAAGTCAAGCCTCAAGCAGCCTCAAGCAGCCTCCTCCTTCAGCCAAGTATACGCCACGATGACTTGAGAAGCACTAAGAGGATGCAACACGTGGTACACAATGGATGCGCACTAAACATGTGCTGAGCTGAACCTTGGAATAACTCACCCGTTCCCCTTCAACCACTATGTTCTCAAGAAAACTTACCATCCAGACTAGACTCTCTCTGAACATTCTCCCCGAACAGGTTCTGATCATCTTTTTAATAATCACCTGTTTATTAGCTGGTTATACTTGCCTTACCATCCAAAGCCCACATCGATAGTTTACTGATTAAAATAGCAAAGGATATGAACAAACAATTCACCATGAAGAGACTCAAAGAGAAAAATTCAACATTATAGAACAAAGAAGTACAAATGCCAATTTACACTATTAAATAAGCAAAAACTTTTAAGGAAAAAATGTATTTATATCCAGTTATGGCGAAACAGGTACATCTGTATATCTCTTAGTAGTACAAACTGGTATAACATTCTTGAAAAACAGGACGGCGATATATATATCAAAAACCATAAAAACATTCATACCATTTAACACAATAATGCATTCAAAAATTTATCCTAGAGATCTAATGAGCCCGAAGAAAAGTACAATAATATCTACAATAATGTACATTAAAGTATTAACTGAAAACGAGCCAGCAACATAAATAACTAACATAAAAAGAGTTAAGTAAATTATTGACGGCATGACTTGATGAAATATTTTGCAGCCTCTCAAAGTGTAATCATGTCAATTAAAATTGTGACAACTATAACATGGAAATGTTTCATAATCTAATAAGTAGGAAAAATTCAAATTATATACATTATAATTAAAAAGGAGTACAATAATCTATGTGTGTGTGTATGTATATATAGATAGATATAGAGAGATATATATCTCTCTATATATATTTTTAACAGAATGCCAAAAATAAAATCAACTGTTTTAGGGGTAGTAACCCAAATATTTAACAATTTACTTAATAACAATTCTTAAATTATTTTATAATTTAAGAGAGGAAGTTCTACCATACTGAGCAAACTTAGGGGTCCCAGGATGCAAACTCGATATAGTCTCAGGAAGAGGTCCACACCTCTCTTTTATTGCTCACTTTGGCCTTAACTGAGAACGCTCATGTACTTCTGATCACAATGACCTATGACAACCCAGACCCCAGCTTTCCAAGGACCAAGAAACCAGCTCAGCTAGCCTTCTGATCATCCCCATGAACCTGTGGGGGATGAATCGTGCAAACTACCCTAACTCAAGAAACAAAGAACCCCTACAACAATGTTTTACTTTAGCAATCAATAAGTAGCCAAGCCTAAGTTTAATTATAAACCCTAAAAGTATATAGCATTGTCTCATTAAAGTCTCTGGGACTAGCATTAAAAATACATCAAAAAATAATTTTAGCACTGATGCCCCACAAGGACAATATTAGAACAGTCTTCTCATTGTTTTTCTGTAGTATTACCATTTTCTTAGTTTAATACTGAATGGCCAAGATACTATAATGGACCAAGAAGATTAATTACTGTGAAATAATAAATACTCAAGACTAAAATGTCATTCTTAGGGCATTTCAGCAATAAACAAATAATTTGAAGGACTAATACAACCATTAGGGAAAAAGTTTAACCTTCTGTTTCCATTGGTATGTTCCTGGTATCCAGATCCTCAGAAATGCAGATATATAGTCATTCATGACAATACACACATAGTAGATAACAGGAAAAACAGACAATTTAACACTTAACCTGTTCATCAGAGCACTGGGCGGTCAACACTCAAGAATGTTGACACAAAAACTGAAGGACCTCTGAAGAGCCAATCATATGCAGATAGGTTGAATCCCTGTGCAGTTACTCATGCAAAACAGAAGTGGAAGATTAACCTACCCTCACTTCTCTTCAAACAAACTGACAAAGCATCAGGCAGTCTGTTTGGAGTAGGTTCACCATCATCCAGTCGGCCCCAGAAGTAGCCAATTCAGTCAGGTCACCGCTGCTGCACCAGGGCCCTACTTCCTCCACCTTGTCCCAGCTCATCTTGCTGACCAGACACCCTCCTCTAGATTAAGTCCCTTTGGTCTTTTCCTCAGGCATTACCAAGTCCTTGCTTTGTAAATAAGGCTCTCCCAGACCTTACTCACCTGCAGTTCACTGCACTGGGTATCACCCAAAGAGCCCATCAGAGCTCTTTATAATTTCTGAAAGAGAGAGAAGGAACCTTTGAATACATACTAGAAAACACCACTGCTGATGTATCAGTTCTGAAGCATTTGTATCCAGTGGTCACAGCATATGGTCCTTTGGTCCACAGTACTTCAGTAAAATGTAGCATAACCAGCCAGGACCAAGAGTCCTGAGATAAAAGTTTGGTTTAATGTTACTACTAATCAGCTGTATGACCTTGGGAAAGTCACTTGACTTCTCCAGGCCTCAATTTCCTCATCTGGAAAATAAGACAGACTAGATAGAAGCAGCAGAGCATACTGCAGTGGAAAGAGAACGCCCTTTCCAAGGCACAGCGCCAGCACCACCACTTACTGGTCTTGCGACGTTATGTTCGTTAATTCACATTTAACCTAAATCTCCTCTGCAAAGCAGAAATAACAGCTATCTTGGAGTTGTTCTGAAAACTAAAGGAAACATAATGAGTTATAAAAAGCCTAGAGTAAGTATACTGTGCATCTCATCATAAAATTCCACAGATGATAATTACCAACATTACTCCCAGCCCTAAGGTTACGTGAATTCAATTTCCAAATATTTATTTCCTTACAAGATCAACAAATCAAAACTTTACCAACCTGACAATGCAATTAACTGTTTGAGTGTTTCACTAACAATTCAATTACAGTTATCTTAAACTAATGGAAGTTTAAGATGATCAATATTAATTAACATCACAGGAAATAAGGGTGGAATACCTGCCTAACATCTAAACGGGTTCCGTGGCCATGCCTTCCATGACTTCTCCCTCTGCTTTCACTACTGCCCGCGCACCGAGTCAAGAGAGGTCTTCCAAACACCAAGTAACACCAACTGCTTTCTACGGTCAGATTAGGGGGACATGGCTAACGATGGAGGAAGGAGAGCAGAGGCTTTTTATCTTTTTTCCTATATACACTTAGCACTGCTTGGATTTGTTGACCATAGCATGCATCAGTTTTACATAAAAATAAATAAGTTTTTAAACTATATTAGTTACACATATTGCCTACTGAAAGGAAGCTCGCCTCACAGGATTATTTTCACCACTAGGAGAATATCGACAGAAGAAAGCAAAAAGGCAAATTCAGATGTTCCGAGAACACCTAAAATATGGCACAGAAATAACAAAAATCACAAACATTCACACGTCACAATGGTTTACTCAAAAAAATGTGCCTGCATTCTTTGAAGAACCTAATGATGAATCAGGGTTTCTGGGGGTCAAAACAAGTTGAACACACAAATTCTGGCTTTAGGGGCTTCTCTGGTGGCGCAGTGGTTGAGAGTCCGCCTGCTGATGCAGGGGACACGGGTTCGTACCCCGGTCCGGGAAGATCCCACATGCCGCGGAGCGGCTGGGCCCGTGAGCCATGGCCGCTGAGCCTGCGCGTCCGGAGCCTGTGCTCCACAACGGGAGAGGCCACAGCAGTGAGAGGCCTGCCTACCGCAAAAAAAACAAAACAAAAAAAAACAAATTCTGGCTTTACCAGACAACTTCCTGCCCTTGGAGAAACTGACCCAGTACAATTTACACCAGTAAACAAGTTGGTATGACTCTTTAGTAGTATGCTGAAAAACGTTCAATTTGCTTTAGACAATTGGTAGCTTTTAAAATAAAGATAGATACATATATAAATATATATGTACACACATATATATACATATAAATTAAAAATCTTCATGTTATATCTACTATTTATTTTTGAAAGAGGAATATTAACCTTATTAAATTCAGGATAGCTCAAAAGTATAATCTCAGCCACCGGTGAAGTGACAGACCACTAAGTTTTATGTGGCTCCTAGCCAGTGCTACCGAAGTCATCCTGACTACACCCAGCAATTTAAATGAACTACAAGCTGCTGCGGCCACACTCTCCACACATATCATACTTCTCTCCTAGAAAACAATTCAAACTATTATTTAGAAATCAAATTATATTTGCATGTATACTTATCTAAGTTTATGGAAATAAACAGCCATAACACTTTGTTTATAATTTTTAAGTAGCTCCTCCCCATCTCTTGTTTATCGACAAGTTGATAAACTTGGCCCCAAGTCTACTAGGCATTTCAAACTGTTAAGCATTTAAAACAACAGGCAAAGGACCTTACTTCTTGTGCTGGGCCTGTATTTAGAATCTTAAATAGAGTCTGACAGATAATTATAGACTAATTTGCATTTAATATCAATACCATGCCTACTTCTTAAACAGAGGACAAAAGTGCATGTGTAAGATCTGGTCTACTTAGTTGTAGGTCCCTCTGCAATATTCTTAGCCTTTCATGAATATGCTCTATAGTTTTAAACTACACAAGGTCCTTTGCAAGTAGAAATGATTTCCCCTGTTATTTTGGCATCACTCCCTGCTCCAGTAAAACACTGGACTGTCCATAAATGTATACAGACTTTAAAACAATGTAGATTGAATACTTATGGTATTAGAAATGAAACTTCTTGCTAACAACTGCAAAAATCAAGCACACCAGCTGATAGAGAGGCACTTACTGACTCCCCAAAACTCCCGCCTTACCTAAAAATAGTGTCCCAGCTTCCCAGCCAAAAGGACAGACTAAAAAAGCGATGTGTTCAAAGACACAGACCCTCGCTTCACCACAAACTTCAGTACTATGGCATTTCCCATTTTAGAATGCTTCGTGTGACAACCTGTTCGGTGGCCAACCACCAACTTCACTTTGAAGTGAATACTAACACTTCACATGGTAATATGTATTCAAAGTAATATGTATTAAAAAAGGTCCAGAGGCCCGCAGACCGGTCCCCTCCTCCCCCGTACTGGTTGCCTTTAAAACCGCCCCCCCCCCACGCCATGTTTAAAAACGTGGCTTTGGGTCTTTCCCGTCGCTCCTGCCCCGGCCTCCCTTGCCCCCACCCTTCGCCTCCACGCCGGTTCCCTCTACCCCGCCGCCCTCCTGTCCTGGAAGACACCCCGCGTCTGCATTTAATCAGCCCGAGGTTTCCCTGCTGCTGGCAGCAAAGAGCCGCTCATTGGTTTATTTATGCGTCTGTTATTGCTCTAGATCTTCGGTGCCCGGAGGCGGGCTTCTGCTTCCCGCCCCCGGGCAGACGGGGGTCGCCCTCGGGGCCCCGGAGCCCGGCAGCCCTGCAGGCCAAGCGGCGCTCTGACTGCAGCATCCGCGTATGGAAAGATACCTCTGTCCTGCCAAACCGTTCCGGGGCGGACACTGTGTCCCCGAGCCTACCGGCATCGCAGCGCGTAAGGGAGGGGGAGGGGGAGTAGTAAGCGAAAAGCAACTTTTACCTCTGTTGACTCTCCCTTCCGCTGTCTCCTCCCCTCGGCCGGTAATGCGATCTGCGACCCTCTAGATGGGGACCCCACCCCTCCCCTAGAAATGTGGTTTTGGGCTCTGCCGAATCCACCCTTTTACAGTCCCGGCTGCTTGCGAACTGGGACTTCCCGAGGCAGGTAACTCGGGGGCGCAGATGGCGAGCTCTGGCCGGGGAGCAGAGGCGCGCCAGGGCTCGAGGGAGGGGCCGGGGCCGGAAGGAGGGTGCGCCCGCCGCAGTCCACCTGCCGGGTCCCAGCCGGGCGGCGAGCGCCGGCGGCCGGGCGAGCGGAGGACTGCGGGCAGCACTCCGGCCCAAGGCTGGTTGGGGGACGCTCAGGTCGCCTGGCTGCGACGGGGCGCGCTGGAAGTAGGGGCGCCGAGATGCCAGCCGGAGAACCAGGCGAGCGTCCCCGCAGCCCACGCCCGCCGCCTGGGCCTCTGCTCCTGCCCGAGGGCTCGCTGCAGGGGAGCTGAGCGCTCTCGCGATACTCGCCGCCCGCTTTCGGTTGCGCGGGCGAGTAGAGCTTCGGCCCGCGCCCTCGCGCGGTGGTCCCCTTGCCCCGGGGCCCGTTGGTCAGTCCGCCGCACTCTCACCTCCCATTGCCACTGGTCTCTGCTTTGCAGACTTTGGGGGCCTACTCTGGTTGCTTTTTTGTTTTCCCCTAGCAAATTTTGACCAAGAGGTGTCCAAGGGAAAATTCCTCCAGGACACCAAGACTTGCGAAATTGTATTCGGTATAAAATGCTGTTGAAAGGCTCTGAAATTAGAAGAATGCACAGGCATTAAAGCCCTCCTTCGGTGCACGGGGAGGGCCTGGGGCCTTCGGGTCCACCCAAAGGTTTTACGCTCCACCAGCCCCTAGGAGAAGCCTCTCTCGAGGAACCTGGACGGTTGCTGACAAAAGCCCTGCCCCCGGGGAGCTAAAAACTCCACCAGGCAATTGTCCCGGCCAAGTGAGAAGAGTGGGGTGTAGACTCCTTAAGGGATTGGCCCGGGGTCAGCGGTGAGGGAGGGAGCGAGGTGGTGAGTCACTGCAGGCCGGCTGAGAACGCGGCGTGTCGGGAGGGCCCTCGCCTTTGTCACCGCTTCTCTGAGCTCCGAGTGAGTTGGGAAACTGGAGCCCGGAGCCAAGTTCTTGGACAATCCAGGCCCCGCCGCCACGCGGGGCCGTGGGCTGGGGGCGGGGAGGCAGCGCTGCTCGCGACCCTCTGCCACTGCCCGCTGGAAAATGAGCCGCCCCGCCCGTCTGGAGAAGGCTCCAAAGTCTCCCCTTTACGCGGTAGCCAGTTACTGTTTCCAGTCCCCCTTCTGCACCTAGTCAGCCTCTCCTATGCACTGACTTACTGGTTGCTTTGTGTTTACCCGGCACCTTAATATGTGTGGTCTGAGTTTCCTGTAATTCAGCATTCAGTAAGCTTAGGGCAAGGACTGTACCTCGCTCATGTTTCTTTAGGAGGTGCTTTTCTTGGCCTTGCATAGGCCTGGACCCAGAGAAGAGCTTGATATATGTATGACTGCCTGACCCACCCGTTCGTTCAAGACAACGTGCATCCTGGCCCATCCTAGTGCAAGATGCCACCTGTGGCCTCAGCTCGAAAACCCTCCTAACTCCTTTCGCTGCCTCCACTCTGGCCCCTACTGTCTGCTCTCCATCTGACCAACCCAGTGAGGTCTGTGAAATGTTGTCACGTGAGTCCTCTGCTTAAACCCACGGGAGGTGTCCTCGTCACACTTAGAATAAAACCGAATTCCTAACCATAGCCTCCAAGGTCCCATGTGAGGGGGCTCCTCACCATGATCAGCACACTGGCCTTCAACATTCCCCTGCAGCACTGCAAGCCTCCCTCCAGCCAGATCCTTGACCCCCAGATCTGATGGCCATCATCCTTTTAGCGCTCAGGTCTCAGCTCGGATGTCCCCTCCTGGAAGAGAATTTTCATGATCCCCTTCACCAAAGCAGGGCATTTTCTATTCTTTTACCCTGGATTAGGAATGTTCTTGTTTGTCTATTTGTTGATTGTTTATTTTCTGCCCCAGCCCCCTTATGGAGTATAAGCTCCAGAAGGGCACAGGCCTTGTCTAGCTTGTTCACTCAGGGCCTGGCACATATATAGGCATTCAGCAAAGATTTGTTGAATGAATGACCAAACCTTTATGAGAGCGAGGGGTGGTGGTGAAAGAGTGCAGAAGCATGGAATGAGCAGCTGACGGCCCTGCCCATCATCAGACCACTGGGATTGTACACAGCTAGAGGCAGGCAGGTAGGAGTGGAGTTGGGGGGAAACAGACCCCTTGGTCACCATTAATGGTGCTCCATTCTGATTCTGATCTGATGAACCACAGCCCCAAATAATTCCCCACTCACGCCCGCTTCCTTCCCTCACTTTTTTTCTCCCCATCCCCAGCAATGGCCACATCTTATTCTGTCCAGACCTAAGGCTCAGTCCTTGGGTCTCTCTTTTTCAACTACACTGCCTGCCCTTCTCTTTCGGTCTCAAGGCTTTGAGTAGCGTCTTTACCCTGAGAAAGGACTCTAAACCTGTAGCTCAAGCCCAGGGCTTTCTCCTGAGCTTCAGACCCTAGTCCAGCAGCTTCTTAGCGTCTCCACATGAAACTCTCATGGACGTCGCAAGCTCAACATGTCTAGAGGTGAGTTCTTGAGTTCCCCCCACAAACGTGCTCCACCATGGTCTTCCCTAGCTCCATCTCTTAATTGCTCAGGCCACAGTCACTCCTGTCTTTCTCTCAAACTCCATCTTCAATCCATCTACAAATCCTGCTTTGCCTTCAAATTGTATCTAGCAATCTACATCTCTCATCACCTCCATTGTTGCCACTCTGGTCCCATGCACTTTTATCTCCTTCCCTTTGCCCCCATTCAGTGTATTCCCAACGTAGCCACCACACTGGTCTCGATAAAGTGCAGATCAAATCCTAGCTCTCCTCTGCTCACACCCATCTGATTCTTCTCGTCTCATTCAGAGGATAAATCTAGAGTCCCACACGATTTGCCTCTGATTTGTTTGAGCTCATCTCCTGCCTCTCTCCGCTGGCTCTGTTTCAGCCATAATGGGCTCCTTTTTGAGTGTTTCCTCTTCCAGTCACACCGTCTCCCCTATATTCACATGGCTCACGCCTCTGCTTCCTTCAAGCTTTGCTCAGCCCAGTGAGTCCGTCTCTCACCAGTCTATTTAAATTTTCAATACTCCCCCCCCTCCCAGACACTCTATTTCTTTCCTGCATTTTTCCCATAGCATTTATCACCTCCGAAAGTAATAAATAATTTGTTATTCAGTTTCTTGTCTGTATCTTTCCATGTGAAGAATCAGTTTGCTGATCACCAAAGACTTGTGTTTGTTACTGGGAACTACATTTCCCAGCCATGCCCTTGCCTTTGGGGCCATGTGACTAGTTCTTGCCAATAGACGTGAAGCAGAAGTGTGACTCTGAATGAGCAGGGCAGATCTGCATGACCAAAAATACATGCAAGGACTCTCAGCTGAGCAGACAACAGACCTTTATTATGTTAACCTGCTGAGAAGTTGTGATCTGTTTGTTACAGCATTTAGCACCTCAATCACTGTACCTTGGGTACAGTGGCCCACTAGAACAGAAGTTCAGTGAGGGCAAGGGCTTGTGTAGGTTTTGTTCATTTGTTTCTCCTCAGTGCCCAGAACAGAGCTTGGCATATAGTGGGTACCTAATAAATGTTTGTTGAGTGAATGAATTAGTTTCCTTTTTCCACGACCAGTCATGAAAATAAGTGAATGGTTGGCAAGGAAAGGACAATGTGAAAGGAATTTTTTGTTTGTTTGCTTGTTAAGCAGGTAGTAACTCTGGATTTCTACAGAAGCGCTGGCTACAGGTCTTGGTAAAACTAAATGGAGCTTCCTTTAATTCTGTTCTCCCCGCTTCATCTTTCTCTTTTCTTTTTCCCGCTTTTCTGCCTTCTCCATCTCTATCCCTCTAGGTCCTCCTTCTCTCTCCCTTTCTTCTTCCACTCCTTTTTCTTCCATGGATTTTCTTCTCTTTTTATTCCCACTTAATCTAAAAAAAAAATTCACTGCCTGTTAATGTGAGCTACTGCGAGTACTCAGCCAGGATATCTACTCCAGATTACTTAAAATATAGACGTGGGAAATCACGTGGGTTAAAAAATAAAGAAATATTAAATCCATGGACTCCTACTCTCCTTCTACCTTTAAGGCCCACTTCATTTCTTCTTGAAATACAGAAAAGAAGTGATGGTGGTCCAGATAATTCAGACTAACCCCCCCCCCCCACTAAGGACTACTAAAACAAAATAGACAATGTATTCCTCAAAACATCTGCTTGGAAACATCTGGTAGGTTAATAAGAGTGAAAACTATCAGGGGTAGACAGAACAGGGAGGTGATTCTAAGATTTGGGGTCCTTGTGCCCTAAGGTCCTTTGCTTTTGACAGCAACTTAAGTCCAGAGTAAGTATCACCTCGCACACATTTAGTCAACTGTTATCAAAAGAAAAACAAAAAACAGAAAATAACAAGCGTTGGCAAAGATGTAGTGAAATTAAAATACTTGTGCATTGCTGGTAGGAATGTAAAATGGTGCGACCACTATGGAAAACATTATGGCAGTTTCTCAAAAAATTAAACAATGACCATATAACCCAGCACTTCCACTTCTGGGTATATAACCAAAAGAATTGAAAGCAAGGACTCAAACAGATATTAAACACTCATGTTCATAGCAGCATTATTCACAATCACAAAAAGGTGGGAGGAACCCAAGCGTCCATCAACAGATGAATAGTTTTTTTTTTATTGTGGTATATACACACCATGGAATATTACTCAGCCTTCAAAAGGGAGGAAATGCTACACATGCTACAACATGGATGAACCTTGACAACATTGTGCTATGTGGAATAAACCAGCAGCAAGAAACAAATCACTGTCTGATTGTATTTGTATGAGGGCATCTAGAGTAGACAAATTCTTCGAGAGTAGGAAGGGTGATTGCCAAGCAGGGGGTAGGAAGGAAGGATGGGGAATTGTTAACTGGATACACATATAGCGTCTTCAGTGTGGTAAGATGAAAAGACCTCTGGAGATTAATTGCAGAACAATGTAAATGTACTTTACTGTACACTTTAAAATGACTAAAATGGTAAACTTCATGTTAACAGAGTTTTTACCACAATTTTTAAAAAGTTTAATGGTTAAGACAGTAAATTGTGCATTGTACCACAATTTTTGAAAGAAGAACAAAAATTTAAAAAGACAAACCATGCAAAAACTACCAAAAGAAGGTAGGCATTATGGCAAAAAAGCATGACTGGAAGTAAAGAGGGATGCTTCATAATGATGGAATGCTTCATTCACCAAGAAGACATAACAGTTCTGAATTTGTGTGTGCCTAATACACATAGCCTCAAAATATAGAAAGCAAACCCATGGACAGAATTGCAAGAAGGTAGAGACAAATCTACAAATATAGTGGAAGATGCATATATCAGTAACTCTTAAAATGAGCAGATGGAGAGCTAGTAAGAAAGAGATCTGAACAACTGGATAAGCAGACCTTACCTAATAGATGTATAGAGAATACTGCACCCACAACTGCAGATCACAAATTCTTCTCCAGTCTACATGGAATGTTTATGAAAATGCTGGGCCATATAACAAGTCTCAACAAATTCAAATGCTCTAAATCATACAGAGTACATTCTCAGACAGTGATGCAATTAAGGTAGAAAACAAGAAAAAAACTAAGAAAATATCTACATATTTGAAAATTATTTCTTTCTTTCTTTTTTTTTTTTTTTTTTGCGGTACGCGGGCCTCTCACTGTTGGGGCCTCTCCCATTGTGGAACACAGGCTCCGGACGCGCAGGCTCAGCGGCCATGACTCACGGGCCCAGCTGCTCCGCTGCATGTGGGATCTTCCCGGACCGGGGCACGAACCCCTGCCCCCTGCATCGGCAGGCGGACGTTCAACCACTGCGCCATCAGGGAAGCCCAAGAGGTGGTTATTATGTAGTCATTAAGAACAATGAGTTTGGGAATTCCCTGGCGGTCCAGTGGTTAGAACTGTGGCGCTTTCACTGCTGAGGCCCGGGTTCAGCCCCTGTTTGGGGAACTAAGATCCCGCAAGCTGCTCGCAGCGGGCCAAAAAAAAAACAACGAGGCAATGAGGTCAATCCGTAAGTACAGACATGGAAAGATGAGTACAGTACATTAGGAAAAAAAACAACATGCAGATCAATATGAGTAATATCCCAATTAGGTTAAATATCAAAATAAAGCAAAACAGAAAACCTGAATGTGTTTATATATGTATAGGAAAATCTGGAAGGCTGCAAACTGATTGTTAATAATGGAGTTACCTTTCATAGTGTTGGATTATCACTTTTTTTTTTTCTCATGGTACGCGGGCCTCTCACTGTTGTGGCCTCTCCCGTTGCGGAGCACAGGCTCCAGATGCGCAGGCTCAGCGGCCATGGCTCACGGGCGCAGCCGCTCCGTGGCACGTGGGATCTTCCCAGACCTGGGCACGAACCCGTGTCCCCTACATTGGCTACATTGGCAGGCAGACTCTCAACCACTGCGCCACCAGGGAAGCCCAGATTATCACTTTTTAAATTACGTACTTCTTTGTATTTTTTTTTTGTCAAAGACATGTATTACTTATATAATTTTTAAATTTTGTTTATTTATTTAATTTATTTTTTGCTCTGTTGTGTCTTCGCTGCTGGGCGCGGGCTTTCTCTAGTTGCAGCAAGCGGGAGCTACTCTTCGTTGCGGTGCGTGAACTTCTCATTGAGGTGGCTTCTCTTGTTGCGGAGCACGGACTCTAGGCACATAGGCTTCAGTCGTTGTGGCACGTGGGCTCAGTAGTTGTGGCGCATGGGCCTAGTTGCTCCGCGGCATGCGGGATCTTCCCGGTCAAGAGCTCGAACACGTGTCCCCTGCATTGGCAGGTGGATTCTTAACCATTGCGCCACCAGGGAAGTCCGTATAATTTTTTTAAATAGGTAAAAACATGAATAACAAAAGCAGCACTGTAGCATTAGAATTGACTTGAACAGTTAGAGGTGCTTAAATACAATTTTGTTACTTTCCTTTTATTTTTGTGACCTTAAGCTTAAAGTATGTTATTGAAATGCCATGTAGATGAAGATTTTTCAAATATATGAAAATGTAATAGGATTTCCATAGCCAGTTTTTCCATATTTTAATTTTTCTTTTTATTTCCTTTTCTTTTTATTTCTTTTTAATTTTTTCCCATATTTTAATTTTGTATGAAGTTATTTTTAAGTACAATTCCATTTTCTACAATAATCAAGGATATAACTCCATTGGTCCAAAAGTAAATAGGTGAAGATTAGTATTTTCCACTTTTAGGCAGGATATCTAATTTATTTTACTGTGACCTCAATTTTTAAAAAAATACCAAAAGAAGGGAAGATTGATTACAGATCTTGCAATAACAACTCCCAATTAGGGCTTCCCTGGTGGCGCAGTGGTTGAGAGTCTGCCTGACGATGCAGGGGACGCAGGTTCATGCCCTGGTCCAGGAAGATCCCACATGCCGCAGATCGGTAGGCCCGTGAGCCATGGCCGCTGAGCCTGCGCGTCCAGAGCCTGTGCTCCACAACAGGAGAGGCCACAACAGTGAGAGGCCCTCGTACCGGAAAAAAACAAAAAACCATCTTGGGAATTTCCCGGTGCTCCAGTGGTTAGGACTCCATGCTCCCACTGCTGCAGGCCTGGGTTCAATCCCTGGTCAGGGAACTAAGATCCCACAAGCCACACGGTGCGGCCAAATAATTAAAAATATTAAAAAAAGTAAAAAAAATATCCATCTTGCTGGAATATTTTCAGAATTCAAATAATGACAACTATTGTAATTTGATTTCCATTTTAGAAAGTTAGCTCTTTAAATCAACTCACAGTGTAGAGTGAATCAGAAAGGGAGGAGATTAAGGAGACCAGTTAAGAGGTCATAGTTTTAGTTAAGAATGAAAACTACCTGAACTAGGATAGCAGCATTAAAAAATAAGGATGGTGCAGATTCAAAAGTTGTGGGCAGTGTGAGTTGAGGGAAGGGGAGAAGTTAAGGCAGAGGACACGGAGGAGCAGTCCCTGGGGGCAGCTACCACTTAAATGGGATCCTCTGCACGGGTTTTGTCTGCAGGTTGGTTTGTGCCCAGGCCCCAGTGTAACCAGACCGGTTGGTCACAAGTACCCCAGTATCTACTGCCTTGGAGCCTGTATTCATCTGCCCAGGCTGCCGTAACAAAATACCACAGGCTGGGTGGCTTAAACAACACATACTCACTTCTCACAGTTCTGGAGGCTGAGAACTCCAAGATCAAGGTGCCGGCAGACTGGGTTGCTGGTGAAGGCCCTCTTCCTGGCTTGCAATGACTGCCTTCTTACTGTGTCCTCACATGACAGAAAGAGACTGGGAGTTCCCTGGTTGCCTAGTGGTTAGGATTCCCGGATTTTACTACCGTGGCCCGGGTTCAGTCCCTGGTTGGGGAACTGAGATCCTGCAAGCCTCACGGTGTGGCCAAAAAGAAACAAAAGAGAGAGAGACTGATATCTCTCTCTCTGTTCTTATAAAGCCACTAATTCCATCTGGAGGGGCCCACCCTTATGACCTTTTCTAACCCTAATTACCTCTCAAAAGCCCCATCTCCAAATATAGTCACATTGGAAGTTGGGCTTCAAGGTATGAATGGGGGAGGGGGACATGAGTCCATAGCACAATGTAAAGTCCATGGAAGGAATGGGCCTCTTTACCGAGTGTGTGTGTGTGTGTGTGTGTGTATTAGACTGGATTTTTTGCCTTTTGTCTGCTATCTTCTTTCCTTCTTCCTTCCTTTATAACTGTAGTACAACTGTTTTTGTTTTGGGCATTCAGTTTGGCAATATTTAGTAAATTTTCAGCTGTGGCCCAGCTATTTCACTTCTCTGAGTGTCCATGTAAAGGAAAAACATACGCCTGTGTGTTTCCTCTGCTCTCAGTATTCTCCTACAATGCTGATTCACATTTTTAAAATTAATTAATTAATTAATTAATTTTTATTTATTTTATTTTTGGCTGCGTTGGGTCTTCGTTAGCTATGCGCCGGCTTTCTCTAGTTGTGGTGAGCAGGGGTTACTCTTCATTGTGGTGCACAGACTTCTCCTTGCAGTGGCTTCTCTTGCTGTGGAGCATGGGCTCTAGGTGCGCAGGCCTCAGTAATTGAGGCACGCGAGCACAGTAGTTGTGGTGCACTGGCTTAGTTGCTCCATGGCATGTGGGATCCTCCCAGACCCGGACTCAAACCTGTGTGCCCTACATTGGCAGGCAGATTTTTATTTATTTTATTTTTATTTATTTATTTATTTATTTTTTGTGGTACGCGGGCCTCTCACTGTTGTGGCCTCTCCCGTCACGGAGCACAGGCTCTGTACGTGCAGGCTCAGCGGCCATGGCTCACGGGCCCAGCCACTCTGCGGTATGTGGGATCTTCCCGGACCGGGGCAGGAACCCATGTCCCCTGCATTGGCAGGCAGATTTTTAACCACTGGGCCACCAGGGAAGTCCCTCCTGATTCACTTTTGACACTAGATGTGTGTGGGTTTTCCGCACATCAGGCAGGAATTGTTAAATAAATTATAATGTATCTATACTATGAACTGGTATTCAGGCAAAACTAAAGTAGAGCTGTATCCACTGAGGTGCAAATATATCTAGGACCACATCGTTTACCAAAAAAAAAAGCAAGTTCCTATATATAATGTAGAGTCTGGATTCATTTCTTTATTTTACTTTTTTAATCTTTATTTATTTATTTGGTTGCACTGGGTCTTAGTTTCTGCCAGCAGGCTCCTTAGTTATGGCTCACTGGCTCCTTAGTTGTGGCATGTGAACTTTTAGTTGTGGCTGTAGAAAGAGAATCAGTAGGCTTTTGCATCTGCCCTGGGGTGCACCGAGGTTGCGAGCCCAGGTGACTGATGGGGGTGCCGGGCGTGGGCTGAGGGACAGGCGGTGTTTGTATTAGATCCATCAAGCTGGAACTAACCCTCCATCCAAGAGGAGAAGCCCAGCAGGTACCAGGGCCTCTGCTGGTTCTGTGTTCTCTCGCTTCAGAAGAAGAGCTATTTGTCCGCGTACCACAAAAAAAAAAAAAAAAAAAAAAAAAAAAGGAGAGCTGTTAGTAATCCTGGGGAAACCTGGGGTGTTCCTGTGTCACAGCTACTGGGTGACCAGTGTCACCTGAGCTGCGGTCTTTGTGTGGCTCCAGCAGCTGCTGGGCCTCGGGCAGGATGTGCTTGCACCTCCCCCCAGGAGACAGCCACTCCGGGTCAGGGGTGCACAGAAGTGATGAGAGGAGAGACCAGCCCTCCCTCTGCATGTCGCCTCCTGCCGCCCTTCCCAGATCCCCTTTCCTCCTCCTCGCACGGGTGCCCTGCCCTGACTCCTCCCCTCTAACATATTTGACTGGCGCTTACTTCTTTCCCACCCAGGAATGTGGCATCACCCCAGAAAGTGAGAACCTGACCTTGTCACCGAAAGGAGCTATTGACCAGTCGTCCTGCACGGGGACGCCTCTCTCCTCGACAGTTTCCTCCCCAGAAGGTACATGATGGTGGGTCGGAACAACTGCAGGTCCTTCCCCATCAGCCGAGTCCTCCCGGATGGACTAGGGAGCAGCACTTTAATACCTAAGCGGCAGACAAAATAGGCCCCAGCTTGAGAGGAAGTGAGACTCGCTCCCTTGCAATGAGAGGGCGGTCTAGTGGCTGAGCTGGGGGAGAAGCAGGTATCTCACTCCCAGTCCTGCTGTCATAAGTGTTTCTTTAACATTATGACAGGGAAAAGCAAATCCCTCATCCCTGAGGTTGAGTTTGGAGTTCTAAAATATAAAGCAGCCAAACCTTGGAAAACCTTCCATCTAAACCCTATTTGGTGAGGGCAAGGCCAGGCCGCTGGTGTCCTCACTGCCCGGGTGCAGCGAGAGAGCTCTGCTCCCAGTGCAGTCACAGCAGCCGGGCCTGACCTCCGTGTCCTTCCTCCAACTCCTGTCTCCAAAGACCCTGCCAGCAGCAGTCTGGCCCAGTCTGTCATGTCCATGGTGTCCTCCCAGATCAGCACCAACACCGTCTCCTCCATATCCGGCTCCTACATCGCCCCTGGCACAGAAGAGGAAGGGGAGGCTCTCCCCTGCCCCCGGGCCTCCAGCAGGACCCCCTCAGAAGAAGGAGACGTAAGAGAGGAGCATGGGATCGCCCTCGCCGCTCTGCTCTGCTCTGTACTCGAGTCCCAAGGAGCTCAGTCCAGGGCCTGCCAGGGAGATCGGCAAAGCCCCCCAGTGCTCGGGAGGGGAGCCCTGGAAAACAGGGTACCGTGTCGTTGAATCACAGACTCCCTCAGATGTGATCTTCCATGTGGCACCACTTCTGTCCTGAGGACTTGGTTTGGTTTGCTGCCAGGCGAGCTGCGTAGGAGAGCCGGTGGCATCTGCACCTTGACTTTTGTTGCTCCTTTGCAGGTGACGCCAGCGGCGTCTCCAGAAGGCAACTTTGCGGGCCTCGCCGCCACCGCCGAAGAGCAGGATGCAGAGGTAAGAGCAAGGTGGACGCTGGTGCCCCTCCCCGGTCAGAGGGACTGCCGGCGCTGGCAGAGGAGGCAAATAGGATGGGGGTTGTTCTGGAAGAAGCCTTCCATGGTTGTGCACTTGGATCTGTTAGAGGCAGGGTGCAGGCACAGGGACTGTCCGGTTAGCAGAGTGCGCTGGTCTCAGCGTAATAGGCGTGGGGTGAGTTCCAGAGGGAAGTCTCCAGGCCAGACCCTTGAGAGGGTGTTTGTCCTCCAATTCACTTAGTATTTACCTGGCACAGGCATCTCACATCTTCCTGGCACTGGGGGACACAAAGACCGAGTGACATGGCTTTTGCCTGCCCACGCCCCCAATCCACCCATCCCACCCATCCCGGAGCTCCGTCTGATGGAGGAATCAGACTTATAACTCAGCGTGAGAAATGCTCTGATGGAGGTGTGGCCGAAGTATATGGAATGCCCAGCTCCCAGTGGGGGCTCTACAACTTTCTCTTGAGCCAGATGTTCTCAAAGGAGTATCTGTATGGGATTGGGGATCCTAAAGGGTTTCTGAAAGTTTTATGATCTCACGGTTTGCTTTTTCATTTGACAACTTTGATTTCCACCTGAGAGAAACAGTGTGAGCTAAACTATGACCAAGGCTATTCCTGACAGTCCCAGGGTCCCTCTGTAAGGTGCCTCAGACCTGGACCCTCTGGAACGTGCCTCAGACCTGGTCCCTACGGGCCGATCCTGCCTCGCCAAACAAAATCTGCCTCTGCTGGGCCTCCCAGCCATCTCACACGGACAGGAAATGTATGGATACCATGAGGGTGATTAGTTCTGTCTTCTGACCATCAGTAGACTCATTTCACTGCTTTACGGACTCACAGTGCCTTCCTTCTGTCCTAGGGAGATGATGTTCTAGAAGAAGAGGACGGATCACCCACACAAGAAGATGGTAAAAGACCTGGTCTTTTGCTCCCTTTTATTATATTTCTTTCCCGGGTATTCTCTGAAGGGTACAGAAAGGGGCACTGGTGTGACTTGGTGGCACTGCTCAAGGGTGTGGCTTTGGGGAAAGGTTGTCTTCTTGATGGAATATCAAAGCAAGCAGGGTATCTGAGGACCTCAGCAGCCTTCCTGGCTCTTTCTGGGCCTCTGAGCCAAGGCTGCAGAAGATACATGGAGTTCTCCATCTACGTTGAGTAGATCCTGAAGCTTCTTGGGCAACTGCCATCACCTTCCTTCCTGCTTCAGCTTCTCAGCCGAGTCTCACAGAACTGCTCTAGCAGCCCCAAAGTTCAGCTGCAGCAGGAGAACAGCTTCCTCCCCTTGGGGGAACCGACTGTTAGGCAGTAGGTTTTCCTGCTTTAGTGAAGAAAACGGCTGATGTTACAGTAGCAGAAGGATCACAGCCCTGGCGGCACAGCAAAGGTGAGGGGAAGAGACGTTAGCAGCTCAGCGTACACTAGTGTTTGTAGGCTATTGGAACGATTCTCTTTACCATCATTCAGGCCTCAAGTAGATATTTTTTTTTAATGGGAAGAGTTGGTTTACAAAGTTGTGTTAGTTTCTGCTGTACAGCAACGTGAATCAATTATACATATACATATATCCACTCTTTTTTTAGATTCTTTGCCCATATAGGCCATTACAGGGTACTGAGTAGAGTCCCCTGTGCTCTACAGCAGGTCCTTATTAGTTATCTATTTTATATTTAGTAGTGTGTATATGTCAATCCCAATCTCCCAATTTATCCCTCCCCTCCCTTGCCCCCCGCCATAACCATAAGTTTGTTTTCTACATCTGTGACTCTATTTCTGTTTTGTAAATAAGGTCAATCTTATCTTCAATCGGAAGAATGTTGTTTCTAGTAAGCCGAGAAGCAAAGGAACGACCTACATATAGAGCAAGGAAGTGGGGGTGGGGAGGTGACCTGGAAATCCCACCTGGGAGTGTAGGACCAGGCGTCCCAGGAACCGGTGTCTCTTCAGTTTGCTCCTCTGAGATGCCTCCACAGAAGGGCAACCTCCAGAGCAAACATGGATCCCAGCCTGGATGCAGATGCCATGCTAGTCGCTTCTGCTTTGACCATGGCAGTTGCTTGGGGGCCGGTGTGGTGTGCAGGGGTGCGCATGCGCACATGACCACACTCTCCTGGCAAAGTAGTGCCGAAGGAGGGGTGGTCGCCCAGGCTGTGCCTCTGCCGCACGCACACGCCAACCAAGCCGGGGTTGGGCGCTACCTCCCCTCGGTTGATGTCTTCAGGGCACAAGGCTCCGAGATCTCCATTGTGATTGTCGTCCCCAGTAGAATATTTGCTTCTAAAAGGCACAGGGCAGTACGTGGTTTCCGCCTGACATTCCATATGTGGTTTCCACCTGACATGCCGTACGCAGTACATGTATGTTTCTTCCTCTCCCTTTCACCAAGGAAAAAAAATCGGGTGGGGAGCTTGAAAAAATAACATCTAAAACTGTCCCCTTCCCATCTTACACGACTGTAGGTTTCTGGTCATCCCCTTAAAACATCCTCAGAATAGCAAATTAAGTCTCAAAGAAAATAAATCATAATTTTGCGAACAATGCGATTCTTTGATTTGAGGTGCCAAATTACGGGACCAAAGAGCTTTAATTGCCATTTTATGTATTAGTCATTTCGCAGAGCCTTGTGGTCATAAACACACCCCACGTGCACCGACAGACACAGGCCGGAGTCCGGGGTCACTTCCCCCGTGGCTCTCCTGGCTCCTCCAGCCTGGCTTAGCTCTGCTGTGGGCCCGCGTCTGCGTGTCCGAATCCCACAGACCTCCCCAGGGTCTGATTTCCCTGGAACGAAGGCTGGAAAGGGGCCAGTTAAGGAAACAGAGCAGAACAGAGCGAGAACACAAACGTACCCACACAGTTTCCTTTATTGTCCACTCTCCCCAATAATTATTGTTTTTAATTTTAATTATTTATTTTTTTAACATATGATTTGATGTTTTTTGTCTCCATCCTTAAGATTTTTATTTTAAGGACAGCAAAGCAGAGAAAAACACAGCCAGGTCCTCTCTAACTGCCTTAACTCCGTTAGAGGCCAGAGGACATTCGCATTTCTAGGTATGGAGTGTGACAATAACAATGACTTTGACATCGCCAGCATGAAAGCACTGGACAATAAGCTGTGCTCTGCGGTCTGCTTACCCGGTGAGTGGCAGTCTGCTGAACATGAACTTGGTGGGAGATGCTCCCCTGCTCGCACCCCTGCTCTCACCCTGGGACACCCATCTCCTGCCCTGCAGTTCCTGCAAGAAGGCATGGGCTTTGCTAAGGTGCTGGGAGCCAGTTGCTGAAAGGAAGTGAGGCGACCTCGGGAGAGTCCTTGGGCAAAGAGCGACTCTGCTCTAAGCGAAACTATTTGGGCATGGAGAAAGGCACAAAAATACCTCCAAAGCCTTCCAATTTGACCTGACCGTGTCCTCTCCATCATTCTCTTGCAGGTCCCATGGCAGGGGGCCTGGTCTTGTTTCCATCAACAGGCAGTTTAAGGCAGACACGGCGTCGGTGATAAGGTCTTGGAAAGAGAGCCTGAGCCCTTGAAAAGGGAACCTGTAGCCCCTCAGAGGAGAGTGGTTAGTTAGGATCAGAGAGGAATTTCAAAGCCAGCATTTTATAGACTAGCTCTGTGACCCAGTGAGCCCTGGGCGACCACCAGTTGCCTTGTGCTCCCTAGATTTGGATCCCAAAGGAACGATCAGGGGTCGAGGGTGACTCTTCTCCCTGGAGCGTTAACTCTGTAAATTCAATCAGGGCCATCAACGTGCCCCTTATTCCTTCTCATGACACTAAACTGAATCCGGGATGAGTTCTCAGGAGGAACCCACCTGTCAGTCACACTCTGGGCACTGATGTCCCCCTTCTCCATGCTCACCAAGGGCTTCACCAACCATGGCTCTAAAGCCACGTCTTGCCCGGTGGACTAGGTCGAAATTGCCCCTTCTGGGTTCACGGCAGAGACTGCCTTCATGTTGCATGGTTTGTAATCTCTTAAACATGCCCTGGACATGTTTAAGCTTCAGGAGAGCCACGTCCCATCGTGGGTCCATTGCTTTACCCCCTTGGCAACGTGGCTACGGGTGCTGGAGGGACACAAACTCCTGCGGTTGCCACTCTCCATCAGCTTGCAAAAGACCCAGGTCCTCACCCCTCTGGCCCCATGCAGGCTTGTGGTGGAGGAAGCCGTAATCCCCAGAGACACATCCCATGGCTTTCCCAGGGGCTCGCCAGCCTTTCCACTTAGCGTTGACCCAGCCAGGCCTGGGCCTGAGCGGCTGAGGTCCGGGGTACACTTCACTTCCTGCCTTCCCACTCTTTACCTGGCTTCTGTCTGTCCATTTGTTTCTCATGTCTTTTTGCCAAATGTACGTCTGTCTGTCCAGTTTCTTTATTTTGAAACTCATTTAGGTTACCCAGACTTCGTGTGAAAGTTCATGTTCACCCACACCCAACCCCAAGCTTGCTGGGCACGCGCACATCCGAGGGGCCCTCGCTGAGGCTTCCATTCCTAACTGGCAAGAGCCTGTATTTAATATGCTGAAATTTTCCAGGAAAAAAAAAATATTTGTGAGACTAGATTAATCCCTGTTCCACAAAAGCGGGGATGCATCTGTGGCAAAGGTTACAGGCAGGATTTGTTTTGGTCACTAGTTGGGGAAGATGCCATCTCTGCCCTCACTCCGCCCTGAGTCTGTGGCAGCTGTGCCGGCCAGCCGCTCACTGGGCTTCAAGAGAGGAATCTAGGCTCCTGCCTCCCCGCAGTGGCTCCCCACCAACCCCCGTGTTTGGCAGAGAGAGCTCCTGGGAATTGTTTCAGCCACCCATGTTGGTGGAAACTGACCCCAGGCCTTGTGCTTCCTCCTCTCCCTAACTCCTACGGGCCAACCTGCTGGTGGATGTTTATTCCACTCTGGGATTGCGGCAGGGGAGCGAGACCTGGAAGGAAAACAATGCCTGGGCTTCTTTATGGTGATCTCGAGAGCCAGCCATTCTCAGATTAAACTGGCTTCACCGTTCAGGCCAGACATGAAACCGAATGACAGTGGCGGCTGCCGGGAGAGGGAGTTGAGGGTCGCATCGTAGCCTCACCCCGAGGTCTCAAGGGCTCTTACGGGAGAAGGAAAGTGCATCTGCTCTCTTGGTAAAATGTTTCTCGGGTTCTGCTTTAGCGTCACACTGGTAATAAAGAGCTGGGGAACTCTCTGGAAGCATCTGTCGGGTTAATGTCAGGTTAATGACAGGAGCATCCACTGTGGTAGTTCCCGTGGAATCAACAGACCTCACCACGCTCAGCTGTAAGTTCAAAGTTCCATCCTATGACTGAGGTGCCTCAGGCTGGCTTGGCCGTCAGGACAGCTTCTCAGGCACTTGGTCTCCCTCTCCACGCTGTTTCCCTCCCCACATGGATGCCACTCCCCTCACGGAGCGCCCACAAGGAGGGAGCCCGGGGAGCATCCCATGGTCCACCCTCCCCAGGCCCACAGGTGCTCTGCCAGGAGCCCCAGCTCGCAGCAAGGATGGCTCAGGTCCCCATCCTCGCTGCTCTCATCACCCTTGTGGGAGTGATGCTGAGAAAGCACCTGTGTCATTCCAGCACCTCTTCCGCTAAGAAGCCTCTGGGTCTTCTTTGGCCCTGAGACCAAGGTGGGGGGGCGATGGTATGTTCTGAGATTGTTCTGCAAGGTTCTCAAAGGGAGGAAATCTGAGTTGACCATTGTAGGTGGTGAGTCGATTAGAAGCGCGAGGCCGTGCTAGGTAGACGGGGCCCCAAGGAACCTGATGGAGTATCACACAGGCGTCAGGATAGTGGCCAGGGGACCAGTGACAATTCTGTGAAAAGGCTCTGGGGAGTGTGATGGGAAAAAGCAAAGATAATTTGAGTTTATTAGTGGAAATACAAATGTTTTTGTTTTGTTTTGTTTTGTTTTTTGTGGTACGCGTGCCTCTCACTGTTGTGGCCTCTCCCATTGCGGAGCACAGGCTCCGGACGCGCAGGCTCAGCGGCCATGGCTCACGGGCCCAGCCGCTCCGTGGCATCTGGGATTTTCCCGGACCGGGGCATGAACCCGTGTCCTCTGCATCGGCAGGCAGACTCTCAACCACTGCGGCACCAGGGAAGCCCGATACAGATGTTTTTAAATGATGTCATTGGACAGGAGTGGGCATACCGATGAAATCTAAAAGTACTTATGGAGGGAATTCCCTGGCAGTCCAGAGGTTAGGACTCAGCACTTTCACTTCAGTGGCCTGGTTCAACCCCTGGTCGGAGAACTAAAATCCTCCAAGCCACTGCACAGCCAAAAACAAAACAAAGAAAAGTACTTATGGAGACCTGAAATAACCCAAGACTAAGACGCCACTAGGAAGGGTTATGCTTCGCAGATACTAAGGAAAAATCGGAATTAACTTTCTCTTTTCCTGGAGAGAAACCCTACAAGATGGTGGAACTGTTACAGACCTTAAATTTAATTAGTGGCTGGGTAGAGGCAGGAAAGAGGTGTGTGGAATCCCCCTAGATGTGCTCCCCAAATCTGCCTCTAGAGGTCTCCTCACTCCCCCGTTTCTGAGCCTGAGGATGGAATTAAGTGGGAACCACCTTTCTCTACCTCCCGTGAAGGATTTTGAATCTCCAGGCTCCCTTTTCTGGCTGAGGGCTGGACAGAATGGCAGCACTCGCTCAGGAAGTCCTCCTGCGCCTTCCAAGCTTACCTTCTGCATCCAGGATGAACGGAGCAGCAGGGTTTCGCCGAGGGTCTGGCAGAAGCCTTTTTAGAGGAAAGAGCACCACCGACTGTACTAAGAAGCTGGGGAGATCAGAGACTTCAGGTCTGAGTCTTGAGGCTGTTTCAGAAGGAGCTACTTTTCAGCCCTGGCTCAGAATCTGGACCGGTGGTGTTTGTAGCAAGGACTCAAGAATTCAGAGCCAGGCAGCCTGGCAGCCAGTGGTGGTGGCGGCGAGGCTGCGGCAGTGTTTTGATTTGACTTTGTGTGTGTGTGCGTGTGCGTGTGCGTGTGTCTGTGTGTGTGTCTTCTCTCCTGTTTACCATTTGCTTTTGGTCTTTCGTACCAAACAGCCGCAGTTCCGGAGTCCTGCCCATTAAACACAGAGGAATAAGTATGAGATCTACCAAATTATATAAAACGAAGGAACAACATATTACATCTGGGGGTTCCTAACTTAAAAGGGCCATCTTGCCTGCTCTGCATCCTGTCACCCTTAGAAGGGAAAAGCACTGTGGACCCATGTGCCGGACTCCGGTACCCCCAGGGAGTACAGATCCCCGCATTCCGTCTGGCTGTGAGAGATACCTAAACATTTCCTGTCCCACTCACTCCCCTTCCCCTGGGGTCCACCTCCACAAGACTATTATTAGAGCCTTAGGGCGGATTAGCACACCAGGACATTTATGGGTATACACAATTTATACCCGCTGAATCCTAGTGTTTCTGCCATTAAAGGGTTTCGTGTCTTGGGCTGGCCTAACCTGAAGCTGACCCCAGACATTTGTGAGTGGCCTCCCTCAAATGTGACACAGTGAGCGTCACGTCCACCCTCCAGGGTCAGCCGGCTCCGTCCACGAACTGAGCCCTCTGAAGGGCATGGCTTTCGGCTCTTCCCTGGAGGAGATCACCGTGTGCTGGAGGATCCAGCAATTTCCACACAGCATGAGAAATAGGGTGGTGGTACCGGCCAGTGGTGAAGCACTTCGGAGCACGCTGGACCCCATCTGGCTTCAGGGGGGGCCTTCTGGGGGCAGGTGCTGGAAGAGGCAGCTCAGCAGTCCTCGGCCAGAGAATGGAAGGCTTTCCCCCAACTCAGGGGGTTAGGGCTTCATCCTCTCCCTTCAGAAGGGGCATCTCGCTGCACTGGGGGGACTGAATCAGACGGAGACAGTCTGTGGGCTGGGAGGACGACTTCGGGGAGATGAGTGTAGCCTGAACAAGGCCTGGGGGGGCGGATGGTTGTCGCGCACATTCTGTGAGTCAGGCGCCCTGCTCACCACTCTTCCATGTCACCTCGCTTAGTCTCACAGCATCCCTGGGGAGTAAGTACTTGTCTCCCATCTGATGGATGGGAAAACCAGGGCTCCAAGTACAGTGACCTGCCCAAGGTCACACAGTCAGTACGTTACAAGCTGGGGCTGTATCCCGGTTTTCTGACTACAGATTTAGACCTTACTAGAGCTTGAACAAGCAGGAGGTCAGGATGGATTGGATACAGAGCATGAAGGAGAGAGAAGCACCAAGAGTGGGTTTCCAGCATGGGCAGCGGGTGCTTCTCGTGCAGGAACTGCAGGACAAGGGGGGAAGATGATGAGTTTCGTGGATGGTACCCGGGGGACCCCAAAGCTCTGGAGCTAATGTCTCCTGGGGTTGGTGGCACCAGCTGATAGCAACTCTCGGTGGGCTGTTCGGGTGCAGAAGGAGAGGAACAGCTGTCACTCTGTTCTCTGCCATGCCATTTGGTCCCTGGAACCCTGCTGGGCAGCCAGTCCCTTCCTGCCCCACCCTGGCCCCCACAGCAAACACTAACTCTGAGCCCAAATTAACACACTCTTCTCCCTCCCCTTCACCTCCTCCTGCTCTCGTGAAAGTCTCAGCCAGACTCAGTTTCTTTTCCTGGTCCGCTGTAACACTTAGGCAAACTTCAAGACCAAATAAAGATACAAAGGTGGATCCTACGGCAAGCTCACAAAACAAGGACCATCCTGCATGTCCCTCCATCAGTGGGCCACAGTGGCCATGACTGTCCCTCGCCCAGTGGACGCCACTGCTCCCAAGTTTCACGTGCTGTGGTTTGCACCCTGTGGGAGTTCCAGCTAATGCGCATCTTGCCAGCTTTCGTGCCAAACTCCCGGACTGTCCTGCCAGAGACACCATCTGCACCAAACCAAAGGTCCGGTAACCTTCCTTTCCTCTTCTCAGGTGCCTGGCAGGCTGACGACAACGTGCTCAGTCGTCGGAACACGCAGCGCAGACGCTCATCTTCTGGCAGGCTGGGGGACCCCGAGAACAGGCTCTGCGTGTGGGATCCTTTGGCCATCTGAGAGCCTTAGCCCCTGTACCAGGGCTCTCCTCCCGTTCTCACATCCCATCCTGGCCTCATGGCACCACTGACCTCCTGGGCATCCTCAGCAAGACATACGGAGACTTTTTAGACCCACGTGAAAGCTGGATGCTGAGGGCACCTGACCCTTCTCCCAGACTCATCTTCTTCCGCAACCGTGATCCTTCCCCTCTCAGAAGGGACTGGAAACCTCTTTTCTCCTTGTGGGCTAAAGTCACTCGAACTGCAGCTCATGAGACCCTTTGCAGAGAGTCTCTGGAATGTTTCCACTGTATCTTGATCTTCAGGTGGAGCTGTGGTCTACAGACTGGTTATTTCTTGCGCATCTTTTTTTTTTTTTTTTCTCCTGAGGAGGTAGACCAAGAAGACTCAAGAGTTTGGGTGACTTCATTACAAACACCCATCTGGCATTTTCTAGTCTCTGGGACATCATAACCAATCTGAGACCTGCAGATTGGGGTGGCGTTGGGGGATGACTCCTGTGAGAAGGGAAAGCCATATTGCACTGTAAGTGGGGTTTCCCTCAAAATGCATTAGGAGCTCCTCTCTCAAGGACAAGAAGCAGTGGCAACCACCAGAAGGTTGGTTGGGAAAACAGTTCTTGCTTCTGGTAGCAGAGGCTATGCCTCGTGTGTCTGCTTAGGAAGGAGGCCTTGAATCTGAGAACCCCTCAGTTACATGATGACCTACCGGGGAGTTCTTTATGATCAGGTGCACTCAGGAAGGCCTGGGGCTCCATCCTAAGGTGACACTGCAAAGGCATTTTTGACCCCCTCTATGTACCAGGCACTTGTTAGGGACTGTCGTATATTATCACGTTTCATCACTACCGCCCTGTCAGGTGGCATTCTTACCCCTGCTGCCCCCGTCTCCACCCCGCTTTTCTGAAAGAGTTGAAGAAAGAAGCTGAGAGAGGGGTGGACCGGTGGTTCTCATTTGGTGCCCAGGAACCCCAAAGGAGGTTGGGGGAAGGGCTGAGCTGGGGTCAGTGGTGGTCTGGGAGGCTCCCCACCCCACCGGTTTTCCTCCCCTGTCCTCCAGATCAGCTGAGCCTGATGGGGGGAGCCGGAGGTACTGCCTTCCATAGGCTCATCAGAGATTTAGAGATATTGTTCAAATCACATGTGCACCCCACCTCACTCTGCTGTAGGGCATATAAATAACAGCCTGAAACAGCAAGACCGTAAGCTGTTGGCTGTTCGTCCCTCAACACTAGTGTTATCAATGGATTCCTCATAGCTCTCTGATAGATGCATTGTCTGCTGGCTTTTGGAAGAGGTGGTTATTTAGTGGAGCATGAGATTGAGAAGCAAAGTGGGATCCAACATTTTGTGAGGCTGAGATATGACAGAGCCCTAGGCTATGCCCACCATGATGGCCTGAATTAGTAGTTGGAATTGTTGCCCTAGAAGAGCTTTTCAGGGTCCTTCCCAAGGCCTCAAAGAGAGCCCAGTGCCCGGGAATGTTTTGCACCTCCTGTGTGGCTGCTTTGCGCCACCCGGTGCCTGGTGACCCTCACTGCCTGGTGGTTGTGGTTCACATCCTGCCCTGGGGGCGGGCAGGGGGAGGCCTGTGGTCTTGACAGACACTACATGAGCCAAGCCTGAATCTCAGCTTCCGCCTTGAGTTCCCGTGTCCACCCGCTCTGAAATCCTGCAGTGGGCTCTGCTGTTTCAGGCCCCATTTAATGTCCTTCCTTTCCCCGAAATATTCTTACAGACCCTTTCATATTGAAGATTCGAGCAAAAACCACACTTCCTGATCTCCTTGAAGTCTGAGTCCCAGAAGCACTAGGGAAGGGGGTGCTCCCTTAGCCTGGGGTGGTGGCATAGAGATCCACCTCCTCTCCCGACAGGTAGTATTCAGAGTGTGGTGTTACCTGAGATGAAGGAGATGCAGGTAAACAGTTGCCACAGTGGCCAGGAACCCTAAGAGGAAGCCATTGCCTTCACCCTTTCTGGAGGGTCTGTCTTCTCCCAGGAAGAGGCTCAGAGAGATTCCTCAAGGCCTTGGTTCCATAACCAAGACATACCCGGGTGAGAAGTGGCCCTTCACTCCTGTTTCTCAGACAGTTCCTGCTCTCTCCCCCATCCCCTCACCTCTTTGCCCTCATTTAGCTCTTTGGCGAGCAGAAATATCCCATCCAAAAGGGCTGGGATCAGGGAACAGGGCACAGAGCCTGGTCGGGGAACAGGACAGCCGCCCCAGTCATCATCTGGAGATGGTCATGTTGTTAGCAGTTGACCCACAGAGAATATGACGGGGCCTGGTTTCTCACACAAGGACACAGACTAACCGGAGGCCTGGGGCTCCTTCCTGCCACACTCAGGTCGGAGCTCACCTATGAGCTCACTTCCGGGTGGTGTGGTGATCCCAGCCTTCTCACAGAGCCCTTTTTCCTTCTCCTCCCCAGTCCCATCCCACCAGAGGTCATGCCCACGCTGGGGCATCTCCTGGGCACGGACCCACACACGTTAAGCCATCTCACCTGGGGAGGGTTTGTGTCCTGTTCACCTGACCTTGGCATGCTGCTTGCTCACTTTGCTTTAGGATCTGCACACCTAGTGTGTGTAAGTATGTGTGTACTGTTGTGCCATCTGTGTACCCCTCACTCCCTGGAGTACACTCATGGGCACACTACAGTGGGGACGTCAAGGATGCAATATTTATGGATTGCTGCATGATTTTTAAAAATGAATAAAACTGTTCACAAGGGAAGAAGAGCTGTTAACTGCGCAGTTGGCTTATTTGTGAAAGTTTCTGTGCGACTTTCTCCAGCACGTCTTTAATACTTTGACTCAAAACAAGCTGGACATGGAGGAGTGAGAGGGCAAGGGGTAGAGGGAAAGACATGTTTCTGCGTGGAAGCTGGTGTACCATCCCCTGGGCACAGCTCCTGCGCAGAGGCCTGATAAGGAGCCCTCTCCTCCACCCCCCCACACCGAACCCCACCCCCTTCAACCGGAGAATTTCCAACTGCAGCTCCTCAATAATTGAAGAGCAGGAAAGCTGGTGACTGGAGGTAGGCTGGGGGAAGGGAGGAGGAAAGACCACAGTCCACCGTTAGTCCGTCACTTAAAGGTTGGTGAAATTAATGAACCCAGTAGAAGAATTTGGCAAGTCCATGGCTTTCCTGGGTTTCACCCAGCGGCTCTGTTTCCTCGGCTATCTGGAAAGGAGGGAGAGCACTTCCGAAGAAGCCTCTGGAATGTCAGCTTCTGGGAATCTTGCTGAGGACGGGGCGGGGAGGGAGCGCTTACCGGGAAACACTGGATTACCCTAGCCACCTTGGGGTGTCTGAGACCAGGGCTGCGGTTTCTGCGGACCTGAACGGCAGGTGGCATCGGAGTGTCAGACCTGCTTGCGGGCACCAAGACGACACTCGGTCGAGAGACCGGGGCAGGCCGCAGAAACGTAGGAATTGCCACTCGCAGCCCAGAGGAGAGGAAAGGAAAGCCCCAAGCATGCCCCCAGCCCTGGCCCCCGCGCCACGGGCTGCGTCCCAGGAGCCGTCGCCACCTCTGAGCAGCCCATATGGGAAGGAGGTGGGGCGGAGTACGGATCGCGCCGCGAACTGCTCGCCGAGGGCCCCGGGGCCTCTGCGGGAGCGCCGAGCCGCGCGCCTCTCCGAGCCCTGCGCGGGGCCCTCGGGCGGGAATGCTCGGAGCCGGGACGCGGTGGCGGGTAGGGGGCTGGGTCGCGCGCGGGAGAGGGCGGCCGGACGGAGTTGGAAGAGAGTTACCGCGTGAGAGAGCGGTTAAGAGCCTGCGGTCTCTTTGGAGACGCCCTGGCCAATGGCAGAAGCGGAAGCTGTTTATATGGGCGGGGCGTCGCCACGGCAGCAGGAGACGCCTTGCGAGCGGCTACTGAGTGCTGGTCCCTGGCCGCTGGCTTTCAGACAGGCGCCGGCGGGCGTGAGTGCCGACGAGGATTGCTGGCTGTGCCCTGGAGCTGGGAGCAGAGAGCCGCGGTGAGGGTGGGCAGTGGGAGGAATTTCTTTGAGAACCTTCCTTTGGCCCGGGCTGCGCTCTGAGCCAGGTAAGGGACGGGGAGGGCTGCAGGCCGTGGGAAGGGAGGGCGTCAGTACCAGCCCGCTCTCCCATCCGTCCCCGACGGAAGTGGTGGGCCCGGGGACTGACATCAGAGGCGTTTGGGGGACACTCACTTCCTGCCCCCTTATAACTCTCTGTATTGTTTCCTTCCTTCCCCTTGATCCCCATCCTAATATCCCTTTTCAAAGATCAGACGACCTCCCCTGCCCCCCGACCCGTCGTACTGCCCTCCTGGACTCTCTCGCCCCATTTCCATTGGTTGTGGACGGAGAGAGGGGGGTTAATTCCCCGCTTTGAGGGAGAAAGGGGGGGCCTCGCATGCCCCTACACTATTCCCTCGTTTGGCTAATTAAGTCTCCTCTAAAAATCAAAGAGGAAAAGAGCGAGGCGAACCCCGTGTGGGTCGGACCCCCGGGCACACCTTCTGTTTCCCAGACCTCGGCAGTAAAAGATCCTCCCCAGCTGCAGGAAGGATTTTAGTAAGAGCCTCCCCCCTCGCCCACACTCTCCCCTCGGGGGTGGGGAAAGAGGGCTCACTTCCCGCTCTGGTCCCCGCAGGCACCACATTCCGTTTGGAGGAGGTTACCCCCGGATCGTGGGATGGAAGCCCGCTTCCGGGAGGCTGCGTGACCGAAGCCGCGGGAGTCAGCGGGCCGGAGAGCTCGGCGGCCACCCTCGGCTCGGCTCGTGGATGTTGACAGCCCCCTCGGAGAGTCCCCGCAGATATGGCGGAGAGCTGGCTACGCGTCTCGGGAGCAGGGGCAGCGGAGGAGGCCGGACCGGAAGGCGGCCTGGAGGAGTCCAACGCCCTGAATGACAGCCTGACCAGCCTGCAGTGGCTGCAGGAATTCTCCATTCTCAACGCCGAGCTCCCCGCCCTGCCTTCGGGGGACACCGACCCCCACGGCTCCCACGAGCTGGCAGGCTCGGCCGACCTGGGGTCTCCCCTGGCAGCGGACCCCACTGGGCTGGGGCAGCTGCACACGCCTGGCAAGCCCACGTCCTCGTGCACGTCGCGGAGTGCCCCCTCGGGGCTGCAGGCCTCGCCTCCCGACGACGTGGACTACGCTACCAACCCGCACGTGACGCCGCCCTACTCATATGCCACGCTCATCTGCATGGCCATGCAGGCCAGCAAGGCCACCAAGATCACCCTGTCGGCCATTTACAAATGGATCACGGACAACTTCTGCTACTTCCGCCACGCTGATCCCACCTGGAAGGTAGGGAGGCACTCCCTCCCTCCCTCCCCATGCCCGCGCAGACTGGACTCACATGACAGGTCCGCAGGCCAAGTAGGCGCGGTACGGCCAGGGCCCCGAGAGAGGAAGGCCGTCCAGGAAGGACCTCAAGGGAGCCCAGTGCTTGGACTGCTGCCCCTTTGACTTCAGAGACGGAGGAGGGAGGATGTTCAGAGGGCTGTAGGGGTGCCGACATAGAGGTTCAAGTGGAAAGAACTTGTCACTCATCCGGCAGGCTCAGCCCAAAGACCAGGGCTGAACTATGCGTGGACACAGCCCCCCAGGGTAGGTTGATGGACTGAGGGACACACTTTTGTCCCAAGTCCTGGAATTCCTCGACACTACCCTCCTCAAGTTCAGTTTGTCAGGGCGTGACTGCAAGCAGAGCATCGTTCCTGCCAGGCTCCCCATCCTGCCTGGCTTCAGTTGGCTGGAGGTGGTCTGGGATGGTTGAGGGGCGTGCTGCGGGGTGTGAAGGCCATCTGTGTCCCAGTGGAAGGGCTACGGGGCCTTCCGAAAGCTGCTGTGCCATCCCCCACCCCAAGCCCTCCCTAGTTTCCTGCCTTCACTCCTCCCCCTCTTCTCATCAAACTCCCTGGGGGGACAATTACCTCAGCCACGTGCTTTCCACAGGGGCTCTTTCCTCCCACACTGGCTTCATGTTCCAAGTCTCCGGAACCTGGCACAGAGCAGCCAAGGGACCCAGGCCACCATGTAAACCTCCCAGTCTTGCCAGGGGCCACTACTCGCCTGCCGGCCCCACCCACCAGGCCCCAGACCCCTGTGCCCCAGCGTGGTTTGGACTGTGCACCCAGGCGTGAACAAGGCAGGATGGTGATTCAGGCTGGGCACACACTGCCCTGAGCCTCTTCGACCATCAGGATCAGGGGCTACTTGGGGACAGAGACCCTGAGGATGCACAGATCCTTCCCTTTGGCACAGATCACAGGATCAAAGTTCCTGTCATCACAGCTATTCCACGTTTGCTTGGGCCCTGATGCTGGGGCAGGTACCATTTGTAATCTTGGTGAGAAAGCAGAGACCCTCCACCACTCCCCACCCTACCCCAAGCCCGAGAGGCCCCAGGAATGAGCGCTATGCTCTTGGCTGGGTAATAATCAACTGAGGCCTCAGAGCCTGGGGTGGGAGGAGGGGGACATGGTGGGTGAGGGCCCAGGCCAGCAGCCGGCTCTACAAACAAGGAAAGTCATCAGATCCTCCCACACTACATACACCCCACACACACAGCCCCTCACACCCACTCACTCATTTCACAAACAGAGAAGGCCAGTCAGGCCCAGGCAGAGGGAGATGGCCGTCCAGGACCTGGGGGAGCCAAGGCCTTTGACCAGAGGCCGCAAGCAGCGGGGTAAGGGAGGGATGGCAGGACAGGCTGGCACTGAGAGCCACCCTGCGGCTCAGGGCTCGGATGACTGAGCAGGCAGATATCCTGGCAAAAGGGAACAAAAGCCCCCGACACCACTCCAAGCTCCTGGTGCCACATGGCTGGTGTCCCAGAGCCTCGCAGTCACAGCAGCGTCTCTGTGTCCCTGCCCCCATTAGAGAGAAGGTAGTGGTGGGACTGGCAATGGCGCTAGGAGCCCCCCATCACTGACCGCACCCACTCACCCAGCTGTCTTCCTTCTCTCCTATCTCCCTGTGTCCAGAACTCCATCCACCAAAACCTGTCCCTGAAGAAGGGCTTCATCAAGGTGCCTCGGGATAAGGACGAGCCAGGCAAGGGGGGCTTCTGTCGCACTGACCCCCAGTATGCCGAGCGGCTGCCGAGTGGGGCCTTGAAGAAGCGGCGGCTGCTCCCAGTCCACATCCACACGGCCTTTGCCCGCCAGGCCGCGCCGGTGCCCAGCGCCGCCCCATGGGCCGGGCCACTGACCGTGAACACCGAGGCCCAGCAGCTACTGCGGGAGTTCAAGGAGGCCACTGGGGAGGCGGGCTGGGGTGCAGGCGAGGGCAGGCTGGGCTGTAAGCATAAATAGCCGCTGCCCAAGCAGGTGGCCAAAGTGCCGCGGTCCTCCAGCTCCCTGCTGCAGACTCACGAGGAGCAGGGTGAGCTGGAACCCCTCAAGGGCAACTTTGACTGGGAGGCTATCTTGGACGCTGGCACGGTGGACGGGGAGCTGGGCACGCTGGAGACCTCGGAGCTGATCCCGCCGCTGAGCCCTGCCTCACATGGGGACGTGGACCTCACCATCCATGGCCACCACATCGACTGCCCTGTTACCTGGGGGCCTCTAGTGGAGCAGGCTGCCGACAGCCTGGACTTTGATGAGACCTTCCTGGCCACATCCTTCCTGGAGCACCCCTTGGACGAGAGCACCTGTAGCTCCCTGCCCCCCGAGCTCCTCTTTGAGGCCTGGGATGCCACACTGGCCTCTGACCTGCATGACTGGGCCAGCCTGGGCGCCTTCTTGTAAGAAGCCAGGCCCTGCCCCACCTCCAGACAGCACCGAAATCTTGGCCCAGACTGCCCCCCTCCCCGCCAGTGCAGGCCCATGGACACCCTACTGCCCAGGCAGGGGCTGGGCCAGCTCACCCCACCAGGCCACACGGCCCCCAGCCCTGGCCATCCTCAGATTCTAGTCCAGCAGGCTGAGAATTGGGGCCCAGGACCAAAATTGCTGCCTCTGCTCCACAGCCCCGAAAACACACACAGTGTTTCATTGATCCACTTCTTCCCTGCCCCAGAGACACGCTAAGGGCCCTGCACTATGAGAGCTGCGGCTTGGAGGGGCCCTGGCCAAGGTGGAAACATCAGTACAGCGCCTGCCCCAGAACATCTTAGCTTCGAAACTTCTCTCTCTCCAGTTCTCCTCCTGAGGTCTCTATCCAGAGCAAGTTCCCAGGTACAACAAATGCTGAGTAGGTGACTGCAAATTAACACCCTAGAGGCCTCTCCCAGCAGAGCTTCCCTGGGGCTGTGGCCAGCAGTCTGTGAGGCGGAGCTAGGGGGGAAGAGAGAGGAGACAGAAAGGAGGCCGGGGTGCCGGGTGGAGCCAGGAGATTTTCTAAGGCCTCTGGGATCTTCTGGCTTCATCCCTAGAGGTGGGGCAGAGGGTATGTGTCCCTAATCTTTGAGCCCAACTGGAGGCTGAGTGTAGCGGGGAGTTGGGGATCTGGGGGTTAGGGCCTGGGGCAGCCAAGCTGCAGAGGGAAAGGGGACAGACAGACTAATGTAGTGAGTGTAGCTACAGCTGAGGCTTAACTGGGAGGGACGCAGTGCTTGCTAGAACCACTGGGACCAGGAAGGGGGGATGGCCCCGTGTCCTTGCTTGCACTCCTGCGGGGGCGTGTCTTGCTCCACCTGAGGCTTCCTCCATGGTTGCAGAAGTTTCAGCTTCTCCAAAGGACTCTGAAAGCTGAGCTGGGGTCTCCTGCTGGCTTGTGGCAGGTATAACTTCTTCTCCAGGATTCTCTGGATACTGAGCTGGGGTCTCCTCTTTTACTGAAGGTTTATTATGTGTACCGGCTTCTGGAGATTGGGCTGGAGCCTCCTGTTGAACTGGCAAAGGTTCCACCTCCTCAGATGGCTGTGAAGGCAGCGTGCGGGCCTCATGCTGGGTTGTAGAAAATTCTGCATTAGTAAGGGGCACTGAGGGCTGAGCTGAAGGCTTGTGCTGATTTGGAGAAGGTCCCACCTCTGGAGTGGGTTCTTCTGTGATGGTAAGCTCCACATCTGCAGGTTTGACAGCGACACTGGATAACTTTGAATGCTGAGCATGAGAGTGACTTGGAAGTGAAACTGTCATTTCATGATGCTCTGGAGGTTGAGCTGGCTGTTCCTGTTGAGTTGGAGAAGGTTCCACCTCCCCTGAAGAAGGCTCTGGAGGCTGAGCTGGTTGCTCCTGCAGGGTTGCAGAAGGTCCTATCTCCGGAGGAGACACAGCTGGGATCTCCTGCTGGGTTGGAGAAGATTCTGCCTCATTAGGAGGCTCTAGAGACGGAGCTGAGGCTTCCTCCTGGGTTGCAGAAGTTTCAGCTTCTCCAAAAGACTCTGAAAGCTGAGCTGGGGTCTCCTGCTGGGTTGCTGCTTTCACCTCCTCAGGAGGCTCTGTAGGTTCAGAAGGCTGAGTCAGTTGTTCCTGTTCACTTGGAGAAGGCTCAGCTTCCACAAGAGGCTCTGGAGGCTGACCTGTGCGCTCCTGCTGGGTTGGAGAAGGTTCAACTTCCCCAGGAGGCTCAGAAGGCTGAGCTGGCTGCTACTGCTCCCTTGAAGTCTCATCCTCTCCAGGAGGCTCTGGAGGCCTAGCTGTGGTCTCTTGTTGGGTTGTAGAAGATTCTGTCTCCTCAGGATGCTCAAGAGGTGGAGCCAGGGCCTCCTGCTGAGCTGCAGAAACTCAGCTTCCGTAGTGGCCTCTGGATTGATGGTGAATTCCAAATCCAGAGGTTGAAGTGGAACACTGGGCAAGTTTGAAGGAGCGTGACGCTGAACGCCAGGTAGAGATGCTACCTCATCAGTCACTGGAATTTTAAGTACATACTCAGTAGGGAAAGCTGGAGACTCACTTGGGGCCTCTTGATGGAGTAGAGAAGGATCAATTTCCTCAGGGCGCTCTGGAGGCTGACAAGGGGTCTCCTCCTGGACTGGAGGAGGTTCAACCTCTTTAGTGACCTGTGGATTTATGGGAAGTGCCAGAGCCAGAGATTTAACAGTGACATTGTACAAGTGTGACTGCTGAGCTTCATTTACCCCATGATGTGCTTCTAGTCGAACTACAACCTCCTTAAGTGTCTCCAAAGGCCGGGCGAGGGCCTCCTGAGGACTTGAAGTTTCTAGCTCCTCAGGGGCCTCTGAAGGCTGAGATGGAGCCTCCTGCGGAAGTGGAGGTGGTTCTACCTCTTCAGCGGGCTCTGCATGCTGAGCCTGGGCCTCTGCCTGGGGTGAAAAAGATTCAACGTCCTCAGGGGTCTGTGGATGCTGAGCAGGGCCCTCCTGCTGGGTAAAGATTCAGCCTCCTCAGTGAGCTCTGGATGACGAGTTTGGGCCTCCTGCTGGGATGCAGAAATATCTCATCCTCATCAGAAGACTCCCTGTCGTGTAGCTTTTGGGCCATGTGTTCCTTGCGTGTGGCGCTGAGAGGCCTATACATATCCCTAAGCCAAAGTGGCCGCCTTCTCCGGAAAAAGCCCTCCTAGAACACAGAAAGGGAAATATTAATTCTGCATCTCCCCTGCTTTCTCTGGCCACAGTACATTACCCTCCTCACATCTACCTGACTCTCACTTTCCCCTGAGCTTCTCTTATGCAGCAGAAATCAAAAAAAGGCCCCTTGGAGGAAAACACACACAGTTAGTGTTACATGTCACTTTTCATCTCTCTCACAATGTGTTATCTCTGCTTTCATTAGGACTAAATGGGGACCTCAGTCCATAATCACAATGAGCAAAATCACCACAGACCCAGGATCATGAAAATCATTGCATGCATGCTGGCCTTCCAGGAGTTCTCTGTGTCTGTCCAAAATGGACCCCAAGTGTCTCTGGAGAGACATTTGTATGTGGCTTAGCATGGAGCATAGGCAGGATTTTCAGCCCCGTTCACCTTTCTTTGCCCTTGGCCAACTGCCCTCGTGCAGTGAAAACACTGCACAACGGCACTGGGCAGAAACTTGTTACTCCCTTAGACGCGCTTCACACCAGTCCGCTTCGGACTTAGTCGCACATGCAGCATTTGCTGGGGGTGTGGGTGTGGGGAGAAGGCGATTTTATTTTCCTGGCTGCTCTATCCTATAAGTTGAATCACACCAAGTAAACACCTGAACCCAACGAGCAAAGTCATCTATAGCTCTCTGACTTTCACTCTGCAGGCTGTCACTCAGGTGTCAGTGAATTGTGGAATCCGTTTAAAGGCCATGATCAGCACAAAATACTCTTTTCGAATACAAATAGAAGAGAAAAAAAATCACAGTGCACAATAAGTTTGTTTCAGAAACTACTTATGTCCATATAGTATGTGTCTACTCAACTGTGACATAAAACGTAGCTCACAGCCCAAGCACAGTGTGTGATCAGTGGAGAAGTCCTCAGTGGAAAGGGACCATCTTCTTCTCGGTAATCACTAGCAGCATGACCATGGGGCAAGATAGTTTCCCTTTCTCTTTCTCCAGTTCCTTATTACAAAAGGAAGAGACAAACTAGTGTCTAAAGTTTCTCCCGGTTAAAATTCTATGAGGTTTGGATAAAGGGAAGAGAGAGTAGGGGCCTGAAAAACAGTAGGATGAGAAGGGAAGTTTTCTTGCCACTTTCCAGGAGGGACTCATATGTTCTACCTTTCGTCAGCTTTGAGTGAGGCCAGCCCCTAAATCCCCAACCATGTGGCCCTCCCTACCCCAGAGCCTCCTAGAAGGCCTCTGGCCTGGCCTGATGCCTGGGAGCCAGGCATCAGCCCAGCAGGAACAGGTACAACCAAAACCTCTCCCCGTCCACCCTCTTTCCTTAAAGGACTAGTGAAAGCAGATGAATGTGTGCCAGTCCTGTTCTAACTCAGCTTGGGCTGGGGAGCTAATTCTGCTGATAAATAAATTAGGGTAAACCTTTAGGGTAATTAAACATTCCTCCTGCCTTTGGCGAGGAAATTGAAATAGATGAGTTCTAAGTTCTCCTCTAGTTGTAAAATTCTGCTTTCAAAGACCAATATTTACCTTCTGCTTCTTTTTCTATCTTCCTCTTTTGCAATTCTATGAGAAGAAATCTGTTTTGAAAGAAAACAGGATCATGATTATCCATTACAACTATTTCCAAATCCTTATTCATTCCTTTTTACTTTAAATCTGATCTATCCAGTAAGATGATAACTCTTTCAAGGAAAGGAATTCTACCCTGTTTAAGAATCCTTTGACTCTTCCACAGTACCTAACTTAGGGTCTTGCATGCAGCTGGCGATATATTTTATTGACTGTTTTAGATAACGTTCAACAGATAATTCCTAATAAAAACTCTTAGAAGTAGGAAAAGAAAATAAAATTATCTGGCAGAAACCTAAGCATTGTTTTAAAGTCAAGAACAAGAGTAGGATGCCCAATCATTACTGCTACTATTGAGCATTGTGGAGGAGGTCTTAATCAGTACGATAAGAAAAACGAAGTATTGGAAAGAAGAGACAAACATATCTGCATATGAAACAAGGGACCCAAAAAGACCAAAAGAATCAACTGAAATTTTATTGGAAGTAACATGAGTAAGATGGCTCCATACAATATCAAGAGATCAACATATTAGCCTCAATAGCTTTCCCATATAACACAACTAACTAACTAAAAAACAGAAGAAACATCCCATTTACTATATCAATAAAAATGCATAAAGCACCTAGGAATAAATTTAGCCACAAATTTGTAAGACCTATGTGATGAAAATATTAAAACTTTTTTGAAGGACATTAAGAAGTACTTACATGGCATGAGATACCATCCTCCTAGAATGTTGTGAAGAGGTCAATTCTCTTCAAATGAAACTAAAAATTCAATGCAATCCATTTTATAGCCAAAATAATTTCTAAATAAAACCTGGCCAGCTGACATTTGGTAGAGAATATATGTAAGAATAGTTACGAAATGTATGCAAATGAAGGTCAAAGAGCAGGACATTTCCCTACCAGATATAAAATATGTTGTAGAGCAACTGGAATTAAGCAGTGTGATATTAGTACTGGTACAGGACAAGATAACTGGATCATAGAACAGCATCCAGATGAAGATAGCATATTAGACCAGGGAAGAAAGAATAAACCATTCAGTGAAAGATTTGAAAAGAATCAGATCTTCATGTACGGGGAAAATGTTAGATCCCCTACCTCAACCACACGAACAAACAAATACAACAAATTCTGGACAGATTATAAAAGTACTTGAAGAAAATATTAGAGGTGATGTTTACATCACGAGGTGACAAAGGCCTGGCTAACAAAACCCACCCCACATGAGCCATGAGGAGACGACAGGCAGATATGGTGGCAGACTGTCAACACACCTAATCTTCACAGCCCTCGCCCCCTTTTCCCCTGGACTGTTTGTCTTCTTGTTGACTTATAAAACTCTTGGGAGTTCCCTGGTGGTCCACTGGTTAGGGCGTGGCTCTTTCACTGCTGTGGCCCGAGGTTCAATCCCTTGTCAAGGGACTAAGATCCTGCAAGCTGCACAGCATGGCCAAACCCCACCACTTCGAAACAAACAAACAAAAACTCTTTATGGTAAAGAAATACTGGCTTTCATTGAATTTCAGTGTTTCGAATATTTCCAGTGTTTTTGTCTCTAAGGAGACAAGACAAAAGAGTGGAGGAGGGAGCACCAGCTTTGCAGTCGGGTGAAACTGCCTTCTGCTTTCGGTTTGGCCGCTGGGGCCTTACACTGATCTCCTTCATCTATGAGGGAGGGATAGTAATATCATCCTCACAGGACTGTGGGCTTTAAATCAGACAATATATGGAAAACTCTTCATCTTACGCTCGGCATGAATCAGTGCTAAGCTGGTGTCACAGACAAGATGGTGGAATATATCAAAGGCTCTGCTTGTGGCATCAGGCTCTGAAGGCTCTTTCCCACCAGAAGATTATAGAGATATTGCTTTTATTTTCTTCTAATACCTTTATGTGGTCTTTTTTCACATTTATGGATATATGTTTATTTAACATGAAACATGGGGATCTGCTATTTACCCCCCAAATAGTTAGGCAGCTATTCTATCACCATTTATTCATTTTCTTCCGCTGATTGCAATATTAAAACATGACATTTCAAAAGTCTTAAGAACACAGGGGTCTATTGCTGGACTCTATCCTACTTCAAATAAATATTCGGTTGCATTATTCCTCACTGTGGAATTGACATAACGCCTCATCTCTCTTCCGTTGAACACCATTATTGTCTACCATAGGAAGAACACTGCATGGCCCCTGTCCTCCAAAAGCTTATGGTATGTGTGGGGAGAGGAAATAACGGTTAGGACTCCTCGGTTTCACTGCCGAGGGTACAGGTCCAATCCCTACTTGGGGAACTAAGATCACACAGGCCCAAACAAAACAAAACAAAACAAAACAAATGCAAGAAGTTAAAAACAATAAAAAGGGGACTTTACAGAAATTCTAAAAATGCCAAAGGCCATATGCCACCTGAGATGTAGAGGGTACAGTCTGGGCAATGGCCAATGACTAGCAAGCTAGTCCCCAGCCTCCTAGGCTCAGAAATCATACTCTTCCTCACCAAGCGAGAACTCACGTCTTCCTGTTGTGGCAGTCTCACTTTAGCAATATCACAGGATTGATCAAACATCAGAATGCCAAATTATTACCTGACAATGAGAAATACATCTGTTCTACACACGGGGCATCTGTGTCTACACAATCAGAGAATTACCTTCTGTGGGGACAGGCCTCCGTGGCACACTAAAGCACAATCACAGAATCGAAGGCTACTTGGTGAGAACAGAATTAGAAAAGGAATCAGCTGAATCCAGAACTTAATGGGAAGGCCTGAGGTAACTGGATCCATCCATCTCCTCAACAGGCAGCCTGGCTAGTGGGCCTGACTCCTCAGTTATGCTGCCTAAGGTGCCATCTCTACTCTTGGGCAATGTGAGGATGGGCACTGCCCATGTTGGCCTCTCCTCACCTTTTCTATGCTTTCACTAGTGACCAACCCTCCTGCAGATAGACACATTTCTCTTTAGAAGTTAGTACATCATGTCAGGTTTGATTCAAGTGTGATAGGCCAGGAAGCCATTGGTCCTTACACATCTCTGCTCAGCTCCATGATGTGCTAACCTTGGTGGTTCTCTCTTGGGGGGCTGCCTTTCAAAAAACTGCTTACCACTTTTGTGAGTTCTGAGGGGAGGGGACTGCTTTGCTATGGCCCCTAAGAAATGGTGACAAACCTCACAGGACTAGGATCAGGAGGGCTGGAGTATTCAGGGAAGGCTTTACAGAGAAAGATATCTGAACTTGAGTTGGCTTTTCAGAGATTCATAGGAGTTCCACAGGCAAAGCAAAATAAAGGAATTTTCGATGGACAAAGGCACAGACAAAAGTAGGAATGGCTATGGTGTAACTAGCGTATAGTGAGGAGCTGCTTTGGCTGGAATGGAGGGCTGCCATTACAGGAGAAAAGATAACTAAAGTAATGTGGAGTGGTAGTGTAGAATCAAGACTGTCAGCCTATTAAAATCACTCTTTTAATGTTAGCAACTGCCTGCTGGGAAAAGTAATCAACCACTATGTAACTGAACAAAAGGTAAACAGGCTAGCTCCAGGAATAGGCTACTATAAATATTTGAGTGTAGCCTGCTGCAAGAGTTTACTTGCAGTGTTTTAATGGAACCTATCTACACAATTCCTAATACACCGGAGAAGAAAGCTGCTAAGTAAACCTGAGGAATTGACGAGATCACACTTTTGTCTTTTAGGCATGTCCTTTTAGCCCTCCCAGGGTGACTGATAGCTCCTTGAGTATGGAGATCCTATATCTCTCATCACTTCAGCCAAGAAGGAAAGAAATCAACAGTAGAATGAGAGTGACTGGTGAGTACATCAAGTCAGCATACTTTCTTGAGCTGAAGAAAATTTACTATCATGTCAACTCTGGCCTTCTTATAAACTTCACGTGTCAAAATAGTCCAATAGCTTGTTATCAGGGATCCAATTCCATAGGGATCTCCTGGGAGTGAAGTTCCTTTTAAAAATCCTGTGGGGACTTCCCTGGTGGTGCAATGGTTAAGGATCCGCCTGCCAGCACAGGGCACACAGGTTCGATCCCTGGTCTGGGGAGGTCCCACATGCTGCGGAGCAACTAAGTCAGTGTGCCACAACTCCTGAGCCCGTGCATCTACAGCCCGTACTCCACAACAAGAGATGCCACTTCAGTAAGAAGCCCATGCACTGCAATGAAGACCCAAGGCAGCCAAAAAAAAAAAAAAAAAAAAAAACACACACACACACACAAAAACATCCTGGGAATATAATTTTCATTAAAAGAACAAAGTGTATGTCAGTCCTCATGGCTAAAGGGAAGAATCAAGTAGTAGCAGGTGGAAAGGTGGATTTGATTCTCAGTTTCTGGGTTCTGAATCTGAATTAATTATTGTCCTTACCTCAATGAGACAGAGAATTCTAACACAAATCGTCACTACTACAGGTACAGATACTGCCAAGATGAGTTTGTTGTTATAGTCATAACCTGGAACTTCTTTTGTGAGCTAAAAAAATATATAACAATTTTTAAAAACAAGGCGATAGAAGGGATGAAAACTTACGATTCTTAATCCTATTCTAAACGATAGCTAACTCTTCTTAAACTACTATGAAACCCAATCCTTCCAGGCGAGTAGCTTCTATAAGAACAAGTCAAATTGAATGTTATTAGTCTTATCATTAGCATTTTCTTCTACAATTTATCTACAATTTATTTATCTTGTGTTATGTCCTTTTCGCGTCTACCCTAGGAATAGTGACACACTCTCTCAATGAGCAAAGTTGGAGATCACTGTCTTAGCCCGTTTCATGGCTGAAGATAAGATACTGACTAGGAGCCCGTGGTATTCCCGCTTGGGCACGTTAATGGCATGTCCTAAACTGAGTAAAAGTCCAAGTCCCATGTGTCAGGGGTTATCCTCACCTCACTTGACTCCTGCTCTTTCTGCTCACTCTGGGCTTCTGTGCTCTCACTGATATAGTTGTCAGCTTTCCACTGGTCCATATCCCATTCCGCTTTGGACACATTTACTTCTTGCTGCTTGCTGAGAAGCTTCATCAGGAGGCCTGTTCTAGAGATGAGGTTGGCACAGGCCAGCTGCACGTGGGTGTCCGAGCAGTCTATTTTCAAAGTCTGGATAACATGAGAAATGAGCCTTTGCACGTCAGTGTTGGGGATGAGGGACCAGAGCTGCTGGTTTACCTGAGTTTCAACTTGATCACCCGGGGATGCGAGCCCTGGGAAAGTGAAGCCTGTGGGCTTAGAAGATAATTCAGTGACCGTGTTGTGGTGCTCCCATTGTGTTTTGTTGGTGTGTTGAACAGCTGGCATACTGCTGTCTGCAGCAACAGTAGAATGTGCAGTGGAGACGTTCCTATGGCTAGTGTTTCCAGGGCCGGTTCCTCCTGGCAGAGTAGCGTTTCCTGTAGAAATAATTGCTTCAGAAACATTTTGTGCAGTATTGTTTTCTGAAGTAGTGTTTTTTGCAGAAGGGTCTGAAAGAGAAAATAATTCTGGAAAAGGATTTTCCTGAGAAGTCACTTCTCTTGAAGACGAAACAGCCTCTCGTGGAGGGGAATTTATGAGACTCCTCACGACAGAGAACGGAGGGCTTGCAAGCATCATTCTATCAAGTGAACTTTTCTTTCTGAACTTTCGACTCCCTTTTTTTTTTTTTGCGATACACAGGCCTCTCACAATTGTGGCCTCTCCCGTTGCGGAGCACAGGCTCCGGACGCGCAGGCTCAACGGCCATGGCTCACGGGCCCAGCTGCTCCACGGCATGTGGGATCTTCCCGGACCAGGACACGAACCCGTGTCTCCTGCATCGGCAGGCAGACTCCCAACCACTGTGCCACCAGGGAAGCCCCTCGACTCCTTTTAACTTTGGGTTTTCTGTGGACCCGATGAGACCTAATTTTATGGAAGATGTTATTTTTTTTCCAGAATGTGAGATTAATTCAAAGTCCTTAATATTTCTAACTCTTGCCTTTGCATCTTCGAAAACATGAATAGCGTTGGATAAGCCTTTTGATTTGCTTTTAGCCTCAGATGGGGATTTTGGCGGGATGGAGGAACAAGGCCTGCCTTTGAAGTACGGTTTCAGGAAAGAGGAGCCTGCGGCCTTGTGTTCCTTTAGGAATGAAGACTCTGCATTGGAGGACTTTCCCACCAGCTTCCTGGGCCTCTGCACCATGAGAAGCTGTTTCAGCTTTCTTGGGGATGGCCTCCTGAGCTTTCATTCTTTGGCAGTGTTCGTCACAGATGGCTGGGCATCCTGTTTCCTCCTGACTCTCTCATCTCCCACTGCTTTGAGGTGCATTTTCTGTATGCCCCTTGAGGACCTTGTTCACTCTCAGCAGCTTTTCCTCTGTACTCTCAATCTTTGCTAGGCTGTCTTTCTGTGGTTGGGCAGTTTCTAATTTCTTTTGAAAGATGTAGCGTGTAAACATGGCACTTAAAAGGTTGGAATGCATACGCATGGCAGGTTTTTCTTCCTTTTTAACCTCATCAATTTTTTTTTTGAGTTTCTGCATCTAACAAATTTTCCACAAAATGGAGTTCCCTCAATTTGTTTTTATTAGTTGAATTGTTGGGTACAGGTTTAACAGAAGGGCTCCTTGTATTGTTTTTCAAAAGGCCCAGTGGCATATCTCCATCTTGTGTATTTGAAAAAAGAAGTTGAATGAATGGTAATAATGTTGATTCCACATCTCCTAGATTTCCCTCTGAGATATAAGGCAGTATGTAATTTAGTGTACTGATAATACCACTTTTATTATTAAAGTCCAGCTGCTCATTCATGAAGCCTGACAAGCTGACAGCACTGTTAGGTGAGGACATCCTCTCTGACTCAATAGTCAGCTCGATGCTGTTGTTCTTCTTCTGGGCTTGGAACAACTTCATCAACGATCCTCCTGCATTCTCTATAGATGTTTCTTCATCTGTCAAAAAAAGAAGGGACTGTTTTTCATCACTGAAGACTGATGGGACAGCCTTTTGTCAGTCCACAGCCAAAGAAATGAGGAATCAGTCAAAGTTTGAGTGCCACTTAGGAGAAAAAGAAACCCACACTTAAGCCTATGACTGGCAACAACAAAATGTGAAAAAGGCTCTCTTGAAAAAGGGGCTATCTACTCAGAAAATTCTGTAGCGTGAAATATAGGAACTATATTCGGGATTACTCCACTGGTTCCCAGGGGCCAGTACTCAAGAAAAGCCAAGGCTGGAAGACAAATATTCCCCTAATCAGCTGGACTCTCTGCAGATCTACTGTGACTCCTCACATTCATATACCCCATCCTGTCCTGCCTCAGAGGCACAGGAGTGTGAGGCTTCCTCTCTCCACCTCTTCAGTGTGCTTGTGTTCTTGCTGCTATCACAGATCTCCACGACAACCACCGCCGCTAACAGGTCGTCATCTGGACATGTCCTTCTCCAACTACCCACTGAGTCCTTTGCTTAGTCCCTGCTTCTATATATCCCAGTCCCCATAACAGAAGGCTCTATACAGAAAAAAACACTATGTCCGCCCTGGCTCTTTGCTAAAATTTGGGCAGGGATCTCGGGTAAAGTTAAGAGATTTGCCAGATTGTATGCCCATGTGGAATGTTCAACAAATCAATGGAATAATACTTGAGGCCCTAAAATGTAGACGGGAAAAAGCAACTTCTGTCGGATGGCTACTTTGCTTTCAATTCATTTTACTTCTAATGTTTCCAGCTCTACTTGGGGAACCATCCAAATCTTCTGACTGTGTGAAGGTAATGTGTACCATTGTGTAGCTGGGCTTGTCTCCCAAAAGGATTAAAAGTATTTTTGGTGAGGGTCAAAGGAGGAGGGAAGGGTCATGAGAAAGGAGGAGCAGAGGCTAGCAGAGAGCCCCAAACTGGGGACAGGAGATCGGGGCCCTAGGGTCATAGCACTTAACACCTCTGATCTTGTTTTTCCTCACCTGTAAAAGGAGAGTAAAAATGCCTTTTCTGCCCACTTCTGGGGGAGAAGGGAGTAATATAATTAGTAAAAAAAAATGTTTGGGGGAGTTCACAGGTGGTCTAGTGGTTAGGACCCGGCTCTTTCCCTGCTGTGGCCCGGGTTCAATCCCTGGTGGGGGAACTAAGATCCCACCAGCTTGGTGGCCAAAGAAAAAAAAAAAACTGTGTTGAAAAATCAGCAATATTGTCTTTATATAAGTGGCAAAGTGTTATTATTTATGATGTGCTCTAGATCACTGAAAGAGACCTGTATTCAAGCTACCTGGGCATGAAAGCACATTTTGGAAGTCATCAAGTTAGTGCCCATAAATCTAATATATAGAAAAATAGTTGAAAGCCCCTGAGTGTTTTCTGGATGGAAAAACTTGCGATTCAGAGCAAGTTCAGAGCTGGACAGTCAAAGAAATAACTAGCTCTCCCATGCATTAGAAGGGCTTGGTAGCAGCTTCTGCTTATGGAAGCAGAAACTCTCAGGCTCCAGATAGGACCTAAAACAGCATCACTTGTACTCTTTATAAAATTGCAGAAACAAACCAAATAAACAAAAATATATTTACACCTGTCTTATAAGACAAAGGGTACTTGAGACCTAATGTATATAAAATCAGTTTACAAACTGTGATGTACTATGTGAATAAGTTCTCATTTGCACAGAGGGCAGCATAGGATATGTGGCCATTAATGTGAATTCCCTTCCCCCTTCCATTCCTTTCTCTGGTTCCTTTACATATGCAGATCAGTTACATTATGAAGCTAATAATGTAACTGGGCTATTCTTAGCTTAATAATGTAACCAAGAATCTGATTTTTAGCAAGGGGGTAATTCTTAGAAATTTAGGGAGCTGGAACTCTGAATGAATGTATTAAAATAATGTAATTACATCATTAGTTTTAAAATGTATCATCCTTGATTAAAAATAAAAAATTAAATTAAAAATTAAAAATGTATTATCCCGCAATTGAGACTCACCACAACGTGTGACGTCCCTCAGGCGTTCACTGTCACAACGCAGCTTGACTGTCTCACAGACGACCTCAATAGTATTTTTAAATTGGCAGAGGCAGCAGGCCCTCCGGCTGGGTAAGATCCTATAAATGGAAACACAGGTCATTAAATTCGTGGTAAAAGAGTTACCTGAGTAGGTAGAAGAGGTAGGCCAAGGCCACCACAGACCAGTGCAAAAAGGAGTTCTTGGGGCATATGGACTATAGAACTGGATAGGGGCCGGTTGGCCAATTGCTGCCCTTGACTGTTGGAAATAAATATCGAGGAGGAGAGAGGTGCCCAACAGAAGGATTAGGATGGCAGTAGGTATGATATGCCTAGAAAAAAGGGAATAGGGATTAGAATTGGGTGACATTGAACTGCAGTTTAATTCAGAAGTATCTCCTTCCAACCCGAAAGCCTCACTTTGGGTTGAGAGTACACCCGAAGAAGGCAGACTTCTAAGAAGAGTATGAATAAGACCGCACATTCTGGAGTCACTTTCTCAGTTCCTATTTGTGAGGAGTAATATATTAGAAATTATTCTAGTAATAAAAAAGCATCATGTGGCTAAACAATAACAGAGATCGCATTGACCAAATCTGGACAAAAGGAACATTCCAAAGAATAACATTATCATTATAATAAGGTATAACGTAGTTAATTGAAAAAAAAGCACATGAGTTCATAATGATACTCCAAATGAAAAGTGGGGGAGCTCTTCTTTATAGAATAATGTCAGCTAATAAATGCAAAGGGAAGGATAGAATTAGGAAAGTGTTATTTTGCAACTATCAATGTAATAATCGATTCAGACAAGGATTATCATTGATGCACAGTTGGGTGAAGAGTTGTTTGAAAGTAGGATCTTCACTGATCCCAAGGATCACCCCACATATTATTTATCAATTACCAAGGGGAAAAATAACTTTACAATGGAGAGATATGGAATAGACCACCTTAATCAAGTGATCAAACTTAGCACTGGGCCACCTCAAGGGATGAAGTATGAAGAATACATCACCTATATAGTATTCTTCCCCAAAATGTTTACTTTGAATCTAATGAGGAAACAGACAAATACAGATTGTGGGGCAATTTACAAGACAACTGGCTTAGACTCTTCAAAAAAGCCAATGTCATAAAAGACCAAAAAAAGATAGTAGGGAAAAATTCTAGGTTAACCGAAACACAGACATGACATGCAATGCCTCATCTTTAATTGGACCCTGTATCAAAACAAAACAGACTTAAAGAATGTTATTGGCTTCTGGCCAAGATGAAGTACAAGGGCCAACTTAACCTCCCAGCTGAAACAAGGAAAAAATCAGATGGAACATATGAAACAACAGTCTTCAAGAAACTGAACCTCAGGCAATACATTTCAGTGATTCCCGAGGAGATGGGAAATACATGAAGTGATCCCTATAATTGCCCTTACTTCTCTGAGAGAGTATCCACGTCATGGTACAGGGAAGAGAAGTCCAGACAGAGACTAGTGGGCTCCCTGACAGACGAAATGGAGAGAAGAGTCTGGGAAAACCAAGGTAACTAGAGTTCACAAAGCAGAGTATCAGAGAGAAAAGAAGTGCACAGACAAAGAACTCTGGAGATATGCAGAGGGAGCTCTTGAGAATTCAACAAAGTATGGGTCAGTACATTTGTGTGAGGAATAACTTGATGCCAGGAAAAGAACCACATGAAAGGATTAATAAGAAGAACAACTGGATATCACACAGGGTTGTAGGAATAGTACCTGTTCCTACAAGTCAGACTGGAAAACCTCATGATACGCAGAAAGGACTTGTCTCAGTAGTTGCAAATAATGAGCTCCAGACTAAAGGCTACTTGGACTCCTACCCAACGAACCTTAAAAGCTAGACCTAAAAGAATACAATTGTTTTGAGTAACCTAATTTCACCCAAAACAAAGCCCAGGCATTTTACAGGAATAAAAATATACATAACACACAATAAACTAAAACTCACAATATCTGGGATCATATGAAAAATTGCCAAGCATGCAAAGAAGTAGGAAAATATGACCCATACTGAGGAGAAAAGGCAATCAATCAACAATAACCCATAATCGATACAGATGTTAGAATGGGCAGAAAAGAACTTTTAAAAAGTTATTATACATGAAGAAAAGTTATTATAACTGTATTTCATATGTTAAAAAACCCAGACTAAACTCTGAAAATGTTAAGTACAGGCATGGAAAATGTAAAACAGACCTAAATTGAGCGTCTAGAGATTAAAAACAATGTCTAAATGAAAAAGATATTGCAGGAGGTTAAAGGCTAATTAGACACGGCAGAAGGTCAGTGAACATTAAGGCATAGCAACAGAAACTATCCAAAATGAAACAAAAGGAGTAACAAAACAACAACAAAATGAATAGAGCCTCAGTGACTTGTGCAACAACTTCAAGTGGCCTAATACATGTGTACTTAGAGTCCATGAAGGAGAGGAGAAATATAAAAATTTGAAGAAATAACAGCCAAATTTTTTCCAAATTGGTAAACGCTATAAACCCACGAAGTCAAGAAGATCAATGAACTTTAAGCAGAAGAAACATGGACAAAACTACACCAAGGCACAAAAAATAATCGAATTGCTCAAAACCAGCAATAAAGAGAAGAATTTAAAAGGAGCCAGAGGAAAAAATTATACACTACATACAGAGGAACAAAGATAACAATGACAGCAGAATTCTTGCTTGAAAAATCGTAAACGAGAACTCAGTGGAATAACATCTTTAAAGTAGTGAATTGAGTTCTATCAAGCTAGAGTTTTATACCCAGATCTGTCAAAACAAAAGCAAAATAAAGACTATCTCAGACATACAGAAGCTGAAAGAATTCATTACTAGTAGACTTTCACAATAAGAAATGTTAAAAGAAGTATTTTTAAGCAGAAGGAAAATGACACCAGATTGGAATATGGATCTACATAAAAGATTAAGAATACTGGATACATACAACAAAGAAGACCCAATTCAACCAAAAATAAATAAACAAATTAAGAAAAGAAGGGAAAAATCATATAATCATTGCAATAGATGCAGGAAAAGAATGAAAACATCTAACATACATTCCTGATTAAAGAAAAAAAAAACAGCCCTCAGTAGACTAGGAATGGAAGGAGACTTCCTCAACTTGATAAATGACTTCTACAAAAAACCTAACATCATACTTAATGGTGAAGGACAAAGTACTTTCTCACCAGGATCAGGAACAAGGCAAGGATATCTGCTCTCATTGCTTCTATTTGACATTGCACTGAAGGTTCTAGCCAGTGCAATAGGGCAACAAAAAGAAAAGACATATTCAGAATGGAAAGGAAGAAGTAAAACTATCTTTACTTGCAGATAACATGATTATGTAGAAAACCTGATAGAAGCTACAAAAATGCTACTGGAACTAATAAATGAGTCTATCAAGTTTGCAGGGTACAAGATCAACATACAAAAAGATGAATTTGTCTCAACAAACAATCAGAGATCAAAGTTTTAAAATGCTACTTATAAAAGAATCCAACATATAAAATACTTAGAATAAATCTGACAAAAGACTTGCACCCTGAAAACTGTAAAATATTGCCGGGGGAAACTAAGAAAGACCTAAATAAATGGAGAGATATAAAGTATTCATGGATCAGAAGATTCAATATTGTTGAGACATCAATTCTCCCCAAATCGATTTATACATCAAAACCCCAGTAGGCTTTTCTATAGACATTGACAAGCTAATTCTAAAATTCATATGGAAATAAAATTTAGAATCACTAAAACAACTTTGAGAAAGAACAAAGTTGAAGAACTAACAGTAACTGATTTCAAGGATTATGAAGCTACACCTTCAAGACATTGTGATAGTAGTGTAAAGAGAGACAAAAAGACCAAAGGAACAGAATACAAAGTTCTGAAGTAGAGAGAGGGGGAGAACTGACTTTCAGGTTCAAAGGCATTTCAGTGGAGAAATGATAGTCTTTTCAACAAATGATGCTGGAACAACTGAATATCCAGGTGCAAAAAGGAAAAAAAAAAGGAACTTCCATCTAAACCATATACAGAAATGAACTCAAATTGGTTCAAAGATCTAAATGTAAAACATAAAAGTATAAAACGTCTAGAACAAAACAGGTGAAAAATTTTATGACCTTGAGTTCGGCAAGATTTCTTAGATACAACACCAAAAGCATAATGCATAAAAGAAAAAAATAGATAAATTAGACACCATCGAAATCAAGAATTTCTGCCCTGCAAAAGACACTCCTGAGAGAACGAAAAGATGAGTCACAGAATGGGAGAAAATACCTAGCAACTTACCTATTGGATAAAGGACTAATTTCCAGAATATATAAAGAACTCTCAAAACTCCAGAAAAATATAGATAAAAGATTCAAAGATATACAGATGGAAAATAAGCATATGAAAAGATGTTTGACATGATTAATCATTAGGGATGCTACAGTGAGATACAACTACACACCTATTAAACTATCTAAAATTAAAAATACTGAGCATAGCAAATGTTGGCCACAACGTGAAGAAAATGCAGCTCGCATACACTGCTGGTAGAGATGTAAAATGATCAAACCACTATGGAAAATAGGTATTTTTTAAAAACTTAAACATACACTTACCAATGATGCAGCCATTCTACAGGCAGGCATTTACCCAGGAGAAATGGAAGTAAACATCCATACAAGACTTGTACACAAATATTCATAGCAACTTTATCTGTAATAGACAAAGACTGAAACAACTCAAATGTCCATCAATGGTCAATACATAAATGGTGGTACATCCATATAAAGGAATGCTATTCAGCAATAAACAGAAATGAATTACTGATATATACAACAATATGGATGAAGATTAAAATAATCTTGCTGGGTTAGAAGCCAGTTAGAAAAAAGTATACACTGTAAGATTCCATTTACATAAAATTCTAGAAAATGCAAACACAAAGCAGATCAATGGTTGCATGGCGATTGGGAAGTGCAAGGAACGATGGGAAGGAAGAATTACAAAGAGACATTAAGAAACTTTCTGAGGTGATGGACATTTTGATTTTCGTGATGTCTTCATGGTGTGTATGTATGTGTGTGTGTGAACACAGATTATTGCATGTCAGTTATACCTCAAAAAGCTGTTAAAAGAAATGATATTATATAAGAGAGACAATGGGGGAAATTTGAATAGCAACACTTTATTAGGTAATATTATTGTGTAGGAATTTAATTTCTTCAATACTGTGTATTAACAGTATCGTCGTTACACAGGGAAATAATTTTTTAATATACAGAGAGGAGGGCATCTAGCTGACAAGAGGGATCACAATTGTGGCAGATGCCGTGGGACACTGAGGAAGATGAGGCTAGAGCACTGACCAATGCGTGACGGCACGGTGAAGACAGTCATTTGTCAGGTGACCTGACAAAGACGGTTGGAACAGACTGCTAAATGCAGGGCCGTTTCCGCATACTAATCTCACGCAATCCCCTCAACTAGCCTTGGCGTAACAGAAAGTTTCTATTAGCTTGCCATATGGGAGGGGGGATGGCACAATTTAAGGTGCAGTAGGTTGTGTAATAAACTGTCACAATAGGGTCCTACAGAAATAGTTTTTTAAACTGCTAAAAAATAAAACTTGACCCTTCCCTCACAACATATATGAAAATTAACTCAAAATGAATCATAGACCTAAATGAAGCTATACAACGTCTGGAAGAAAACGTAGGAGAAAATCTTTGTGATTTTGGGTTAGACAGTGGGGTCTCAGAGAAAGATTTCTTAGATTAAGACGCAAAAAAGCAGAAACCATCTAAGAAAAATTGCTAAGGGACTTCCCTGGTGGTTAAGACTCCGAGTTCCCAATGCTGGGGGCCCGGGTTCGATCCCTGGTCAGGGAACTAGGTCCCACATGCATGCCTCAACTATGAGTTCGCATGCCAGATCTAAGAAGCCCATGAGCCGCAACTAAGGGGCCCATCTGCCGCAACTAAGACCCAGCACAACCAAATAAATAAATTAAATATGAAAATTTATGAAAAATTGCTAAATTAGAGTTCATCAAAAATTTAACACTTCTAGTTTTCAGAGACACTTTAATATAATGAAGATAAGTCACAATCTGGGAGAAGATATTTACGAAACACATATCTGAGAGCAAGGACTTTTTCCATTGCTTTTTATATAAAACACTCTTAAATCTCAATGCAAATATCCAATTAAAAAACGGATTTGAACAGACACTTCATTTAAAAAGATATTTGCACATGAATAGACACTCAACATCATCACCTATTACAGAAATGCAAAATGTGGCAAAAACCACGAGATTCAACTACACACCTACTAGAAAGGCTAAAATGTTTTTAAAAAACAAATATAAGGATCAGGTGAAGATGTAGAGCATCTGCAACTCTCATAGACTGCTTGTGGGAAAGCAACATGGCACAGGCACTTTAGAAAACAGTTCAGCAGTTTCTAAAAGAGTTCAATGGGCACTTAGCATATGATGAAGCAATCCCACCCTGAGGTATTTTACCCCAAAGAAATGAAAACATATGCTCACACAAGACATATGTTCACACACACATGTGAGTGTTTTCAGAGGCTTTGTTCATAATAGCCAAAAAACTAGAAGAAACTCAAATGTTCATCAAACGATGAATGCGTAACCAAACTGTGTATCCACACAACTAGAATACAACTCAGTGCTCAAAAGGAATGAGCTACTGACAGGTGCAACAAAACAGATGAATCTCCAAAGAGACTGGCTAAGTGAAAGAAGCCAAAAACAAAAAGCTACATACCACATGATTTCATTTATCAAATATTCTGGAAAAGGCAACATTATACGGACAAAAATCAGATTGGTGGTTGCCAGGGGCTGGTAGTGACAGGAGGATGGATTGACTACAGAGGGACATGGGGGGTCTTTTGGGAGTGCAGAAGTTTTCTTTACCTCAAATGTGGTGGTGGCTACAGAACTATACGTTTGTCAAAACACATCACACTGTATATTTAAAAAGAGTGAAGTTTGTTAAATGAAAATTATACATAAATAAACCTGACTTAAGAAGATAATCAAACAAACCTAAAAATACAATTGATTGAAAATCAATGTAAGAAAAATCAACTTACAGTGTTTCCAATTCAAGGGTCATCATGAGGATGCTTTCAATTGCTGTAAGTGACACTTGTGCTGTTCCCATGTCTCTGAAGGAGAAGCCCAAACATGCATGATATAAAACCCAAAGACAAAATTTCTAAACTGAAAAAGATACGTAACATGGGATTACTTCCACTTTGGCTTCTTACTTGCCATAGATGATAATTCCAAAGAGCTCTTTTGGAAGAAATTTAAATTTGCATCATCAAATTAATGACCTTGGTGCTGAACAGTACAATCATTTTCTATTAGCCTCACTTCTCATTTTCAATTGCGTCTACCTCTTTTGATCACTCTTTTTTAAAAAAATAATGTACCCCTTATTCCTTTTTGCTTTCTTGGATAAATACTATTCCTATATGCATCTTCATGTTCCATACCTATATGTGTTCTTCAACACTGTTCTCATCCTCTGCTGGCTCTCTTACCCATATATATTCTTTCTTAATCCTTTTCTTTGCCAATAACTCTTATTTTCAATAACCCAGTTAAAATCTAAATTATGACTGTTTAGCCAAAGTACTCAATTTTTGACGAAAGTCAAAAGGAGCAGAAATTATCTCATGAGCCATGAAACTGTTACAATACTTACAAAGAGTTTAATGCTGGCACTTTAAAAAGACAAGAATCTTCCACTGTTGGCAAAGGATTACGATTGAGAATTCTGAAAAATGGAATGGAATTAAAATTATCTGCATTTTCAATTACTTCCATGAAAGTTTATAGTCATTTTTTTTGCGTATGGAACTTGAAGGTTAAAAAAAATCATTTTCTGTCTTTACCTATAAATCTCCCTTAGAATCTGTAAAACACTCTTTCACTGGGAACTACCCAGGTCTCTAGATGATAAAGTGGAGAAGAGAAACAAACAAACAAACAATAAAATAGAAAAAAAGTGGCTAGCAAAGAAAAAATATGCCAAAGTACTTTTCACGTTAAAAACCCTCGAAGTGACTATGCTGGTAGGAAGCCCTTGCTCTGTAAAAAAGTACTATTTCTAGTGTCCTCCATAATTCAAGGTGTTTTTCTTTCATCTCTACAAAGTTTGAAAAATTTCATGATTTAAACTACCCAGCTAAAGACAAAAATAAGGCTAATTCCTTGGTTCTGGAGCCAAAGAAGAGAGAAATCCAAGAGGAACTGGTGAAAGCCATACTCCCATCACATAGTCCTGTGTGTATTCTGGTGCCATAGCCTTTGTTACTGTGTATGTAATCAACTGTTTACTTGTCACTCTCCTAGACTGTCAGCAACTTGAGAGCAGGGACCACACTTTATTGTCATTATTATTCCTCTGCCTGACATAGTGCCTAATAGTTACTAGGCACTTAATAAATGTTTGCTGAATAAATAAATAACATTTTGTTTATATATCAATAAAATAAACAAATTAATTTTGAGGAACAAAATTTTACTCCAAAATGTTGGAATAGATTTTCTTCATAGTTCTTTCTTTCTTTTCCCCTTAGTTCTTTAAAACAAATAAGGGGGAAAAAAAAACAAAAAGAAACAGGAAGAAAGAAGAGAATATCTGACTTTAGGTTAACTCTACTCAAGAATTATTAGTGTACTTTTGCAGAATATTATAAAGATAATTATCAAAACTAATATCTTTTGGGTTGCCATGCATATGTGATCAGCATTTAACATTTCATCCTCACAGTAACCTTATGTGATATATATATTACACAGTTGTACAAATGAGGAAACTGAGGCACAGAGAAGTTACATAACTTGTCTTAACTCATCAAGCTCGTAAGAAGCAGAGCTGGAATTTGAACTCAGTTCTGACTCTAAAGCCTGTGTTTAACCTGAATGAAAAAAAAGGGTTTTTTTTTTTTTGAAACATCTGTTACTTTAACCTTAATTTTGACAGCACTAAATATAGAAATACCTTTTCAAACTTCATCTACCCATCTGGGAAAGCCTCTATGAGAACTATATTTTCTCTTTTTATTTATTTATTTATTTCTCTTTTTATTTATTTTTTCCTTAATCATCTCTCGTGATAAATATTTAATTAGCCTATGGCCATTGAGACTTTATAGATTTTTTTTTAAAAAATTGCAGGAAAATCAGTAAAAATGATGGAGGAAGGACATCTGAAAATTCATCCCCGCATGGAAGCAACAATAACAACAACAACAATACTGGCAAAAATGGTCAGAATCAACGTCTTCTGAACTCTGGGAATTTAACCAACACGCTGGCAGCAAATGGGGGAGCAAGTTATTCAAGGAAAACAAATTAATTTCTGTAAGAACAACGAGATCTGTGTTGCTTGAACTTGCCCTCGACCTTTGGTCTCCATGCCAGTGGTAGCCTTGAAAAACAGCCCACATCCCTGGTACCAGAACGAGCAGCATGGACTGGGAGGTCCTTCAAAGCCTCATCCCCAAAGAACTGTCATTGTTGTACATGTCTGGTGGTCCCCTGGAAGACCTCACTTGAAAGGCTTGCCTTTGACCTGACTGAGGGCTGTCTAGTGAGAAAAGCCTCTGCTCAGGTGGCATTTCTGGAAAACATTTTCAAGCAAATATTTTAACATGGCGGTGGCATGAGGCAATGGATAACAGTTTGGGGCAAAAAACAACCCAACCGCAAAGCTTTAAAAGAAAAGCTGAGGAATGAGATGTCCACAGACACTTTGCAATATTCCAATGTATTCCTGGGAAACTGGAAGACCACAAGACATATTCCTGGGCATCTAGGAGAATAACTGTTAGCATTAATAAATGAGTTCAGCAAGGTTGTAGGATATAAGATCCACATTATTTCTCCACACCAGCAATGAGTAATCGAAAAATGGAATTTAGAAAACAATTCCATGTGGAACAGCATCAAAACAAATATAATACTTAGGGGAATATTTTACCAAGTAAGTGCAAGATTCACACTGAAAAGTACAAAACTGTTGAAAGAAATTGAAGAAGATCTAAATAAGTATAAAGACATGCTGGATTCATGGACTGGAAGATAATCTTATTAAAGTTTCACTACTTCCCAAATCGACCTATGGTTCCATTGCAATTCCTATCAAAATCCCAGCTGACTTCTTTCCAGAAATTGCCAAGCTCTTTCTAAAATTCCTATGGCAATTCAAGGAAACAGAATAACCAAAACAATGTCGGTAAAGAACAAAGTGGGAGGACTCACACATCCTGGTTTCAAAACTCAGTTCAAAGCTACTGCAATCACAGTGTGGTACTGGAATAAGAACAGACATGTAAATCAATGGAACAGAATTGACAATATAGAAATAAACCCTCATATTTATGGTCTATTGATTTTCAACAAGGGTGCCAAAACAATTCAATGTGGAAAGAACAGTCTTTTCAAGTGATGCTGGGACAACTGTACATCCACACACAAAATAATGAAGCTTCACACCGTATATGAAAATTAACTCCAAATGGATCAAATATCCAAATGTCAGCACTAAGGCTATAAAACTCTTAGAAGAAAACACAGGAGTAAATCTTTATGACCTTGCTTTAGACAACAGTTTCTTAGATATGATACCAGAAGCACAAACAACCAAAGGAAAAATAGATGAATTGGATTTTATAAAAACTAAAAAGTTTGTGCTTCAAAGGACACTATCAAGAAAGTGAATAAACCTACGGAATGGGAGAAAATACTACAGGTGGGAAGAATAAGATGCAGTGGGGAGAAGAAAAGTATAGTAGTTGCTAGGTGTGACAATCACAAAATTTTGAACTATTACAAATAAAACAGCCACCCTGAATCACCCCAAAGGGCAGACCCAAGTTATTTTTGCTTTTAGTGTTTATGCCTTTCTAAATCTGAGAAGCTGCCAGGATTCTAGTACATAGCAAAAAGTGAGGACAACACCCTCAAGTGTGTAAGCTTTTGTGTGTACATAGCTATGTAAAGGAAACCAATGCTAGCTGACTGGGGGAGCATTAGGGCGGCTCTGTTACCGCAGCTCAATTTGCCTTCATAGTGTGGACACACCTCCCGCACTGATATTCTCAACAATGGGGTAAATAATTCAATAGGGATAAGGCTTTGATTTTCCTCTTATTCTCTCTTCGTGCTTATGTTCTTGGTACAATATTGATGTACCACGGACAAGCCAGCATGTGAATGTGCTCTGTCTGCTTAAGTTATATAGCCTTTCTACATTGTAGAGTCCTTCAGTTTCTAAAATCATGGAGCTTGTATTGTTAGATCCAATGAAGTGACTAAAAGAATTTTTAAAAATAAGCCATCAGTCTGGACGTGCATAGGTGAATGAAGGAGAAACACTTTACAGTCAGAGAAAAAAGCATACTTAACATTTAGGATTATCAACCACTGCCGGTTTTCCATAGTATATTTCATTCCTGATTTTATCTGAAAGAGATATGATTACTACCACCATTCAAAAAGTGGTACTTTATAATTTAATAAGCTCTTGGCTCATCTTTGAGGTAGATTTCGGATTTAAAATAGACTACCACACTGCTAACTACTTCACCTGATATTTCTCAATAACATAGAGGCTTCATTCAAGAAACCTCCTGACTTATAATTACCTGACACCCGGTGATGAATCAAGGTTTTGTGGGGCCTGAACCTCATCTACTTTGGGAAATCCTATCTAATAAAAACATGCAAAGTTATAAATAGAAACATCGCTAGGACCCCTCTCAAGACTTTGGAAGGGACCTATGCAAGTGAGGAGCCCTGAAGCCTAAGGTTCATTGAATTCATGATAAGTCCACCTCAGCTGAGGCCCTTTTCCAAACTTATTTAATGCAGGCAACTTATAAACACCCCAGTAATATGTCATTATAGGTAGTAAAATGATTTAACTCGAGGGTGGCATCTTCCCTTGGTGGCTTGCCTTTGGTAAGAGATGCAATAAAGTTTGTATCTCACCATGGCAAATGTTTCCTGAAGCAAATTAGCTTTGTCTATTAGAAAGACTTAGTCCAAAACAAAGACTTACTATACTGTGACAATCTTTTGAAAGTAACTGTGAATGAGTTTTCGGAGTACAGTACTAATTTATTTACAACACCAGATAGCTCTGATTCTTTCACTACCTTTTTCTGTCATTTAAGAGGAGCACAAATTCCAAAGGAACAAGTTGGTGCCTCTTCCATTACAAATCTTTTCTAACCTACCACCCATTTGCTACTTCATCACCCCCCTCCCTCACCTTGTTACCCTGCTGCATAGATGCTAGAATGGCTCTCATATATGTTTTCCAATCAACATCCATATTTCTCCTTCCAGTATGAAAGCTTCTTGAGGACAAAGTCCCTGCCCTATGCGTCTTTGTATCCCCAGCACTTAGTACAGTGTTCACAGACAGTGGGCAAGGCACTCAGTGAATGTTTTGGAATGAATTCATTAATTTTTAAACTGTGATTTATTTATTTATTTCCACAATGTATTGTCCTGTGTTGCCTACATAACTCTAGTGAAACTCTGATTCTTATAAGGAACTCTTGGTGTTCTAGGATGTTTAGGAAAGGTGGTGAGTTTAAGACGTTGTACTGACGCTACTAAAACCTCCTGGTGAAGGGACCTCACGAGCCTGCTCTCCGGTGTGCTAACAAAAGAAAAACCGACCCTTGGTGCTCTCTCCCCAAGGTAGGCGTCAGCAAACTAACAAGGGAAAGGAAGGAGGCCGCTAAAGATAGGCATCTGCAGGAATTGTTAATCCAGCTCCAGACACAGCCTCAACACCTTCATTAACCCAAAATGTGGGAACTGTGTGAAACTGGATTTCTGAACCATAAGACAGGTAAGAGAGTCTTTTCCAAAGCCAGGTGTAGAAGAGCTCTTTACCTTGAGTCTAAAATCGCCTTCGGGCCATTGAACGTACCCACTCTCATTTCCTTGTGTCATGAGAAATCAGAGAAGTTTTGAGCTGAAGGGGTGTAAAACCCACACTTCTTATTGAAGAGTAGTCAGCAAAGAAAATATATTGAATTAGGCCGCAGCAAAGTCTTTTCTTTATATTTTTCACACTACAGCTGAACACAAACGACGTCTTTTTCCATACCTCAAAGGTTCCTATTGGCCACAGATAATTCACTTCAGCAATATATGCTTTTTTGAAAAATAATGTTCTGGGTGGCTGGGGAGAGCCCTGTGGTGGGTGTTCAGGAATTCTTTCTGCTTTACCATTTAAAAGAGCTAATGATGGTTGGGGAAGCACCCACACCCACTGAACCACACCCTGCTAAACTTAGTTCTCTGCAGCTCTGTGTTGCATACATTTTAAGCAGTTAGGAACTTTGCACATGAAAAGGAATCAAAGTGAAATTCAAAAGTGGAAGTGCCTGGACCATTCGCATATTGGAGAGGCATCCGTGGGATTCCATGACAATGCTAATCTGAGTGTTTTGGTTCGGGGACTTTAATTGACCATGCCAAAGATCAGTACTATGGAAAGCAGAGCCTTTCATATATATGAGTTAAACAAGTCTCTTGGCCTCTTTGTACCTTAGTTTCCTCATTTGAAAAAAAAATAAATGGCTCTCAAGACATACTTTCCAGAATTCATACTGGGCTTACTTACACCCAGCTAACCAATAACTGCATGATTGTTTTTACACACAGTTGTTTACATGTATTCATCTTCTATTTCACTTACAACTTGTGTAAAAACTGCATTCCATGCCAGGCCTGAAACGTTCCAAAGCTCAGTTCTGGGAGTAAATTGCAACCAAGATTTCTACAAAAAAAGACACAAGCAAAAGAATTAGAAAAATAGATATTCTTTCAGAACATTTATCCTTTGGCAATAATTCTAATTTATATATGATGAAACATAACATCACTACTCCCTCCATACACTAAAGAAATCTCACTGTGGGAGATATTATGATTTATACTTTCATGATTATATATGTGGTGCAGTAGATACAAAATACTAAATGCTCATTAAATACTTGTGTTAAGTCATCTTTATTTCTCTAGCTAGGCAGCACTATTGACACTTCGGGCTGGATAATTCTTTGCTGTGGGAGGCTCTCCTGTACACTGTTGGATGTTTAGTAGCATCTCTGGTCTCTGTCCACTAGATGCCAGTAGCATATACAGTTCTGACAAGCAAAACTGTCGCCAGACACTACCAAATGTCACCTGTGTGCAAAATCACCCTGGTTGAGAACCACTGCTCTTGATACTGGGTGATGTTGGATGCTCAGCATGATCCTGCTCTGTGCTGGAACTGTCACCTCGGGATACAATGGAGACTGAGCTACAACTTCCTTAAGGAGCTCTGGAGGCTGAGATGGGGTCTTCTGCTGGACTGGAGAAGGTTCAACCTCTTTAGTGACCTGTGGATTTATGGGAAGGGCCAGAGCCAGAGATTTAACAGTGCCATTGTACAAGTGTGACTGCTGAGCTTCATTTACCCCATGATGAACACATGGTCAAACTACAACCTCCTTAAGTGTCTCCAAGGGCCGGGCGCGGGCCTCCTGAGGACTTGAAGTTTCTAGTTCCTCAGGGGCCTCTGAAGGCTGAGATGGAGCCTCCTGCGGAAGTGGAGGTGGTTCTACCTCTTCAGTGGGCTCTGCATGCTGAGCCTGGGCCTCTGCCTGGGGTGAAAAAGATTCAACGTCCTCAGGGGTCTGTGGATGCTGAGCAGGGGCCTCTTGATGAGGTAAAGACTCAGCCTCCTCAGTGAGCTCTGGATGACGAGTTTGCGCCCCCTGCTGGGATGCAGACATTTCAGCTTCCTCATGGGGCTCTGGAAGTTCATCTGGGCTTCCCAGAAAATCCCTAGGTATGCTCTCCTCAGGATAAAAGGCCTCCATACTTGGATGTAAATAATCACCCTGCAACTGTTGTTCTAGACACTGAGTGTTTTTTTTCAAATTGGCCTATAGTTCCAACAACAACTTTGGCAAGCCGTCGATGCTGAACTAGATCTTTCTTCAGGTTTGGGGGTGAAACAATAAAGCTCATTGGTTTTGAGCTCTTACTACCTAGAGGTGGAACAAGTATTTCAAATGATTGGTGACCTTCAGCCTGATCTAGACCTATGTGTTTAGTCTTACTTTTGTGTCGAGGAGGCAGAACCAAGGGCTGATTCTGATCCCACTCTAGCACTGGAACCGCCTCTGGGAGCTTTTGATGTTGGATTTGCTCGTTATTCAGATACTGATGTGGAACAGCAAACTGATCTGGCCCTATAGGCAGCTCTACAACGGAATCCGTGTCCGGGTATGGAGCCTCAGTCTCACTCAACTCCTGATGAGGCAGGGCCAACATCTGGACTGGAGACGAGGACGTCAAGTAATTAAAGCCCCCGGCTTCTTCCAGGGGTGTAAGGGCAAGGGGCAATTTGGGAGGGCTGTCTGAGGTGTATGAAGACCAAGTCTCGGTCAGGCGCGGGGGTTAGGGGGTCACCTGGACGCGGCCCAGGGCCCACTTCGGAGGCTGAACTGCCTGGACTAGAAGCCACAGTCATTGCCATGTGAGGAGGAGCCGTGGGGTGCAGCAGCAACACAGAGGCACAGCCAGGACATAACATGTGGCGGCTCCCAGGCACAGCGACCCAGGCCAGCGAGAAGCCAGAGCCACATCCTCCTTCAGAGCCGAACTGAACCGTTATGCCAGCGCTGCAACACAGGGCTCACGGTTAGCAACCGTTAGCAACCACGTGTCCCTCCCTCACCTAACGTCCCACCCGTTATTTATGACATCTGTATTTACTCCACCTTTATTAGGCTCCCGCGGAGATCCAATGCACGCCACCAGAGTGAGCCTTTTTCCCAGAGTCCCCAGGGCACAAGCCACCCTTCCCCTTGCAAAGGAGACAATTACCTCCTGCTGGGCCCCCTTCCCAACCCCGCCCTGCCCTCCCAGGCCCCAAACAATGAGGCGGGATTTGGGCTGCAGACCCCAGTGGCCCCAAACTCCAGCAGCCCAGGGGTGGAGGGGGGTTGGGAAGGATGCAGAGCTTCCCGAAGAAACCACAGGATGTGGCATTCTGGGAAATTCAAAAGTGCTAGTCCAGTTCTGGCATCTGAACTCTTCCTCCTCGAAGCTGAAGTCTGAGAGACATTCTTCCTCCCTTTGGCTACAGGGCTGACAAGAAAAGTAGCTGACCTGCAAAATGAGCACCAGTCAGGGTGGCGGGAGGGGAACACACCTTACAATTATTCTAAAATGTTGCCATTTCCTCCAAACTCTCAGTATTCACGTCTCATTATTAATTCACCACTCTGTCATCAGAGGTTACCACTGAATCAGTGATGACTCCAGAACTTCTGTAGGAGGGGTTTGGGGCAAGTGAGCAATTCATTCTGGGAAAGAGTGTCTAAAACCAAGCGAATGGCCCTTTATATTAGCATGGGAAAACTTCCCCCATCCCACCTTGTCTCAACAGAACCATTAATCTAGAAAAAACTACTGTGTCACTTTTCAGAGGTCTACCCTGTGTGCAGACATGGAGAAGACACTTAGAATGTTAAAGTCAGCATGTGAAGTAGTTTTCTCCAAATACTCTAACTAGCACCCAGTTTACTTTCTTCACAGTCCTTTTCATAATCTATTTAATTTTAGTCCTTTTTAATTGTCTGGTACACCTGTAACACCTAAACTCCAAGAGAGAAGGAGCTTCATCTTATTTCCAGTGCCTGGCACATAATGGTTTCTCAATGGAACTGATTCCAAGATTGGCCTCATTTAGGAATGGATCTGTTGTTACAATCAGTTTTCCGAAATCTTTACTATCAATACGGAGTCCTTTCCTCTCACATTTCACAGGAAGCTAGACTTCTTAATGTCCAAACATGGATACGTTTGAAGTTTCCTTGACTGATTTCAATTGAATTAAAATAATTATTTTGTACAGGAAAAACTTTCAAAATTTCTACATTTTTCAGAACATAACCACCTTTTCTTTCTCTACTTTCTTCCCTTCAAAACAAACTTTGCAACGTTGGGGTGAGTTAAATCATCAGAAAACTAGCCCCAAAATAAGCTCTCAATGACATGAAACACATTTTTTGCTCCTTTTTAATAAAAATCCTATATACAGTACATTAATGTTTTCTTTTAGAAGTTACGTTGACAACTTAATCCCTAATTCGAGGCATCCATATAATTGGTTTACAGAAAGGTGCTTCGGCAAAATATTTAACACAAGATATATATGAGATGCTGAGATCTGGGTAATATACCTTACTTGAAAGGCATGAATAGTTTTAAAACACTGTAGCATAATCACACTTAAGGCCATAGTTACTTTGTTCCCAAATCCCTGCAATTCTATTTGAGGGGAGTTCTAAAGGGCCTGTGTCTTCTCCTGTGTCCACAACTGTAGACGTACACTGATGGCCCTCAATCCTGCTCTCCAAACTTCAAATAACGGGCCAGAGACAAGGCTCGGGACTTGGGAAAGTCCTAGAAATTCCCTGCCTCAAAAGCAGTTTCAGAGTTTCACATTTTCCTAAGGAAGACAGAGCTGAGTAGACATGCCAAAGTCTTCCAAATCCTGCTGCTTGTTTTGAATTATGGCTACACTGGCTGTGTACCCCTTGAGTTTGTATCTCCACATACACATACTTGAATTAAATCCTGTAGTTCCTCTTTGGTTCTAGCATCTGTGACCTCTTCACAGAGTCTATATGCCACGGCTGTTTTACCAATTTCTGAGATAAAGTTAACAAGGATCAATGCAGAAGTTTTCTTGCTCTAAAACTTCCTGTATACAATGGTAGCACCCAATAATTAGACATTCTTTTGATTTCTAAAAGCAGAAAATAAGAGCATTTTCCTAGAAGTTCCCTCATCTGACACTCCAGTTTTTATCATAATTAGTTGTGAAAAAATATATAAGAAGTATCAACTTTGGTTCAAAAACCTTTATGATCTTAGAAATAAGAACTAAGGAATAATGACATAGAAATTAAAAGCTGTGGAAACAAAAATGTTCAATCACAATACAATGAAATAGGAAGGCATTAGGTGGGGGTCAGAATGAGTTCAAACCTGGAGAGATACCACTGGACTATAATAGATACTTCATATTAGAAGCAAGGCCAGGGCCTACTCCTTGGGACCAAACTTCTACCAGATACAATGAACAAAGCTTTGGAGACAGAGACAGAGAGAGACAGCATTTGAACACTCTACTGGCAGAAACTAGCCCATGTACCTTTTGGACAATACAGCTTTCCTCAAGGCAAGCTAGAGCCACCAGGCTTTTTGGTCTAAGGAGTTTGGAGTACATATAAGGAATACCTTGGCATATTAGGGACAAACAACCCAGACATTTAGTTTCGTTCTTAAAGGTTGTTACCCAGAGTTGACAGCTGATGGAGATTCTGCCTGATGACCAGGGAAGTCAAACTTCACTGGAAGGACTGCCCAGGCTGGAAGGCCAAGACCAATCCAGGGTCAACTCTTACAAGCAAATAAGGTCTCTGACAACTTTGCTCGGATTTTCTCTAAGCCTGCAGGGCTGTGAAGCAGGGGAGCAATTCTGTTCCGGGAATCTACTCATCATAAAGTTTCCTTTGGGCACAGCCTGTGACATTCTCACTGCTGTATAACTCGATAGGGAACACAATCAACACTATTCAATAGCATGACCACTTTCAAGGCTCACAAAGACGTAGCCAATTATTATATAAGAATCATATTCACCCAATATATCAGAAATGAAAACTGAAATTAAACTGATTTCAAAAACATCATCTGATAAACTCTTCAACAAGAAAAAAACGATAATAATAATAGTCAATATATTTTCTCTGCTTACTATGTTTCAGGCATAGTTCTAAGCTTTTTACATTCATCATCTCATTTACTCTTACAATAGCCTCCATTAGGTGATAAGCTGTATTACTAGTCCTATTTGCAGATAAAGAAATTGCAGCTTAGAGATATTAAATACCTTCCAATGCCTCTGGCTAGAAAAGCCTAAAATTGCAACAACAACGACAACAACAAAATCTAAGAGACGAAGTTAGGACTCAAACGCAGGTGCCCAAGGCTTATCATCACTGCACTATTCTGGAAGATAAGCAAGCAATTGGGGAAGAACGGGATCAAACGCTTTCTGTAGGAACTGTGGCAAGTCACTCTACATCTAAACACTGGGGACAATAATATTTGCTGTCATTTTTCTCATAAATGCCACAAAGAACAAATTTAAGACTGCTGCTGTGAAAGCACCTGGTGAATGAAAGAATATGTAATGTTTTCGCTAACCATTATTTTCATCCAATTAACTTTTCAAGTAACTTTACTTGCTCACTGAAACTGAAGTACTTCAAGGACAATCAAAAAGGTCTTACCTAAAGCCACAATCAGCAGTTTCTGGAATGCATCTGTCATAGCCTTCTGAATAGCAAGCTTCTGGGTTACCTTCCTTTCCATAAGGAATGATAATGACCCTAAATCCAACCAAAACAGATGAATGTAAAATGCCTGTCTGAATAACTGATTTCTAGGTTATGTGTGTAAAACTAAAAATGCATCTGTGATTCTTAGATCATTATCTTAGTGATTAAGGGCAGGCACAACACTGGGGTACGGGTGAATGTCTCTGTTGTAGGTATACCCTGGCATGGCACATTTTGACTGCTCAGATCTATTCTGGAGGTTCCTAAAACACTCGATGGGAAATGGAAACCAAGAACGTGCACAAGTCTCATACTACTCACAGATTTCAAATGGACAAGCTGAGGCTGCACTGCTACAGACCCTGCTCTCCTGTGCGTAAAGGGCTGGATTCATACAGTGACATAGATTTGGCGGTAGTGCAGATGATCTGGCCTCTCCTCAACCATCACCCACTCAGGTGGATGGTGGAGCCTCCTCCACTCCATTCACTAACAGCTCTGCCTCTGAGTTAAAACCCTAAGCCCAAGTGCCATGGATTCTAGGAAAAAACTCAGTACCAATCGGAATCCCCTTTCTAGGGATCTACATTAACTTTTTCTGCTCAGGCCCTTCTATAGGAGGCAAAGGACTGAATATTTACACAAGAGTTTATTTCAATCTTTAGACAATGATTTTCTTGGGATAACTGAAGGCCAGAAGACATCTGTATTTGAAGGAATATTTTAGCACATAACAAATTATTAACAACAACCACAACAAAAACTAACTAATTTTCCTTCCTCCTAAGCTTCTTGGCAGGCGGTCAGTTCTCAAATTCTAAAGTTTAAGGTGCTGTCAGGTATTGCCTAAGATAAAAACCTATATTGTCAGGCAGAAAAAATCTGCCCAGGGCTTTAGTGGCTTAGAAAAGCGATGATGTGTCTGAAAAGGTGAGTTTCAGAAAGAAAGGAAAAAAGAGAAATCCCACTCCCTCACCTCCCCACACACAAACATACTGGAAAACAGACCTTCCTCCAACTTATGCAAAGGTTCCTCAGCCATGACAACTCCGGGACTCCTGCACTCATGGGAGGGCAACACCACCTCTAAAGCACAGAAGAACTTCAGGCTTTGCTTCTGAATTGGTGTCACAATAGCTTCATTTCCCCTTTCTTCAAGGTTAGAAAGATCCTGAAGCTGTTAGGATTATGAATTAAAGGCTAGACTTCAAAATATCCTGTTGTTAGAAATAAAAACGAAACTCCAGCAATCCCAGGTAATAGTTTAGGTATGCAATAGCTTCAAAATCAAGTTGGGACTTGCAAATGAATGACTAGATATGGACAACTATTTTTTATCATATACCATACAAATACTGGCGAAAATTATGGACACCGCCATCCAAGTCATTGAGATTATCACTAATTCTAGGTGGCAGGCCAATGCTCACATACTTCCATGTGGAAGGCTCTCACATCTCCTCCCCATAGCCCTGTTCTATTCTTCTCTCTAAAGTCTAGGAGTTCAATGTTGAAAGGAGTCTGGTGAGTCAAAGAAAATCTACAGACTTCACCTTGATGATCCTTTTTGACCACCCATTGAAACCAAAGTAGTGATTTGCCAATTCTTGGCATCTGGAGCTGTTTAGGGCCAGCGTATTATGTTGAACCGCCTTATGTCTGGTGCCAAGACGAACCTAAAGACATAAAAGTCCTAAAAATATCACAATCCTACATAGAGACTTGTTTTGGATATACCTGAGATTTATCAATACCAATTTCCTAGAGTGGTTGTGAAGATTAAGTAGGACATTTTAAGCAATGAGCTCACAGTCAGCCCTAAATAAATGTTATTTATTATGTTTAAGTCAGTACTTTTCTGCATCATTTCCAGGGCCCCTGATTAACTGGAAGGTTCCCTGACCTCTGGTGGTGAAAGTGATGATGAAAACAACCAAGGAAGCCCAGCAGAAGCCTATCATGGGGCTGGGGGTAAGCAAAGGAAGTGAACTGTTTTACTCGTCTCATCCTGTAGCTCCTGCTTGACAATATGACCTGAAGAGGAGGTAAGATGGACCTGCCACTGAATCAGGACCTTAATCTGTAGCACCCCCTCCCCAAGTTACTAACCCCTGTTAGAAGAGGGAATACCTATACCTCTATAAATGTAAATAAAGCAACCAAAAGAAGTAGGGGTTCATCTGCATGAACAAGCTTCTTGGAGAGTGCAAATATCGCCAGTCTTAACTCTCTAAATAACTTACATATTACTGTGGATTTTTTACATCACTAGTTCTTTCTTAAATATCTATTTCCACTTTGAACAGGGTGTAGTATATAAATATAGTCATAAAAATTCAAATAATACAAAGAAAGTCAAAGCATTGTTAATTCTTTATTGACTGGTTTGTGCATCTTCCTCTGTCACTAGTTTATGAGCTCCTTAAGTGCTTGAAGGAACCATAACAAGGAACCATTCTTTCCTTGTTACCAGAAGCAAGCATAGATCTTGGCATATAATAGAGGAGTGATGGTCTGTTGACTGAGTGAATGAACGAGTACATAAGAAAATGAAGTTACTTTCTCCAACTGAAGCTGCCTGCTGGGAAGGAGAAATGAAGACTAATTTTTAAATGTTGAGTGTCGCATGAGAGGCTAGGCCCTGTACGGTGGGCCATAATGGAGCTGTCCTGGACAATTAGGAAGCTTCAGAAGGGCTCTGAGCCCCTGGTAGTAGAGACAGTTGACATCTGGGATAACCTTGCCACAGTTCTTGCTGGCAAACATTTCCCTTCGTGCTACTGAGAAAAACTCAGATACATTAGGCCTTTCCTTCATTTTATTTTAAGATGTTATTCACTTTTCTGTGTTTATAAAAATACAGGGGGAAAAAGATAAGAATTATGTATACATGCCAATGAATAAAGGAACACATAATTGGAACTTCCCTGCTGGTGCAGTGGTTCAGACTCTGTGCTCCCAATGCAGGGAGCCCGGGTTCGATCCCTGGTCAGGGAACTAGGTCTCACATGCATGCTGCAACTAAGAGTTCACATGCCACAGTTCAGGAACCTGCGAGCCGCAACTAAAGGAGCCTGCCTGCTGCAACTGGGGAGCCCTTGAGCCGCAACTAAGGAGCCAACCTGCTGCAACTAAGACCCGGTGCAACCAAATAAATAAATAATTAAAATTTACAAAGAACACATAATTAAAGGAGGTAATAATATCGGGGGTGTGGGTAGTAAACTAAGGCTCTGCATTAACAAAAGAAATCTAGGGCTTCCCTGGTGGCAGGGTGTTTGAGAGTCCGCCTGCCGCTGCAGGGGACACGGGTTTGTGTCCTGGTTCAGGAAGATCCCACATGCCGCAGAGTGGCTGGGCCCATGAGCCATGGCTGCTGTGCCTGCGCGTCCGGAGTCTGTGCTGCGCAACGGGAGAGGCCACAACAGTGAGAGGCCCGCGTACCGCAAAAAAAAAAAAAAAAAAAAACAGAAGGTGCAAAACTGTTTCCTATCCCAGACTCCTATCTTCCGTCTTACAATACTGTAACTGACACTTCAGAGAATCAAAGTCCACACCGTGTAGGATTTTTCCCACCAGTACAAAACACTGGCTCAAGGGCAAGTTCGAACTGGCTATTAATTCAGTTCAGCAAATATTTCCTGAGGCCAGGCCCTGTGTTAGCAGCACTAAACGCAAAGAGGAAGCATGCCATCACTGCTTTCAAGAAACTCAGATTCTAGCAAGACAGGCAAAGCACAAATGAAAAATAGCAAGAAATACCTTCCATCTGCCGAAAGGCATGAGCTGCCCTCAAAAGAACACAAGTTCACTGTGAAGAGATGATAGGGAGAGCACAGGGGAGTTTATCAGAGAGAATGCACAAGAAGTCACCAAGACAAGACAAAGCACATGATACACTCCAGGTGTGTCAGAGAAAGTGGGAAAGGAGCTAAGAATGCCCTCCAATGCCACAAGAAGTGAGGGCTTTATTCCATAGCAATGGAGCATGATGGGAGGTGTTTAAATAAAGGAGGAACCTATCGGGCAGTGCAGTGGTTGGGACTCCGCGCTTCCTCCACGGCGGAAAGGGGCGGGGAGAGGGTTTGATCCCTAGTCGGGGAACTAAGATCCCACAGGCGGCATGGTGTGGTCAAAAAAAAAAAAAAAAAAAAAAGGAACTTATCATGTAGAAGTCCTGTGAACAACTGGTGATAAGCAGGCATTGCCATTAATAACAAACCACTAAGCAGTCCAAGTAATAGAGATTGAGAATTCAAGCGCAGCCTCTCCTGAGCTATACCACTCATAATGCAGGGAGCAGCAATCCTGGGCAAAGAAGACCTAAGATCCTCTGACCTGACAGTCACAACATTGCTCCGGCGGACCACGCTTGCAGACCTCCCACCACCATCTCTGTTGGTTCCGAGACTGCTCTTCTTGCCTCTTCCCACCCTCGCTCACTCTCCCCACTTTCTACCTCACCAAACGGCCCCAAGGTACAGGTCTCCTCCATCCTTCCAAAGCTCAATTTATGCCACTTCGCTTTTAAGAAAGACCCACGTTAGCGCCTGTTTTCCCAACCAAAAGAAATCCAAAGAGGTATCTATTTTCACAAAAAAGGGGGGAAAATGAGAACAGTGCCCGGCACGTGTTGTGCAGCAGCCCGTACAGAGGCAATTCGCACTGTGCGCTGCAAAAGCGGGTGCAAGGGGCACCACCCAGCTCCTTCCTGGGAACCACACTCAGCACCTCAGCATCAAGCCACCATAGCTTTGAACTGTCACTGAGCTTCTGTACTTTAGCTCAATTTATTTTGTGCATCCGTTAGCAAGATGTGTCCTATGGTCACTGCTTCTTCGCTTTACGCCACTTCGGCTTATGAAAGGTTTCATGGGAACGCTCTGCTTTCAGTCATTGGGGGAAACCCATACTTATTGTCCTCCCGCCTCCCTCCAGCCTACGCATCCACTCTCGGCCTGGCCTTTCCAGCTTTGAGAAGACAACCTGGCTCCGCCCTCTACCGCCTATATACTGCAGTGAAAGATGAGGGGAGAAGCTGACAGGCAGACAAAAGGCAGCAGCAGTGAGTGAGGCCTGACGACAGACAACGGAAGAGTTCCAGGCCCCTTCAACTTTTGAGATGTTTGGTATAATAAAAAATGTAGAAACACCTAAGGGATGGGATGAGAAAGAGCTCAAAATGGACTTCAGTATTTGTTAGCATTTGTTAAATATGGGTGGTACATACACGGGGTACAATGTAAGATTCTCCACTTTTCTCAGTATGAAATTTTTAATTAAAAATATACCAAAACACGGTTTTAAAAATTACAGGATATTTAAAATGTTTATACATTTGACAAGTTAATACAACACAAAAAATGAATTCTAATTGTGTAATTCACAAGGTAATCCAACAAATATTTAGAGTATTGTATCCTCAGGCATTACATGGCCTCCCTTTAAACTTCCTCAGCTCTCCCTCAGTGGGCTATAATTCCCAGTTTACTTTAAGGGAACTTCAATATTTAAGTTATGGTTGGTGTTTATGTCCCTTATACAAACATGCATTCATTTGGGGAAATCAATTATCAAACAAACATCAAAAGTAATCATTTCTACATTACTAATGTGACTTTGCCCGTTAGAGATCAGAATGGCATTACAAGATCATCAGTCACTTATTCTATAGGCCAGAGTTGATGCTATTGACATTTTGGGCTGAACAATTCTCTGTTGCGGAAGGCTGTCCTGTGCTTCATAAATGTTTCAGCAGCATCCTGGCCTCTGACCACTAGGTGCCAGGAGCACGTCTCCTGACTTACGACAACTAAAGATGTCTGTCTCCAGACATCAGCAAATGTCCCCTGGGGGGCAAAATCATTCCTGGTTGACACCTACTGATCTAAACAAGCATAGAGTGTTTGCTTGCCAAATAACAGCAACAGAAGATGGATAAATCCATGGATTCCAAAGGTCCTAGAATTAGCAAATCTTCTCTATAAAACTCCTAGCCCACATCTAGAAAATATTACAAAAAGAAGCAAAATGAAAAGAAAAACTAACAACACATGAGCTAAAATCTTTACTAGGGACAGAACACAGCATAGTGATCCAAAGCACAGGCTTGGAGCCAGAGGACTTACATTCAGAACTCACCAGCTGTCACTCACCAACTGTGTCACTCACCAGCTGTGTGACCTGGAGCAAATGACTTAGCCTCAAGTATCTCAACTTGCTCACCTCTAAAATGGCAAGGAGACAACTAATACCTACCTCCTATGGTTATTTATTTTCTCTTAAGAATTAAGCGAAATAATACGTGTAAAGTGCTTAAAAGAATGCCTGGCATACAGTGAGTGCTCAGTAAGTGTTAGCTATTGTTATTTCACTAAAATTCCATATTTTCAATTTATACAAAGTGGAAATCACTTTACAGATTTCAACATACAACACTCTATTTTTAGAAAATAAAATATCATGCTATGTAACTACTTTATCTACTTGACAGAGGAATTATTTTCACCCATTTTCACCATCTCGGTAAAATAATAATGGTTATGATTATGCAATCATAAGAGTGATTATGCTCTCCAATAGCCATTGGAGAAACAAGTGTACTTGTACATCACTGACAAACACAAGCTAACCCCTAAAACTGGCTCTGAGGGGAGATCACAAAGCCTACCATCAACATTAATCACCAAACATATCAGCCAGGGATATCTCAATAAAAGTAACACAGAAGTAGAGATTAGGGACAGAATTACTAACTCCGGGAGCTATGGGGGGAACTGACTTAATTTCAAGAGTTAATGTCTCTGATATGTAGGCTCAGGTGCCCACCTCAGCACTGGATATGAAGATGCCTACCACAATTAATCAGGTCCCAACAGTTCATTTCTAACTGCGGTCTCCCTGAACCTCACTGCGGGTACTTCTGTAGCGTAGCTCTCCATACAAGGCAGGTCTCTGGTAACTGCCTTCTCTGGTTCTTCAGAAAACAGCATGACCTGGCTACACATACTCCTGAAGAAGTTCAAGCGTCTTCTGGAAAAACATAAAATAGAAACTGCCAGCCGAAGTCAAAGTGAGACAATGTCTCAAGCCACACTAAAATGGACTATAAAAAATACAGAGATCTAGGGCTTCCCTGGTGGCGCAGTGGTTGAGAGTCCGCCTGCCGATGTAGGGGACACGGATTCGTGCCCCGGTCCGGGAAGATCCCACAAGCCACGGAGCGGCTGGGCCCGTGAGCGATGGCTGCTGGGCCTGCGCGTCCGGAGCCTGTGCTCCGCAACGGGAGAGGCCACAACAGTGAGAGGCCCGCGTATCACGAAAAAAAAAAAAAAAAAAATACAGAGATCTAGAAACTACCTCTAAACGACGCCAGCACCAGACACACCTCACCATGTAGCCAACACTCTTGCCCAGGATACACGGATACACCCGTGTCTACAGCATGCAACCCTGCCATGTAGCGGACAGACACTGACCAAGCTGGGTCTTGTACAGCCTCTGCCACGTGGACAGAAAGGCCCGGAGAAGGGCGCTGAGTCGCTTAAACCCACCAGTGTGGGAAGAAGCACCACGTCCACCCATTGAGAAGGCCACCCCTATTTGCCTTGACTCTTTCTCTTCCTGTTAAACATTATCCGACTTTCACCAAAAGAATACACAACACTAACTTTCTGCAAACTCCTGCCCCTGTGGGGAACGGCATTCCTGGAGACAAAAAAGCTGGAATCAGTAACCAAGGTTCTAATTCAAATCCGGTCTAATTCAAATCCATTAACCCCTGTGATCCGTTGCCGATCTACAAAAAGAGCCTAACAGCACATTAGTCGTTTGACCAGCCAGCGTCCAGCCCTTTTTCTGGTAATAAAAGCCCACAAAGTCCCTCAGAGTAGGTACCTCTCCCCGCCTCTCAGTCAGCGTGGCTCCGGTGGGCTCGACTCCGCCAAAGAGCCACGGGTGACACGTGACCAGAACTGGCCAATCCCAGTCTCACAGCCTCAAACAGCGATTGGCTCCAGGTCAGACATGTGACCCCATAAGAGCCAATGAGACATCACGAGACTTTTGCTGAGGCTTCTGGGAAAGAGACAGGCGCTCTTTCCGGCTGAATCTAAACGCTGACAGGCTACAGGGGGTGAATATGCTACAGCCAAGTTTCTAACATACAGTTCCGACAACTGAAGTCCATACAGGAAAAGGCAGAGTTGACTCGTGGGGAGAACCTGAGTCCTGATGACTTTACTTGAGCCCTGAATCCAGCTAGCTGTGCCTGACTTTGCAGTTAGGTGAGCCTAACTCAAATTTCTTTCCAGCTTAAGCCAATTTAGGTTGATATTTCAGGCAGCTGAAGCGAACTGATGTATATGTGTATATCTGATTAGTACCTCACAGGATGTGAAAAATGGAATGAACTGATAGCTGGCTTGTAAAACAGTGTATATATATACATGATTATTAAAAACACTGGTCACAGGTATTGATTAATAATAACAAGTGCAAAGAGAAAAAAGTGGGCATGGGAGAGAAATGACTTAGTGTGATATGTGGTTATTCTGACTCTTGAAAATATTCCAAAACATTTGTTTAAACAATTTTATCATAAAGCTATTTCAGCAATAAGAATAAGAATAATAACAAGAGCCATTTGCTGAATGCTTCCTGCGGGCCAGAGGCCGTTGAAATGACTATATTATGTAATCTGCTTGAGTCCTCATAATGACCTTACAAGGTGGATGTTATTATTATCATTCCCACTAACAGATAAGGAAACTGAAGCACAGACAAGTTAAGTTACTCACCCACAGTTACACTGTAAATAAAAGGCAGGATTCAAATGCAGACATTCTGATGCAGCTCGTGCTTTTAGCCATGACACTGAATCTGAACCTACACTCAGAGTTCTAATGCTGTTCCAGTGAAGCAGAAACTCAAACTCAGGCACTCCCCAAAGCATCAAATGGGAATGTAATATACCACTCTTTTAACCCTGGAAGAGTCTTAAGGACTAATTCCTACATAGTTCTGCATTACGAAAGTATACATATTTAACCACATTAGTGATCATCATTTTTTTAAAAAGTGTGAAAACCCTCACAAACCTCAACCAATTGCATCCTTTGGTTAAACAAAAGTCCTAGATGTTCCCAAGACTAAGAGGTATATTAATTAGTACTACCTTTCCAGAAAATAACATTTGCACCTTCCACAAAGTCAACTTTATGAGGACATTCCCATCACTAAGTTACTTTTCACCACTTTTATAGAACAGAAACTTATTTTAAAATCTACCCATCTTAGTATAATATAAAAAAGAAAACAATTTATGAACTGGACTTTCTCAAAATTAAACCTTTTTCCTCTTTGAAAGACACTATTATGTTAGAAGGATACGAAGCCAAGCTAAAGACTGAGAAAAAACCAACGGCAAATCACATACCTGAAAAAGGATCTGTATCCAAATATATAAAGAATTCTCAAAACTCAACAGTAAGAAAACAACCCAATTAAAAGCTAGGCAAAAGATTTCAATGGCACTCCACCAAGAGGATCTAATGATGGCAAATACGCACATGAAAAGATGTCCAATGGCATTAGTCATCAGAGAAATGCAAATTAAAACCATGATAAGATACTACCACATACCTATTAGAATGGCTAAATTAAAATCACTGATAGTGTCAGTGATGTGGAATAGGTGGAATTCTCGTACATTGCTAGTGGGAGAGTATAAAATGGTACAGACACTCTGGAAAAAGGGTTGACAGTTTCTTATAAAGTTAAAAATATACTCACTATACCATCCAGCAATCCCCTCTCCCCAGAGACAGCTACCCTAGAGATAGAGAAATGAAAACTATGTTTGCACAAAAGTCTGTACACAAATGTTTACAGCAGCTCTATTCCTAAATGTTAAAAATTGGAAACAACGCAAATGTCCTTTAATGAGTGACAATGGAAAACTACTCAGTAATAAAAAGGAATAAACTTTCAATACATGCAATAACTTAGATGAATCTCAAAGACAGAGTAAAAGAACCCAGTCTCAAAAGCTTACATGTATGATTCCATGTATAGGACATTCTCAAAAAGACAAAACTATAGGGATGGAGAAAAGGTCAGTGGTTGCAGAGGTTATAGGATGGGGACAGTTAACTATAAAAGGATAGCATCAGGGAATTCTGGGGGGTGATAATATTATTCTGTATTCTGATTGTAGTGATGGTTGCACAAACTACACGTGTTAAATTAACAGGATAAAAGAAAAAAGTTAGTTTTACTGTATGATAATTTTAAGAATAAAATTTTAAAATTATGTTTAAATATGAATCTCAATGTCACAATGGACACGGTTTTTAAAAACTGGAAAGAAATAAAGAAGGATAAGTTTGTTAATAAAAGGTAAACCTGGGCTTCCCTGGTGGCGCAGTGGTTGAGAGTCTGCCTGCCGATGGGGGGGACACGGGTTCGAGACCTGGAATGGGAGGATCCCACATGCCACGGGGCAACTGGGCCCGTGAGCCACAACTACTGAGCATGCGCATCTAGAGCCTGTGCTCCGCAACGAGAGGGGCCACGGCAGTGAGAGGCCCACGCACCATGATGAGGAGTGGCCCCCGCTCGCCACAACTAGAGATGGCCCTTGCACAGAAACGAAGACCCAACACAGACAAAAATAAATAAAAAATAAATAAAAATAAATACATTGAAAAGGAGAACCTATACATTTCCCTTTCTGCAAATGTAGGTTTTCGAGGCAAGAGTAGAGCCTCAGAAAGAATGCCTGCAAACAGAACAATCACTAGTTCACTAAGTGCAAAATGTAGGATACTTTTGAAGAATCCCATCACAGCTAGATAATTGGTCCAGGACCAAAAGTAAATACTGGAAGAAAAATGAAATCAACAGTGTTCCACAGAGGTGGTAGGCAGACTGGCCTGGACTAAGACATCTTCAGTAATAGATAATAAGGGTGCTGATTTGTAAGCATCATTCTCGTCCCACTGTGGACTTCCTTCTGCGACAGTATAAGGATACCACCAGATCATCTTGAAATCAAGTCATGAAATGTACTTTTATGTTTTTAAAAATCCATTCTTGTCCTTAAATTAACTTTTCTTATTAGTTTAGTCATGGTCCTCTATTACTTCTAAAACATTAAATCTTATTTGATTAGAGACAGACTTCAAAAAATAAAAATAAACTGTGATCAAATAGCAGGAACAAAGAGTAGTAACTAAAATTTCTTCAATCTAAACGGAAGATGATTTCTGTATCTCTGTCTTTTACATTTGTCTCCATTAAGGGAAAAAAATGATGTACCTCATAATTAACTTGGCTGGAATGAATCAGACTGCATTTGCAAAGGTTTCAGAAGACCAATGAGCTGTGCTAAACAGTACCACTATCCACCTGAGCAGAAATTACTATCCATAAGTTTCTTTACATAACTAACGAAACAAAAATTTAAACAAAAGAAGAACTACTAGAAAAATATTAGAGATTCATTTTTTAAGTCAATAATTTGCCTCACACATTATTATTTTCCCTGTGGAAACCCAATTATTACCCTGAAAACAAGACCACGTTAGAAAGTAAATGCATTGTGACAAAAGAAAGAAAAGGCAGATTGATACATTATTAAAATAACTCACACGCCATACCCTGAGGAGTAAGGAAGCCATGGCAGAGCAGGCCCCCTTCTCCTCAATGGACAGCACAGCTGTGGGGAAGACACTGCAGCTAGCACAAGCGTGTCACACTTCCTCAGGGAGGAAGCAAGTTACACACCACTCTAGAGAGGGCGCCCATAAACTGACGGCCACGCTCATTACCCAACGTCCAGGCCACCCACAGGCTGACTGCAACCCAACTTTCCCACCATTCCCACACAGGCCCCAGGAACCGTCAGGCCTCTGAGGCTCTGCCAATGCCCTTCCCTCTACCCAAATATCCTTTCCCTCCTCTCTCCGGACCTCAATCCTGCCCAGCTCTAAATGAACACTTCAAGGCCTATTTCCCTAAGAATGCCTCTCTCAAAACCAAAATTACTTCCTAGACAATGATCTGCCTCTTACTCATCCATTATCTTGGATTAAATACACCATGTAAGATGCCTTATCTGACCAACACAACTATTTTATAAATAGGAGTCATGTTTTATATCATCTATGACATGACATGACAACCAATCAGCTCACTAAAACCATTCAATAAATACTCTAATTGAATTTCCCAAAGAGTTGACCTAAAATAACCTAAATGCTAAGCAGTTCAAGAACTGTCCTGAACCAAATTCACTTCTCATTTGAATGCCAATGTCATAGATAGGGATGTTGTATTGTCTTTAAATGTACTTGCCTTTATCCAAAACTAGAATCTCTGATGAATCTATGGGACACACATGTAAAATATTCTGCAAAGGAAAAAAGCTTTATTTAGTGTACTGTGCTTAATATTCAGCCAGACTTGCATTTTTCTCTAAAACTTATACAATTACTGAGTATGCAAGAAGCATTAGAAGAGAGACTAAGTCTATTGAGAAGAAAACTGGAAGCGAAGGTCATCAATCATTTTCTACTTTGAATCATCTCTTTCATAAAGAGGTAAATTCTCCTAAATTCCAGAATGAATGGAATTCAATACAGCAAAGTAAAATGCTTTAAATACATAAAATAAATATCTTGATGGACCTTCCACCATCTGTTTTAGTAACTTAAATTATAAAAAAGAACCCTAACTTTAAGAAAAGTTATATCAAGAGCTAAAATTGAGATTGTTTTTCCATCTATTACTTTGATTTTCCTGACCCATTTTTGAGAACTGTCAGCATTCTGGATCAATAATTCCAAATTATTTCTTGAAGAGAGTGAGATTCCTCCCAAGTCATTTAATATGCTTACTAATCAATAAAGATATGAAAAAACAAAAAATCCATATTTATGAGGCAAGCAAATTATATTAAAAGACTGACTTTGAGAAAAGGTTGCTGCTTGCCAAGAAAATTTTATTATTATAAAATATTTTCTGTCATTTGTATTTCTTCATTTTCCCTTCCAGATTATCTGTGTAGCCTTGTAAACACATCATAATCCAAAGCAGTGGAGCTTTACCAATAAAATGTAAATCAACACAAGAGAGCCAACTGCATAATTAAAACAAAAGCGTACCGGGCTTCCCTGGTGGCGCAGTGGTTGAGAGTCTGCCTGCCGACGCAGGGGACACGGGTTCGTGCCCCAGTCCGGGAAGATCCCACATGCCGTGGAGCGGCTGGGCCCATGAGCCATGGCCATTGAGCCTGCGCGTCCGGCGCCTGTGCTCCACAACAGGAGAGGCGACAACAGTGAGAGGCCCGCGTACCGCAAAAAAATAAAAAATGGGCTTCCCTGGTGGCGCAGTGGTTGAGAGTCCGCCTGCCGATGCAGGGGACACGGGTTTGTGTCCCGGTTCAGGAAGATACCACATGCCGCAGAGTGGCTGGGCCCATGAGCCATGGCTGCTGTGCCTGCGCGTCCGGAGTCTGTGCTGCGCAACGGGAGAGGCCACAACAGTGAGAGGCCTGCGTACCGCAAAAAAAAAAAAAAAAAAAAAACAAAAAACCAGAAGTTGCAAAACTGTTTCCTATCCCAGACTCCTATCTTCCGTCTTACAATACTGTAACTGACACTTCAGAGAATCAAAGTCCACACCGTGTAGGATTTTTCCCACCAGTACAAAACACTGGCTCAAGGGCAAGTTCGAACTGGCTATTAATTCAGTTCAGCAAACATTTCCTGAGGCCAGGCCCTGTGTTAGCAGCACTAAACGCAAAGAGGAAGCATGCCATCACTGCTTTCAAGAAACTCAGACTCTAGCAAGACAGGCAAAGCACAAATGAAAAATAGCAAGAAATACCTTCCATCTGCCGAAAGGCATGAGCTGCCCTCAAAAGAAGAACACAAGTTCACTGTGCAGAGATGATAGGGAGAGCACAGGGGAGTTTATCAGAGAGAATGCACAAGAAGTCACCAAGACAAGAAAAAGCACATGATACACTCCAGGTGTGTCAGAGAAAGAGGGAAAGGAGCTAAGAATGCCCTCCAATGCCACAGGAAGTGAGGGCTTTATTCCATAGCAATGGAGCATGATGGGAGGTGTTTAAATAAAGGAGGAACCTATCGGGCAGTGCAGTGGTTGGGACTCCGCGCTTCCTCCACGGCGGAAAGGGGCGGGGAGAGGGTTTGATCCCTAGTCGGGGAACTAAGATCCCGCAGGCGGCATGGTGTGGTCAAAAAAAAAGGAACCTATCATGTAGAAGTCCTGTGAACAACTGGTGATAAGCAGGCATTGCCATTAATAACAGACCACTAAGCAGTCCAAGTAATAGAGATTGAGAATTCAAGCGCAGCCGCTCCTGAGCTATACCACTCATAATGCAGGGAGCAGCAATCCTGGGCAAAGAAGACCTAAGATCCTCTGACCTGACAGTCACAACATTGCTCCGGCGGACCACGCTTGCAGACCTCCCACCACCATCTCTGTTGGTTCCGAGACTGCTCTTCTTGCCTCTTCCCACCCTCGCTCACTCTCCCCACTTTCTACCTCACCAAACGGCCCCAAGGTACAGGTCTCCTTCATCCTTCCAAAGCTCAATTTATGCCACTTCGCTTTTACGAAAGACCCACGTTAGCGCCTGTTTTCCCAACCAAAAGAAATCCAAAGAGGTATCTATTTTCACAAAAAAGGGGGGAAAATGAGAACAGTGCCCGGCACGTGTTGTGCAGCAGCCCGTACAGAGGCAATTCGCACTGTGCGCTGCAAAAGCGGGTGCAAGGGGCACCACCCAGCTCCTTCCTGGGAACCACACTCAGCACCTCAGCATCAAGCCACCATAGCTTTGAACTGTCACTGAGCTTCCGTACTTTAGCTCAATTTATTCTGTGCATCCGTTAGCAAGATGTGTCCTATGGTCACTGCTTCTTCGCTTTACGCCACTTCGGCTTATGAAAGGTTTCATGGGAACGCTCTGCTTTCAGTCATTGGGGGAAACCCATACTTATTGTCCTCCCGCCTCCCTCCAGCCTACGCATCCACTCTCGGCCTGGCCTTTCCAGCTTTGAAAAGACAACCTGGCTCCGCCCTCTACCGCCTATATACTGCAGTGAAAGATGAGGGGAGAAGCTGACAGGCAGACAAAAGGCAGCAGCAGTGAGTGAGGCCTGACGACAGACAACGGAAGAGTTCCAGGCCCCTTCAACTTTTGAGATGTTTGGTATAATAAAAAATGTAGAAACACCTAAGGGATGGGATGAGAAAGAGCTCAAAATGGACTTCAGTATTTGTTAGCATTTGTTAAATATGGGTGGTACATACACGGGGTACAATGTAAGATTCTCCACTTTTCTCAGTATGAAATTTTTAATTAAAAATATACCAAAACACGGTTTTAAAAATTACAGGATATTTAAAATGTTTATACATTTGACAAGTTAATACAACACAAAAAATGAATTCTAATTGTGTAATTCACAAGGTAATCCAACAAATATTTAGAGTATTGTATCCTCAGGCATTACATGGCCTCCCTTTAAACTTCCTCAGCTCTCCCTCAGTGGGCTATAATTCCCAGTTTACTTTAAGGGAACTTCAATATTTAAGTTATGGTTGGTGTTTATGTCCCTTATACAAACATGCATTCATTTGGGGAAATCAATTATCAAACAAACATCAAAAGTAATCATTTCTACATTACTAATGTGACTTTGCCCGTTAGAGATCAGAATGGCATTACAAGATCATCAGTCACTTATTCTATAGGCCAGAGTTGATGCTATTGACATTTTGGGCTGAACAATTCTCTGTTGCGGAAGGCTGTCCTGTGCTTCATAAATGTTTCAGCAGCATCCTGGCCTCTGACCACTAGGTGCCAGGAGCACGTCTCCTGACTTACGACAACTAAAGATGTCTGTCTCCAGACATCAGCAAATGTCCCCTGGGGGGCAAAATCATTCCTGGTTGACACCTACTGATCTAAACAAGCATAGAGTGTTTGCTTGCCAAATAACAGCAACAGAAGATGGATAAATCCATGGATTCCAAAGGTCCTAGAATTAGCAAATCTTCTCTATAAAACTCCTAGCCCACATCTAGAAAATATTACAAAAAGAAGCAAAATGAAAAGAAAAACTAACAACACATGAGCTAAAATCTTTACTAGGGACAGAACACAGCATAGTGATCCAAAGCACAGGCTTGGAGCCAGAGGACTTACATTCAGAACTCACCAGCTGTCACTCACCAACTGTGTCACTCACCAGCTGTGTGACCTGGAGCAAATGACTTAGCCTCAAGTATCTCAACTTGCTCACCTCTAAAATGGCAAGGAGACAACTAATACCTACCTCCTATGGTTATTTATTTTCACTTAAGAATTAAGCGAAATAATACGTGTAAAGTGCTTAAAAGAATGCCTGGCATACAGTGAGTGCTCAGTAAGTGTTAGCTATTGTTATTTCACTAAAATTCCATATTTTCAATTTATACAAAGTGGAAATCACTTTACAGATTTCAACATACAACACTCTATTTTTAGAAAATAAAATATCATGCTATGTAACTACTTTATCTACTTGACAGAGGAATTATTTTCACCCATTTTCACCATCTCGGTAAAATAATAATGGTTATGATTATGCAATCATAAGAGTGATTATGCTCTCCAATAGCCATTGGAGAAACAAGTGTACTTGTACATCACTGACAAACACAAGCTAACCCCTAAAACTGGCTCTGAGGGGAGATCACAAAGCCTACCATCAACATTAATCACCAAACATATCAGCCAGGGATATCTCAATAAAAGTAACACAGAAGTAGAGATTAGGGACAGAATTACTAACTCCGGGAGCTATGGGGGGAACTGACTTAATTTCAAGAGTTAATGTCTCTGATATGTAGGCTCAGGTGCCCACCTCAGCACTGGATATGAAGATGCCTACCACAATTAATCAGGTCCCAACAGTTCATTTCTAACTGCGGTCTCCCTGAACCTCACTGCGGGTACTTCTGTAGCGTAGCTCTCCATACAAGGCAGGTCTCTGGTAACTGCCTTCTCTGGTTCTTCAGAAAACAGCATGACCTGGCTACACATACTCCTGAAGAAGTTCAAGCGTCTTCTGGAAAAACATAAAATAGAAACTGCCAGCCGAAGTCAAAGTGAGACAATGTCTCAAGCCACACTAAAATGGACTATAAAAAATACAGAGATCTAGGGCTTCCCTGGTGGCGCAGTGGTTGAGAGTCCGCCTGCCGATGTAGGGGACACGGATTCGTGCCCCGGTCCGGGAAGATCCCACAAGCCGCGGAGCGGCTGGGCCCGTGAGCGATGGCTGCTGGGCCTGCGCGTCCGGAGCCTGTGCTCCGCAACGGGAGAGGCCACAACAGTGAGAGGCCCGCGTATCACAAAAAAAAAAAAAAAAAAAAAAAAATACAGAGATCTAGAAACTACCTCTAAACGACGCCAGCACCAGACACACCTCACCATGTAGCCAACACTCTTGCCCAGGATACACGGATACACCCGTGTCTACAGCATGCAACCCTGCCATGTAGCGGACAGACACTGACCAAGCTGGGTCTTGTACAGCCTCTGCCACGGGGACAGAAAGGCCCGGAGAAGGGCGCTGAGTCGCTTAAACCCACCAGTGTGGGAAGAAGCACCACGTCCACCCATTGAGAAGGCCACCCCTATTTGCCTTGACTCTTTCTCTTCCTGTTAAACATTATCCGACTTTCACCAAAAGAATACACAACACTAACTTTCTGCAAACTCCTGCCCCTGTGGGGAACGGCATTCCTGGAGACAAAAAAGCTGGAATCAGTAACCAAGGTTCTAATTCAAATCCGGTCTAATTCAAATCCATTAACCCCTGTGATCCGTTGCCGATCTACAAAAAGAGCCTAACAGCACATTAGTCGTTTGACCAGCCAGCGTCCAGCCCTTTTTCTGGTAATAAAAGCCCACAAAGTCCCTCAGAGTAGGTACCTCTCCCCGCCTCTCAGTCAGCGTGGCTCCGGTGGGCTCGACTCCGCCAAAGAGCCACGGGTGACACGTGACCAGAACTGGCCAATCCCAGTCTCACAGCCTCAAACAGCGATTGGCTCCAGGTCAGACATGTGACCCCATAAGAGCCAATGAGACATCACGAGACTTTTGCTGAGGCTTCTGGGAAAGAGACAGGCGCTCTTTCCGGCTGAATCTAAACGGTGACAGGCTACAGGCGGTGAATATGCTACAGCCAAGTTTCTAACATACAGTTCCGACAACTGAAGTCCATACAGGAAAAGGCAGAGTTGACTCGTGGGGAGAACCTGAGTCCTGATGACTTTACTTGAGCCCTGAATCCAGCTAGCTGTGCCTGACTTTGCAGTTAGGTGAGCCTAACTCAAATTTCTTTCCAGCTTAAGCCAATTTAGGTTGATATTTCAGGCAGCTGAAGCGAACTGATGTATATGTGTATATCTGATTAGTACCTCACAGGATGTGAAAAATGGAATGAACTGATAGCTGGCTTGTAAAACAGTGTATATATATACATGATTATTAAAAACACTGGTCACAGGTATTGATTAATAATAACAAGTGCAAAGAGAAAAAAGTGGGCATGGGAGAGAAATGACTTAGTGTGATATGTGGTTATTCTGACTCTTGAAAATATTCCAAAACATTTGTTTAAACAATTTTATCATAAAGCTATTTCAGCAATAAGAATAAGAATAATAACAAGAGCCATTTGCTGAATGCTTCCTGCGGGCCAGAGGCCGTTGAAATGACTATATTATGTAATCTGCTTGAGTCCTCATAATGACCTTACAAGGTGGATGTTATTATTATCATTCCCACTAACAGATAAGGAAACTGAAGCACAGACAAGTTAAGTTACTCACCTACAGTTACACTGTAAATAAAAGGCAGGATTCAAATGCAGACATTCTGATGCAGCTCGTGCTTTTAGCCATGACACTGAATCTGAACCTACACTCAGAGTTCTAATGCTGTTCCAGTGAAGCAGAAACTCAAACTCAGGCACTCCCCAAAGCATCAAATGGGAATGTAATATACCACTCTTTTAACCCTGGAAGAGTCTTAAGGACTAATTCCTACATAGTTCTGCATTATGAAAGTATACATATTTAACCACATTAGTGATCATCATTTTTTTAAAAAGTGTGAAAACCCTCACAAACCTCAACCAATTGCATCCTTTGGTTAAACAAAAGTCCTAGATGTTCCCAAGACTAAGAGGTATATTAATTAGTACTACCTTTCCAGAAAATAACATTTGCACCTTCCACAAAGTCAACTTTATGAGGACATTCCCATCACTAAGTTACTTTTCACCACTTTTATAGAACAGAAACTTATTTTAAAATCTACCCATCTTAGTATAATATAAAAAAGAAAACAATTTATGAACTGGACTTTCTCAAAATTAAACCTTTTTCCTCTTTGAAAGACACTATTATGTTAGAAGGATACGAAGCCAAGCTAAAGACTGAGAAAAAACCAACGGCAAATCACATACCTGAAAAAGGATCTGTATCCAAATATATAAAGAATTCTCAAAACTCAACAGTAAGAAAACAACCCAATTAAAAGCTAGGCAAAAGATTTCAATGGCACTCCACCAAGAGGATCTAATGATGGCAAATACGCACATGAAAAGATGTCCAATGGCATTAGTCATCAGAGAAATGCAAATTAAAACCATGATAAGATACTACCACATACCTATTAGAATGGCTAAATTAAAATCACTGATAGTGTCAGTGATGTGGAATAGGTGGAATTCTCGTACATTGCTAGTGGGAGAGTATAAAATGGTACAGACACTCTGGAAAAAGGGTTGACAGTTTCTTATAAAGTTAAAAATATACTCACTATACCATCCAGCAATCCCCTCTCCCCAGAGACAGCTACCCTAGAGATAGAGAAATGAAAACTATGTTTGCACAAAAGTCTGTACACAAATGTTTACAGCAGCTCTATTCCTAAATGTTAAAAATTGGAAACAACGCAAATGTCCTTTAATGAGTGACAATGGAAAACTACTCAGTAATAAAAAGGAATAAACTTTCAATACATGCAATAACTTAGATGAATCTCAAAGACAGAGTAAAAGAACCCAGTCTCAAAAGCTTACATGTATGATTCCATGTATAGGACATTCTCAAAAAGACAAAACTATAGGGATGGAGAAAAGGTCAGTGGTTGCAGAGGTTATAGGATGGGGACAGTTAACTATAAAAGGATAGCATCAGGGAATTCTGGGGGGTGATAATATTATTCTGTATTCTGATTGTAGTGATGGTTGCACAAACTACACGTGTTAAATTAACAGGATAAAAGAAAAAAGTTAGTTTTACTGTATGATAATTTTAAGAATAAAATTTTAAAATTATGTTTAAATATGAATCTCAATGTCACAATGGACACGGTTTTTAAAAACTGGAAAGAAATAAAGAAGGATAAGTTTGTTAATAAAAGGTAAACCTGGGCTTCCCTGGTGGCGCAGTGGTTGAGAGTCTGCCTGCCGATGGGGGGGACACGGGTTCGAGACCTGGAATGGGAGGATCCCACATGCCACGGGGCAACTGGGCCCGTGAGCCACAACTACTGAGCATGCGCATCTAGAGCCTGTGCTCCGCAACGAGAGGGGCCACGGCAGTGAGAGGCCCACGCACCATGATGAGGAGTGGCCCCCGCTCGCCACAACTAGAGATGGCCCTTGCACAGAAACGAAGACCCAACACAGACAAAAATAAATAAAAAATAAATAAAAATAAATACATTGAAAAGGAGAACCTATACATTTCCCTTTCTGCAAATGTAGGTTTTCGAGGCAAGAGTAGAGCCTCAGAAAGAATGCCTGCAAACAGAACAATCACTAGTTCACTAAGTGCAAAATGTAGGATACTTTTGAAGAATCCCATCACAGCTAGATAATTGGTCCAGGACCAAAAGTAAATACTGGAAGAAAAATGAAATCAACAGTGTTCCACAGAGGTGGTAGGCAGACTGGCCTGGACTAAGACATCTTCAGTAATAGATAATAAGGGTGCTGATTTGTAAGCATCATTCTCGTCCCACTGTGGACTTCCTTCTGCGACAGTATAAGGATACCACCAGATCATCTTGAAATCAAGTCATGAAATGTACTTTTATGTTTTTAAAAATCCATTCTTGTCCTTAAATTAACTTTTCTTATTAGTTTAGTCATGGTCCTCTATTACTTCTAAAACATTAAATCTTATTTGATTAGAGACAGACTTCAAAAAATAAAAATAAACTGTGATCAAATAGCAGGAACAAAGAGTAGTAACTAAAATTTCTTCAATCTAAACGGAAGATGATTTCTGTATCTCTGTCTTTTACATTTGTCTCCATTAAGGGAAAAAAATGATGTACCTCATAATTAACTTGGCTGGAATGAATCAGACTGCATTTGCAAAGGTTTCAGAAGACCAATGAGCTGTGCTAAACAGTACCACTATCCACCTGAGCAGAAATTACTATCCATAAGTTTCTTTACATAACTAACGAAACAAAAATTTAAACAAAAGAAGAACTACTAGAAAAATATTAGAGATTCATTTTTTAAGTCAATAATTTGCCTCACACATTATTATTTTCCCTGTGGAAACCCAATTATTACCCTGAAAACAAGACCACGTTAGAAAGTAAATGCATTGTGACAAAAGAAAGAAAAGGCAGATTGATACATTATTAAAATAACTCACACGCCATACCCTGAGGAGTAAGGAAGCCATGGCAGAGCAGGCCCCCTTCTCCTCAATGGACAGCACAGCTGTGGGGAAGACACTGCAGCTAGCACAAGCGTGTCACACTTCCTCAGGGAGGAAGCAAGTTACACACCACTCTAGAGAGGGCGCCCATAAACTGACGGCCACGCTCATTACCCAACGTCCAGGCCACCCACAGGCTGACTGCAACCCAACTTTCCCACCATTCCCACACAGGCCCCAGGAACCGTCAGGCCTCTGAGGCTCTGCCAATGCCCTTCCCTCTACCCAAATATCCTTTCCCTCCTCTCTCCGGACCTCAATCCTGCCCAGCTCTAAATGAACACTTCAAGGCCTATTTCCCTAAGAATGCCTCTCTCAAAACCAAAATTACTTCCTAGACAATGATCTGCCTCTTACTCATCCATTATCTTGGATTAAATACACCATGTAAGATGCCTTATCTGACCAACACAACTATTTTATAAATAGGAGTCATGTTTTATATCATCTATGACATGACATGACAACCAATCAGCTCACTAAAACCATTCAATAAATACTCTAATTGAATTTCCCAAAGAGTTGACCTAAAATAACCTAAATGCTAAGCAGTTCAAGAACTGTCCTGAACCAAATTCACTTCTCATTTGAATGCCAATGTCATAGATAGGGATGTTGTATTGTCTTTAAATGTACTTGCCTTTATCCAAAACTAGAATCTCTGATGAATCTATGGGACACACATGTAAAATATTCTGCAAAGGAAAAAAGCTTTATTTAGTGTACTGTGCTTAATATTCAGCCAGACTTGCATTTTTCTCTAAAACTTATACAATTACTGAGTATGCAAGAAGCATTAGAAGAGAGACTAAGTCTATTGAGAAGAAAACTGGAAGCGAAGGTCATCAATCATTTTCTACTTTGAATCATCTCTTTCATAAAGAGGTAAATTCTCCTAAATTCCAGAATGAATGGAATTCAATACAGCAAAGTAAAATGCTTTAAATACATAAAATAAATATCTTGATGGACCTTCCACCATCTGTTTTAGTAACTTAAATTATAAAAAAGAACCCTAACTTTAAGAAAAGTTATATCAAGAGCTAAAATTGAGATTGTTTTTCCATCTATTACTTTGATTTTCCTGACCCATTTTTGAGAACTGTCAGCATTCTGGATCAATAATTCCAAATTATTTCTTGAAGAGAGTGAGATTCCTCCCAAGTCATTTAATATGCTTACTAATCAATAAAGATATGAAAAAACAAAAAATCCATATTTATGAGGCAAGCAAATTATATTAAAAGACTGACTTTGAGAAAAGGTTGCTGCTTGCCAAGAAAATTTTATTATTATAAAATATTTTCTGTCATTTGTATTTCTTCATTTTCCCTTCCAGATTATCTGTGTAGCCTTGTAAACACATCATAATCCAAAGCAGTGGAGCTTTACCAATAAAATGTAAATCAACACAAGAGAGCCAACTGCATAATTAAAACAAAAGCGTACCGGGCTTCCCTGGTGGCGCAGTGGTTGAGAGTCTGCCTGCCGACGCAGGGGACACGGGTTCGTGCCCCAGTCCGGGAAGATCCCACATGCCGTGGAGCGGCTGGGCCCATGAGCCATGGCCATTGAGCCTGCGCGTCCGGCGCCTGTGCTCCACAACAGGAGAGGCGACAACAGTGAGAGGCCCGCGTACCGCAAAAAAATAAAAAATGGGCTTCCCTGGTGGCGCAGTGGTTGAGAGTCCGCCTGCCGATGCAGGGGACACGGGTTTGTGTCCCGGTTCAGGAAGATACCACATGCCGCAGAGTGGCTGGGCCCATGAGCCATGGCTGCTGTGCCTGCGCGTCCGGAGTCTGTGCTGCGCAACGGGAGAGGCCACAACAGTGAGAGGCCTGCGTACCGCAAAAAAAAAAAAAAAAAAAAAACAAAAAACCAGAAGTTGCAAAACTGTTTCCTATCCCAGACTCCTATCTTCCGTCTTACAATACTGTAACTGACACTTCAGAGAATCAAAGTCCACACCGTGTAGGATTTTTCCCACCAGTACAAAACACTGGCTCAAGGGCAAGTTCGAACTGGCTATTAATTCAGTTCAGCAAACATTTCCTGAGGCCAGGCCCTGTGTTAGCAGCACTAAACGCAAAGAGGAAGCATGCCATCACTGCTTTCAAGAAACTCAGACTCTAGCAAGACAGGCAAAGCACAAATGAAAAATAGCAAGAAATACCTTCCATCTGCCGAAAGGCATGAGCTGCCCTCAAAAGAAGAACACAAGTTCACTGTGCAGAGATGATAGGGAGAGCACAGGGGAGTTTATCAGAGAGAATGCACAAGAAGTCACCAAGACAAGAAAAAGCACATGATACACTCCAGGTGTGTCAGAGAAAGAGGGAAAGGAGCTAAGAATGCCCTCCAATGCCACAGGAAGTGAGGGCTTTATTCCATAGCAATGGAGCATGATGGGAGGTGTTTAAATAAAGGAGGAACCTATCGGGCAGTGCAGTGGTTGGGACTCCGCGCTTCCTCCACGGCGGAAAGGGGCGGGGAGAGGGTTTGATCCCTAGTCGGGGAACTAAGATCCCGCAGGCGGCATGGTGTGGTCAAAAAAAAAGGAACCTATCATGTAGAAGTCCTGTGAACAACTGGTGATAAGCAGGCATTGCCATTAATAACAGACCACTAAGCAGTCCAAGTAATAGAGATTGAGAATTCAAGCGCAGCCGCTCCTGAGCTATACCACTCATAATGCAGGGAGCAGCAATCCTGGGCAAAGAAGACCTAAGATCCTCTGACCTGACAGTCACAACATTGCTCCGGCGGACCACGCTTGCAGACCTCCCACCACCATCTCTGTTGGTTCCGAGACTGCTCTTCTTGCCTCTTCCCACCCTCGCTCACTCTCCCCACTTTCTACCTCACCAAACGGCCCCAAGGTACAGGTCTCCTTCATCCTTCCAAAGCTCAATTTATGCCACTTCGCTTTTACGAAAGACCCACGTTAGCGCCTGTTTTCCCAACCAAAAGAAATCCAAAGAGGTATCTATTTTCACAAAAAAGGGGGGAAAATGAGAACAGTGCCCGGCACGTGTTGTGCAGCAGCCCGTACAGAGGCAATTCGCACTGTGCGCTGCAAAAGCGGGTGCAAGGGGCACCACCCAGCTCCTTCCTGGGAACCACACTCAGCACCTCAGCATCAAGCCACCATAGCTTTGAACTGTCACTGAGCTTCCGTACTTTAGCTCAATTTATTCTGTGCATCCGTTAGCAAGATGTGTCCTATGGTCACTGCTTCTTCGCTTTACGCCACTTCGGCTTATGAAAGGTTTCATGGGAACGCTCTGCTTTCAGTCATTGGGGGAAACCCATACTTATTGTCCTCCCGCCTCCCTCCAGCCTACGCATCCACTCTCGGCCTGGCCTTTCCAGCTTTGAAAAGACAACCTGGCTCCGCCCTCTACCGCCTATATACTGCAGTGAAAGATGAGGGGAGAAGCTGACAGGCAGACAAAAGGCAGCAGCAGTGAGTGAGGCCTGACGACAGACAACGGAAGAGTTCCAGGCCCCTTCAACTTTTGAGATGTTTGGTATAATAAAAAATGTAGAAACACCTAAGGGATGGGATGAGAAAGAGCTCAAAATGGACTTCAGTATTTGTTAGCATTTGTTAAATATGGGTGGTACATACACGGGGTACAATGTAAGATTCTCCACTTTTCTCAGTATGAAATTTTTAATTAAAAATATACCAAAACACGGTTTTAAAAATTACAGGATATTTAAAATGTTTATACATTTGACAAGTTAATACAACACAAAAAATGAATTCTAATTGTGTAATTCACAAGGTAATCCAACAAATATTTAGAGTATTGTATCCTCAGGCATTACATGGCCTCCCTTTAAACTTCCTCAGCTCTCCCTCAGTGGGCTATAATTCCCAGTTTACTTTAAGGGAACTTCAATATTTAAGTTATGGTTGGTGTTTATGTCCCTTATACAAACATGCATTCATTTGGAGAAATCAATTATCAAACAAACATCAAAAGTAATCATTTCTACATTACTAATGTGACTTTGCCCGTTAGAGATCAGAATGGCATTACAAGATCATCAGTCACTTATTCTATAGGCCAGAGTTGATGCTATTGACATTTTGGGCTGAACAATTCTCTGTTGCGGAAGGCTGTCCTGTGCTTCATAAATGTTTCAGCAGCATCCTGGCCTCTGACCACTAGGTGCCAGGAGCACGTCTCCTGACTTACGACAACTAAAGATGTCTGTCTCCAGACATCAGCAAATGTCCCCTGGGGGGCAAAATCATTCCTGGTTGACACCTACTGATCTAAACAAGCATAGAGTGTTTGCTTGCCAAATAACAGCAACAGAAGATGGATAAATCCATGGATTCCAAAGGTCCTAGAATTAGCAAATCTTCTCTATAAAACTCCTAGCCCACATCTAGAAAATATTACAAAAAGAAGCAAAATGAAAAGAAAAACTAACAACACATGAGCTAAAATCTTTACTAGGGACAGAACACAGCATAGTGATCCAAAGCACAGGCTTGGAGCCAGAGGACTTACATTCAGAACTCACCAGCTGTCACTCACCAACTGTGTCACTCACCAGCTGTGTGACCTGGAGCAAATGACTTAGCCTCAAGTATCTCAACTTGCTCACCTCTAAAATGGCAAGGAGACAACTAATACCTACCTCCTATGGTTATTTATTTTCACTTAAGAATTAAGCGAAATAATACGTGTAAAGTGCTTAAAAGAATGCCTGGCATACAGTGAGTGCTCAGTAAGTGTTAGCTATTGTTATTTCACTAAAATTCCATATTTTCAATTTATACAAAGTGGAAATCACTTTACAGATTTCAACATACAACACTCTATTTTTAGAAAATAAAATATCATGCTATGTAACTACTTTATCTACTTGACAGAGGAATTATTTTCACCCATTTTCACCATCTCGGTAAAATAATAATGGTTATGATTATGCAATCATAAGAGTGATTATGCTCTCCAATAGCCATTGGAGAAACAAGTGTACTTGTACATCACTGACAAACACAAGCTAACCCCTAAAACTGGCTCTGAGGGGAGATCACAAAGCCTACCATCAACATTAATCACCAAACATATCAGCCAGGGATATCTCAATAAAAGTAACACAGAAGTAGAGATTAGGGACAGAATTACTAACTCCGGGAGCTATGGGGGGAACTGACTTAATTTCAAGAGTTAATGTCTCTGATATGTAGGCTCAGGTGCCCACCTCAGCACTGGATATGAAGATGCCTACCACAATTAATCAGGTCCCAACAGTTCATTTCTAACTGCGGTCTCCCTGAACCTCACTGCGGGTACTTCTGTAGCGTAGCTCTCCATACAAGGCAGGTCTCTGGTAACTGCCTTCTCTGGTTCTTCAGAAAACAGCATGACCTGGCTACACATACTCCTGAAGAAGTTCAAGCGTCTTCTGGAAAAACATAAAATAGAAACTGCCAGCCGAAGTCAAAGTGAGACAATGTCTCAAGCCACACTAAAATGGACTATAAAAAATACAGAGATCTAGGGCTTCCCTGGTGGCGCAGTGGTTGAGAGTCCGCCTGCCGATGTAGGGGACACGGATTCGTGCCCCGGTCCGGGAAGATCCCACAAGCCGCGGAGCGGCTGGGCCCGTGAGCGATGGCTGCTGGGCCTGCGCGTCCGGAGCCTGTGCTCCGCAACGGGAGAGGCCACAACAGTGAGAGGCCCGCGTATCACAAAAAAAAAAAAAAAAAAAAAAATACAGAGATCTAGAAACTACCTCTAAACGACGCCAGCACCAGACACACCTCACCATGTAGCCAACACTCTTGCCCAGGATACACGGATACACCCGTGTCTACAGCATGCAACCCTGCCATGTAGCGGACAGACACTGACCAAGCTGGGTCTTGTACAGCCTCTGCCACGGGGACAGAAAGGCCCGGAGAAGGGCGCTGAGTCGCTTAAACCCACCAGTGTGGGAAGAAGCACCACGTCCACCCATTGAGAAGGCCACCCCTATTTGCCTTGACTCTTTCTCTTCCTGTTAAACATTATCCGACTTTCACCAAAAGAATACACAACACTAACTTTCTGCAAACTCCTGCCCCTGTGGGGAACGGCATTCCTGGAGACAAAAAAGCTGGAATCAGTAACCAAGGTTCTAATTCAAATCCGGTCTAATTCAAATCCATTAACCCCTGTGATCCGTTGCCGATCTACAAAAAGAGCCTAACAGCACATTAGTCGTTTGACCAGCCAGCGTCCAGCCCTTTTTCTGGTAATAAAAGCCCACAAAGTCCCTCAGAGTAGGTACCTCTCCCCGCCTCTCAGTCAGCGTGGCTCCGGTGGGCTCGACTCCGCCAAAGAGCCACGGGTGACACGTGACCAGAACTGGCCAATCCCAGTCTCACAGCCTCAAACAGCGATTGGCTCCAGGTCAGACATGTGACCCCATAAGAGCCAATGAGACATCACGAGACTTTTGCTGAGGCTTCTGGGAAAGAGACAGGCGCTCTTTCCGGCTGAATCTAAACGGTGACAGGCTACAGGCGGTGAATATGCTACAGCCAAGTTTCTAACATACAGTTCCGACAACTGAAGTCCATACAGGAAAAGGCAGAGTTGACTCGTGGGGAGAACCTGAGTCCTGATGACTTTACTTGAGCCCTGAATCCAGCTAGCTGTGCCTGACTTTGCAGTTAGGTGAGCCTAACTCAAATTTCTTTCCAGCTTAAGCCAATTTAGGTTGATATTTCAGGCAGCTGAAGCGAACTGATGTATATGTGTATATCTGATTAGTACCTCACAGGATGTGAAAAATGGAATGAACTGATAGCTGGCTTGTAAAACAGTGTATATATATACATGATTATTAAAAACACTGGTCACAGGTATTGATTAATAATAACAAGTGCAAAGAGAAAAAAGTGGGCATGGGAGAGAAATGACTTAGTGTGATATGTGGTTATTCTGACTCTTGAAAATATTCCAAAACATTTGTTTAAACAATTTTATCATAAAGCTATTTCAGCAATAAGAATAAGAATAATAACAAGAGCCATTTGCTGAATGCTTCCTGCGGGCCAGAGGCCGTTGAAATGACTATATTATGTAATCTGCTTGAGTCCTCATAATGACCTTACAAGGTGGATGTTATTATTATCATTCCCACTAACAGATAAGGAAACTGAAGCACAGACAAGTTAAGTTACTCACCCACAGTTACACTGTAAATAAAAGGCAGGATTCAAATGCAGACATTCTGATGCAGCTCGTGCTTTTAGCCATGACACTGAATCTGAACCTACACTCAGAGTTCTAATGCTGTTCCAGTGAAGCAGAAACTCAAACTCAGGCACTCCCCAAAGCATCAAATGGGAATGTAATATACCACTCTTTTAACCCTGGAAGAGTCTTAAGGACTAATTCCTACATAGTTCTGCATTATGAAAGTATACATATTTAACCACATTAGTGATCATCATTTTTTTAAAAAGTGTGAAAACCCTCACAAACCTCAACCAATTGCATCCTTTGGTTAAACAAAAGTCCTAGATGTTCCCAAGACTAAGAGGTATATTAATTAGTACTACCTTTCCAGAAAATAACATTTGCACCTTCCACAAAGTCAACTTTATGAGGACATTCCCATCACTAAGTTACTTTTCACCACTTTTATAGAACAGAAACTTATTTTAAAATCTACCCATCTTAGTATAATATAAAAAAGAAAACAATTTATGAACTGGACTTTCTCAAAATTAAACCTTTTTCCTCTTTGAAAGACACTATTATGTTAGAAGGATACGAAGCCAAGCTAAAGACTGAGAAAAAACCAACGGCAAATCACATACCTGAAAAAGGATCTGTATCCAAATATATAAAGAATTCTCAAAACTCAACAGTAAGAAAACAACCCAATTAAAAGCTAGGCAAAAGATTTCAATGGCACTCCACCAAGAGGATCTAATGATGGCAAATACGCACATGAAAAGATGTCCAATGGCATTAGTCATCAGAGAAATGCAAATTAAAACCATGATAAGATACTACCACATACCTATTAGAATGGCTAAATTAAAATCACTGATAGTGTCAGTGATGTGGAATAGGTGGAATTCTCGTACATTGCTAGTGGGAGAGTATAAAATGGTACAGACACTCTGGAAAAAGGGTTGACAGTTTCTTATAAAGTTAAAAATATACTCACTATACCATCCAGCAATCCCCTCTCCCCAGAGACAGCTACCCTAGAGATAGAGAAATGAAAACTATGTTTGCACAAAAGTCTGTACACAAATGTTTACAGCAGCTCTATTCCTAAATGTTAAAAATTGGAAACAACGCAAATGTCCTTTAATGAGTGACAATGGAAAACTACTCAGTAATAAAAAGGAATAAACTTTCAATACATGCAATAACTTAGATGAATCTCAAAGACAGAGTAAAAGAACCCAGTCTCAAAAGCTTACATGTATGATTCCATGTATAGGACATTCTCAAAAAGACAAAACTATAGGGATGGAGAAAAGGTCAGTGGTTGCAGAGGTTATAGGATGGGGACAGTTAACTATAAAAGGATAGCATCAGGGAATTCTGGGGGGTGATAATATTATTCTGTATTCTGATTGTAGTGATGGTTGCACAAACTACACGTGTTAAATTAACAGGATAAAAGAAAAAAGTTAGTTTTACTGTATGATAATTTTAAGAATAAAATTTTAAAATTATGTTTAAATATGAATCTCAATGTCACAATGGACACGGTTTTTAAAAACTGGAAAGAAATAAAGAAGGATAAGTTTGTTAATAAAAGGTAAACCTGGGCTTCCCTGGTGGCGCAGTGGTTGAGAGTCTGCCTGCCGATGGGGGGGACACGGGTTCGAGACCTGGAATGGGAGGATCCCACATGCCACGGGGCAACTGGGCCCGTGAGCCACAACTACTGAGCATGCGCATCTAGAGCCTGTGCTCCGCAACGAGAGGGGCCACGGCAGTGAGAGGCCCACGCACCATGATGAGGAGTGGCCCCCGCTCGCCACAACTAGAGATGGCCCTTGCACAGAAACGAAGACCCAACACAGACAAAAATAAATAAAAAATAAATAAAAATAAATACATTGAAAAGGAGAACCTATACATTTCCCTTTCTGCAAATGTAGGTTTTCGAGGCAAGAGTAGAGCCTCAGAAAGAATGCCTGCAAACAGAACAATCACTAGTTCACTAAGTGCAAAATGTAGGATACTTTTGAAGAATCCCATCACAGCTAGATAATTGGTCCAGGACCAAAAGTAAATACTGGAAGAAAAATGAAATCAACAGTGTTCCACAGAGGTGGTAGGCAGACTGGCCTGGACTAAGACATCTTCAGTAATAGATAATAAGGGTGCTGATTTGTAAGCATCATTCTCGTCCCACTGTGGACTTCCTTCTGCGACAGTATAAGGATACCACCAGATCATCTTGAAATCAAGTCATGAAATGTACTTTTATGTTTTTAAAAATCCATTCTTGTCCTTAAATTAACTTTTCTTATTAGTTTAGTCATGGTCCTCTATTACTTCTAAAACATTAAATCTTATTTGATTAGAGACAGACTTCAAAAAATAAAAATAAACTGTGATCAAATAGCAGGAACAAAGAGTAGTAACTAAAATTTCTTCAATCTAAACGGAAGATGATTTCTGTATCTCTGTCTTTTACATTTGTCTCCATTAAGGGAAAAAAATGATGTACCTCATAATTAACTTGGCTGGAATGAATCAGACTGCATTTGCAAAGGTTTCAGAAGACCAATGAGCTGTGCTAAACAGTACCACTATCCACCTGAGCAGAAATTACTATCCATAAGTTTCTTTACATAACTAACGAAACAAAAATTTAAACAAAAGAAGAACTACTAGAAAAATATTAGAGATTCATTTTTTAAGTCAATAATTTGCCTCACACATTATTATTTTCCCTGTGGAAACCCAATTATTACCCTGAAAACAAGACCACGTTAGAAAGTAAATGCATTGTGACAAAAGAAAGAAAAGGCAGATTGATACATTATTAAAATAACTCACACGCCATACCCTGAGGAGTAAGGAAGCCATGGCAGAGCAGGCCCCCTTCTCCTCAATGGACAGCACAGCTGTGGGGAAGACACTGCAGCTAGCACAAGCGTGTCACACTTCCTCAGGGAGGAAGCAAGTTACACACCACTCTAGAGAGGGCGCCCATAAACTGACGGCCACGCTCATTACCCAACGTCCAGGCCACCCACAGGCTGACTGCAACCCAACTTTCCCACCATTCCCACACAGGCCCCAGGAACCGTCAGGCCTCTGAGGCTCTGCCAATGCCCTTCCCTCTACCCAAATATCCTTTCCCTCCTCTCTCCGGACCTCAATCCTGCCCAGCTCTAAATGAACACTTCAAGGCCTATTTCCCTAAGAATGCCTCTCTCAAAACCAAAATTACTTCCTAGACAATGATCTGCCTCTTACTCATCCATTATCTTGGATTAAATACACCATGTAAGATGCCTTATCTGACCAACACAACTATTTTATAAATAGGAGTCATGTTTTATATCATCTATGACATGACATGACAACCAATCAGCTCACTAAAACCATTCAATAAATACTCTAATTGAATTTCCCAAAGAGTTGACCTAAAATAACCTAAATGCTAAGCAGTTCAAGAACTGTCCTGAACCAAATTCACTTCTCATTTGAATGCCAATGTCATAGACAGGGATGTTGTATTGTCTTTAAATGTACTTGCCTTTATCCAAAACTAGAATCTCTGATGAATCTATGGGACACACATGTAAAATATTCTGCAAAGGAAAAAAGCTTTATTTAGTGTACTGTGCTTAATATTCAGCCAGACTTGCATTTTTCTCTAAAACTTATACAATTACTGAGTATGCAAGAAGCATTAGAAGAGAGACTAAGTCTATTGAGAAGAAAACTGGAAGCGAAGGTCATCAATCATTTTCTACTTTGAATCATCTCTTTCATAAAGAGGTAAATTCTCCTAAATTCCAGAATGAATGGAATTCAATACAGCAAAGTAAAATGCTTTAAATACATAAAATAAATATCTTGATGGACCTTCCACCATCTGTTTTAGTAACTTAAATTATAAAAAAGAACCCTAACTTTAAGAAAAGTTATATCAAGAGCTAAAATTGAGATTGTTTTTCCATCTATTACTTTGATTTTCCTGACCCATTTTTGAGAACTGTCAGCATTCTGGATCAATAATTCCAAATTATTTCTTGAAGAGAGTGAGATTCCTCCCAAGTCATTTAATATGCTTACTAATCAATAAAGATATGAAAAAACAAAAAATCCATATTTATGAGGCAAGCAAATTATATTAAAAGACTGACTTTGAGAAAAGGTTGCTGCTTGCCAAGAAAATTTTATTATTATAAAATATTTTCTGTCATTTGTATTTCTTCATTTTCCCTTCCAGATTATCTGTGTAGCCTTGTAAACACATCATAATCCAAAGCAGTGGAGCTTTACCAATAAAATGTAAATCAACACAAGAGAGCCAACTGCATAATTAAAACAAAAGCGTACCGGGCTTCCCTGGTGGCGCAGTGGTTGAGAGTCTGCCTGCCGACGCAGGGGACACGGGTTCGTGCCCCAGTCCGGGAAGATCCCACATGCCGTGGAGCGGCTGGGCCCATGAGCCATGGCCATTGAGCCTGCGCGTCCGGCGCCTGTGCTCCACAACAGGAGAGGCGACAACAGTGAGAGGCCCGCGTACCGCAAAAAAATAAAAAATGGGCTTCCCTGGTGGCGCAGTGGTTGAGAGTCCGCCTGCCGATGCAGGGGACACGGGTTTGTGTCCCGGTTCAGGAAGATACCACATGCCGCAGAGTGGCTGGGCCCATGAGCCATGGCTGCTGTGCCTGCGCGTCCGGAGTCTGTGCTGCGCAACGGGAGAGGCCACAACAGTGAGAGGCCTGCGTACCGCAAAAAAAAAAAAAAAAAAAAAACAAAAAACCAGAAGTTGCAAAACTGTTTCCTATCCCAGACTCCTATCTTCCGTCTTACAATACTGTAACTGACACTTCAGAGAATCAAAGTCCACACCGTGTAGGATTTTTCCCACCAGTACAAAACACTGGCTCAAGGGCAAGTTCGAACTGGCTATTAATTCAGTTCAGCAAACATTTCCTGAGGCCAGGCCCTGTGTTAGCAGCACTAAACGCAAAGAGGAAGCATGCCATCACTGCTTTCAAGAAACTCAGACTCTAGCAAGACAGGCAAAGCACAAATGAAAAATAGCAAGAAATACCTTCCATCTGCCGAAAGGCATGAGCTGCCCTCAAAAGAAGAACACAAGTTCACTGTGCAGAGATGATAGGGAGAGCACAGGGGAGTTTATCAGAGAGAATGCACAAGAAGTCACCAAGACAAGAAAAAGCACATGATACACTCCAGGTGTGTCAGAGAAAGAGGGAAAGGAGCTAAGAATGCCCTCCAATGCCACAGGAAGTGAGGGCTTTATTCCATAGCAATGGAGCATGATGGGAGGTGTTTAAATAAAGGAGGAACCTATCGGGCAGTGCAGTGGTTGGGACTCCGCGCTTCCTCCACGGCGGAAAGGGGCGGGGAGAGGGTTTGATCCCTAGTCGGGGAACTAAGATCCCGCAGGCGGCATGGTGTGGTCAAAAAAAAAGGAACCTATCATGTAGAAGTCCTGTGAACAACTGGTGATAAGCAGGCATTGCCATTAATAACAGACCACTAAGCAGTCCAAGTAATAGAGATTGAGAATTCAAGCGCAGCCGCTCCTGAGCTATACCACTCATAATGCAGGGAGCAGCAATCCTGGGCAAAGAAGACCTAAGATCCTCTGACCTGACAGTCACAACATTGCTCCGGCGGACCACGCTTGCAGACCTCCCACCACCATCTCTGTTGGTTCCGAGACTGCTCTTCTTGCCTCTTCCCACCCTCGCTCACTCTCCCCACTTTCTACCTCACCAAACGGCCCCAAGGTACAGGTCTCCTTCATCCTTCCAAAGCTCAATTTATGCCACTTCGCTTTTACGAAAGACCCACGTTAGCGCCTGTTTTCCCAACCAAAAGAAATCCAAAGAGGTATCTATTTTCACAAAAAAGGGGGGAAAATGAGAACAGTGCCCGGCACGTGTTGTGCAGCAGCCCGTACAGAGGCAATTCGCACTGTGCGCTGCAAAAGCGGGTGCAAGGGGCACCACCCAGCTCCTTCCTGGGAACCACACTCAGCACCTCAGCATCAAGCCACCATAGCTTTGAACTGTCACTGAGCTTCCGTACTTTAGCTCAATTTATTCTGTGCATCCGTTAGCAAGATGTGTCCTATGGTCACTGCTTCTTCGCTTTACGCCACTTCGGCTTATGAAAGGCTTCATGGGAACGCTCTGCTTTCAGTCATTGGGGGAAACCCATACTTATTGTCCTCCCGCCTCCCTCCAGCCTACGCATCCACTCTCGGCCTGGCCTTTCCAGCTTTGAAAAGACAACCTGGCTCCGCCCTCTACCGCCTATATACTGCAGTGAAAGATGAGGGGAGAAGCTGACAGGCAGACAAAAGGCAGCAGCAGTGAGTGAGGCCTGACGACAGACAACGGAAGAGTTCCAGGCCCCTTCAACTTTTGAGATGTTTGGTATAATAAAAAATGTAGAAACACCTAAGGGATGGGATGAGAAAGAGCTCAAAATGGACTTCAGTATTTGTTAGCATTTGTTAAATATGGGTGGTACATACACGGGGTACAATGTAAGATTCTCCACTTTTCTCAGTATGAAATTTTTAATTAAAAATATACCAAAACACGGTTTTAAAAATTACAGGATATTTAAAATGTTTATACATTTGACAAGTTAATACAACACAAAAAATGAATTCTAATTGTGTAATTCACAAGGTAATCCAACAAATATTTAGAGTATTGTATCCTCAGGCATTACATGGCCTCCCTTTAAACTTCCTCAGCTCTCCCTCAGTGGGCTATAATTCCCAGTTTACTTTAAGGGAACTTCAATATTTAAGTTATGGTTGGTGTTTATGTCCCTTATACAAACATGCATTCATTTGGAGAAATCAATTATCAAACAAACATCAAAAGTAATCATTTCTACATTACTAATGTGACTTTGCCCGTTAGAGATCAGAATGGCATTACAAGATCATCAGTCACTTATTCTATAGGCCAGAGTTGATGCTATTGACATTTTGGGCTGAACAATTCTCTGTTGCGGAAGGCTGTCCTGTGCTTCATAAATGTTTCAGCAGCATCCTGGCCTCTGACCACTAGGTGCCAGGAGCACGTCTCCTGACTTACGACAACTAAAGATGTCTGTCTCCAGACATCAGCAAATGTCCCCTGGGGGGCAAAATCATTCCTGGTTGACACCTACTGATCTAAACAAGCATAGAGTGTTTGCTTGCCAAATAACAGCAACAGAAGATGGATAAATCCATGGATTCCAAAGGTCCTAGAATTAGCAAATCTTCTCTATAAAACTCCTAGCCCACATCTAGAAAATATTACAAAAAGAAGCAAAATGAAAAGAAAAACTAACAACACATGAGCTAAAATCTTTACTAGGGACAGAACACAGCATAGTGATCCAAAGCACAGGCTTGGAGCCAGAGGACTTACATTCAGAACTCACCAGCTGTCACTCACCAACTGTGTCACTCACCAGCTGTGTGACCTGGAGCAAATGACTTAGCCTCAAGTATCTCAACTTGCTCACCTCTAAAATGGCAAGGAGACAACTAATACCTACCTCCTATGGTTATTTATTTTCACTTAAGAATTAAGCGAAATAATACGTGTAAAGTGCTTAAAAGAATGCCTGGCATACAGTGAGTGCTCAGTAAGTGTTAGCTATTGTTATTTCACTAAAATTCCATATTTTCAATTTATACAAAGTGGAAATCACTTTACAGATTTCAACATACAACACTCTATTTTTAGAAAATAAAATATCATGCTATGTAACTACTTTATCTACTTGACAGAGGAATTATTTTCACCCATTTTCACCATCTCGGTAAAATAATAATGGTTATGATTATGCAATCATAAGAGTGATTATGCTCTCCAATAGCCATTGGAGAAACAAGTGTACTTGTACATCACTGACAAACACAAGCTAACCCCTAAAACTGGCTCTGAGGGGAGATCACAAAGCCTACCATCAACATTAATCACCAAACATATCAGCCAGGGATATCTCAATAAAAGTAACACAGAAGTAGAGATTAGGGACAGAATTACTAACTCCGGGAGCTATGGGGGGAACTGACTTAATTTCAAGAGTTAATGTCTCTGATATGTAGGCTCAGGTGCCCACCTCAGCACTGGATATGAAGATGCCTACCACAATTAATCAGGTCCCAACAGTTCATTTCTAACTGCGGTCTCCCTGAACCTCACTGCGGGTACTTCTGTAGCGTAGCTCTCCATACAAGGCAGGTCTCTGGTAACTGCCTTCTCTGGTTCTTCAGAAAACAGCATGACCTGGCTACACATACTCCTGAAGAAGTTCAAGCGTCTTCTGGAAAAACATAAAATAGAAACTGCCAGCCGAAGTCAAAGTGAGACAATGTCTCAAGCCACACTAAAATGGACTATAAAAAATACAGAGATCTAGGGCTTCCCTGGTGGCGCAGTGGTTGAGAGTCCGCCTGCCGATGTAGGGGACACGGATTCGTGCCCCGGTCCGGGAAGATCCCACAAGCCGCGGAGCGGCTGGGCCCGTGAGCGATGGCTGCTGGGCCTGCGCGTCCGGAGCCTGTGCTCCGCAACGGGAGAGGCCACAACAGTGAGAGGCCCGCGTATCACAAAAAAAAAAAAAAAAAAAAAAATACAGAGATCTAGAAACTACCTCTAAACGACGCCAGCACCAGACACACCTCACCATGTAGCCAACACTCTTGCCCAGGATACACGGATACACCCGTGTCTACAGCATGCAACCCTGCCATGTAGCGGACAGACACTGACCAAGCTGGGTCTTGTACAGCCTCTGCCACGGGGACAGAAAGGCCCGGAGAAGGGCGCTGAGTCGCTTAAACCCACCAGTGTGGGAAGAAGCACCACGTCCACCCATTGAGAAGGCCACCCCTATTTGCCTTGACTCTTTCTCTTCCTGTTAAACATTATCCGACTTTCACCAAAAGAATACACAACACTAACTTTCTGCAAACTCCTGCCCCTGTGGGGAACGGCATTCCTGGAGACAAAAAAGCTGGAATCAGTAACCAAGGTTCTAATTCAAATCCGGTCTAATTCAAATCCATTAACCCCTGTGATCCGTTGCCGATCTACAAAAAGAGCCTAACAGCACATTAGTCGTTTGACCAGCCAGCGTCCAGCCCTTTTTCTGGTAATAAAAGCCCACAAAGTCCCTCAGAGTAGGTACCTCTCCCCGCCTCTCAGTCAGCGTGGCTCCGGTGGGCTCGACTCCGCCAAAGAGCCACGGGTGACACGTGACCAGAACTGGCCAATCCCAGTCTCACAGCCTCAAACAGCGATTGGCTCCAGGTCAGACATGTGACCCCATAAGAGCCAATGAGACATCACGAGACTTTTGCTGAGGCTTCTGGGAAAGAGACAGGCGCTCTTTCCGGCTGAATCTAAACGGTGACAGGCTACAGGCGGTGAATATGCTACAGCCAAGTTTCTAACATACAGTTCCGACAACTGAAGTCCATACAGGAAAAGGCAGAGTTGACTCGTGGGGAGAACCTGAGTCCTGATGACTTTACTTGAGCCCTGAATCCAGCTAGCTGTGCCTGACTTTGCAGTTAGGTGAGCCTAACTCAAATTTCTTTCCAGCTTAAGCCAATTTAGGTTGATATTTCAGGCAGCTGAAGCGAACTGATGTATATGTGTATATCTGATTAGTACCTCACAGGATGTGAAAAATGGAATGAACTGATAGCTGGCTTGTAAAACAGTGTATATATATACATGATTATTAAAAACACTGGTCACAGGTATTGATTAATAATAACAAGTGCAAAGAGAAAAAAGTGGGCATGGGAGAGAAATGACTTAGTGTGATATGTGGTTATTCTGACTCTTGAAAATATTCCAAAACATTTGTTTAAACAATTTTATCATAAAGCTATTTCAGCAATAAGAATAAGAATAATAACAAGAGCCATTTGCTGAATGCTTCCTGCGGGCCAGAGGCCGTTGAAATGACTATATTATGTAATCTGCTTGAGTCCTCATAATGACCTTACAAGGTGGATGTTATTATTATCATTCCCACTAACAGATAAGGAAACTGAAGCACAGACAAGTTAAGTTACTCACCCACAGTTACACTGTAAATAAAAGGCAGGATTCAAATGCAGACATTCTGATGCAGCTCGTGCTTTTAGCCATGACACTGAATCTGAACCTACACTCAGAGTTCTAATGCTGTTCCAGTGAAGCAGAAACTCAAACTCAGGCACTCCCCAAAGCATCAAATGGGAATGTAATATACCACTCTTTTAACCCTGGAAGAGTCTTAAGGACTAATTCCTACATAGTTCTGCATTATGAAAGTATACATATTTAACCACATTAGTGATCATCATTTTTTTAAAAAGTGTGAAAACCCTCACAAACCTCAACCAATTGCATCCTTTGGTTAAACAAAAGTCCTAGATGTTCCCAAGACTAAGAGGTATATTAATTAGTACTACCTTTCCAGAAAATAACATTTGCACCTTCCACAAAGTCAACTTTATGAGGACATTCCCATCACTAAGTTACTTTTCACCACTTTTATAGAACAGAAACTTATTTTAAAATCTACCCATCTTAGTATAATATAAAAAAGAAAACAATTTATGAACTGGACTTTCTCAAAATTAAACCTTTTTCCTCTTTGAAAGACACTATTATGTTAGAAGGATACGAAGCCAAGCTAAAGACTGAGAAAAAACCAACGGCAAATCACATACCTGAAAAAGGATCTGTATCCAAATATATAAAGAATTCTCAAAACTCAACAGTAAGAAAACAACCCAATTAAAAGCTAGGCAAAAGATTTCAATGGCACTCCACCAAGAGGATCTAATGATGGCAAATACGCACATGAAAAGATGTCCAATGGCATTAGTCATCAGAGAAATGCAAATTAAAACCATGATAAGATACTACCACATACCTATTAGAATGGCTAAATTAAAATCACTGATAGTGTCAGTGATGTGGAATAGGTGGAATTCTCGTACATTGCTAGTGGGAGAGTATAAAATGGTACAGACACTCTGGAAAAAGGGTTGACAGTTTCTTATAAAGTTAAAAATATACTCACTATACCATCCAGCAATCCCCTCTCCCCAGAGACAGCTACCCTAGAGATAGAGAAATGAAAACTATGTTTGCACAAAAGTCTGTACACAAATGTTTACAGCAGCTCTATTCCTAAATGTTAAAAATTGGAAACAACGCAAATGTCCTTTAATGAGTGACAATGGAAAACTACTCAGTAATAAAAAGGAATAAACTTTCAATACATGCAATAACTTAGATGAATCTCAAAGACAGAGTAAAAGAACCCAGTCTCAAAAGCTTACATGTATGATTCCATGTATAGGACATTCTCAAAAAGACAAAACTATAGGGATGGAGAAAAGGTCAGTGGTTGCAGAGGTTATAGGATGGGGACAGTTAACTATAAAAGGATAGCATCAGGGAATTCTGGGGGGTGATAATATTATTCTGTATTCTGATTGTAGTGATGGTTGCACAAACTACACGTGTTAAATTAACAGGATAAAAGAAAAAAGTTAGTTTTACTGTATGATAATTTTAAGAATAAAATTTTAAAATTATGTTTAAATATGAATCTCAATGTCACAATGGACACGGTTTTTAAAAACTGGAAAGAAATAAAGAAGGATAAGTTTGTTAATAAAAGGTAAACCTGGGCTTCCCTGGTGGCGCAGTGGTTGAGAGTCTGCCTGCCGATGGGGGGGACACGGGTTCGAGACCTGGAATGGGAGGATCCCACATGCCACGGGGCAACTGGGCCCGTGAGCCACAACTACTGAGCATGCGCATCTAGAGCCTGTGCTCCGCAACGAGAGGGGCCACGGCAGTGAGAGGCCCACGCACCATGATGAGGAGTGGCCCCCGCTCGCCACAACTAGAGATGGCCCTTGCACAGAAACGAAGACCCAACACAGACAAAAATAAATAAAAAATAAATAAAAATAAATACATTGAAAAGGAGAACCTATACATTTCCCTTTCTGCAAATGTAGGTTTTCGAGGCAAGAGTAGAGCCTCAGAAAGAATGCCTGCAAACAGAACAATCACTAGTTCACTAAGTGCAAAATGTAGGATACTTTTGAAGAATCCCATCACAGCTAGATAATTGGTCCAGGACCAAAAGTAAATACTGGAAGAAAAATGAAATCAACAGTGTTCCACAGAGGTGGTAGGCAGACTGGCCTGGACTAAGACATCTTCAGTAATAGATAATAAGGGTGCTGATTTGTAAGCATCATTCTCGTCCCACTGTGGACTTCCTTCTGCGACAGTATAAGGATACCACCAGATCATCTTGAAATCAAGTCATGAAATGTACTTTTATGTTTTTAAAAATCCATTCTTGTCCTTAAATTAACTTTTCTTATTAGTTTAGTCATGGTCCTCTATTACTTCTAAAACATTAAATCTTATTTGATTAGAGACAGACTTCAAAAAATAAAAATAAACTGTGATCAAATAGCAGGAACAAAGAGTAGTAACTAAAATTTCTTCAATCTAAACGGAAGATGATTTCTGTATCTCTGTCTTTTACATTTGTCTCCATTAAGGGAAAAAAATGATGTACCTCATAATTAACTTGGCTGGAATGAATCAGACTGCATTTGCAAAGGTTTCAGAAGACCAATGAGCTGTGCTAAACAGTACCACTATCCACCTGAGCAGAAATTACTATCCATAAGTTTCTTTACATAACTAACGAAACAAAAATTTAAACAAAAGAAGAACTACTAGAAAAATATTAGAGATTCATTTTTTAAGTCAATAATTTGCCTCACACATTATTATTTTCCCTGTGGAAACCCAATTATTACCCTGAAAACAAGACCACGTTAGAAAGTAAATGCATTGTGACAAAAGAAAGAAAAGGCAGATTGATACATTATTAAAATAACTCACACGCCATACCCTGAGGAGTAAGGAAGCCATGGCAGAGCAGGCCCCCTTCTCCTCAATGGACAGCACAGCTGTGGGGAAGACACTGCAGCTAGCACAAGCGTGTCACACTTCCTCAGGGAGGAAGCAAGTTACACACCACTCTAGAGAGGGCGCCCATAAACTGACGGCCACGCTCATTACCCAACGTCCAGGCCACCCACAGGCTGACTGCAACCCAACTTTCCCACCATTCCCACACAGGCCCCAGGAACCGTCAGGCCTCTGAGGCTCTGCCAATGCCCTTCCCTCTACCCAAATATCCTTTCCCTCCTCTCTCCGGACCTCAATCCTGCCCAGCTCTAAATGAACACTTCAAGGCCTATTTCCCTAAGAATGCCTCTCTCAAAACCAAAATTACTTCCTAGACAATGATCTGCCTCTTACTCATCCATTATCTTGGATTAAATACACCATGTAAGATGCCTTATCTGACCAACACAACTATTTTATAAATAGGAGTCATGTTTTATATCATCTATGACATGACATGACAACCAATCAGCTCACTAAAACCATTCAATAAATACTCTAATTGAATTTCCCAAAGAGTTGACCTAAAATAACCTAAATGCTAAGCAGTTCAAGAACTGTCCTGAACCAAATTCACTTCTCATTTGAATGCCAATGTCATAGACAGGGATGTTGTATTGTCTTTAAATGTACTTGCCTTTATCCAAAACTAGAATCTCTGATGAATCTATGGGACACACATGTAAAATATTCTGCAAAGGAAAAAAGCTTTATTTAGTGTACTGTGCTTAATATTCAGCCAGACTTGCATTTTTCTCTAAAACTTATACAATTACTGAGTATGCAAGAAGCATTAGAAGAGAGACTAAGTCTATTGAGAAGAAAACTGGAAGCGAAGGTCATCAATCATTTTCTACTTTGAATCATCTCTTTCATAAAGAGGTAAATTCTCCTAAATTCCAGAATGAATGGAATTCAATACAGCAAAGTAAAATGCTTTAAATACATAAAATAAATATCTTGATGGACCTTCCACCATCTGTTTTAGTAACTTAAATTATAAAAAAGAACCCTAACTTTAAGAAAAGTTATATCAAGAGCTAAAATTGAGATTGTTTTTCCATCTATTACTTTGATTTTCCTGACCCATTTTTGAGAACTGTCAGCATTCTGGATCAATAATTCCAAATTATTTCTTGAAGAGAGTGAGATTCCTCCCAAGTCATTTAATATGCTTACTAATCAATAAAGATATGAAAAAACAAAAAATCCATATTTATGAGGCAAGCAAATTATATTAAAAGACTGACTTTGAGAAAAGGTTGCTGCTTGCCAAGAAAATTTTATTATTATAAAATATTTTCTGTCATTTGTATTTCTTCATTTTCCCTTCCAGATTATCTGTGTAGCCTTGTAAACACATCATAATCCAAAGCAGTGGAGCTTTACCAATAAAATGTAAATCAACACAAGAGAGCCAACTGCATAATTAAAACAAAAGCGTACCGGGCTTCCCTGGTGGCGCAGTGGTTGAGAGTCTGCCTGCCGACGCAGGGGACACGGGTTCGTGCCCCAGTCCGGGAAGATCCCACATGCCGTGGAGCGGCTGGGCCCATGAGCCATGGCCATTGAGCCTGCGCGTCCGGCGCCTGTGCTCCACAACAGGAGAGGCGACAACAGTGAGAGGCCCGCGTACCGCAAAAAAATAAAAAATGGGCTTCCCTGGTGGCGCAGTGGTTGAGAGTCCGCCTGCCGATGCAGGGGACACGGGTTTGTGTCCCGGTTCAGGAAGATACCACATGCCGCAGAGTGGCTGGGCCCATGAGCCATGGCTGCTGTGCCTGCGCGTCCGGAGTCTGTGCTGCGCAACGGGAGAGGCCACAACAGTGAGAGGCCTGCGTACCGCAAAAAAAAAAAAAAAAAAAAAACAAAAAACCAGAAGTTGCAAAACTGTTTCCTATCCCAGACTCCTATCTTCCGTCTTACAATACTGTAACTGACACTTCAGAGAATCAAAGTCCACACCGTGTAGGATTTTTCCCACCAGTACAAAACACTGGCTCAAGGGCAAGTTCGAACTGGCTATTAATTCAGTTCAGCAAACATTTCCTGAGGCCAGGCCCTGTGTTAGCAGCACTAAACGCAAAGAGGAAGCATGCCATCACTGCTTTCAAGAAACTCAGACTCTAGCAAGACAGGCAAAGCACAAATGAAAAATAGCAAGAAATACCTTCCATCTGCCGAAAGGCATGAGCTGCCCTCAAAAGAAGAACACAAGTTCACTGTGCAGAGATGATAGGGAGAGCACAGGGGAGTTTATCAGAGAGAATGCACAAGAAGTCACCAAGACAAGAAAAAGCACATGATACACTCCAGGTGTGTCAGAGAAAGAGGGAAAGGAGCTAAGAATGCCCTCCAATGCCACAGGAAGTGAGGGCTTTATTCCATAGCAATGGAGCATGATGGGAGGTGTTTAAATAAAGGAGGAACCTATCGGGCAGTGCAGTGGTTGGGACTCCGCGCTTCCTCCACGGCGGAAAGGGGCGGGGAGAGGGTTTGATCCCTAGTCGGGGAACTAAGATCCCGCAGGCGGCATGGTGTGGTCAAAAAAAAAGGAACCTATCATGTAGAAGTCCTGTGAACAACTGGTGATAAGCAGGCATTGCCATTAATAACAGACCACTAAGCAGTCCAAGTAATAGAGATTGAGAATTCAAGCGCAGCCGCTCCTGAGCTATACCACTCATAATGCAGGGAGCAGCAATCCTGGGCAAAGAAGACCTAAGATCCTCTGACCTGACAGTCACAACATTGCTCCGGCGGACCACGCTTGCAGACCTCCCACCACCATCTCTGTTGGTTCCGAGACTGCTCTTCTTGCCTCTTCCCACCCTCGCTCACTCTCCCCACTTTCTACCTCACCAAACGGCCCCAAGGTACAGGTCTCCTTCATCCTTCCAAAGCTCAATTTATGCCACTTCGCTTTTACGAAAGACCCACGTTAGCGCCTGTTTTCCCAACCAAAAGAAATCCAAAGAGGTATCTATTTTCACAAAAAAGGGGGGAAAATGAGAACAGTGCCCGGCACGTGTTGTGCAGCAGCCCGTACAGAGGCAATTCGCACTGTGCGCTGCAAAAGCGGGTGCAAGGGGCACCACCCAGCTCCTTCCTGGGAACCACACTCAGCACCTCAGCATCAAGCCACCATAGCTTTGAACTGTCACTGAGCTTCCGTACTTTAGCTCAATTTATTCTGTGCATCCGTTAGCAAGATGTGTCCTATGGTCACTGCTTCTTCGCTTTACGCCACTTCGGCTTATGAAAGGCTTCATGGGAACGCTCTGCTTTCAGTCATTGGGGGAAACCCATACTTATTGTCCTCCCGCCTCCCTCCAGCCTACGCATCCACTCTCGGCCTGGCCTTTCCAGCTTTGAAAAGACAACCTGGCTCCGCCCTCTACCGCCTATATACTGCAGTGAAAGATGAGGGGAGAAGCTGACAGGCAGACAAAAGGCAGCAGCAGTGAGTGAGGCCTGACGACAGACAACGGAAGAGTTCCAGGCCCCTTCAACTTTTGAGATGTTTGGTATAATAAAAAATGTAGAAACACCTAAGGGATGGGATGAGAAAGAGCTCAAAATGGACTTCAGTATTTGTTAGCATTTGTTAAATATGGGTGGTACATACACGGGGTACAATGTAAGATTCTCCACTTTTCTCAGTATGAAATTTTTAATTAAAAATATACCAAAACACGGTTTTAAAAATTACAGGATATTTAAAATGTTTATACATTTGACAAGTTAATACAACACAAAAAATGAATTCTAATTGTGTAATTCACAAGGTAATCCAACAAATATTTAGAGTATTGTATCCTCAGGCATTACATGGCCTCCCTTTAAACTTCCTCAGCTCTCCCTCAGTGGGCTATAATTCCCAGTTTACTTTAAGGGAACTTCAATATTTAAGTTATGGTTGGTGTTTATGTCCCTTATACAAACATGCATTCATTTGGAGAAATCAATTATCAAACAAACATCAAAAGTAATCATTTCTACATTACTAATGTGACTTTGCCCGTTAGAGATCAGAATGGCATTACAAGATCATCAGTCACTTATTCTATAGGCCAGAGTTGATGCTATTGACATTTTGGGCTGAACAATTCTCTGTTGCGGAAGGCTGTCCTGTGCTTCATAAATGTTTCAGCAGCATCCTGGCCTCTGACCACTAGGTGCCAGGAGCACGTCTCCTGACTTACGACAACTAAAGATGTCTGTCTCCAGACATCAGCAAATGTCCCCTGGGGGGCAAAATCATTCCTGGTTGACACCTACTGATCTAAACAAGCATAGAGTGTTTGCTTGCCAAATAACAGCAACAGAAGATGGATAAATCCATGGATTCCAAAGGTCCTAGAATTAGCAAATCTTCTCTATAAAACTCCTAGCCCACATCTAGAAAATATTACAAAAAGAAGCAAAATGAAAAGAAAAACTAACAACACATGAGCTAAAATCTTTACTAGGGACAGAACACAGCATAGTGATCCAAAGCACAGGCTTGGAGCCAGAGGACTTACATTCAGAACTCACCAGCTGTCACTCACCAACTGTGTCACTCACCAGCTGTGTGACCTGGAGCAAATGACTTAGCCTCAAGTATCTCAACTTGCTCACCTCTAAAATGGCAAGGAGACAACTAATACCTACCTCCTATGGTTATTTATTTTCACTTAAGAATTAAGCGAAATAATACGTGTAAAGTGCTTAAAAGAATGCCTGGCATACAGTGAGTGCTCAGTAAGTGTTAGCTATTGTTATTTCACTAAAATTCCATATTTTCAATTTATACAAAGTGGAAATCACTTTACAGATTTCAACATACAACACTCTATTTTTAGAAAATAAAATATCATGCTATGTAACTACTTTATCTACTTGACAGAGGAATTATTTTCACCCATTTTCACCATCTCGGTAAAATAATAATGGTTATGATTATGCAATCATAAGAGTGATTATGCTCTCCAATAGCCATTGGAGAAACAAGTGTACTTGTACATCACTGACAAACACAAGCTAACCCCTAAAACTGGCTCTGAGGGGAGATCACAAAGCCTACCATCAACATTAATCACCAAACATATCAGCCAGGGATATCTCAATAAAAGTAACACAGAAGTAGAGATTAGGGACAGAATTACTAACTCCGGGAGCTATGGGGGGAACTGACTTAATTTCAAGAGTTAATGTCTCTGATATGTAGGCTCAGGTGCCCACCTCAGCACTGGATATGAAGATGCCTACCACAATTAATCAGGTCCCAACAGTTCATTTCTAACTGCGGTCTCCCTGAACCTCACTGCGGGTACTTCTGTAGCGTAGCTCTCCATACAAGGCAGGTCTCTGGTAACTGCCTTCTCTGGTTCTTCAGAAAACAGCATGACCTGGCTACACATACTCCTGAAGAAGTTCAAGCGTCTTCTGGAAAAACATAAAATAGAAACTGCCAGCCGAAGTCAAAGTGAGACAATGTCTCAAGCCACACTAAAATGGACTATAAAAAATACAGAGATCTAGGGCTTCCCTGGTGGCGCAGTGGTTGAGAGTCCGCCTGCCGATGTAGGGGACACGGATTCGTGCCCCGGTCCGGGAAGATCCCACAAGCCGCGGAGCGGCTGGGCCCGTGAGCGATGGCTGCTGGGCCTGCGCGTCCGGAGCCTGTGCTCCGCAACGGGAGAGGCCACAACAGTGAGAGGCCCGCGTATCACAAAAAAAAAAAAAAAAAAATACAGAGATCTAGAAACTACCTCTAAACGACGCCAGCACCAGACACACCTCACCATGTAGCCAACACTCTTGCCCAGGATACACGGATACACCCGTGTCTACAGCATGCAACCCTGCCATGTAGCGGACAGACACTGACCAAGCTGGGTCTTGTACAGCCTCTGCCACGGGGACAGAAAGGCCCGGAGAAGGGCGCTGAGTCGCTTAAACCCACCAGTGTGGGAAGAAGCACCACGTCCACCCATTGAGAAGGCCACCCCTATTTGCCTTGACTCTTTCTCTTCCTGTTAAACATTATCCGACTTTCACCAAAAGAATACACAACACTAACTTTCTGCAAACTCCTGCCCCTGTGGGGAACGGCATTCCTGGAGACAAAAAAGCTGGAATCAGTAACCAAGGTTCTAATTCAAATCCGGTCTAATTCAAATCCATTAACCCCTGTGATCCGTTGCCGATCTACAAAAAGAGCCTAACAGCACATTAGTCGTTTGACCAGCCAGCGTCCAGCCCTTTTTCTGGTAATAAAAGCCCACAAAGTCCCTCAGAGTAGGTACCTCTCCCCGCCTCTCAGTCAGCGTGGCTCCGGTGGGCTCGACTCCGCCAAAGAGCCACGGGTGACACGTGACCAGAACTGGCCAATCCCAGTCTCACAGCCTCAAACAGCGATTGGCTCCAGGTCAGACATGTGACCCCATAAGAGCCAATGAGACATCACGAGACTTTTGCTGAGGCTTCTGGGAAAGAGACAGGCGCTCTTTCCGGCTGAATCTAAACGGTGACAGGCTACAGGCGGTGAATATGCTACAGCCAAGTTTCTAACATACAGTTCCGACAACTGAAGTCCATACAGGAAAAGGCAGAGTTGACTCGTGGGGAGAACCTGAGTCCTGATGACTTTACTTGAGCCCTGAATCCAGCTAGCTGTGCCTGACTTTGCAGTTAGGTGAGCCTAACTCAAATTTCTTTCCAGCTTAAGCCAATTTAGGTTGATATTTCAGGCAGCTGAAGCGAACTGATGTATATGTGTATATCTGATTAGTACCTCACAGGATGTGAAAAATGGAATGAACTGATAGCTGGCTTGTAAAACAGTGTATATATATACATGATTATTAAAAACACTGGTCACAGGTATTGATTAATAATAACAAGTGCAAAGAGAAAAAAGTGGGCATGGGAGAGAAATGACTTAGTGTGATATGTGGTTATTCTGACTCTTGAAAATATTCCAAAACATTTGTTTAAACAATTTTATCATAAAGCTATTTCAGCAATAATAATAAGAATAATAACAAGAGCCATTTGCTGAATGCTTCCTGCGGGCCAGAGGCCGTTGAAATGACTATATTATGTAATCTGCTTGAGTCCTCATAATGACCTTACAAGGTGGATGTTATTATTATCATTCCCACTAACAGATAAGGAAACTGAAGCACAGACAAGTTAAGTTACTCACCCACAGTTACACTGTAAATAAAAGGCAGGATTCAAATGCAGACATTCTGATGCAGCTCGTGCTTTTAGCCATGACACTGAATCTGAACCTACACTCAGAGTTCTAATGCTGTTCCAGTGAAGCAGAAACTCAAACTCAGGCACTCCCCAAAGCATCAAATGGGAATGTAATATACCACTCTTTTAACCCTGGAAGAGTCTTAAGGACTAATTCCTACATAGTTCTGCATTATGAAAGTATACATATTTAACCACATTAGTGATCATCATTTTTTTAAAAAGTGTGAAAACCCTCACAAACCTCAACCAATTGCATCCTTTGGTTAAACAAAAGTCCTAGATGTTCCCAAGACTAAGAGGTATATTAATTAGTACTACCTTTCCAGAAAATAACATTTGCACCTTCCACAAAGTCAACTTTATGAGGACATTCCCATCACTAAGTTACTTTTCACCACTTTTATAGAACAGAAACTTATTTTAAAATCTACCCATCTTAGTATAATATAAAAAAGAAAACAATTTATGAACTGGACTTTCTCAAAATTAAACCTTTTTCCTCTTTGAAAGACACTATTATGTTAGAAGGATACGAAGCCAAGCTAAAGACTGAGAAAAAACCAACGGCAAATCACATACCTGAAAAAGGATCTGTATCCAAATATATAAAGAATTCTCAAAACTCAACAGTAAGAAAACAACCCAATTAAAAGCTAGGCAAAAGATTTCAATGGCACTCCACCAAGAGGATCTAATGATGGCAAATACGCACATGAAAAGATGTCCAATGGCATTAGTCATCAGAGAAATGCAAATTAAAACCATGATAAGATACTACCACATACCTATTAGAATGGCTAAATTAAAATCACTGATAGTGTCAGTGATGTGGAATAGGTGGAATTCTCGTACATTGCTAGTGGGAGAGTATAAAATGGTACAGACACTCTGGAAAAAGGGTTGACAGTTTCTTATAAAGTTAAAAATATACTCACTATACCATCCAGCAATCCCCTCTCCCCAGAGACAGCTACCCTAGAGATAGAGAAATGAAAACTATGTTTGCACAAAAGTCTGTACACAAATGTTTACAGCAGCTCTATTCCTAAATGTTAAAAATTGGAAACAACGCAAATGTCCTTTAATGAGTGACAATGGAAAACTACTCAGTAATAAAAAGGAATAAACTTTCAATACATGCAATAACTTAGATGAATCTCAAAGACAGAGTAAAAGAACCCAGTCTCAAAAGCTTACATGTATGATTCCATGTATAGGACATTCTCAAAAAGACAAAACTATAGGGATGGAGAAAAGGTCAGTGGTTGCAGAGGTTATAGGATGGGGACAGTTAACTATAAAAGGATAGCATCAGGGAATTCTGGGGGGTGATAATATTATTCTGTATTCTGATTGTAGTGATGGTTGCACAAACTACACGTGTTAAATTAACAGGATAAAAGAAAAAAGTTAGTTTTACTGTATGATAATTTTAAGAATAAAATTTTAAAATTATGTTTAAATATGAATCTCAATGTCACAATGGACACGGTTTTTAAAAACTGGAAAGAAATAAAGAAGGATAAGTTTGTTAATAAAAGGTAAACCTGGGCTTCCCTGGTGGCGCAGTGGTTGAGAGTCTGCCTGCCGATGGGGGGGACACGGGTTCGAGACCTGGAATGGGAGGATCCCACATGCCACGGGGCAACTGGGCCCGTGAGCCACAACTACTGAGCATGCGCATCTAGAGCCTGTGCTCCGCAACGAGAGGGGCCACGGCAGTGAGAGGCCCACGCACCATGATGAGGAGTGGCCCCCGCTCGCCACAACTAGAGATGGCCCTTGCACAGAAACGAAGACCCAACACAGACAAAAATAAATAAAAAATAAATAAAAATAAATACATTGAAAAGGAGAACCTATACATTTCCCTTTCTGCAAATGTAGGTTTTCGAGGCAAGAGTAGAGCCTCAGAAAGAATGCCTGCAAACAGAACAATCACTAGTTCACTAAGTGCAAAATGTAGGATACTTTTGAAGAATCCCATCACAGCTAGATAATTGGTCCAGGACCAAAAGTAAATACTGGAAGAAAAATGAAATCAACAGTGTTCCACAGAGGTGGTAGGCAGACTGGCCTGGACTAAGACATCTTCAGTAATAGATAATAAGGGTGCTGATTTGTAAGCATCATTCTCGTCCCACTGTGGACTTCCTTCTGCGACAGTATAAGGATACCACCAGATCATCTTGAAATCAAGTCATGAAATGTACTTTTATGTTTTTAAAAATCCATTCTTGTCCTTAAATTAACTTTTCTTATTAGTTTAGTCATGGTCCTCTATTACTTCTAAAACATTAAATCTTATTTGATTAGAGACAGACTTCAAAAAATAAAAATAAACTGTGATCAAATAGCAGGAACAAAGAGTAGTAACTAAAATTTCTTCAATCTAAACGGAAGATGATTTCTGTATCTCTGTCTTTTACATTTGTCTCCATTAAGGGAAAAAAATGATGTACCTCATAATTAACTTGGCTGGAATGAATCAGACTGCATTTGCAAAGGTTTCAGAAGACCAATGAGCTGTGCTAAACAGTACCACTATCCACCTGAGCAGAAATTACTATCCATAAGTTTCTTTACATAACTAACGAAACAAAAATTTAAACAAAAGAAGAACTACTAGAAAAATATTAGAGATTCATTTTTTAAGTCAATAATTTGCCTCACACATTATTATTTTCCCTGTGGAAACCCAATTATTACCCTGAAAACAAGACCACGTTAGAAAGTAAATGCATTGTGACAAAAGAAAGAAAAGGCAGATTGATACATTATTAAAATAACTCACACGCCATACCCTGAGGAGTAAGGAAGCCATGGCAGAGCAGGCCCCCTTCTCCTCAATGGACAGCACAGCTGTGGGGAAGACACTGCAGCTAGCACAAGCGTGTCACACTTCCTCAGGGAGGAAGCAAGTTACACACCACTCTAGAGAGGGCGCCCATAAACTGACGGCCACGCTCATTACCCAACGTCCAGGCCACCCACAGGCTGACTGCAACCCAACTTTCCCACCATTCCCACACAGGCCCCAGGAACCGTCAGGCCTCTGAGGCTCTGCCAATGCCCTTCCCTCTACCCAAATATCCTTTCCCTCCTCTCTCCGGACCTCAATCCTGCCCAGCTCTAAATGAACACTTCAAGGCCTATTTCCCTAAGAATGCCTCTCTCAAAACCAAAATTACTTCCTAGACAATGATCTGCCTCTTACTCATCCATTATCTTGGATTAAATACACCATGTAAGATGCCTTATCTGACCAACACAACTATTTTATAAATAGGAGTCATGTTTTATATCATCTATGACATGACATGACAACCAATCAGCTCACTAAAACCATTCAATAAATACTCTAATTGAATTTCCCAAAGAGTTGACCTAAAATAACCTAAATGCTAAGCAGTTCAAGAACTGTCCTGAACCAAATTCACTTCTCATTTGAATGCCAATGTCATAGATAGGGATGTTGTATTGTCTTTAAATGTACTTGCCTTTATCCAAAACTAGAATCTCTGATGAATCTATGGGACACACATGTAAAATATTCTGCAAAGGAAAAAAGCTTTATTTAGTGTACTGTGCTTAATATTCAGCCAGACTTGCATTTTTCTCTAAAACTTATACAATTACTGAGTATGCAAGAAGCATTAGAAGAGAGACTAAGTCTATTGAGAAGAAAACTGGAAGCGAAGGTCATCAATCATTTTCTACTTTGAATCATCTCTTTCATAAAGAGGTAAATTCTCCTAAATTCCAGAATGAATGGAATTCAATACAGCAAAGTAAAATGCTTTAAATACATAAAATAAATATCTTGATGGACCTTCCACCATCTGTTTTAGTAACTTAAATTATAAAAAAGAACCCTAACTTTAAGAAAAGTTATATCAAGAGCTAAAATTGAGATTGTTTTTCCATCTATTACTTTGATTTTCCTGACCCATTTTTGAGAACTGTCAGCATTCTGGATCAATAATTCCAAATTATTTCTTGAAGAGAGTGAGATTCCTCCCAAGTCATTTACTATGCTTACTAATCAATAAAGATATGAAAAAACAAAAAATCCATATTTATGAGGCAAGCAAATTATATTAAAAGACTGACTTTGAGAAAAGGTTGCTGCTTGCCAAGAAAATTTTATTATTATAAAATATTTTCTGTCATTTGTATTTCTTCATTTTCCCTTCCAGATTATCTGTGTAGCCTTGTAAACACATCATAATCCAAAGCAGTGGAGCTTTACCAATAAAATGTAAATCAACACAAGAGAGCCAACTGCATAATTAAAACAAAAGCGTACCGGGCTTCCCTGGTGGCGCAGTGGTTGAGAGTCTGCCTGCCGACGCAGGGGACACGGGTTCGTGCCCCAGTCCGGGAAGATCCCACATGCCGTGGAGCGGCTGGGCCCATGAGCCATGGCCATTGAGCCTGCGCGTCCGGCGCCTGTGCTCCACAACAGGAGAGGCGACAACAGTGAGAGGCCCGCGTACCGCAAAAAAATAAAAAATGGGCTTCCCTGGTGGCGCAGTGGTTGAGAGTCCGCCTGCCGATGCAGGGGACACGGGTTTGTGTCCCGGTTCAGGAAGATACCACATGCCGCAGAGTGGCTGGGCCCATGAGCCATGGCTGCTGTGCCTGCGCGTCCGGAGTCTGTGCTGCGCAACGGGAGAGGCCACAACAGTGAGAGGCCTGCGTACCGCAAAAAAAAAAAAAAAAAAAAAACAAAAAACCAGAAGTTGCAAAACTGTTTCCTATCCCAGACTCCTATCTTCCGTCTTACAATACTGTAACTGACACTTCAGAGAATCAAAGTCCACACCGTGTAGGATTTTTCCCACCAGTACAAAACACTGGCTCAAGGGCAAGTTCGAACTGGCTATTAATTCAGTTCAGCAAACATTTCCTGAGGCCAGGCCCTGTGTTAGCAGCACTAAACGCAAAGAGGAAGCATGCCATCACTGCTTTCAAGAAACTCAGACTCTAGCAAGACAGGCAAAGCACAAATGAAAAATAGCAAGAAATACCTTCCATCTGCCGAAAGGCATGAGCTGCCCTCAAAAGAAGAACACAAGTTCACTGTGCAGAGATGATAGGGAGAGCACAGGGGAGTTTATCAGAGAGAATGCACAAGAAGTCACCAAGACAAGAAAAAGCACATGATACACTCCAGGTGTGTCAGAGAAAGAGGGAAAGGAGCTAAGAATGCCCTCCAATGCCACAGGAAGTGAGGGCTTTATTCCATAGCAATGGAGCATGATGGGAGGTGTTTAAATAAAGGAGGAACCTATCGGGCAGTGCAGTGGTTGGGACTCCGCGCTTCCTCCACGGCGGAAAGGGGCGGGGAGAGGGTTTGATCCCTAGTCGGGGAACTAAGATCCCGCAGGCGGCATGGTGTGGTCAAAAAAAAAGGAACCTATCATGTAGAAGTCCTGTGAACAACTGGTGATAAGCAGGCATTGCCATTAATAACAGACCACTAAGCAGTCCAAGTAATAGAGATTGAGAATTCAAGCGCAGCCGCTCCTGAGCTATACCACTCATAATGCAGGGAGCAGCAATCCTGGGCAAAGAAGACCTAAGATCCTCTGACCTGACAGTCACAACATTGCTCCGGCGGACCACGCTTGCAGACCTCCCACCACCATCTCTGTTGGTTCCGAGACTGCTCTTCTTGCCTCTTCCCACCCTCGCTCACTCTCCCCACTTTCTACCTCACCAAACGGCCCCAAGGTACAGGTCTCCTTCATCCTTCCAAAGCTCAATTTATGCCACTTCGCTTTTACGAAAGACCCACGTTAGCGCCTGTTTTCCCAACCAAAAGAAATCCAAAGAGGTATCTATTTTCACAAAAAAGGGGGGAAAATGAGAACAGTGCCCGGCACGTGTTGTGCAGCAGCCCGTACAGAGGCAATTCGCACTGTGCGCTGCAAAAGCGGGTGCAAGGGGCACCACCCAGCTCCTTCCTGGGAACCACACTCAGCACCTCAGCATCAAGCCACCATAGCTTTGAACTGTCACTGAGCTTCCGTACTTTAGCTCAATTTATTCTGTGCATCCGTTAGCAAGATGTGTCCTATGGTCACTGCTTCTTCGCTTTACGCCACTTCGGCTTATGAAAGGTTTCATGGGAACGCTCTGCTTTCAGTCATTGGGGGAAACCCATACTTATTGTCCTCCCGCCTCCCTCCAGCCTACGCATCCACTCTCGGCCTGGCCTTTCCAGCTTTGAAAAGACAACCTGGCTCCGCCCTCTACCGCCTATATACTGCAGTGAAAGATGAGGGGAGAAGCTGACAGGCAGACAAAAGGCAGCAGCAGTGAGTGAGGCCTGACGACAGACAACGGAAGAGTTCCAGGCCCCTTCAACTTTTGAGATGTTTGGTATAATAAAAAATGTAGAAACACCTAAGGGATGGGATGAGAAAGAGCTCAAAATGGACTTCAGTATTTGTTAGCATTTGTTAAATATGGGTGGTACATACACGGGGTACAATGTAAGATTCTCCACTTTTCTCAGTATGAAATTTTTAATTAAAAATATACCAAAACACGGTTTTAAAAATTACAGGATATTTAAAATGTTTATACATTTGACAAGTTAATACAACACAAAAAATGAATTCTAATTGTGTAATTCACAAGGTAATCCAACAAATATTTAGAGTATTGTATCCTCAGGCATTACATGGCCTCCCTTTAAACTTCCTCAGCTCTCCCTCAGTGGGCTATAATTCCCAGTTTACTTTAAGGGAACTTCAATATTTAAGTTATGGTTGGTGTTTATGTCCCTTATACAAACATGCATTCATTTGGAGAAATCAATTATCAAACAAACATCAAAAGTAATCATTTCTACATTACTAATGTGACTTTGCCCGTTAGAGATCAGAATGGCATTACAAGATCATCAGTCACTTATTCTATAGGCCAGAGTTGATGCTATTGACATTTTGGGCTGAACAATTCTCTGTTGCGGAAGGCTGTCCTGTGCTTCATAAATGTTTCAGCAGCATCCTGGCCTCTGACCACTAGGTGCCAGGAGCACGTCTCCTGACTTACGACAACTAAAGATGTCTGTCTCCAGACATCAGCAAATGTCCCCTGGGGGGCAAAATCATTCCTGGTTGACACCTACTGATCTAAACAAGCATAGAGTGTTTGCTTGCCAAATAACAGCAACAGAAGATGGATAAATCCATGGATTCCAAAGGTCCTAGAATTAGCAAATCTTCTCTATAAAACTCCTAGCCCACATCTAGAAAATATTACAAAAAGAAGCAAAATGAAAAGAAAAACTAACAACACATGAGCTAAAATCTTTACTAGGGACAGAACACAGCATAGTGATCCAAAGCACAGGCTTGGAGCCAGAGGACTTACATTCAGAACTCACCAGCTGTCACTCACCAACTGTGTCACTCACCAGCTGTGTGACCTGGAGCAAATGACTTAGCCTCAAGTATCTCAACTTGCTCACCTCTAAAATGGCAAGGAGACAACTAATACCTACCTCCTATGGTTATTTATTTTCACTTAAGAATTAAGCGAAATAATACGTGTAAAGTGCTTAAAAGAATGCCTGGCATACAGTGAGTGCTCAGTAAGTGTTAGCTATTGTTATTTCACTAAAATTCCATATTTTCAATTTATACAAAGTGGAAATCACTTTACAGATTTCAACATACAACACTCTATTTTTAGAAAATAAAATATCATGCTATGTAACTACTTTATCTACTTGACAGAGGAATTATTTTCACCCATTTTCACCATCTCGGTAAAATAATAATGGTTATGATTATGCAATCATAAGAGTGATTATGCTCTCCAATAGCCATTGGAGAAACAAGTGTACTTGTACATCACTGACAAACACAAGCTAACCCCTAAAACTGGCTCTGAGGGGAGATCACAAAGCCTACCATCAACATTAATCACCAAACATATCAGCCAGGGATATCTCAATAAAAGTAACACAGAAGTAGAGATTAGGGACAGAATTACTAACTCCGGGAGCTATGGGGGGAACTGACTTAATTTCAAGAGTTAATGTCTCTGATATGTAGGCTCAGGTGCCCACCTCAGCACTGGATATGAAGATGCCTACCACAATTAATCAGGTCCCAACAGTTCATTTCTAACTGCGGTCTCCCTGAACCTCACTGCGGGTACTTCTGTAGCGTAGCTCTCCATACAAGGCAGGTCTCTGGTAACTGCCTTCTCTGGTTCTTCAGAAAACAGCATGACCTGGCTACACATACTCCTGAAGAAGTTCAAGCGTCTTCTGGAAAAACATAAAATAGAAACTGCCAGCCGAAGTCAAAGTGAGACAATGTCTCAAGCCACACTAAAATGGACTATAAAAAATACAGAGATCTAGGGCTTCCCTGGTGGCGCAGTGGTTGAGAGTCCGCCTGCCGATGTAGGGGACACGGATTCGTGCCCCGGTCCGGGAAGATCCCACAAGCCGCGGAGCGGCTGGGCCCGTGAGCGATGGCTGCTGGGCCTGCGCGTCCGGAGCCTGTGCTCCGCAACGGGAGAGGCCACAACAGTGAGAGGCCCGCGTATCACAAAAAAAAAAAAAAAAAAAAAATACAGAGATCTAGAAACTACCTCTAAACGACGCCAGCACCAGACACACCTCACCATGTAGCCAACACTCTTGCCCAGGATACACGGATACACCCGTGTCTACAGCATGCAACCCTGCCATGTAGCGGACAGACACTGACCAAGCTGGGTCTTGTACAGCCTCTGCCACGGGGACAGAAAGGCCCGGAGAAGGGCGCTGAGTCGCTTAAACCCACCAGTGTGGGAAGAAGCACCACGTCCACCCATTGAGAAGGCCACCCCTATTTGCCTTGACTCTTTCTCTTCCTGTTAAACATTATCCGACTTTCACCAAAAGAATACACAACACTAACTTTCTGCAAACTCCTGCCCCTGTGGGGAACGGCATTCCTGGAGACAAAAAAGCTGGAATCAGTAACCAAGGTTCTAATTCAAATCCGGTCTAATTCAAATCCATTAACCCCTGTGATCCGTTGCCGATCTACAAAAAGAGCCTAACAGCACATTAGTCGTTTGACCAGCCAGCGTCCAGCCCTTTTTCTGGTAATAAAAGCCCACAAAGTCCCTCAGAGTAGGTACCTCTCCCCGCCTCTCAGTCAGCGTGGCTCCGGTGGGCTCGACTCCGCCAAAGAGCCACGGGTGACACGTGACCAGAACTGGCCAATCCCAGTCTCACAGCCTCAAACAGCGATTGGCTCCAGGTCAGACATGTGACCCCATAAGAGCCAATGAGACATCACGAGACTTTTGCTGAGGCTTCTGGGAAAGAGACAGGCGCTCTTTCCGGCTGAATCTAAACGGTGACAGGCTACAGGCGGTGAATATGCTACAGCCAAGTTTCTAACATACAGTTCCGACAACTGAAGTCCATACAGGAAAAGGCAGAGTTGACTCGTGGGGAGAACCTGAGTCCTGATGACTTTACTTGAGCCCTGAATCCAGCTAGCTGTGCCTGACTTTGCAGTTAGGTGAGCCTAACTCAAATTTCTTTCCAGCTTAAGCCAATTTAGGTTGATATTTCAGGCAGCTGAAGCGAACTGATGTATATGTGTATATCTGATTAGTACCTCACAGGATGTGAAAAATGGAATGAACTGATAGCTGGCTTGTAAAACAGTGTATATATATACATGATTATTAAAAACACTGGTCACAGGTATTGATTAATAATAACAAGTGCCAAGAGAAAAAAGTGGGCATGGGAGAGAAATGACTTAGTGTGATATGTGGTTATTCTGACTCTTGAAAATATTCCAAAACATTTGTTTAAACAATTTTATCATAAAGCTATTTCAGCAATAATAATAAGAATAATAACAAGAGCCATTTGCTGAATGCTTCCTGCGGGCCAGAGGCCGTTGAAATGACTATATTATGTAATCTGCTTGAGTCCTCATAATGACCTTACAAGGTGGATGTTATTATTATCATTCCCACTAACAGATAAGGAAACTGAAGCACAGACAAGTTAAGTTACTCACCCACAGTTACACTGTAAATAAAAGGCAGGATTCAAATGCAGACATTCTGATGCAGCTCGTGCTTTTAGCCATGACACTGAATCTGAACCTACACTCAGAGTTCTAATGCTGTTCCAGTGAAGCAGAAACTCAAACTCAGGCACTCCCCAAAGCATCAAATGGGAATGTAATATACCACTCTTTTAACCCTGGAAGAGTCTTAAGGACTAATTCCTACATAGTTCTGCATTATGAAAGTATACATATTTAACCACATTAGTGATCATCATTTTTTTAAAAAGTGTGAAAACCCTCACAAACCTCAACCAATTGCATCCTTTGGTTAAACAAAAGTCCTAGATGTTCCCAAGACTAAGAGGTATATTAATTAGTACTACCTTTCCAGAAAATAACATTTGCACCTTCCACAAAGTCAACTTTATGAGGACATTCCCATCACTAAGTTACTTTTCACCACTTTTATAGAACAGAAACTTATTTTAAAATCTACCCATCTTAGTATAATATAAAAAAGAAAACAATTTATGAACTGGACTTTCTCAAAATTAAACCTTTTTCCTCTTTGAAAGACACTATTATGTTAGAAGGATACGAAGCCAAGCTAAAGACTGAGAAAAAACCAACGGCAAATCACATACCTGAAAAAGGATCTGTATCCAAATATATAAAGAATTCTCAAAACTCAACAGTAAGAAAACAACCCAATTAAAAGCTAGGCAAAAGATTTCAATGGCACTCCACCAAGAGGATCTAATGATGGCAAATACGCACATGAAAAGATGTCCAATGGCATTAGTCATCAGAGAAATGCAAATTAAAACCATGATAAGATACTACCACATACCTATTAGAATGGCTAAATTAAAATCACTGATAGTGTCAGTGATGTGGAATAGGTGGAATTCTCGTACATTGCTAGTGGGAGAGTATAAAATGGTACAGACACTCTGGAAAAAGGGTTGACAGTTTCTTATAAAGTTAAAAATATACTCACTATACCATCCAGCAATCCCCTCTCCCCAGAGACAGCTACCCTAGAGATAGAGAAATGAAAACTATGTTTGCACAAAAGTCTGTACACAAATGTTTACAGCAGCTCTATTCCTAAATGTTAAAAATTGGAAACAACGCAAATGTCCTTTAATGAGTGACAATGGAAAACTACTCAGTAATAAAAAGGAATAAACTTTCAATACATGCAATAACTTAGATGAATCTCAAAGACAGAGTAAAAGAACCCAGTCTCAAAAGCTTACATGTATGATTCCATGTATAGGACATTCTCAAAAAGACAAAACTATAGGGATGGAGAAAAGGTCAGTGGTTGCAGAGGTTATAGGATGGGGACAGTTAACTATAAAAGGATAGCATCAGGGAATTCTGGGGGGTGATAATATTATTCTGTATTCTGATTGTAGTGATGGTTGCACAAACTACACGTGTTAAATTAACAGGATAAAAGAAAAAAGTTAGTTTTACTGTATGATAATTTTAAGAATAAAATTTTAAAATTATGTTTAAATATGAATCTCAATGTCACAATGGACACGGTTTTTAAAAACTGGAAAGAAATAAAGAAGGATAAGTTTGTTAATAAAAGGTAAACCTGGGCTTCCCTGGTGGCGCAGTGGTTGAGAGTCTGCCTGCCGATGGGGGGGACACGGGTTCGAGACCTGGAATGGGAGGATCCCACATGCCACGGGGCAACTGGGCCCGTGAGCCACAACTACTGAGCATGCGCATCTAGAGCCTGTGCTCCGCAACGAGAGGGGCCACGGCAGTGAGAGGCCCACGCACCATGATGAGGAGTGGCCCCCGCTCGCCACAACTAGAGATGGCCCTTGCACAGAAACGAAGACCCAACACAGACAAAAATAAATAAAAAATAAATAAAAATAAATACATTGAAAAGGAGAACCTATACATTTCCCTTTCTGCAAATGTAGGTTTTCGAGGCAAGAGTAGAGCCTCAGAAAGAATGCCTGCAAACAGAACAATCACTAGTTCACTAAGTGCAAAATGTAGGATACTTTTGAAGAATCCCATCACAGCTAGATAATTGGTCCAGGACCAAAAGTAAATACTGGAAGAAAAATGAAATCAACAGTGTTCCACAGAGGTGGTAGGCAGACTGGCCTGGACTAAGACATCTTCAGTAATAGATAATAAGGGTGCTGATTTGTAAGCATCATTCTCGTCCCACTGTGGACTTCCTTCTGCGACAGTATAAGGATACCACCAGATCATCTTGAAATCAAGTCATGAAATGTACTTTTATGTTTTTAAAAATCCATTCTTGTCCTTAAATTAACTTTTCTTATTAGTTTAGTCATGGTCCTCTATTACTTCTAAAACATTAAATCTTATTTGATTAGAGACAGACTTCAAAAAATAAAAATAAACTGTGATCAAATAGCAGGAACAAAGAGTAGTAACTAAAATTTCTTCAATCTAAACGGAAGATGATTTCTGTATCTCTGTCTTTTACATTTGTCTCCATTAAGGGAAAAAAATGATGTACCTCATAATTAACTTGGCTGGAATGAATCAGACTGCATTTGCAAAGGTTTCAGAAGACCAATGAGCTGTGCTAAACAGTACCACTATCCACCTGAGCAGAAATTACTATCCATAAGTTTCTTTACATAACTAACGAAACAAAAATTTAAACAAAAGAAGAACTACTAGAAAAATATTAGAGATTCATTTTTTAAGTCAATAATTTGCCTCACACATTATTATTTTCCCTGTGGAAACCCAATTATTACCCTGAAAACAAGACCACGTTAGAAAGTAAATGCATTGTGACAAAAGAAAGAAAAGGCAGATTGATACGTTATTAAAATAACTCACACGCCATACCCTGAGGAGTAAGGAAGCCATGGCAGAGCAGGCCCCCTTCTCCTCAATGGACAGCACAGCTGTGGGGAAGACACTGCAGCTAGCACAAGCGTGTCACACTTCCTCAGGGAGGAAGCAAGTTACACACCACTCTAGAGAGGGCGCCCATAAACTGACGGCCACGCTCATTACCCAACGTCCAGGCCACCCACAGGCTGACTGCAACCCAACTTTCCCACCATTCCCACACAGGCCCCAGGAACCGTCAGGCCTCTGAGGCTCTGCCAATGCCCTTCCCTCTACCCAAATATCCTTTCCCTCCTCTCTCCGGACCTCAATCCTGCCCAGCTCTAAATGAACACTTCAAGGCCTATTTCCCTAAGAATGCCTCTCTCAAAACCAAAATTACTTCCTAGACAATGATCTGCCTCTTACTCATCCATTATCTTGGATTAAATACACCATGTAAGATGCCTTATCTGACCAACACAACTATTTTATAAATAGGAGTCATGTTTTATATCATCTATGACATGACATGACAACCAATCAGCTCACTAAAACCATTCAATAAATACTCTAATTGAATTTCCCAAAGAGTTGACCTAAAATAACCTAAATGCTAAGCAGTTCAAGAACTGTCCTGAACCAAATTCACTTCTCATTTGAATGCCAATGTCATAGATAGGGATGTTGTATTGTCTTTAAATGTACTTGCCTTTATCCAAAACTAGAATCTCTGATGAATCTATGGGACACACATGTAAAATATTCTGCAAAGGAAAAAAGCTTTATTTAGTGTACTGTGCTTAATATTCAGCCAGACTTGCATTTTTCTCTAAAACTTATACAATTACTGAGTATGCAAGAAGCATTAGAAGAGAGACTAAGTCTATTGAGAAGAAAACTGGAAGCGAAGGTCATCAATCATTTTCTACTTTGAATCATCTCTTTCATAAAGAGGTAAATTCTCCTAAATTCCAGAATGAATGGAATTCAATACAGCAAAGTAAAATGCTTTAAATACATAAAATAAATATCTTGATGGACCTTCCACCATCTGTTTTAGTAACTTAAATTATAAAAAAGAACCCTAACTTTAAGAAAAGTTATATCAAGAGCTAAAATTGAGATTGTTTTTCCATCTATTACTTTGATTTTCCTGACCCATTTTTGAGAACTGTCAGCATTCTGGATCAATAATTCCAAATTATTTCTTGAAGAGAGTGAGATTCCTCCCAAGTCATTTAATATGCTTACTAATCAATAAAGATATGAAAAAACAAAAAATCCATATTTATGAGGCAAGCAAATTATATTAAAAGACTGACTTTGAGAAAAGGTTGCTGCTTGCCAAGAAAATTTTATTATTATAAAATATTTTCTGTCATTTGTATTTCTTCATTTTCCCTTCCAGATTATCTGTGTAGCCTTGTAAACACATCATAATCCAAAGCAGTGGAGCTTTACCAATAAAATGTAAATCAACACAAGAGAGCCAACTGCATAATTAAAACAAAAGCGTACCGGGCTTCCCTGGTGGCGCAGTGGTTGAGAGTCTGCCTGCCGACGCAGGGGACACGGGTTCGTGCCCCAGTCCGGGAAGATCCCACATGCCGTGGAGCGGCTGGGCCCATGAGCCATGGCCATTGAGCCTGCGCGTCCGGCGCCTGTGCTCCACAACAGGAGAGGCGACAACAGTGAGAGGCCCGCGTACCGCAAAAAAATAAAAAATGGGCTTCCCTGGTGGCGCAGTGGTTGAGAGTCCGCCTGCCGATGCAGGGGACACGGGTTTGTGTCCCGGTTCAGGAAGATACCACATGCCGCAGAGTGGCTGGGCCCATGAGCCATGGCTGCTGTGCCTGCGCGTCCGGAGTCTGTGCTGCGCAACGGGAGAGGCCACAACAGTGAGAGGCCTGCGTACCGCAAAAAAAAAAAAAAAAAAAAAAAAAAAAAACCAGAAGTTGCAAAACTGTTTCCTATCCCAGACTCCTATCTTCCGTCTTACAATACTGTAACTGACACTTCAGAGAATCAAAGTCCACACCGTGTAGGATTTTTCCCACCAGTACAAAACACTGGCTCAAGGGCAAGTTCGAACTGGCTATTAATTCAGTTCAGCAAACATTTCCTGAGGCCAGGCCCTGTGTTAGCAGCACTAAACGCAAAGAGGAAGCATGCCATCACTGCTTTCAAGAAACTCAGACTCTAGCAAGACAGGCAAAGCACAAATGAAAAATAGCAAGAAATACCTTCCATCTGCCGAAAGGCATGAGCTGCCCTCAAAAGAAGAACACAAGTTCACTGTGCAGAGATGATAGGGAGAGCACAGGGGAGTTTATCAGAGAGAATGCACAAGAAGTCACCAAGACAAGAAAAAGCACATGATACACTCCAGGTGTGTCAGAGAAAGAGGGAAAGGAGCTAAGAATGCCCTCCAATGCCACAGGAAGTGAGGGCTTTATTCCATAGCAATGGAGCATGATGGGAGGTGTTTAAATAAAGGAGGAACCTATCGGGCAGTGCAGTGGTTGGGACTCCGCGCTTCCTCCACGGCGGAAAGGGGCGGGGAGAGGGTTTGATCCCTAGTCGGGGAACTAAGATCCCGCAGGCGGCATGGTGTGGTCAAAAAAAAAGGAACCTATCATGTAGAAGTCCTGTGAACAACTGGTGATAAGCAGGCATTGCCATTAATAACAGACCACTAAGCAGTCCAAGTAATAGAGATTGAGAATTCAAGCGCAGCCGCTCCTGAGCTATACCACTCATAATGCAGGGAGCAGCAATCCTGGGCAAAGAAGACCTAAGATCCTCTGACCTGACAGTCACAACATTGCTCCGGCGGACCACGCTTGCAGACCTCCCACCACCATCTCTGTTGGTTCCGAGACTGCTCTTCTTGCCTCTTCCCACCCTCGCTCACTCTCCCCACTTTCTACCTCACCAAACGGCCCCAAGGTACAGGTCTCCTCCATCCTTCCAAAGCTCAATTTATGCCACTTCGCTTTTAAGAAAGACCCACGTTAGCGCCTGTTTTCCCAACCAAAAGAAATCCAAAGAGGTATCTATTTTCACAAAAAAGGGGGGAAAATGAGAACAGTGCCCGGCACGTGTTGTGCAGCAGCCCGTACAGAGGCAATTCGCACTGTGCGCTGCAAAAGCGGGTGCAAGGGGCACCACCCAGCTCCTTCCTGGGAACCACACTCAGCACCTCAGCATCAAGCCACCATAGCTTTGAACTGTCACTGAGCTTCCGTACTTTAGCTCAATTTATTCTGTGCATCCGTTAGCAAGATGTGTCCTATGGTCACTGCTTCTTCGCTTTACGCCACTTCGGCTTATGAAAGGTTTCATGGGAACGCTCTGCTTTCAGTCATTGGGGGAAACCCATACTTATTGTCCTCCCGCCTCCCTCCAGCCTACGCATCCACTCTCGGCCTGGCCTTTCCAGCTTTGAAAAGACAACCTGGCTCCGCCCTCCACCGCCTATATACTGCAGTGAAAGATGAGGGGAGAAGCTGACAGGCAGACAAAAGGCAGCAGCAGTGAGTGAGGCCTGACGACAGACAACGGAAGAGTTCCAGGCCCCTTCAACTTTTGAGATGTTTGGTATAATAAAAAATGTAGAAACACCTAAGGGATGGGATGAGAAAGAGCTCAAAATGGACTTCAGTATTTGTTAGCATTTGTTAAATATGGGTGGTACATACACGGGGTACAATGTAAGATTCTCCACTTTTCTCAGTATGAAATTTTTAATTAAAAATATACCAAAACACGGTTTTAAAAATTACAGGATATTTAAAATGTTTATACATTTGACAAGTTAATACAACACAAAAAATGAATTCTAATTGTGTAATTCACAAGGTAATCCAACAAATATTTAGAGTATTGTATCCTCAGGCATTACATGGCCTCCCTTTAAACTTCCTCAGCTCTCCCTCAGTGGGCTATAATTCCCAGTTTACTTTAAGGGAACTTCAATATTTAAGTTATGGTTGGTGTTTATGTCCCTTATACAAACATGCATTCATTTGGAGAAATCAATTATCAAACAAACATCAAAAGTAATCATTTCTACATTACTAATGTGACTTTGCCCGTTAGAGATCAGAATGGCATTACAAGATCATCAGTCACTTATTCTATAGGCCAGAGTTGATGCTATTGACATTTTGGGCTGAACAATTCTTTGTTGCGGAAAGGCTGTCCTGTGCTTCATAAATGTTTCAGCAGCATCCTGGCCTCTGACCACTAGGTGCCAGGAGCACATCTCCTGACTTACGACAACTAAAGATGTCTGTCTCCAGACATCAGCAAATGTCCCCTGGGGGGCAAAATCATTCCTGGTTGACACCTACTGATCTAAACAAGCATAGAGTGTTTGCTTGCCAAATAACAGCAACAGAAGATGGATAAATCCATGGATTCCAAAGGTCCTAGAATTAGCAAATCTTCTCTATAAAACTCCTAGCCCACATCTAGAAAATATTACAAAAAGAAGCAAAATGAAAAGAAAAACTAACAACACATGAGCTAAAATCTTTACTAGGGACAGAACACAGCATAGTGATCCAAAGCACAGGCTTGGAGCCAGAGGACTTACATTCAGAACTCACCAGCTGTCACTCACCAACTGTGTCACTCACCAGCTGTGTGACCTGGAGCAAATGACTTAGCCTCAAGTATCTCAACTTGCTCACCTCTAAAATGGCAAGGAGACAACTAATACCTACCTCCTATGGTTATTTATTTTCACTTAAGAATTAAGCGAAATAATACGTGTAAAGTGCTTAAAAGAATGCCTGGCATACAGTGAGTGCTCAGTAAGTGTTAGCTATTGTTATTTCACTAAAATTCCATATTTTCAATTTATACAAAGTGGAAATCACTTTACAGATTTCAACATACAACACTCTATTTTTAGAAAATAAAATATCATGCTATGTAACTACTTTATCTACTTGACAGAGGAATTATTTTCACCCATTTTCACCATCTCGGTAAAATAATAATGGTTATGATTATGCAATCATAAGAGTGATTATGCTCTCCAATAGCCATTGGAGAAACAAGTGTACTTGTACATCACTGACAAACACAAGCTAACCCCTAAAACTGGCTCTGAGGGGAGATCACAAAGCCTACCATCAACATTAATCACCAAACATATCAGCCAGGGATATCTCAATAAAAGTAACACAGAAGTAGAGATTAGGGACAGAATTACTAACTCCGGGAGCTATGGGGGGAACTGACTTAATTTCAAGAGTTAATGTCTCTGATATGTAGGCTCAGGTGCCCACCTCAGCACTGGATATGAAGATGCCTACCACAATTAATCAGGTCCCAACAGTTCATTTCTAACTGCGGTCTCCCTGAACCTCACTGCGGGTACTTCTGTAGCGTAGCTCTCCATACAAGGCAGGTCTCTGGTAACTGCCTTCTCTGGTTCTTCAGAAAACAGCATGACCTGGCTACACATACTCCTGAAGAAGTTCAAGCGTCTTCTGGAAAAACATAAAATAGAAACTGCCAGCCGAAGTCAAAGTGAGACAATGTCTCAAGCCACACTAAAATGGACTATAAAAAATACAGAGATCTAGGGCTTCCCTGGTGGCGCAGTGGTTGAGAGTCCGCCTGCCGATGTAGGGGACACGGATTCGTGCCCCGGTCCGGGAAGATCCCACAAGCCGCGGAGCGGCTGGGCCCGTGAGCGATGGCTGCTGGGCCTGCGCGTCCGGAGCCTGTGCTCCGCAACGGGAGAGGCCACAACAGTGAGAGGCCCGCGTATCACAAAAAAAAAAAAAAAAAAAAAAATACAGAGATCTAGAAACTACCTCTAAACGACGCCAGCACCAGACACACCTCACCATGTAGCCAACACTCTTGCCCAGGATACACGGATACACCCGTGTCTACAGCATGCAACCCTGCCATGTAGCGGACAGACACTGACCAAGCTGGGTCTTGTACAGCCTCTGCCACGGGGACAGAAAGGCCCGGAGAAGGGCGCTGAGTCGCTTAAACCCACCAGTGTGGGAAGAAGCACCACGTCCACCCATTGAGAAGGCCACCCCTATTTGCCTTGACTCTTTCTCTTCCTGTTAAACATTATCCGACTTTCACCAAAAGAATACACAACACTAACTTTCTGCAAACTCCTGCCCCTGTGGGGAACGGCATTCCTGGAGACAAAAAAGCTGGAATCAGTAACCAAGGTTCTAATTCAAATCCGGTCTAATTCAAATCCATTAACCCCTGTGATCCGTTGCCGATCTACAAAAAGAGCCTAACAGCACATTAGTCGTTTGACCAGCCAGCGTCCAGCCCTTTTTCTGGTAATAAAAGCCCACAAATTCCCTCAGAGTAGGTACCTCTCCCCGCCTCTCAGTCAGCGTGGCTCCGGTGGGCTCGACTCCGCCAAAGAGCCACGGGTGACACGTGACCAGAACTGGCCAATCCCAGTCTCACAGCCTCAAACAGCGATTGGCTCCAGGTCAGACATGTGACCCCATAAGAGCCAATGAGACATCATGAGACTTTTGCTGAGGCTTCTGGGAAAGAGACAGGCGCTCTTTCCGGCTGAATCTAAACGCTGACAGGCTACAGGGGGTGAATATGCTACAGCCAAGTTTCTAACATACAGTTCCGACAACTGAAGTCCATACAGGAAAAGGCAGAGTTGACTCGTGGGGAGAACCTGAGTCCTGATGACTTTACTTGAGCCCTGAATCCAGCTAGCTGTGCCTGACTTTGCAGTTAGGTGAGCCTAACTCAAATTTCTTTCCAGCTTAAGCCAATTTAGGTTGATATTTCAGGCAGCTGAAGCGAACTGATGTATATGTGTATATCTGATTAGTACCTCACAGGATGTGAAAAATGGAATGAACTGATAGCTGGCTTGTAAAACAGTGTATATATATACATGATTATTAAAAACACTGGTCACAGGTATTGATTAATAATAACAAGTGCCAAGAGAAAAAAGTGGGCATGGGAGAGAAATGACTTAGTGTGATATGTGGTTATTCTGACTCTTGAAAATATTCCAAAACATTTGTTTAAACAATTTTATCATAAAGCTATTTCAGCAATAAGAATAAGAATAATAACAAGAGCCATTTGCTGAATGCTTCCTGCGGGCCAGAGGCCGTTGAAATGACTATATTATGTAATCTGCTTGAGTCCTCATAATGACCTTACAAGGTGGATGTTATTATTATCATTCCCACTAACAGATAAGGAAACTGAAGCACAGACAAGTTAAGTTACTCACCCACAGTTACACTGTAAATAAAAGGCAGGATTCAAATGCAGACATTCTGATGCAGCTCGTGCTTTTAGCCATGCCACTGAATCTGAACCTACACTCAGAGTTCTAATGCTGTTCCAGTGAAGCAGAAACTCAAAATCAGGCACTCCCCAAAGCATCAAATGGGAATGTAATATACCACTCTTTTAACCCTGGAAGAGTCTTAAGGACTAATTCCTACATAGTTCTGCATTATGAAAGTATACATATTTAACCACATTAGTGATTATCATTTTTTTAAAAAGTGTGAAAACCCTCACAAACCTCAACCAATTGCATCCTTTGGTTAAACAAAACTCCTAGATGTTCCCAAGACTAAGAGGTATATTAATTAGTACTACCTTTCCAGAAAATAACATTTGCACCTTCCACAAAGTCAACTTTATGAGGACATTCCCATCACTAAGTTACTTTTCACCACTTTTATAGAACAGAAACTTATTTTAAAATCTACCCATCTTAGTATAATATAAAAAAGAAAACAATTTATGAACTGGACTTTCTCAAAATTAAACCTTTTTCCTCTTTGAAAGACACTATTATGTTAGAAGGATACGAAGCCAAGCTAAAGACTGAGAAAAAACCAACGGCAAATCACATACCTGAAAAAGGATTTGTATCCAAATATATAAAGAATTCTCAAAACTCAACAGTAAGAAAACAACCCAATTAAAAGCTAGGCAAAAGATTTCAATGGCACTCCACCAAGAGGATCTAATGATGGCAAATACGCACATGAAAAGATGTCCAATGGCATTAGTCATCAGAGAAATGCAAATTAAAACCATGATAAGATACTACCACATACCTATTAGAATGGCTAAATTAAAATCACTGATAGTGTCAGTGATGTGGAATAGGTGGAATTCTCGTACATTGCTAGTGGGAGAGTATAAAATGGTACAGACACTCTGGAAAAAGGGTTGACAGTTTCTTATAAAGTTAAAAATATACTCACTATACCATCCAGCAATCCCCTCTCCCCAGAGACAGCTACCCTAGAGATAGAGAAATGAAAACTATGTTTGCACAAAAGTCTGTACACAAATGTTTACAGCAGCTCTATTCCTAAATGTTAAAAATTGGAAACAACGCAAATGTCCTTTAATGAGTGACAATGGAAAACTACTCAGTAATAAAAAGGAATAAACTTTCAATACATGCAATAACTTAGATGAATCTCAAAGACAGAGTAAAAGAACCCAGTCTCAAAAGCTTACATGTATGATTCCATGTATAGGACATTCTCAAAAAGACAAAACTATAGGGATGGAGAAAAGGTCAGTGGTTGCAGAGGTTATAGGATGGGGACAGTTAACTATAAAAGGATAGCATCAGGGAATTCTGGGGGGTGATAATATTATTCTGTATTCTGATTGTAGTGATGGTTGCACAAACTACACGTGTTAAATTAACAGGATAAAAGAAAAAAGTTAGTTTTACTGTATGATAATTTTAAGAATAAAATTTTAAAATTATGTTTAAATATGAATCTCAATGTCACAATGGACACGGTTTTTAAAAACTGGAAAGAAATAAAGAAGGATAAGTTTGTTAATAAAAGGTAAACCTGGGCTTCCCTGGTGGCGCAGTGGTTGAGAGTCTGCCTGCCGATGGGGGGGACACGGGTTCGAGACCTGGAATGGGAGGATCCCACATGCCACGGGGCAACTGGGCCCGTGAGCCACAACTACTGAGCATGCGCATCTAGAGCCTGTGCTCCGCAACGAGAGGGGCCACGGCAGTGAGAGGCCCACGCACCATGATGAGGAGTGGCCCCCGCTCGCCACAACTAGAGATGGCCCTTGCACAGAAACGAAGACCCAACACAGACAAAAATAAATAAAAAATAAATAAAAATAAATACATTGAAAAGGAGAACCTATACATTTCCCTTTCTGCAAATGTAGGTTTTCGAGGCAAGAGTAGAGCCTCAGAAAGAATGCCTGCAAACAGAACAATCACTAGTTCACTAAGTGCAAAATGTAGGATACTTTTGAAGAATCCCATCACAGCTAGATAATTGGTCCAGGACCAAAAGTAAATACTGGAAGAAAAATGAAATCAACAGTGTTCCACAGAGGTGGTAGGCAGACTGGCCTGGACTAAGACATCTTCAGTAATAGATAATAAGGGTGCTGATTTGTAAGCATCATTCTCGTCCCACTGTGGACTTCCTTCTGCGACAGTATAAGGATACCACCAGATCATCTTGAAATCAAGTCATGAAATGTACTTTTATGTTTTTAAAAATCCATTCTTGTCCTTAAATTAACTTTTCTTATTAGTTTAGTCATGGTCCTCTATTACTTCTAAAACATTAAATCTTATTTGATTAGAGACAGACTTCAAAAAATAAAAATAAACTGTGATCAAATAGCAGGAACAAAGAGTAGTAACTAAAATTTCTTCAATCTAAACGGAAGATGATTTCTGTATCTCTGTCTTTTACATTTGTCTCCATTAAGGGAAAAAAATGATGTACCTCATAATTAACTTGGCTGGAATGAATCAGACTGCATTTGCAAAGGTTTCAGAAGACCAATGAGCTGTGCTAAACAGTACCACTATCCACCTGAGCAGAAATTACTATCCATAAGTTTCTTTACATAACTAACGAAACAAAAATTTAAACAAAAGAAGAACTACTAGAAAAATATTAGAGATTCATTTTTTAAGTCAATAATTTGCCTCACACATTATTATTTTCCCTGTGGAAACCCAATTATTACCCTGAAAACAAGACCACGTTAGAAAGTAAATGCATTGTGACAAAAGAAAGAAAAGGCAGATTGATACGTTATTAAAATAACTCACACGCCATACCCTGAGGAGTAAGGAAGCCATGGCAGAGCAGGCCCCCTTCTCCTCAATGGACAGCACAGCTGTGGGGAAGACACTGCAGCTAGCACAAGCGTGTCACACTTCCTCAGGGAGGAAGCAAGTTACACACCACTCTAGAGAGGGCGCCCATAAACTGACGGCCACGCTCATTACCCAACGTCCAGGCCACCCACAGGCTGACTGCAACCCAACTTTCCCACCATTCCCACACAGGCCCCAGGAACCGTCAGGCCTCTGAGGCTCTGCCAATGCCCTTCCCTCTACCCAAATATCCTTTCCCTCCTCTCTCCGGACCTCAATCCTGCCCAGCTCTAAATGAACACTTCAAGGCCTATTTCCCTAAGAATGCCTCTCTCAAAACCAAAATTACTTCCTAGACAATGATCTGCCTCTTACTCATCCATTATCTTGGATTAAATACACCATGTAAGATGCCTTATCTGACCAACACAACTATTTTATAAATAGGAGTCATGTTTTATATCATCTATGACATGACATGACAACCAATCAGCTCACTAAAACCATTCAATAAATACTCTAATTGAATTTCCCAAAGAGTTGACCTAAAATAACCTAAATGCTAAGCAGTTCAAGAACTGTCCTGAACCAAATTCACTTCTCATTTGAATGCCAATGTCATAGATAGGGATGTTGTATTGTCTTTAAATGTACTTGCCTTTATCCAAAACTAGAATCTCTGATGAATCTATGGGACACACATGTAAAATATTCTGCAAAGGAAAAAAGCTTTATTTAGTGTACTGTGCTTAATATTCAGCCAGACTTGCATTTTTCTCTAAAACTTATACAATTACTGAGTATGCAAGAAGCATTAGAAGAGAGACTAAGTCTATTGAGAAGAAAACTGGAAGCGAAGGTCATCAATCATTTTCTACTTTGAATCATCTCTTTCATAAAGAGGTAAATTCTCCTAAATTCCAGAATGAATGGAATTCAATACAGCAAAGTAAAATGCTTTAAATACATAAAATAAATATCTTGATGGACCTTCCACCATCTGTTTTAGTAACTTAAATTATAAAAAAGAACCCTAACTTTAAGAAAAGTTATATCAAGAGCTAAAATTGAGATTGTTTTTCCATCTATTACTTTGATTTTCCTGACCCATTTTTGAGAACTGTCAGCATTCTGGATCAATAATTCCAAATTATTTCTTGAAGAGAGTGAGATTCCTCCCAAGTCATTTAATATGCTTACTAATCAATAAAGATATGAAAAAACAAAAAATCCATATTTATGAGGCAAGCAAATTATATTAAAAGACTGACTTTGAGAAAAGGTTGCTGCTTGCCAAGAAAATTTTATTATTATAAAATATTTTCTGTCATTTGTATTTCTTCATTTTCCCTTCCAGATTATCTGTGTAGCCTTGTAAACACATCATAATCCAAAGCAGTGGAGCTTTACCAATAAAATGTAAATCAACACAAGAGAGCCAACTGCATAATTAAAACAAAAGCGTACCGGGCTTCCCTGGTGGCGCAGTGGTTGAGAGTCTGCCTGCCGACGCAGGGGACACGGGTTCGTGCCCCAGTCCGGGAAGATCCCACATGCCGTGGAGCGGCTGGGCCCATGAGCCATGGCCATTGAGCCTGCGCGTCCGGCGCCTGTGCTCCACAACAGGAGAGGCGACAACAGTGAGAGGCCCGCGTACCGCAAAAAAATAAAAAATGGGCTTCCCTGGTGGCGCAGTGGTTGAGAGTCCGCCTGCCGATGCAGGGGACACGGGTTTGTGTCCCGGTTCAGGAAGATACCACATGCCGCAGAGTGGCTGGGCCCATGAGCCATGGCTGCTGTGCCTGCGCGTCCGGAGTCTGTGCTGCGCAACGGGAGAGGCCACAACAGTGAGAGGCCTGCGTACCGCAAAAAAAAAAAAAAAAAAAAAAAAAAAAAACCAGAAGTTGCAAAACTGTTTCCTATCCCAGACTCCTATCTTCCGTCTTACAATACTGTAACTGACACTTCAGAGAATCAAAGTCCACACCGTGTAGGATTTTTCCCACCAGTACAAAACACTGGCTCAAGGGCAAGTTCGAACTGGCTATTAATTCAGTTCAGCAAACATTTCCTGAGGCCAGGCCCTGTGTTAGCAGCACTAAACGCAAAGAGGAAGCATGCCATCACTGCTTTCAAGAAACTCAGACTCTAGCAAGACAGGCAAAGCACAAATGAAAAATAGCAAGAAATACCTTCCATCTGCCGAAAGGCATGAGCTGCCCTCAAAAGAAGAACACAAGTTCACTGTGCAGAGATGATAGGGAGAGCACAGGGGAGTTTATCAGAGAGAATGCACAAGAAGTCACCAAGACAAGAAAAAGCACATGATACACTCCAGGTGTGTCAGAGAAAGAGGGAAAGGAGCTAAGAATGCCCTCCAATGCCACAGGAAGTGAGGGCTTTATTCCATAGCAATGGAGCATGATGGGAGGTGTTTAAATAAAGGAGGAACCTATCGGGCAGTGCAGTGGTTGGGACTCCGCGCTTCCTCCACGGCGGAAAGGGGCGGGGAGAGGGTTTGATCCCTAGTCGGGGAACTAAGATCCCGCAGGCGGCATGGTGTGGTCAAAAAAAAAGGAACCTATCATGTAGAAGTCCTGTGAACAACTGGTGATAAGCAGGCATTGCCATTAATAACAGACCACTAAGCAGTCCAAGTAATAGAGATTGAGAATTCAAGCGCAGCCGCTCCTGAGCTATACCACTCATAATGCAGGGAGCAGCAATCCTGGGCAAAGAAGACCTAAGATCCTCTGACCTGACAGTCACAACATTGCTCCGGCGGACCACGCTTGCAGACCTCCCACCACCATCTCTGTTGGTTCCGAGACTGCTCTTCTTGCCTCTTCCCACCCTCGCTCACTCTCCCCACTTTCTACCTCACCAAACGGCCCCAAGGTACAGGTCTCCTCCATCCTTCCAAAGCTCAATTTATGCCACTTCGCTTTTAAGAAAGACCCACGTTAGCGCCTGTTTTCCCAACCAAAAGAAATCCAAAGAGGTATCTATTTTCACAAAAAAGGGGGGAAAATGAGAACAGTGCCCGGCACGTGTTGTGCAGCAGCCCGTACAGAGGCAATTCGCACTGTGCGCTGCAAAAGCGGGTGCAAGGGGCACCACCCAGCTCCTTCCTGGGAACCACACTCAGCACCTCAGCATCAAGCCACCATAGCTTTGAACTGTCACTGAGCTTCCGTACTTTAGCTCAATTTATTCTGTGCATCCGTTAGCAAGATGTGTCCTATGGTCACTGCTTCTTCGCTTTACGCCACTTCGGCTTATGAAAGGTTTCATGGGAACGCTCTGCTTTCAGTCATTGGGGGAAACCCATACTTATTGTCCTCCCGCCTCCCTCCAGCCTACGCATCCACTCTCGGCCTGGCCTTTCCAGCTTTGAAAAGACAACCTGGCTCCGCCCTCCACCGCCTATATACTGCAGTGAAAGATGAGGGGAGAAGCTGACAGGCAGACAAAAGGCAGCAGCAGTGAGTGAGGCCTGACGACAGACAACGGAAGAGTTCCAGGCCCCTTCAACTTTTGAGATGTTTGGTATAATAAAAAATGTAGAAACACCTAAGGGATGGGATGAGAAAGAGCTCAAAATGGACTTCAGTATTTGTTAGCATTTGTTAAATATGGGTGGTACATACACGGGGTACAATGTAAGATTCTCCACTTTTCTCAGTATGAAATTTTTAATTAAAAATATACCAAAACACGGTTTTAAAAATTACAGGATATTTAAAATGTTTATACATTTGACAAGTTAATACAACACAAAAAATGAATTCTAATTGTGTAATTCACAAGGTAATCCAACAAATATTTAGAGTATTGTATCCTCAGGCATTACATGGCCTCCCTTTAAACTTCCTCAGCTCTCCCTCAGTGGGCTATAATTCCCAGTTTACTTTAAGGGAACTTCAATATTTAAGTTATGGTTGGTGTTTATGTCCCTTATACAAACATGCATTCATTTGGAGAAATCAATTATCAAACAAACATCAAAAGTAATCATTTCTACATTACTAATGTGACTTTGCCCGTTAGAGATCAGAATGGCATTACAAGATCATCAGTCACTTATTCTATAGGCCAGAGTTGATGCTATTGACATTTTGGGCTGAACAATTCTTTGTTGCGGAAAGGCTGTCCTGTGCTTCATAAATGTTTCAGCAGCATCCTGGCCTCTGACCACTAGGTGCCAGGAGCACATCTCCTGACTTACGACAACTAAAGATGTCTGTCTCCAGACATCAGCAAATGTCCCCTGGGGGGCAAAATCATTCCTGGTTGACACCTACTGATCTAAACAAGCATAGAGTGTTTGCTTGCCAAATAACAGCAACAGAAGATGGATAAATCCATGGATTCCAAAGGTCCTAGAATTAGCAAATCTTCTCTATAAAACTCCTAGCCCACATCTAGAAAATATTACAAAAAGAAGCAAAATGAAAAGAAAAACTAACAACACATGAGCTAAAATCTTTACTAGGGACAGAACACAGCATAGTGATCCAAAGCACAGGCTTGGAGCCAGAGGACTTACATTCAGAACTCACCAGCTGTCACTCACCAACTGTGTCACTCACCAGCTGTGTGACCTGGAGCAAATGACTTAGCCTCAAGTATCTCAACTTGCTCACCTCTAAAATGGCAAGGAGACAACTAATACCTACCTCCTATGGTTATTTATTTTCACTTAAGAATTAAGCGAAATAATACGTGTAAAGTGCTTAAAAGAATGCCTGGCATACAGTGAGTGCTCAGTAAGTGTTAGCTATTGTTATTTCACTAAAATTCCATATTTTCAATTTATACAAAGTGGAAATCACTTTACAGATTTCAACATACAACACTCTATTTTTAGAAAATAAAATATCATGCTATGTAACTACTTTATCTACTTGACAGAGGAATTATTTTCACCCATTTTCACCATCTCGGTAAAATAATAATGGTTATGATTATGCAATCATAAGAGTGATTATGCTCTCCAATAGCCATTGGAGAAACAAGTGTACTTGTACATCACTGACAAACACAAGCTAACCCCTAAAACTGGCTCTGAGGGGAGATCACAAAGCCTACCATCAACATTAATCACCAAACATATCAGCCAGGGATATCTCAATAAAAGTAACACAGAAGTAGAGATTAGGGACAGAATTACTAACTCCGGGAGCTATGGGGGGAACTGACTTAATTTCAAGAGTTAATGTCTCTGATATGTAGGCTCAGGTGCCCACCTCAGCACTGGATATGAAGATGCCTACCACAATTAATCAGGTCCCAACAGTTCATTTCTAACTGCGGTCTCCCTGAACCTCACTGCGGGTACTTCTGTAGCGTAGCTCTCCATACAAGGCAGGTCTCTGGTAACTGCCTTCTCTGGTTCTTCAGAAAACAGCATGACCTGGCTACACATACTCCTGAAGAAGTTCAAGCGTCTTCTGGAAAAACATAAAATAGAAACTGCCAGCCGAAGTCAAAGTGAGACAATGTCTCAAGCCACACTAAAATGGACTATAAAAAATACAGAGATCTAGGGCTTCCCTGGTGGCGCAGTGGTTGAGAGTCCGCCTGCCGATGTAGGGGACACGGATTCGTGCCCCGGTCCGGGAAGATCCCACAAGCCGCGGAGCGGCTGGGCCCGTGAGCGATGGCTGCTGGGCCTGCGCGTCCGGAGCCTGTGCTCCGCAACGGGAGAGGCCACAACAGTGAGAGGCCCGCGTATCACAAAAAAAAAAAAAAAAAAAAAATACAGAGATCTAGAAACTACCTCTAAACGACGCCAGCACCAGACACACCTCACCATGTAGCCAACACTCTTGCCCAGGATACACGGATACACCCGTGTCTACAGCATGCAACCCTGCCATGTAGCGGACAGACACTGACCAAGCTGGGTCTTGTACAGCCTCTGCCACGGGGACAGAAAGGCCCGGAGAAGGGCGCTGAGTCGCTTAAACCCACCAGTGTGGGAAGAAGCACCACGTCCACCCATTGAGAAGGCCACCCCTATTTGCCTTGACTCTTTCTCTTCCTGTTAAACATTATCCGACTTTCACCAAAAGAATACACAACACTAACTTTCTGCAAACTCCTGCCCCTGTGGGGAACGGCATTCCTGGAGACAAAAAAGCTGGAATCAGTAACCAAGGTTCTAATTCAAATCCGGTCTAATTCAAATCCATTAACCCCTGTGATCCGTTGCCGATCTACAAAAAGAGCCTAACAGCACATTAGTCGTTTGACCAGCCAGCGTCCAGCCCTTTTTCTGGTAATAAAAGCCCACAAATTCCCTCAGAGTAGGTACCTCTCCCCGCCTCTCAGTCAGCGTGGCTCCGGTGGGCTCGACTCCGCCAAAGAGCCACGGGTGACACGTGACCAGAACTGGCCAATCCCAGTCTCACAGCCTCAAACAGCGATTGGCTCCAGGTCAGACATGTGACCCCATAAGAGCCAATGAGACATCATGAGACGTTTGCTGAGGCTTCTGGGAAAGAGACAGGCGCTCTTTCCGGCTGAATCTAAACGCTGACAGGCTACAGGGGGTGAATATGCTACAGCCAAGTTTCTAACATACAGTTCCGACAACTGAAGTCCATACAGGAAAAGGCAGAGTTGACTCGTGGGGAGAACCTGAGTCCTGATGACTTTACTTGAGCCCTGAATCCAGCTAGCTGTGCCTGACTTTGCAGTTAGGTGAGCCTAACTCAAATTTCTTTCCAGCTTAAGCCAATTTAGGTTGATATTTCAGGCAGCTGAAGCGAACTGATGTATATGTGTATATCTGATTAGTACCTCACAGGATGTGAAAAATGGAATGAACTGATAGCTGGCTTGTAAAACAGTGTATATATATACATGATTATTAAAAACACTGGTCACAGGTATTGATTAATAATAACAAGTGCCAAGAGAAAAAAGTGGGCATGGGAGAGAAATGACTTAGTGTGATATGTGGTTATTCTGACTCTTGAAAATATTCCAAAACATTTGTTTAAACAATTTTATCATAAAGCTATTTCAGCAATAAGAATAAGAATAATAACAAGAGCCATTTGCTGAATGCTTCCTGCGGGCCAGAGGCCGTTGAAATGACTATATTATGTAATCTGCTTGAGTCCTCATAATGACCTTACAAGGTGGATGTTATTATTATCATTCCCACTAACAGATAAGGAAACTGAAGCACAGACAAGTTAAGTTACTCACCCACAGTTACACTGTAAATAAAAGGCAGGATTCAAATGCAGACATTCTGATGCAGCTCGTGCTTTTAGCCATGCCACTGAATCTGAACCTACACTCAGAGTTCTAATGCTGTTCCAGTGAAGCAGAAACTCAAACTCAGGCACTCCCCAAAGCATCAAATGGGAATGTAATATACCACTCTTTTAACCCTGGAAGAGTCTTAAGGACTAATTCCTACATAGTTCTGCATTATGAAAGTATACATATTTAACCACATTAGTGATTATCATTTTTTTAAAAAGTGTGAAAACCCTCACAAACCTCAACCAATTGCATCCTTTGGTTAAACAAAAGTCCTAGATGTTCCCAAGACTAAGAGGTATATTAATTAGTACTACCTTTCCAGAAAATAACATTTGCACCTTCCACAAAGTCAACTTTATGAGGACATTCCCATCACTAAGTTACTTTTCACCACTTTTATAGAACAGAAACTTATTTTAAAATCTACCCATCTTAGTATAATATAAAAAAGAAAACAATTTATGAACTGGACTTTCTCAAAATTAAACCTTTTTCCTCTTTGAAAGACACTATTATGTTAGAAGGATACGAAGCCAAGCTAAAGACTGAGAAAAAAACAACGGCAAATCACATACCTGAAAAAGGATTTGTATCCAAATATATAAAGAATTCTCAAAACTCAACAGTAAGAAAACAACCCAATTAAAAGCTAGGCAAAAGATTTCAATGGCACTCCACCAAGAGGATCTAATGATGGCAAATACGCACATGAAAAGATGTCCAATGGCATTAGTCATCAGAGAAATGCAAATTAAAACCATGATAAGATACTACCACATACCTATTAGAATGGCTAAATTAAAATCACTGATAGTGTCAGTGATGTGGAATAGGTGGAATTCTCGTACATTGCTAGTGGGAGAGTATAAAATGGTACAGACACTCTGGAAAAAGGGTTGACAGTTTCTTATAAAGTTAAAAATATACTCACTATACCATCCAGCAATCCCCTCTCCCCAGAGACAGCTACCCTAGAGATAGAGAAATGAAAACTATGTTTGCACAAAAGTCTGTACACAAATGTTTACAGCAGCTCTATTCCTAAATGTTAAAAATTGGAAACAACGCAAATGTCCTTTAATGAGTGACAATGGAAAACTACTCAGTAATAAAAAGGAATAAACTTTCAATACATGCAATAACTTAGATGAATCTCAAAGACAGAGTAAAAGAACCCAGTCTCAAAAGCTTACATGTATGATTCCATGTATAGGACATTCTCAAAAAGACAAAACTATAGGGATGGAGAAAAGGTCAGTGGTTGCAGAGGTTATAGGATGGGGACAGTTAACTATAAAAGGATAGCATCAGGGAATTCTGGGGGGTGATAATATTATTCTGTATTCTGATTGTAGTGATGGTTGCACAAACTACACGTGTTAAATTAACAGGATAAAAGAAAAAAGTTAGTTTTACTGTATGATAATTTTAAGAATAAAATTTTAAAATTATGTTTAAATATGAATCTCAATGTCACAATGGACACGGTTTTTAAAAACTGGAAAGAAATAAAGAAGGATAAGTTTGTTAATAAAAGGTAAACCTGGGCTTCCCTGGTGGCGCAGTGGTTGAGAGTCTGCCTGCCGATGGGGGGGACACGGGTTCGAGACCTGGAATGGGAGGATCCCACATGCCACGGGGCAACTGGGCCCGTGAGCCACAACTACTGAGCATGCGCATCTAGAGCCTGTGCTCCGCAACAAGAGGGGCCACGGCAGTGAGAGGCCCACGCACCATGATGAGGAGTGGCCCCCGCTCGCCACAACTAGAGAAGGCCCTTGCACAGAAACGAAGACCCAACACAGACAAAAATAAATAAAAAATAAATAAAAATAAATACATTTAAAAGGAGAACCTATACATTTCCCTTTCTGCAAATGTAGGTTTTCGAGGCAAGAGTAGAGCCTCAGAAAGAATGTCTGCAAACAGAACAATCACTAGTTCACTAAGTACAAAATGTAGGATACTTTTGAAGAATCCCATCACAGCTGGATAATTGGTCCAGGACCAAAAGTAAATACTGGAAGAAAAATGAAATCAACAGTGTTCCACAGAGGTGGTAGGCAGACTGGCCTGGACTAAGACATGTTCAGTAATAGATAATAAGGGTGCTGATTTGTAAGCATCATTCTCGTCCCACTGTGGACTTCCTTCTGCGACAGTATAAGGATACCACCAGATCATCTTGAAATCAAGTCATGAAATGTACTTTTATGTTTTTAAAAATCCATTCTTGTCCTTAAATTAACTTTTCTTATTAGTTTAGTCATGGTCCTCTATTACTTCTAAAACATTAAATCTTATTTGATTAGAGACAGACTTCAAAAAATAAAAATAAACTGTGATCAAATAGCAGGAACAAAGAGTAGTAACTAAAATTTCTTCAATCTAAACGGAAGATGATTTCTGTATCTCTGTCTTTTACATTTGTCTCCATTAAGGGAAAAAAATGATGTACCTCATAATTAACTTGGCTGGAATGAATCAGACTGCATTTGCAAAGGTTTCAGAAGACCAATGAGCTGTGCTAAACAGTACCACTATCCACCTGAGCAGAAATTACTATCCATAAGTTTCTTTACATAACTAACGAAACAAAAATTTAAACAAAAGAAGAACTACTAGAAAAATATTAGAGATTCATTTTTTAAGTCAATAATTTGCCTCACACATTATTATTTTCCCTGTGGAAACCCAATTATTACCCTGAAAACAAGACCACGTTAGAAAGTAAATGCATTGTGACAAAAGAAAGAAAAGGCAGATTGATACGTTATTAAAATAACTCACACGCCATACCCTGAGGAGTAAGGAAGCCATGGCAGAGCAGGCCCCCTTCTCCTCAATGGACAGCACAGCTGTGGGGAAGACACTGCAGCTAGCACAAGCGTGTCACACTTCCTCAGGGAGGAAGCAAGTTACACACCACTCTAGAGAGGGCGCCCATAAACTGACGGCCACGCTCATTACCCAACGTCCAGGCCACCCACAGGCTGACTGCAACCCAACTTTCCCACCATTCCCACACAGGCCCCAGGAACCGTCAGGCCTCTGAGGCTCTGCCAATGCCCTTCCCTCTACCCAAATATCCTTTCCCTCCTCTCTCCGGACCTCAATCCTGCCCAGCTCTAAATGAACACTTCAAGGCCTATTTCCCTAAGAATGCCTCTCTCAAAACCAAAATTACTTCCTAGACAATGATCTGCCTCTTACTCATCCATTATCTTGGATTAAATACATCATGTAAGATGCCTTATCTGACCAACACAACTATTTTATAAATAGGAGTCATGTTTTATATCATCTATGACATGACATGACAACCAATCAGCTCACTAAAACCATTCAATAAATACTCTAATTGAATTTCCCAAAGAGTTGACCTAAAATAACCTAAATGCTAAGCAGTTCAAGAACTGTCCTGAACCAAATTCACTTCTCATTTGAATGCCAATGTCATAGACAGGGATGTTGTATTGTCTTTAAATGTACTTGCCTTTATCCAAAACTAGAATCTCTGATGAATCTATGGGACACACATGTAAAATATTCTGCAAAGGAAAAAAGCTTTATTTAGTGTACTGTGCTTAATATTCAGCCAGACTTGCATTTTTCTCTAAAACTTATACAATTACTGAGTATGCAAGAAGCATTAGAAGAGAGACTAAGTCTATTGAGAAGAAAACTGGAAGCGAAGGTCATCAATCATTTTCTACTTTGAATCATCTCTTTCATAAAGAGGTAAATTCTCCTAAATTCCAGAATGAATGGAATTCAATACAGCAAAGTAAAATGCTTTAAATACATAAAATAAATATCTTGATGGACCTTCCACCATCTGTTTTAGTAACTTAAATTATAAAAAAGAACCCTAACTTTAAGAAAAGTTATATCAAGAGCTAAAATTGAGATTGTTTTTCCATCTATTACTTTGATTTTCCTGACCCATTTTTGAGAACTGTCAGCATTCTGGATCAATAATTCCAAATTATTTCTTGAAGAGAGTGAGATTCCTCCCAAGTCATTTACTATGCTTACTAATCAATAAAGATATGAAAAAACAAAAAATCCATATTTATGAGGCAAGCAAATTATATTAAAAGACTGACTTTGAGAAAAGGTTGCTGCTTGCCAAGAAAATTTTATTATTATAAAATATTTTCTGTCATTTGTATTTCTTCATTTTCCCTTCCAGATTATCTGTGTAGCCTTGTAAACACATCATAATCCAAAGCAGTGGAGCTTTACCAATAAAATGTAAATCAACACAAGAGAGCCAACTGCATAATTAAAACAAAAGCGTACCGGGCTTCCCTGGTGGCGCAGTGGTTGAGAGTCTGCCTGCCGACGCAGGGGACACGGGTTCGTGCCCCAGTCCGGGAAGATCCCACATGCCGTGGAGCGGCTGGGCCCATGAGCCATGGCCATTGAGCCTGCGCGTCCGGCGCCTGTGCTCCACAACAGGAGAGGCGACAACAGTGAGAGGCCCGCGTACCGCAAAAAAATAAAAAATGGGCTTCCCTGGTGGCGCAGTGGTTGAGAGTCCGCCTGCCGATGCAGGGGACACGGGTTTGTGTCCCGGTTCAGGAAGATACCACATGCCGCAGAGTGGCTGGGCCCATGAGCCATGGCTGCTGTGCCTGCGCGTCCGGAGTCTGTGCTGCGCAACGGGAGAGGCCACAACAGTGAGAGGCCTGCGTACCGCAAAAAAAAAAAAAAAAAAAAAAAAAAACCAGAAGTTGCAAAACTGTTTCCTATCCCAGACTCCTATCTTCCGTCTTACAATACTGTAACTGACACTTCAGAGAATCAAAGTCCACACCGTGTAGGATTTTTCCCACCAGTACAAAACACTGGCTCAAGGGCAAGTTCGAACTGGCTATTAATTCAGTTCAGAAAACATTTCCTGAGGCCAGGCCCTGTGTTAGCAGCACTAAACGCAAAGAGGAAGCATGCCATCACTGCTTTCAAGAAACTCAGACTCTAGCAAGACAGGCAAAGCACAAATGAAAAATAGCAAGAAATACCTTCCATCTGCCGAAAGGCATGAGCTGCCCTCAAAAGAAGAACACAAGTTCACTGTGCAGAGATGATAGGGAGAGCACAGGGGAGTTTATCAGAGAGAATGCACAAGAAGTCACCAAGACAAGAAAAAGCACATGATACACTCCAGGTGTGTCAGAGAAAGAGGGAAAGGAGCTAAGAATGCCCTCCAGTGCCACAGGAAGTGAGGGCTTTATTCCATAGCAATGGAGCATGATGGGAGGTGTTTAAATAAAGGAGGAACCTATCGGGCAGTGCAGTGGTTGGGACTCCGCGCTTCCTCCACGGCGGAAAGGGGCGGGGAGAGGGTTTGATCCCTAGTCGGGGAACTAAGATCCCGCAGGCGGCATGGTGTGGTCAAAAAAAAAAAAAAAAAAAAAAGAAGGAACCTATCATGTAGAAGTCCCGTGAACAACTGGTGATAAGCAGGCATTGCCATTAATAACAGACCACTAAGCAGTCCAAGTAATAGAGATTGAGAATTCAAGCGCAGCCTCTCCTGAGCTATACCACTCATAATGCAGGGAGCAGCAATCCTGGGCAAAGAAGACCTAAGATCCTCTGACCTGACAGTCACAACATTGCTCCGGCGGACCACGCTTGCAGACCTCCCACCACCATCTCTGTTGGTTCCGAGACTGCTCTTCTTGCCTCTTCCCACCCTCGCTCACTCTCCCCACTTTCTACCTCACCAAACGGCCCCAAGGTACAGGTCTCCTCCATCCTTCCAAAGCTCAATTTATGCCACTTCGCTTTTAAGAAAGACCCACGTTAGCGCCTGTTTTCCCAACCAAAAGAAATCCAAAGAGGTATCTATTTTCACAAAAAAGGGGGGAAAATGAGAACAGTGCCCGGCACGTGTTGTGCAGCAGCCCGTACAGAGGCAATTCGCACTGTGCGCTGCAAAAGCGGGTGCAAGGGGCACCACCCAGCTCCTTCCTGGGAACCACACTCAGCACCTCAGCATCAAGCCACCATAGCTTTGAACTGTCACTGAGCTTCCGTACTTTAGCTCAATTTATTCTGTGCATCCGTTAGCAAGATGTGTCCTATGGTCACTGCTTCTTCGCTTTACGCCACTTCGGCTTATGAAAGGTTTCATGGGAACGCTCTGCTTTCAGTCATTGGGGGAAACCCATACTTATTGTCCTCCCGCCTCCCTCCAGCCTACGCATCCACTCTCGGCCTGGCCTTTCCAGCTTTGAAAAGACAACCTGGCTCCGCCCTCCACCGCCTATATACTGCAGTGAAAGATGAGGGGAGAAGCTGACAGGCAGACAAAAGGCAGCAGCAGTGAGTGAGGCCTGACGACAGACAACGGAAGAGTTCCAGGCCCCTTCAACTTTTGAGATGTTTGGTATAATAAAAAATGTAGAAACACCTAAGGGATGGGATGAGAAAGAGCTCAAAATGGACTTCAGTATTTGTTAGCATTTGTTAAATATGGGTGGTATATACACGGGGTACAATGTAAGATTCTCCACTTTTCTCAGTATGAAATTTTTAATTAAAAATATACCAAAACACGGTTTTAAAAATTACAGGATATTTAAAATGTTTATACATTTGACAAGTTAATACAACACAAAAAATGAATTCTAATTGTGTAATTCACAAGGTAATCCAACAAATATTTAGAGTATTGTATCCTCAGGCATTACATGGCCTCCCTTTAAACTTCCTCAGCTCTCCCTCAGTGGGCTATAATTCCCAGTTTACTTTAAGGGAACTTCAATATTTAAGTTATGGTTGGTGTTTATGTCCCTTATACAAACATGCATTCATTTGGGGAAATCAATTATCAAACAAACATCAAAAGTAATCATTTCTACATTACTAATGTGACTTTGCCCGTTAGAGATCAGAATGGCATTACAAGATCATCAGTCACTTATTCTATAGGCCAGAGTTGATGCTATTGACATTTTGGGCTGAACAATTCTTTGTTGCGGAAGGCTGTCCTGTGCTTCATAAATGTTTCAGCAGCATCCTGGCCTCTGACCACTAGGTGCCAGGAGCACGTCTCCTGACTTACGACAACTAAAGATGTCTGTCTCCAGACATCAGCAAATGTCCCCTGGGGGGCAAAATCATTCCTGGTTGACACCTACTGATCTAAACAAGCATAGAGTGTTTGCTTGCCAAATAACAGCAACAGAAGATGGATAAATCCATGGATTCCAAAGGTCCTAGAATTAGCAAATCTTCTCTATAAAACTCCTAGCCCACATCTAGAAAATATTACAAAAAGAAGCAAAATGAAAAGAAAAACTAACAACACATGAGCTAAAATCTTTACTAGGGACAGAACACAGCATAGTGATCCAAAGCACAGGCTTGGAGCCAGAGGACTTACATTCAGAACTCACCAGCTGTCACTCACCAACTGTGTCACTCACCAGCTGTGTGACCTGGAGCAAATGACTTAGCCTCAAGTATCTCAACTTGCTCACCTCTAAAATGGCAAGGAGACAACTAATACCTACCTCCTATGGTTATTTATTTTCACTTAAGAATTAAGCGAAATAATACGTGTAAAGTGCTTAAAAGAATGCCTGGCATACAGTGAGTGCTCAGTAAGTGTTAGCTATTGTTATTTCACTAAAATTCCATATTTTCAATTTATACAAAGTGGAAATCACTTTACAGATTTCAACATACAACACTCTATTTTTAGAAAATAAAATATCATGCTATGTAACTACTTTATCTACTTGACAGAGGAATTATTTTCACCCATTTTCACCATCTCGGTAAAATAATAATGGTTATGATTATGCAATCATAAGAATGATTATGCTCTCCAATAGCCATTGGAGAAACAAGTGTACTTGTACATCACTGACAAACACAAGCTAACCCCTAAAACTGGCTCTGAGGGGAGATCACAAAGCCTACCATCAACATTAATCACCAAACATATCAGCCAGGGATATCTCAATAAAAGTAACACAGAAGTAGAGATTAGGGACAGAATTACTAACTCCGGGAGCTATGGGGGGAACTGACTTAATTTCAAGAGTTAATGTCTCTGATATGTAGGCTCAGGTGCCCACCTCAGCACTGGATATGAAGATGCCTACCACAATTAATCAGGTCCCAACAGTTCATTTCTAACTGCGGTCTCCCTGAACCTCACTGCGGGTACTTCTGTAGCGTAGCTCTCCATACAAGGCAGGTCTCTGGTAACTGCCTTCTCTGGTTCTTCAGAAAACAGCATGACCTGGCTACACATACTCCTGAAGAAGTTCAAGCGTCTTCTGGAAAAACATAAAATAGAAACTGCCAGCCGAAGTCAAAGTGAGACAATGTCTCAAGCCACACTAAAATGGACTATAAAAAATACAGAGATCTAGGGCTTCCCTGGTGGCGCAGTGGTTGAGAGTCCGCCTGCCGATGTAGGGGACACGGATTCGTGCCCCGGTCCGGGAAGATCCCACAAGCCGCGGAGCGGCTGGGCCCGTGAGCGATGGCTGCTGGGCCTGCGCGTCCGGAGCCTGTGCTCCGCAACGGGAGAGGCCACAACAGTGAGAGGCCCGCGTATCACAAAAAAAAAAAAAAAAAAAAATACAGAGATCTAGAAACTACCTCTAAACGACGCCAGCACCAGACACACCTCACCATGTAGCCAACACTCTTGCCCAGGATACACGGATACACCCGTGTCTACAGCATGCAACCCTGCCATGTAGCGGACAGACACTGACCAAGCTGGGTCTTGTACAGCCTCTGCCACGGGGACAGAAAGGCCCGGAGAAGGGCGCTGAGTCGCTTAAACCCACCAGTGTGGGAAGAAGCACCACGTCCACCCATTGAGAAGGCCACCCCTATTTGCCTTGACTCTTTCTCTTCCTGTTAAACATTATCCGACTTTCACCAAAAGAATACACAACACTAACTTTCTGCAAACTCCTGCCCCTGTGGGGAACGGCATTCCTGGAGACAAAAAAGCTGGAATCAGTAACCAAGGTTCTAATTCAAATCCGGTCTAATTCAAATCCATTAACCCCTGTGATCCGTTGCCGATCTACAAAAAGAGCCTAACAGCACATTAGTCGTTTGACCAGCCAGCGTCCAGCCCTTTTTCTGGTAATAAAAGCCCACAAAGTCCCTCAGAGTAGGTACCTCTCCCCGCCTCTCAGTCAGCGTGGCTCCGGTGGGCTCGACTCCGCCAAAGAGCCACGGGTGACACGTGACCAGAACTGGCCAATCCCAGTCTCACAGCCTCAAACAGCGATTGGCTCCAGGTCAGACATGTGACCCCATAAGAGCCAATGAGACATCATGAGACGTTTGCTGAGGCTTCTGGGAAAGAGACAGGCGCTCTTTCCGGCTGAATCTAAACGCTGACAGGCTACAGGGGGTGAATATGCTACAGCCAAGTTTCTAACATACAGTTCCGACAACTGAAGTCCATACAGGAAAAGGCAGAGTTGACTCGTGGGGAGAACCTGAGTCCTGATGACTTTACTTGAGCCCTGAATCCAGCTAGCTGTGCCTGACTTTGCAGTTAGGTGAGCCTAACTCAAATTTCTTTCCAGCTTAAGCCAATTTAGGTTGATATTTCAGGCAGCTGAAGCGAACTGATGTATATGTGTATATCTGATTAGTACCTCACAGGATGTGAAAAATGGAATGAACTGATAGCTGGCTTGTAAAACAGTGTATATATATACATGATTATTAAAAACACTGGTCACAGGTATTGATTAATAATAACAAGTGCCAAGAGAAAAAAGTGGGCATGGGAGAGAAATGACTTAGTGTGATATGTGGTTATTCTGACTCTTGAAAATATTCCAAAACATTTGTTTAAACAATTTTATCATAAAGCTATTTCAGCAATAAGAATAAGAATAATAACAAGAGCCATTTGCTGAATGCTTCCTGCGGGCCAGAGGCCGTTGAAATGACTATATTATGTAATCTGCTTGAGTCCTCATAATGACCTTACAAGGTGGATGTTATTATTATCATTCCCACTAACAGATAAGGAAACTGAAGCACAGACAAGTTAAGTTACTCACCCACAGTTACACTGTAAATAAAAGGCAGGATTCAAATGCAGACATTCTGATGCAGCTCGTGCTTTTAGCCATGCCACTGAATCTGAACCTACACTCAGAGTTCTAATGCTGTTCCAGTGAAGCAGAAACTCAAACTCAGGCACTCCCCAAAGCATCAAATGGGAATGTAATATACCACTATTTTAACCCTGGAAGAGTCTTAAGGACTAATTCCTACATAGTTCTGCATTATGAAAGTATACATATTTAACCACATTAGTGATTATCATTTTTTTAAAAAGTGTGAAAACCCTCACAAACCTCAACCAATTGCATCCTTTGGTTAAACAAAACTCCTAGATGTTCCCAAGACTAAGAGGTATATTAATTAGTACTACCTTTCCAGAAAATAACATTTGCACCTTCCACAAAGTCAACTTTATGAGGACATTCCCATCACTAAGTTACTTTTCACCACTTTTATAGAACAGAAACTTATTTTAAAATCTACCCATCTTAGTATAATATAAAAAAGAAAACAATTTATGAACTGGACTTTCTCAAAATTAAACCTTTTTCCTCTTTGAAAGACACTATTATGTTAGAAGGATACGAAGCCAAGCTAAAGACTGAGAAAAAAACAACGGCAAATCACATACCTGAAAAAGGATTTGTATCCAAATATATAAAGAATTCTCAAAACTCAACAGTAAGAAAACAACCCAATTAAAAGCTAGGCAAAAGATTTCAATGGCACTCCACCAAGAGGATCTAATGATGGCAAATACGCACATGAAAAGATGTCCAATGGCATTAGTCATCAGAGAAATGCAAATTAAAACCATGATAAGATACTACCACATACCTATTAGAATGGCTAAATTAAAATCACTGATAGTGTCAGTGATGTGGAATAGGTGGAATTCTCGTACATTGCTAGTGGGAGAGTATAAAATGGTACAGACACTCTGGAAAAAGGGTTGACAGTTTCTTATAAAGTTAAAAATATACTCACTATACCATCCAGCAATCCCCTCTCCCCAGAGACAGCTACCCTAGAGATAGAGAAATGAAAACTATGTTTGCACAAAAGTCTGTACACAAATGTTTACAGCAGCTCTATTCCTAAATGTTAAAAATTGGAAACAACGCAAATGTCCTTTAATGAGTGACAATGGAAAACTACTCAGTAATAAAAAGGAATAAACTTTCAATACATGCAATAACTTAGATGAATCTCAAAGACAGAGTAAAAGAACCCAGTCTCAAAAGCTTACATGTATGATTCCATGTATAGGACATTCTCAAAAAGACAAAACTATAGGGATGGAGAAAAGGTCAGTGGTTGCAGAGGTTATAGGATGGGGACAGTTAACTATAAAAGGATAGCATCAGGGAATTCTGGGGGGTGATAATATTATTCTGTATTCTGATTGTAGTGATGGTTGCACAAACTACACGTGTTAAATTAACAGGATAAAAGAAAAAAGTTAGTTTTACTGTATGATAATTTTAAGAATAAAATTTTAAAATTATGTTTAAATATGAATCTCAATGTCACAATGGACACGGTTTTTAAAAACTGGAAAGAAATAAAGAAGGATAAGTTTGTTAATAAAAGGTAAACCTGGGCTTCCCTGGTGGCGCAGTGGTTGAGAGTCTGCCTGCCGATGGGGGGGACACGGGTTCGAGACCTGGAATGGGAGGATCCCACATGCCACGGGGCAACTGGGCCCGTGAGCCACAACTACTGAGCATGCGCATCTAGAGCCTGTGCTCCGCAACAAGAGGGGCCACGGCAGTGAGAGGCCCACGCACCATGATGAGGAGTGGCCCCCGCTCGCCACAACTAGAGAAGGCCCTTGCACAGAAACGAAGACCCAACACAGACAAAAATAAATAAAAAATAAATAAAAATAAATACATTTAAAAGGAGAACCTATACATTTCCCTTTCTGCAAATGTAGGTTTTCGAGGCAAGAGTAGAGCCTCAGAAAGAATGTCTGCAAACAGAACAATCACTAGTTCACTAAGTACAAAATGTAGGATACTTTTGAAGAATCCCATCACAGCTGGATAATTGGTCCAGGACCAAAAGTAAATACTGGAAGAAAAATGAAATCAACAGTGTTCCACAGAGGTGGTAGGCAGACTGGCCTGGACTAAGACATCTTCAGTAATAGATAATAAGGGTGCTGATTTGTAAGCATCATTCTCGTCCCACTGTGGACTTCCTTCTGCGACAGTATAAGGATACCACCAGATCATCTTGAAATCAAGTCATGAAATGTACTTTTATGTTTTTAAAAATCCATTCTTGTCCTTAAATTAACTTTTCTTATTAGTTTAGTCATGGTCCTCTATTACTTCTAAAACATTAAATCTTATTTGATTAGAGACAGACTTCAAAAAATAAAAATAAACTGTGATCAAATAGCAGGAACAAAGAGTAGTAACTAAAATTTCTTCAATCTAAACGGAAGATGATTTCTGTATCTCTGTCTTTTACATTTGTCTCCATTAAGGGAAAAAAATGATGTACCTCATAATTAACTTGGCTGGAATGAATCAGACTGCATTTGTAAAGGTTTCAGAAGACCAATGAGCTGTGCTAAACAGTACCACTATCCACCTGAGCAGAAATTACTATCCATAAGTTTCTTTACATAACTAACGAAACAAAAATTTAAACAAAAGAAGAACTACTAGAAAAATATTAGAGATTCATTTTTTAAGTCAATAATTTGCCTCACACATTATTATTTTCCCTGTGGAAACCCAATTATTACCCTGAAAACAAGACCACGTTAGAAAGTAAATGCATTGTGACAAAAGAAAGAAAAGGCAGATTGATACGTTATTAAAATAACTCACACGCCATACCCTGAGGAGTAAGGAAGCCATGGCAGAGCAGGCCCCTTTCTCCTCAATGGACAGCACAGCTGTGGGGAAGACACTGCAGCTAGCACAAGCGTGTCACACTTCTTCAGGGAGGAAGCAAGTTACACACCACTCTAGAGAGGGCGCCCATAAACTGACGGCCACGCTCATTACCCAACGTCCAGGCCACCCACAGGCTGACTGCAACCCAACTTTCCCACCATTCCCACACAGGCCCCAGGAACCGTCAGGCCTCTGAGGCTCTGCCAATGCCCTTCCCTCTACCCAAATATCCTTTCCCTCCTCTCTCCGGACCTCAATCCTGCCCAGCTCTAAATGAACACTTCAAGGCCTATTTCCCTAAGAATGCCTCTCTCAAAACCAAAATTACTTCCTAGACAATGATCTGCCTCTTACTCATCCATTATCTTGGATTAAATACATCATGTAAGATGCCTTATCTGACCAACACAACTATTTTATAAATAGGAGTCATGTTTTATATCATCTATGACATGACATGACAACCAATCAGCTCACTAAAACCATTCAATAAATACTCTAATTGAATTTCCCAAAGAGTTGACCTAAAATAACCTAAATGCTAAGCAGTTCAAGAACTGTCCTGAACCAAATTCACTTCTCATTTGAATGCCAATGTCCTAGATAGGGATGTTGTATTGTCTTGAAATGTACTTGCCTTTATCCAAAACTAGAATCTCTGATGAATCTATGGGACACACATGTAAAATATTCTGCAAAGGAAAAAAGCTTTATTTAGTGTACTGTGCTTAATATTCAGCCAGACTTGCATTTTTCTCTAAAACTTATACAATTACTGAGTATGCAAGAAGCATTAGAAGAGAGACTAAGTCTATTGAGAAGAAAACTGGAAGCGAAGGTCAGCAATCATTTTCTACTTTGAATCATCTCTTTCATAAAGAGGTAAATTCTCCTAAATTCCAGAATGAATGGAATTCAATACAGCAAAGTAAAATGCTTTAAATACATAAAATAAATATCTTGATGGACCTTCCACCATCTGTTTTAGTAACTTAAATTATAAAAAAGAACCCTAACTTTAAGAAAAGTTATATCAAGAGCTAAAATTGAGATTGTTTTTCCATCTATTACTTTGATTTTCCTGACCCATTTTTGAGAACTGTCAGCATTCTGGATCAATAATTCCAAATTATTTCTTGAAGAGAGTGAGATTCCTCCCAAGTCATTTACTATGCTTACTAATCAATAAAGATATGAAAAAACAAAAAATCCATATTTATGAGGCAAGCAAATTATATTAAAAGACTGACTTTGAGAAAAGGTTGCTGCTTGCCAAGAAAATTTTATTATTATAAAATATTTTCTGTCATTTGTATTTCTTCATTTTCCCTTCCAGATTATCTGTGTAGCCTTGTAAACACATCATAATCCAAAGCAGTGGAGCTTTACCAATAAAATGTACATCAACGCAAGAGAGCCAACTGCCTAATTAAAACAAAAGTGTACCGGGCTTCCCTGGTGGCGCAGTGGTTGAGAGTCCACCTGCCGATGCAGGGGACACGGGTTCGTGCCCCAGTCCGGGAGGATCCCACATGCCGTGGAGCGGCTGGGCCCGTGAGCCATGGCCGTTGAGCCTGCGCGTCCGGCGCCTGTGCTCCACAACAGGAGAGGCGACAACAGTGAGAGGCCCGCGTACCGCAAAAAAATAAAAAATGGGCTTCCCTGGTGGCGCAGTGGTTGAGAGTCGGCCTGCCGATGCAGGGGACACGGGTTTGTGTCCCGGTTCAGGAAGATACCACATGCCGCAGAGTGGCTGGGCCCATGAGCCATGGCTGCTGTGCCTGCGCGTCCGGAGTCTGTGCTGCGCAACGGGAGAGGCCACAACAGTGAGAGGCCCGCGTACCGCAAAAAAAAAAAAAAAACAGAAGGTGCAAAACTGTTTCCTATCCCAGGCTCCTATCTTCCGTCTTACAATACTGTAACTGACACTTCAGAGAATCAAAGTCCACACCGTGTAGGATTTTTCCCACCAGTACAAAACACTGGCTCAAGGGCAAGTTCGAACTGGCTATTAATTCAGTTCAGAAAACATTTCCTGAGGCCAGGCCCTGTGTTAGCAGCACTAAACGCAAAGAGGAAGCATGCCATCACTGCTTTCAAGAAACTCAGATTCTAGCAAGACAGGCAAAGCACAAATGAAAAATAGCAAGAAATACCTTCCATCTGCCGAAAGGCATGAGCTGCCCTCAAAAGAAGAACACAAGTTCACTGTGCAGAGATGATAGGGAGAGCACAGGGGAGTTTATCAGAGAGAATGCACAAGAAGTCACCAAGACAAGAAAAAGCACATGATACACTCCAGGTGTGTCAGAGAAAGAGGGAAAGGAGCTAAGAATGCCCTCCAATGCCACAGGAAGTGAGGGCTTTATTCCATAGCAATGGAGCATGATGGGAGGTGTTTAAGTAAAGGAGGAGCCTATCGGGCAGTGCAGTGGTTGGGACTCCGCGCTTCCTCCACGGCGGAAAGGGGCGGGGAGAGGGTTTGATCCCTAGTCGGGGAACTAAGATCCCGCAGGCGGCATGGTGTGGTCAAAAAAAAAAAAAAAAAAAAAAGAAGGAACCTATCATGTAGAAGTCCTGTGAACAACTGGTGATAAGCAGGCATTGCCATTAATAACAGACCACTAAGCAGTCCAAGTAATAGAGATTGAGAATTCAAGCGCAGCCTCTCCTGAGCTATACCACTCATAATGCAGGGAGCAGCAATCCTGGGCAAAGAAGACCTAAGATCCTCTGACCTGACAGTCACAACATTGCTCCGGCGGACCACGCTTGCAGACCTCCCACCACCATCTCTGTTGGTTCCGAGACTGCTCTTCTTGCCTCTTCCCACCCTCGCTCACTCTCCCCACTTTCTACCTCACCAAACGGCCCCAAGGTACAGGTCTCCTCCATCCTTCCAAAGCTCAATTTATGCCACTTCGCTTTTAAGAAAGACCCACGTTAGCGCCTGTTTTCCCAACCAAAAGAAATCCAAAGAGGTATCTATTTTCACAAAAAAGGGGGGAAAATGAGAACAGTGCCCGGCACGTGTTGTGCAGCAGCCCGTACAGAGGCAATTCGCACTGTGCGCTGCAAAAGCGGGTGCAAGGGGCACCACCCAGCTCCTTCCTGGGAACCACACTCAGCACCTCAGCATCAAGCCACCATAGCTTTGAACTGTCACTGAGCTTCCGTACTTTAGCTCAATTTATTTTGTGCATCCGTTAGCAAGATGTGTCCTATGGTCACTGCTTCTTCGCTTTACGCCACTTCGGCTTATGAAAGGTTTCATGGGAACGCTCTGCTTTCAGTCATTGGGGGAAACCCATACTTATTGTCCTCCCGCCTCCCTCCAGCCTACGCATCCACTCTCGGCCTGGCCTTTCCAGCTTTGAAAAGACAACCTGGCTCCGCCCTCCACCGCCTATATACTGCAGTGAAAGATGAGGGGAGAAGCTGACAGGCAGACAAAAGGCAGCAGCAGTGAGTGAGGCCTGACGACAGACAACGGAAGAGTTCCAGGCCCCTTCAACTTTTGAGATGTTTGGTATAATAAAAAATGTAGAAACACCTAAGGGATGGGATGAGAAAGAGCTCAAAATGGACTTCAGTATTTGTTAGCATTTGTTAAATATGGGTGGTACATACACGGGGTACAATGTAAGATTCTCCACTTTTCTCAGTATGAAATTTTTAATTAAAAATATACCAAAACACGGTTTTAAAAATTACAGGATATTTAAAATGTTTATACATTTGACAAGTTAATACAACACAAAAAATGAATTCTAATTGTGTAATTCACAAGGTAATCCAACAAATATTTAGAGTATTGTATCCTCAGGCATTACATGGCCTCCCTTTAAACTTCCTCAGCTCTCCCTCAGTGGGCTATAATTCCCAGTTTACTTTAAGGGAACTTCAATATTTAAGTTATGGTTGGTGTTTATGTCCCTTATACAAACATGCATTCATTTGGGGAAATCAATTATCAAACAAACATCAAAAGTAATCATTTCTACATTACTAATGTGACTTTGCCCGTTAGAGATCAGAATGGCATTACAAGATCATCAGTCACTTATTCTATAGGCCAGAGTTGATGCTATTGACATTTTGGGCTGAACAATTCTTTGTTGCGGAAGGCTGTCCTGTGCTTCATAAATGTTTCAGCAGCATCCTGGCCTCTGACCACTAGGTGCCAGGAGCACGTCTCCTGACTTACGACAACTAAAGATGTCTGTCTCCAGACATCAGCAAATGTCCCCTGGGGGGCAAAATCATTCCTGGTTGACACCTACTGATCTAAACAAGCATAGAGTGTTTGCCTGCCAAATAACAGCAACAGAAGATGGATAAATCCATGGATTCCAAAGGTCCTAGAATTAGCAAATCTTCTCTATAAAACTCCTAGCCCACATCTAGAAAATATTACAAAAAGAAGCAAAATGAAAAGAAAAACTAACAACACATGAGCTAAAATCTTTACTAGGGACAGAACACAGCATAGTGATCCAAAGCACAGGCTTGGAGCCAGAGGACTTACATTCAGAACTCACCAGCTGTCACTCACCAACTGTGTCACTCACCAGCTGTGTGACCTGGAGCAAATGACTTAGCCTCAAGTATCTCAACTTGCTCACCTCTAAAATGGCAAGGAGACAACTAATACCTACCTCCTATGGTTATTTATTTTCACTTAAGAATTAAGCGAAATAATACGTGTAAAGTGCTTAAAAGAATGCCTGGCATACAGTGAGTGCTCAGTAAGTGTTAGCTATTGTTATTTCACTAAAATTCCATATTTTCAATTTATACAAAGTGGAAATCACTTTACAGATTTCAACATACAACACTCTATTTTTAGAAAATAAAATATCATGCTATGTAACTACTTTATCTACTTGACAGAGGAATTATTTTCACCCATTTTCACCATCTCGGTAAAATAATAATGGTTATGATTATGCAATCATAAGAATGATTATGCTCTCCAATAGCCATTGGAGAAACAAGTGTACTTGTACATCACTGACAAACACAAGCTAACCCCTAAAACTGGCTCTGAGGGGAGATCACAAAGCCTACCATCAACATTAATCACCAAACATATCAGCCAGGGATATCTCAATAAAAGTAACACAGAAGTAGAGATTAGGGACAGAATTACTAACTCCGGGAGCTATGGGGGGAACTGACTTAATTTCAAGAGTTAATGTCTCTGATATGTAGGCTCAGGTGCCCACCTCAGCACTGGATATGAAGATGCCTACCACAATTAATCAGGTCCCAACAGTTCATTTCTAACTGCGGTCTCCCTGAACCTCACTGCGGGTACTTCTGTAGCGTAGCTCTCCATACAAGGCAGGTCTCTGGTAACTGCCTTCTCTGGTTCTTCAGAAAACAGCATGACCTGGCTACACATACTCCTGAAGAAGTTCAAGCGTCTTCTGGAAAAACATAAAATAGAAACTGCCAGCCGAAGTCAAAGTGAGACAATGTCTCAAGCCACACTAAAATGGACTATAAAAAATACAGAGAGGGCCTCCCTGGTGGCGCAGTGGTTGAGAGTCCGCCTGCCGATGCAGGGGATACAGGTTCGTGCCCCGGTCTGGGAGGATCCCATGTGCCGCGGAGCGGCTGGGCCCGTGAGCCATGGCCGCTGGGCCTGCGCATCCGGAGCCTGTGCTCCGCAACGGGGGAGGCCACAACAGTGAGAGGCCCGCATACCGCAAAAAGAAAAAAAAAAAAAAAAAAAAAAATACAGAGATCTAGGGCTTCCCTGGTGGCGCAGTGGTTGAGAGTCCGCCTGCCGATGTAGGGGACACGGATTCGTGCCCCGGTCCGGGAAGATCCCACAAGCCGCGGAGCGGCTGGGCCCGTGAGCGATGGCTGCTGGGCCTGCGCGTCCGGAGCCTGTGCTCCGCAACGGGAGAGGCCACAACAGTGAGAGGCCCGCGTATCACAAAAAAAAAAAAAAAAAAAAATACAGAGATCTAGAAACTACCTCTAAACGACGCCAGCACCAGACACACCTCACCATGTAGCCAACACTCTTGCCCAGGATACACGGATACACCCGTGTCTACAGCATGCAACCCTGCCATGTAGCGGACAGACACTGACCAAGCTGGGTCTTGTACAGCCTCTGCCACGGGGACAGAAAGGCCCGGAGAAGGGCGCTGAGTCGCTTAAACCCACCAGTGTGGGAAGAAGCACCACGTCCACCCATTGAGAAGGCCACCCCTATTTGCCTTGACTCTTTCTCTTCCTGTTAAACATTATCCGACTTTCACCAAAAGAATACACAACACTAACTTTCTGCAAACTCCTGCCCCTGTGGGGAACGGCATTCCTGGAGACAAAAAAGCTGGAATCAGTAACCAAGGTTCTAATTCAAATCCGGTCTAATTCAAATCCATTAACCCCTGTGATCCGTTGCCGATCTACAAAAAGAGCCTAACAGCACATTAGTCGTTTGACCAGCCAGCGTCCAGCCCTTTTTCTGGTAATAAAAGCCCACAAATTCCCTCAGAGTAGGTACCTCTCCCCGCCTCTCAGTCAGCGTGGCTCCGGTGGGCTCGACTCCGCCAAAGAGCCACGGGTGACACGTGACCAGAACTGGCCAATCCCAGTCTCACAGCCTCAAACAGCGATTGGCTCCAGGTCAGACATGTGACCCCATAAGAGCCAATGAGACATCATGAGACGTTTGCTGAGGCTTCTGGGAAAGAGACAGGCGCTCTTTCCGGCTGAATCTAAACGCTGACAGGCTACAGGGGGTGAATATGCTACAGCCAAGTTTCTAACATACAGTTCCGACAACTGAAGTCCATACAGGAAAAGGCAGAGTTGACTCGTGGGGAGAACCTGAGTCCTGATGACTTTACTTGAGCCCTGAATCCAGCTAGCTGTGCCTGACTTTGCAGTTAGGTGAGCCTAACTCAAATTTCTTTCCAGCTTAAGCCAATTTAGGTTGATATTTCAGGCAGCTGAAGCGAACTGATGTATATGTGTATATCTGATTAGTACCTCACAGGATGTGAAAAATGGAATGAACTGATAGCTGGCTTGTAAAACAGTGTATATATATACATGATTATTAAAAACACTGGTCACAGGTATTGATTAATAATAACAAGTGCCAAGAGAAAAAAGTGGGCATGGGAGAGAAATGACTTAGTGTGATATGTGGTTATTCTGACTCTTGAAAATATTCCAAAACATTTGTTTAAACAATTTTATCATAAAGCTATTTCAGCAATAAGAATAAGAATAATAACAAGAGCCATTTGCTGAATGCTTCCTGCGGGCCAGAGGCCGTTGAAATGACTATATTATGTAATCTGCTTGAGTCCTCATAATGACCTTACAAGGTGGATGTTATTATTATCATTCCCACTAACAGATAAGGAAACTGAAGCACAGACAAGTTAAGTTACTCACCCACAGTTACACTGTAAATAAAAGGCAGGATTCAAATGCAGACATTCTGATGCAGCTCGTGCTTTTAGCCATGCCACTGAATCTGAACCTACACTCAGAGTTCTAATGCTGTTCCAGTGAAGCAGAAACTCAAACTCAGGCACTCCCCAAAGCATCAAATGGGAATGTAATATACCACTATTTTAACCCTGGAAGAGTCTTAAGGACTAATTCCTACATAGTTCTGCATTATGAAAGTATACATATTTAACCACATTAGTGATTATCATTTTTTTAAAAAGTGTGAAAACCCTCACAAACCTCAACCAATTGCATCCTTTGGTTAAACAAAACTCCTAGATGTTCCCAAGACTAAGAGGTATATTAATTAGTACTACCTTTCCAGAAAATAACATTTGCACCTTCCACAAAGTCAACTTTATGAGGACATTCCCATCACTAAGTTACTTTTCACCACTTTTATAGAACAGAAACTTATTTTAAAATCTACCCATCTTAGTATAATATAAAAAAGAAAACAATTTATGAACTGGACTTTCTCAAAATTAAACCTTTTTCCTCTTTGAAAGACACTATTATGTTAGAAGGATACGAAGCCAAGCTAAAGACTGAGAAAAAAACAACGGCAAATCACATACCTGAAAAAGGATTTGTATCCAAATATATAAAGAATTCTCAAAACTCAACAGTAAGAAAACAACCCAATTAAAAGCTAGGCAAAAGATTTCAATGGCACTCCACCAAGAGGATCTAATGATGGCAAATACGCACATGAAAAGATGTCCAATGGCATTAGTCATCAGAGAAATGCAAATTAAAACCATGATAAGATACTACCACATACCTATTAGAATGGCTAAATTAAAATCACTGATAGTGTCAGTGATGTGGAATAGGTGGAATTCTCGTACATTGCTAGTGGGAGAGTATAAAATGGTACAGACACTCTGGAAAAAGGGTTGACAGTTTCTTATAAAGTTAAAAATATACTCACTATACCATCCAGCAATCCCCTCTCCCCAGAGACAGCTACCCTAGAGATAGAGAAATGAAAACTATGTTTGCACAAAAGTCTGTACACAAATGTTTACAGCAGCTCTATTCCTAAATGTTAAAAATTGGAAACAACGCAAATGTCCTTTAATGAGTGACAATGGAAAACTACTCAGTAATAAAAAGGAATAAACTTTCAATACATGCAATAACTTAGATGAATCTCAAAGACAGAGTAAAAGAACCCAGTCTCAAAAGCTTACATGTATGATTCCATGTATAGGACATTCTCAAAAAGACAAAACTATAGGGATGGAGAAAAGGTCAGTGGTTGCAGAGGTTATAGGATGGGGACAGTTAACTATAAAAGGATAGCATCAGGGAATTCTGGGGGGTGATAATATTATTCTGTATTCTGATTGTAGTGATGGTTGCACAAACTACACGTGTTAAATTAACAGGATAAAAGAAAAAAGTTAGTTTTACTGTATGATAATTTTAAGAATAAAATTTTAAAATTATGTTTAAATATGAATCTCAATGTCACAATGGACACGGTTTTTAAAAACTGGAAAGAAATAAAGAAGGATAAGTTTGTTAATAAAAGGTAAACCTGGGCTTCCCTGGTGGCGCAGTGGTTGAGAGTCTGCCTGCCGATGGGGGGGACACGGGTTCGAGACCTGGAATGGGAGGATCCCACATGCCACGGGGCAACTGGGCCCGTGAGCCACAACTACTGAGCATGCGCATCTAGAGCCTGTGCTCCGCAACAAGAGGGGCCACGGCAGTGAGAGGCCCACGCACCATGATGAGGAGTGGCCCCCGCTCGCCACAACTAGAGAAGGCCCTTGCACAGAAACGAAGACCCAACACAGACAAAAATAAATAAAAAATAAATAAAAATAAATACATTTAAAAGGAGAACCTATACATTTCCCTTTCTGCAAATGTAGGTTTTCGAGGCAAGAGTAGAGCCTCAGAAAGAATGTCTGCAAACAGAACAATCACTAGTTCACTAAGTACAAAATGTAGGATACTTTTGAAGAATCCCATCACAGCTGGATAATTGGTCCAGGACCAAAAGTAAATACTGGAAGAAAAATGAAATCAACAGTGTTCCACAGAGGTGGTAGGCAGACTGGCCTGGACTAAGACATGTTCAGTAATAGATAATAAGGGTGCTGATTTGTAAGCATCATTCTCGTCCCACTGTGGACTTCCTTCTGCGACAGTATAAGGATACCACCAGATCATCTTGAAATCAAGTCATGAAATGTACTTTTATGTTTTTAAAAATCCATTCTTGTCCTTAAATTAACTTTTCTTATTAGTTTAGTCATGGTCCTCTATTACTTCTAAAACATTAAATCTTATTTGATTAGAGACAGACTTCAAAAAATAAAAATAAACTGTGATCAAATAGCAGGAACAAAGAGTAGTAACTAAAATTTCTTCAATCTAAACGGAAGATGATTTCTGTATCTCTGTCTTTTACATTTGTCTCCATTATGGGAAAAAAATGATGTACCTTAACTTGGCTGGAATGAATCAGACTGCATTTGTAAAGGTTTCAGAAGACCAATGAGCTGTGCTAAACAGTACCACTATCCACCTGAGCAGAAATTACTATCCATAAGTTTCTTTACATAACTAACGAAACAAAAATTTAAACAAAAGAAGAACTACTAGAAAAATATTAGAGATTCATTTTTTAAGTCAATAATTTGCCTCACACATTATTATTTTCCCTGTGGAAACCCAATTATTACCCTGAAAACAAGACCACGTTAGAAAGTAAATGCATTGTGACAAAAGAAAGAAAAGGCAGATTGATACGTTATTAAAATAACTCACACGCCATACCCTGAGGAGTAAGGAAGCCATGGCAGAGCAGGCCCCTTTCTCCTCAATGGACAGCACAGCTGTGGGGAAGACACTGCAGCTAGCACAAGCGTGTCACACTTCTTCAGGGAGGAAGCAAGTTACACACCACTCTAGAGAGGGCGCCCATAAACTGACGGCCACGCTCATTACCCAACGTCCAGGCCACCCACAGGCTGACTGCAACCCAACTTTCCCACCATTCCCACACAGGCCCCAGGAACCGTCAGGCCTCTGAGGCTCTGCCAATGCCCTTCCCTCTACCCAAATATCCTTTCCCTCCTCTCTCCGGACCTCAATCCTGCCCAGCTCTAAATGAACACTTCAAGGCCTATTTCCCTAAGAATGCCTCTCTCAAAACCAAAATTACTTCCTAGACAATGATCTGCCTCTTACTCATCCATTATCTTGGATTAAATACATCATGTAAGATGCCTTATCTGACCAACACAACTATTTTATAAATAGGAGTCATGTTTTATATCATCTATGACATGACATGACAACCAATCAGCTCACTAAAACCATTCAATAAATACTCTAATTGAATTTCCCAAAGAGTTGACCTAAAATAACCTAAATGCTAAGCAGTTCAAGAACTGTCCTGAACCAAATTCACTTCTCATTTGAATGCCAATGTCATAGATAGGGATGTTGTATTGTCTTGAAATGTACTTGCCTTTATCCAAAACTAGAATCTCTGATGAATCTATGGGACACACATGTAAAATATTCTGCAAAGGAAAAAAGCTTTATTTAGTGTACTGTGCTTAATATTCAGCCAGACTTGCATTTTTCTCTAAAACTTATACAATTACTGAGTATGCAAGAAGCATTAGAAGAGAGACTAAGTCTATTGAGAAGAAAACTGGAAGCGAAGGTCAGCAATCATTTTCTACTTTGAATCATCTCTTTCATAAAGAGGTAAATTCTCCTAAATTCCAGAATGAATGGAATTCAATACAGCAAAGTAAAATGCTTTAAATACATAAAATAAATATCTTGATGGACCTTCCACCATCTGTTTTAGTAACTTAAATTATAAAAAAGAACCCTAACTTTAAGAAAAGTTATATCAAGAGCTAAAATTGAGATTGTTTTTCCATCTATTACTTTGATTTTCCTGACCCATTTTTGAGAACTGTCAGCATTCTGGATCAATAATTCCAAATTATTTCTTGAAGAGAGTGAGATTCCTCCCAAGTCATTTACTATGCTTACTAATCAATAAAGATATGAAAAAACAAAAAATCCATATTTATGAGGCAAGCAAATTATATTAAAAGACTGACTTTGAGAAAAGGTTGCTGCTTGCCAAGAAAATTTTATTATTATAAAATATTTTCTGTCATTTGTATTTCTTCATTTTCCCTTCCAGATTATCTGTGTAGCCTTGTAAACACATCATAATCCAAAGCAGTGGAGCTTTACCAATAAAATGTACATCAACGCAAGAGAGCCAACTGCCTAATTAAAACAAAAGTGTACCGGGCTTCCCTGGTGGCGCAGTGGTTGAGAGTCCACCTGCCGATGCAGGGGACACGGGTTCGTGCCCCAGTCCGGGAGGATCCCACATGCCGTGGAGCGGCTGGGCCCGTGAGCCACGGCCGTTGAGCCTGCGCGTCCGGCGCCTGTGCTCCACAACAGGAGAGGCGACAACAGTGAGAGGCCCGCGTACCGCAAAAAAATAAAAAATGGGCTTCCCTAGTGGCGCAGTGGTTGAGAGTCCGCCTGCCGATGCAGGGGACACGGGTTTGTGTCCCGGTTCAGGAAGATACCACATGCCGCAGAGTGGCTGGGCCCATGAGCCATGGCTGCTGTGCCTGCGCGTCCGGAGTCTGTGCTGCGCAACGGGAGAGGCCACAACAGTGAGAGGCCCGCGTACCGCAAAAAAAAAAAAAAAAAAAAAAAAACAGAAGGTGCAAAACTGTTTCCTATCCCAGACTCCTATCTTCCGTCTTACAATACTGTAACTGACACTTCAGAGAATCAAAGTCCACACCGTGTAGGATTTTTCCCACCAGTACAAAACACTGGCTCAAGGGCAAGTTCGAACTGGCTATTAATTCAGTTCAGCAAACATTTCCTGAGGCCAGGCCCTGTGTTAGCAGCACTAAACGCAAAGAGGAAGCATGCCATCACTGCTTTCAAAAAACTCAGACTCTAGCAGGACAGGCAAAGCACAAATGAAAAATAGCAAGAAATACCTTCCATCTGCCGAAAGGCATGAGCTGCCCTCAAAAGAAGAACACAAGTTCACTGTGCAGAGATGATAGGGAGAGCACAGGGGAGTTTATCAGAGAGAATGCACAAGAAGTCACCAAGACAAGAAAAAGCACATGATACACTCCAGGTGTGTCAGAGAAAGAGGGAAAGGAGCTAAGAATGCCCTCCAGTGCCACAGGAAGTGAGGGCTTTATTCCATAGCAATGGAGCATGATGGGAGGTGTTTAAATAAAGGAGGAACCTATCGGGCAGTGCAGTGGTTGGGACTCCGCGCTTCCTCCACGGCGGAAAGGGGCGGGGAGAGGGTTTGATCCCTAGTCGGGGAACTAAGATCCCGCAGGCGGCATGGTGTGGTCAAAAAAAAAAAAAAAAAAAAAAAAAAGAAGGAACCTATCATGTAGAAGTCCTGTGAACAACTGGTGATAAGCAGGCATTGCCATTAATAACAGACCACTAAGCAGTCCAAGTAATAGAGATTGAGAATTCAAGCGCAGCCGCTCCTGAGCTATACCACTCATAATGCAGGGAGCAGCAATCCTGGGCAAAGAAGACCTAAGATCCTCTGACCTGACAGTCACAACATTGCTCCGGCGGACCACGCTTGCAGACCTCCCACCACCATCTCTGTTGGTTCCGAGACTGCTCTTCTTGCCTCTTCCCACCCTCGCTCACTCTCCCCACTTTCTACCTCACCAAACGGCCCCAAGGTACAGGTCTCCTCCATCCTTCCAAAGCTCAATTTATGCCACTTCGCTTTTAAGAAAGACCCACGTTAGCGCCTGTTTTCCCAACCAAAAGAAATCCAAAGAGGTATCTATTTTCACAAAAAAGGGGGGAAAATGAGAACAGTGCCCGGCACGTGTTGTGCAGCAGCCCGTACAGAGGCAATTCGCACTGTGCGCTGCAAAAGCGGGTGCAAGGGGCACCACCCAGCTCCTTCCTGGGAACCACACTCAGCACCTCAGCATCAAGCCACCATAGCTTTGAACTGTCACTGAGCTTCCGTACTTTAGCTCAATTTATTTTGTGCATCCGTTAGCAAGATGTGTCCTATGGTCACTGCTTCTTCGCTTTACGCCACTTCGGCTTATGAAAGGTTTCATGGGAACGCTCTGCTTTCAGTCATTGGGGGAAACCCATACTTATTGTCCTCCCGCCTCCCTCCAGCCTACGCATCCACTCTCGGCCTGGCCTTTCCAGCTTTGAAAAGACAACCTGGCTCCGCCCTCTACCGCCTATATACTGCAGTGAAAGATGAGGGGAGAAGCTGACAGGCAGACAAAAGGCAGCAGCCATGAGTGAGGCCTGACAACAGACAACGGAAGAGTTCCAGGCCCCTTCAACTTTTGAGACGTTTGGTATAATAAAAAATGTAGAAACACCTAAGGGATGGGATGAGAAAGAGCTCAAAATGGACTTCAGTATTTGTTAGCATTTGTTAAATATGGGTGGTACATACACGGGGTACAATGTAAGATTCTCCACTTTTCTCAGTATGAAATTTTTAATTAAAAATATACCAAAACACGGTTTTAAAAATTACAGGATATTTAAAATGTTTATACATTTGACAAGTTAATACAACACAAAAAATGAATTCTAATTGTGTAATTCACAAGGTAATCCAACAAATATTTAGAGTATTGTATCCTCAGGTATTACATGGCCTCCCTTTAAACTTCCTCAGCTCTCCCTCAGTGGGCTATAATTCCCAGTTTACTTTAAGGGAACTTCAATATTTAAGTTATGGTTGGTGTTTATGTCCCTTATACAAACATGCATTCATTTGGGGAAATCAATTATCAAACAAACATCAAAAGTAATCATTTCTACATTACTAATGTGACTTTGCCCGTTAGAGATCAGAATGGCATTACAAGATCATCAGTCACTTATTCTATAGGCCAGAGTTGATGCTATTGACATTTTGGGCTGAACAATTCTTTGTTGCGGAAGGCTGTCCTGTGCTTCATAAATGTTTCAGCAGCATCCTGGCCTCTGACCACTAGGTGCCAGGAGCACGTCTCCTGACTTACGACAACTAAAGATGTCTGTCTCCAGACATCAGCAAATGTCCCCTGGGGGGCAAAATCATTCCTGGTTGACACCTACTGATCTAAACAAGCATAGAGTGTTTGCTTGCCAAATAACAGCAACAGAAGATGGATAAATCCATGGATTCCAAAGGTCCTAGAATTAGCAAATCTTCTCTATAAAACTCCTAGCCCACATCTAGAAAATATTACAAAAAGAAGCAAAATGAAAAGAAAAACTAACAACACATGAGCTAAAATCTTTACTAGGGACAGAACACAGCATAGTGATCCAAAGCACAGGCTTGGAGCCAGAGGACTTACATTCAGAACTCACCAGCTGTCACTCACCAACTGTGTCACTCACCAGCTGTGTGACCTGGAGCAAATGACTTAGCCTCAAGTATCTCAACTTGCTCACCTCTAAAATGGCAAGGAGACAACTAATACCTACCTCCTATGGTTATTTATTTTCACTTAAGAATTAAGCGAAATAATACGTGTAAAGTGCTTAAAAGAATGCCTGGCATACAGTGAGTGCTCAGTAAGTGTTAGCTATTGTTATTTCACTAAAATTCCATATTTTCAATTTATACAAAGTGGAAATCACTTTACAGATTTCAACATACAACACTCTATTTTTAGAAAATAAAATATCATGCTATGTAACTACTTTATCTACTTGACAGAGGAATTATTTTCACCCATTTTCACCATCTCGGTAAAATAATAATGGTTATGATTATGCAATCATAAGAATGATTATGCTCTCCAATAGCCATTGGAGAAACAAGTGTACTGGTACATCACTGACAAACACAAGCTAACCCCTAAAACTGGCTCTGAGGGGAGATCACAAAGCCTACCATCAACATTAATCACCAAACATATCAGCCAGGGATATCTCAATAAAAGTAACACAGAAGTAGAGATTAGGGACAGAATTACTAACTCCGGGAGCTATGGGGGGAACTGACTTAATTTCAAGAGTTAATGTCTCTGATATGTAGGCTCAGGTGCCCACCTCAGCACTGGATATGAAGATGCCTACCACAATTAATCAGGTCCCAACAGTTCATTTCTAACTGCGGTCTCCCTGAACCTCACTGCGGGTACTTCTGTAGCGTAGCTCTCCATACAAGGCAGGTCTCTGGTAACTGCCTTCTCTGGTTCTTCAGAAAACAGCATGACCTGGCTACACATACTCCTGAAGAAGTTCAAGCGTCTTCTGGAAAAACATAAAATAGAAACTGCCAGCCGAAGTCAAAGTGAGACAATGTCTCAAGCCACACTAAAATGGACTATAAAAAATACAGAGATCTAGGGCTTCCCTGGTGGCGCAGTGGTTGAGAGTCCGCCTGCCGATGTAGGGGACACGGATTCGTGCCCCGGTCCGGGAAGATCCCACAAGCCGCGGAGCGGCTGGGCCCGTGAGCGATGGCTGCTGGGCCTGCGCGTCCGGAGCCTGTGCTCCGCAACGGGAGAGGCCACAACAGTGAGAGGCCCGCGTATCACAAAAAAAAAAAAAAAAAATACAGAGATCTAGAAACTACCTCTAAACGACGCCAGCACCAGACACACCTCACCATGTAGCCAACACTCTTGCCCAGGATACACGGATACACCCGTGTCTACAGCATGCAACCCTGCCATGTAGCGGACAGACACTGACCAAGCTGGGTCTTGTACAGCCTCTGCCACGGGGACAGAAAGGCCCGGAGAAGGGCGCTGAGTCGCTTAAACCCACCAGTGTGGGAAGAAGCACCACGTCCACCCATTGAGAAGGCCACCCCTATTTGCCTTGACTCTTTCTCTTCCTGTTAAACATTATCCGACTTTCACCAAAAGAATACACAACACTAACTTTCTGCAAACTCCTGCCCCTGTGGGGAACGGCATTCCTGGAGACAAAAAAGCTGGAATCAGTAACCAAGGTTCTAATTCAAATCCGGTCTAATTCAAATCCATTAACCCCTGTGATCCGTTGCCGATCTACAACAAGAGCCTAACAGCACATTAGTCGTTTGACCAGCCAGCGTCCAGCCCTTTCTCTGGTAATAAAAGCCCACAAATTCCCTCAGAGTAGGTACCTCTCCCCGCCTCTCAGTCAGCGTGGCTCTGGTGGGCTCGACTCCGCCAAAGAGCCACGGGTGACACGTGACCAGAACTGGCCAATCCCAGTCTCACAGCCTCAAACAGCGATTGGCTCCAGGTCAGACATGTGACCCCATAAGAGCCAATGAGACATCATGAGACGTTTGCTGAGGCTTCTGGGAAAGAGACAGGCGCTCTTTCCGGCTGAATCTAAACGCTGACAGGCTACAGGGGGTGAATATGCTACAGCCAAGTTTCTAACATACAGTTCCGACAACTGAAGTCCATACAGGAAAAGGCAGAGTTGACTCGTGGGGAGAACCTGAGTCCTGATGACTTTACTTGAGCCCTGAATCCAGCTAGCTGTGCCTGACTTTGCAGTTAGGTGAGCCTAACTCAAATTTCTTTCCAGCTTAAGCCAATTTAGGTTGATATTTCAGGCAGCTGAAGCGAACTGATGTATATGTGTATATCTGATTAGTACCTCACAGGATGTGAAAAATGGAATGAACTGATAGCTGGCTTGTAAAACAGTGTATATATATACATGATTATTAAAAACACTGGTCACAGGTATTGATTAATAATAACAAGTGCAAAGAGAAAAAAGTGGGCATGGGAGAGAAATGACTTAGTGTGATATGTGGTTATTCTGACTCTTGAAAATATTCCAAAACATTTGTTTAAACAATTTTATCATAAAGCTATTTCAGCAATAAGAATAAGAATAATAACAAGAGCCATTTGCTGAATGCTTCCTGCGGGCCAGAGGCCGTTGAAATGACTATATTATGTAATCTGCTTGAGTCCTCATAATGACCTTACAAGGTGGATGTTATTATTATCATTCCCACTAACAGATAAGGAAACTGAAGCACAGACAAGTTAAGTTACTCACCCACAGTTACACTGTAAATAAAAGGCAGGAGTCAAATGCAGACATTCTGATGCAGCTCGTGCTTTTAGCCATGCCACTGAATCTGAACCTACACTCACAGTTCTAATGCTGTTCCAGTGAAGCAGAAACTCAAACTCAGGCACTCCCCAAAGCATCAAATGGGAATGTAATATACCACTATTTTAACCCTGGAAGAGTCTTAAGGACTAATTCCTACATAGTTCTGCATTATGAAAGTATACATATTTAACCACATTAGTGATCATCATTTTTTTAAAAAGTGTGAAAACCCTCACAAACCTCAACCAATTGCATCCTTTGGTTAAACAAAAGTCCTAGATGTTCCCAAGACTAAGAGGTATATTAATTAGTACTACCTTTCCAGAAAATAACATTTGCACCTTCCACAAAGTCAACTTTATGAGGACATTCCCATCACTAAGTTACTTTTCACCACTTTTATAGAACAGAAACTTATTTTAAAATCTACCCATCTTAGTATAATATAAAAAAGAAAACAATTTATGAACTGGACTTTCTCAAAATTAAACCTTTTTCCTCTTTGAAAGACACTATTATGTTAGAAGGATACGAAGCCAAGCTAAAGACTGAGAAAAAACCAACGGCAAATCACATACCTGAAAAAGGATTTGTATCCAAATATATAAAGAATTCTCAAAACTCAACAGTAAGAAAACAACCCAATTAAAAGCTAGGCAAAAGATTTCAATGGCACTCCACCAAGAGGATCTAATGATGGCAAATACGCACATGAAAAGATGTCCAATGGCATTAGTCATCAGAGAAATGCAAATTAAAACCATGATAAGATACTACCACATACCTATTAGAATGGCTAAATTAAAATCACTGATAGTGTCAGTGATGTGGAATAGGTGGAATTCTCGTACATTGCTAGTGGGAGAGTATAAAATGGTACAGACACTCTGGAAAAAGGGTTGACAGTTTCTTATAAAGTTAAAAATATACTCACTATACCATCCAGCAATCCCCTCTCCCCAGAGACAGCTACCCTAGAGATAGAGAAATGAAAACTATGTTTGCACAAAAGTCTGTACACAAATGTTTACAGCAGCTCTATTCCTAAATGTTAAAAATTGGAAACAACGCAAATGCCCTTTAATGAGTGACAATGGAAAACTACTGAGTAATAAAAAGGAATAAACTTTCAATACATGCAATAACTTAGATGAATCTCAAAGACAGAGTAAAAGAACCCAGTCTCAAAAGCTTACATGTATGATTCCATGTATAGGACATTCTCAAAAAGGCAAAACTATAGGGATGGAGAAAAGGTCAGTGGTTGCAGAGGTTATAGGATGGGGACAGTTAACTATAAAAGGATAGCATCAGGGAATTCTGGGGGGTGATAATATTATTCTGTATTCTGATTGTAGTGATGGTTGCACAAACTACACGTGTTAAATTAACAGGATAAAAGAAAAAAGTTAGTTTTACTGTATGATAATTTTAAGAATAAAATTTTAAAATTATGTTTAAATATGAATATCAATGTCACAATGGACACGGTTTTTAAAAACTGGAAAGAAATAAAGAAGGATAAGTTTGTTAATAAAAGGTAAACCTGGGCTTCCCTGGTGGCGCAGTGGTTGAGAGTCTGCCTGCCGTTGGGGGGGACACGGGTTCGAGACCTGGAATGGGAGGATCCCACATGCCACGGGGAAACTGGGCCCGTGAGCCACAACTACTGAGCATGCGCATCTAGAGCCTGTGCTCCGCAACAAGAGGGGCCACGGCAGTGAGAGGCCCACGCACCATGATGAGGAGTGGCCCCCGCTCGCCACAACTAGAGAAGGCCCTTGCACAGAAACGAAGACCCAACACAGACAAAAATAAATAAAAAATAAATAAAAATAAATACATTGAAAAGGAGAACCTATACATTTCCCTTTCTGCAAATGTAGGTTTTCGAGGCAAGAGTAGAGCCTCAGAAAGAATGTCTGCAAACAGAACAATCACTAGTTCACTAAGTACAAAATGTAGGATACTTTTGAAGAATCCCATCACAGCTAGATAATTGGTCCAGGACCAAAAGTAAATACTGGAAGAAAAATGAAATCAACAGTGTTCCACAGAGGTGGTAGGCAGACTGGCCTGGACTAAGACATCTTCAGTAATAGATAATAAGGGTGCTGATTTGTAAGCATCATTCTCGTCCCACTGTGGACTTCCTTCTGCGACAGTATAAGGATACCACCAGATCATCTTGAAATCAAGTCATGAAATGTACTTTTATGTTTTTAAAAATCCATTCTTGTCCTTAAATTAACTTTTCTTATTAGTTTAGTCATGGTCCTCTATTACTTCTAAAACATTAAATCTTATTTGATTAGAGACAGACTTCAAAAAATAAAAATAAACTGTGATCAAATAGCAGGAACAAAGAGTAGTAACTAAAATTTCTTCAATCTAAACGGAAGATGATTTCTGTATCTCTGTCTTTTACATTTGTCTCCATTAAGGGAAAAAAATGATGTACCTCATAATTAACTTGGCTGGAATGAATCAGACTGCATTTGCAAAGGTTTCAGAAGACCAATGAGCTGTGCTAAACAGTACCACTATCCACCTGAGCAGAAATTACTATCCATAAGTTTCTTTACATAACTAACGAAACAAAAATTTAAACAAAAGAAGAACTACTAGAAAAATATTAGAGATTCATTTTTTAAGTCAATAATTTGCCTCACACATTATTATTTTCCCTGTGGAAACCCAATTATTACCCTGAAAACAAGACCACGTTAGAAAGTAAATGCATTGTGACAAAAGAAAGAAAAGGCAGATTGATACATTATTAAAATAACTCACACGCCATACCCTGAGGAGTAAGGAAGCCATGGCAGAGCAGGCCCCTTTCTCCTCAATGGACAGCACAGCTGTGGGGAAGACACTGCAGCTAGCACAAGCGTGTCACACTTCCTCAGGGAGGAAGCAAGTTACACACCACTCTAGAGAGGGCGCCCATAAACTGACGGCCACGCTCATTACCCAACGTCCAGGCCACCCACAGGCTGACTGCAACCCAACTTTCCCACCATTCCCACACAGGCCCCAGGAACCGTCAGGCCTCTGAGGCTCTGCCAATGCCCTTCCCTCTACCCAAATATCCTTTCCCTCCTCTCTCCGGACCTCAATCCTGCCCAGCTCTAAATGAACACTTCAAGGCCTATTTCCCTAAGAATGCCTCTCTCAAAACCAAAATTACTTCCTAGACAATGATCTGCCTCTTACTCATCCATTATCTTGGATTAAATACATCATGTAAGATGCCTTATCTGACCAACACAACTATTTTATAAATAGGAGTCATGTTTTATATCATCTATGACATGACATGACAACCAATCAGCTCACTAAAACCATTCAATAAATACTCTAATTGAATTTCCCAAAGAGTTGACCTAAAATAACCTAAATGCTAAGCAGTTCAAGAACTGTCCTGAACCAAATTCACTTCTCATTTGAATGCCAATGTCATAGACAGGGATGTTGTATTGTCTTTAAATGTACTTGCCTTTATCCAAAACTAGAATCTCTGATGAATCTATGGGACACACATGTAAAATATTCTGCAAAGGAAAAAAGCTTTATTTAGTGTACTGTGCTTAATATTCAGCCAGACTTGCATTTTTCTCTAAAACTTATACAATTACTGAGTATGCAAGAAGCATTAGAAGAGAGACTAAGTCTATTGAGAAGAAAACTGGAAGCCAAGGTCAGCAATCACTTTCTACGTTGAATCATCTCTTTCATAAAGAGGTAAATTCTCCTAAATTCCAGAATGAATGGAATTCAAAACAGCAAAGTAAAATGCTTTAAATACATAAAATAAATATCTTGATGGACCTTCCACCATCTGTTTTAGTAACTTAAATTATAAAAAAGAACCCTAAATTTAAGAAAAGTTATATCAAGAGCTAAAATTGAGATTGTTTTTCCATCTATTACTTTGATTTTCCTGACCCATTTTTGAGAACTGTCAGCATTCTGGATCAATAATTCCAAATTATTTCTTGAAGAGAGTGAGATTCCTCCCAAGTCATTTACTATGCTTACTAATCAATAAAGATATGAAAAAACAAAAAATCCATATTTATGAGGCAAGCAAATTATATTAAAAGACTGACTTTGAGAAAAGGTTGCTGCTTGCCAAGAAAATTTTATTATTATAAAATATTTTCTGTCATTTGTATTTCTTCATTTTCCCTTCCAGATTATCTGTGTAGCCTTGTAAACACATCATAATCCAAAGCAGTGGAGCTTTACCAATAAAATGTAAATCAACACAAGAGAGCCAACTGCATAATTAAAACAAAAGCGTACCGGGCTTCCCTGGTGGCGCAGTGGTTGAGAGTCTGCCTGCCGACGCAGGGGACACGGGTTCGTGCCCCAGTCCGGGAAGATCCCACATGCCGTGGAGCGGCTGGGCCCATGAGCCATGGCCATTGAGCCTGCGCGTCCGGCGCCTGTGCTCCACAACAGGAGAGGCGACAACAGTGAGAGGCCCGCGTACCGCAAAAAAAATAAAAATTGGGCTTCCCTGGTGGCGCAGTGGTTGAGAGTCCGCCTGCCGATGCAGGGGACACGGGTTTGTGTCCCGGTTCAGGAAGATACCACATGCCGCAGAGTGGCTGGGCCCATGAGCCATGGCTGCTGTGCCTGCGCGTCCGGAGTCTGTGCTGCGCAACGGGAGAGGCCACAACAGTGAGAGGCCCGCGTACCGCAAAAAAACAAAAAAAAAAAAAAAAAAAAAAAAAAAAAACAGAAGGTGCAAAACTGTTTCCTATCCCAGACTCCTATCTTCCGTCTTACAATACTGTAACTGACACTTCAGAGAATCAAAGTCCACACCGTGTAGGATTTTTCCCACCAGTACAAAACACTGGCTCAAGGGCAAGTTCGAACTGGCTATTAATTCAGTTCAGCAAACATTTCCTGAGGCCAGGCCCTGTGTTAGCAGCACTAAACGCAAAGAGGAAGCATGCCATCACTGCTTTCAAGAAACTCAGACTCTAGCAAGACAGGCAAAGCACAAATGAAAAATAGCAAGAAATACCTTCCATCTGCCGAAAGGCATGAGCTGCCCTCAAAAGAAGAACACAAGTTCACTGTGCAGAGATGATAGGGAGAGCACAGGGGAGTTTATCAGAGAGAATGCACAAGAAGTCACCAAGACAAGAAAAAGCACATGATACACTCCAGGTGTGTCAGAGAAAGAGGGAAAGGAGCTAAGAATGCCCTCCAGTGCCACAGGAAGTGAGGGCTTTATTCCATAGCAATGGAGCATGATGGGAGGTGTTTAAATAAAGGAGGAACCTATCGGGCAGTGCAGTGGTTGGGACTCCGCGCTTCCTCCACGGCGGAAAGGGGCGGGGAGAGGGTTTGATCCCTAGTCGGGGAACTAAGATCCCGCAGGCGGCATGGTGTGGTCAAAAAAAAAAAAAAAAAAAAAAAAAAAGAAGGAACCTATCATGTAGAAGTCCTGTGAACAACTGGTGATAAGCAGGCATTGCCATTAATAACAGACCACTAAGCAGTCCAAGTAATAGAGATTGAGAATTCAAGCGCAGCCGCTCCTAAGCTATAACACTCATAATGCAGGGAGCAGCAATCCTGGGCAAAGAAGACCTAAGATCCTCTGACCTGACAGTCACAACATTGCTCCGGCGGACCACGCTTGCAGACCTCCCACCACCATCTCTGTTGGTTCCGAGACTGCTCTTCTTGCCTCTTCCCACCCTCGCTCACTCTCCCCACTTTCTACCTCACCAAACGGCCCCAAGGTACAGGTCTCCTCCATCCTTCCAAAGCTCAATTTATGCCACTTCGCTTTTAAGAAAGACCCACGTTAGCGCCTGTTTTCCCAACCAAAAGAAATCCAAAGAGGTATCTATTTTCACAAAAAAGGGGGGAAAATGAGAACAGTGCCCGGCACGTGTTGTGCAGCAGCCCGTACAGAGGCAATTCGCACTGTGCGCTGCAAAAGCGGGTGCAAGGGGCACCACCCAGCTCCTTCCTGGGAACCACACTCAGCACCTCAGCATCAAGCCACCATAGCTTTGAACTGTCACTGAGCTTCTGTACTTTAGCTCAATTTATTTTGTGCATCCGTTAGCAAGATGTGTCCTATGGTCACTGCTTCTTCGCTTTACGCCACTTCGGCTTATGAAAGGCTTCATGGGAACGCTCTGCTTTCAGTCATTGGGGGAAACCCATACTTATTGTCCTCCCGCCTCCCTCCAGCCTACGCATCCACTCTCGGCCTGGCCTTTCCAGCTTTGAAAAGACAACCTGGCTCCGCCCTCTACCGCCTATATACTGCAGTGAAAGATGAGGGGAGAAGCTGACAGGCAGACAAAAGGCAGCAGCAGTGAGTGAGGCCTGACGACAGACAACGGAAGAGTTCCAGGCCCCTTCAACTTTTGAGACGTTTGGTATAATAAAAAATGTAGAAACACCTAAGGGATGGGATGAGAAAGAGCTCAAAATGGACTTCAGTATTTGTTAGCATTTGTTAAATATGGGTGGTACATACACGGGGTACAATGTAAGATTCTCCACTTTTCTCAGTATGAAATTTTTAATTAAAAATATACCAAAACACGGTTTTAAAAATTACAGGATATTTAAAATGTTTATACATTTGACAAGTTAATACAACACAAAAAATGAATTCTAATTGTGTAATTCACAAGGTAATCCAACAAATATTTAGAGTATTGTATCCTCAGGCATTACATGGCCTCCCTTTAAACTTCCTCAGCTCTCCCTCAGTGGGCTATAATTCCCAGTTTACTTTAAGGGAACTTCAATATTTAAGTTATGGTTGGTGTTTATGTCCCTTATACAAACATGCATTCATTTGGGGAAATCAATTATCAAACAAACATCAAAACATCAAAAGTAATCATTTCTACATTACTAATGTGACTTTGCCCGTTAGAGATCAGAATGGCATTACAAGATCATCAGTCACTTATTCTATAGGCCAGAGTTGATGCTATTGACATTTTGGGCTGAACAATTCTTTGTTGCGGAAGGCTGTCCTGTGCTTCATAAATGTTTCAGCAGCATCCTGGCCTCTGACCACTAGGTGCCAGGAGCACGTCTCCTGACTTACGACAACTAAAGATGTCTGTCTCCAGACATCAGCAAATGTCCCCTGGGGGGCAAAATCATTCCTGGTTGACACCTACTGATCTAAACAAGCATAGAGTGTTTGCTTGCCAAATAACAGCAACAGAAGATGGATAAATCCATGGATTCCAAAGGTCCTAGAATTAGCAAATCTTCTCTATAAAACTCCTAGCCCACATCTAGAAAATATTACAAAAAGAAGCAAAATGAAAAGAAAAACTAACAACACATGAGCTAAAATCTTTACTAGGGACAGAACACAGCATAGTGATCCAAAGCACAGGCTTGGAGCCAGAGGACTTACATTCAGAACTCACCAGCTGTCACTCACCAACTGTGTCACTCACCAGCTGTGTGACCTGGAGCAAATGACTTAGCCTCAAGTATCTCAACTTGCTCACCTCTAAAATGGCAAGGAGACAACTAATACCTACCTCCTATGGTTATTTATTTTCACTTAAGAATTAAGCGAAATAATACGTGTAAAGTGCTTAAAAGAATGCCTGGCATACAGTGAGTGCTCAGTAAGTGTTAGCTATTGTTATTTCACTAAAATTCCATATTTTCAATTTATACAAAGTGGAAATCACTTTACAGATTTCAACATACAACACTCTAGTTTTAGAAAATAAAATATCATGCTATGTAACTACTTTATCTACTTGACAGAGGAATTATTTTCACCCATTTTCACCATCTCGGTAAAATAATAATGGTTATGATTATGCAATCATAAGAATGATTATGCTCTCCAATAGCCATTGGAGAAACAAGTGTACTTGTACATCACTGACAAACACAAGCTAACCCCTAAAACTGGCTCTGAGGGGAGATCACAAAGCCTACCATCAACATTAATCACCAAACATATCAGCCAGGGATATCTCAATAAAAGTAACACAGAAGTAGAGATTAGGGACAGAATTACTAACTCCGGGAGCTATGGGGGGAAGTGACTTAATTTCAAGAGTTAATGTCTCTGATATGTAGGCTCAGGTGCCCACCTCAGCACTGGATATGAAGATGCCTACCACAATTAATCAGGTCCCAACAGTTCATTTCTAACTGCGGTCTCCCTGAACCTCACTGCGGGTACTTCTGTAGCGTAGCTCTCCATACAAGGCAGGTCTCTGGTAACTGCCTTCTCTGGTTCTTCAGAAAACAGCATGACCTGGCTACACATACTCCTGAAGAAGTTCAAGCGTCTTCTGGAAAAACATAAAATAGAAACTGCCAGCCGAAGTCAAAGTGAGACAATGTCTCAAGCCACACTAAAATGGACTATAAAAAATACAGAGATCTAGAAACTACCTCTAAACGACGCCAGCACCAGACACACCTCACCATGTAGCCAACACTCTTGCCCAGGATACACGGATACACCCGTGTCTACAGCATGCAACCCTGCCATGTAGCAGACAGACACTGACCAAGCTGGGTCTTGTACAGCCTCTGCCACGGGGACAGAAAGGCCCGGAGAAGGGCGCTGAGTCGCTTAAACCCACCAGTGTGGGAAGAAGCACCACGTCCACCCATTGAGAAGGCCACCCCTATTTGCCTTGACTCTTTCTCTTCCTGTTAAACATTATCCGACTTTCACCAAAAGAATACACAACACTAACTTTCTGCAAACTCCTGCCCCTGTGGGGAACGGCATTCCTGGAGACAAAAAAGCTGGAATCAGTAACCAAGGTTCTAATTCAAATCCGGTCTAATTCAAATCCATTAACCCCTGTGATCCGTTGCCGATCTACAAAAAGAGCCTAACAGCACATTAGTCGTTTGACCAGCCAGCGTCCAGCCCTTTTTCTGGTAATAAAAGCCCACAAAGTCCCTCAGAGTAGGTACCTCTCCCCGCCTCTCAGTCAGCGTGGCTCCGGTGGGCTCGACTCCGCCAAAGAGCCACGGGTGACACGTGACCAGAACTGGCCAATCCCAGTCTCACAGCCTCAAACAGCGATTGGCTCCAGGTCAGACATGTGACCCCATAAGAGCCAATGAGACATCATGAGACTTTTGCTGAGGCTTCTGGGAAAGAGACAGGCGCTCTTTCCGGCTGAATCTAAACGCTGACAGGCTACAGGGGGTGAATATGCTACAGCCAAGTTTCTAACATACAGTTCCGACAACTGAAGTCCATACAGGAAAAGGCAGAGTTGACTCGTGGGGAGAACCTGAGTCCTGATGACTTTACTTGAGCCCTGAATCCAGCTAGCTGTGCCTGACTTTGCAGTTAGGTGAGCCTAACTCAAATTTCTTTCCAGCTTAAGCCAATTTAGGTTGATATTTCAGGCAGCTGAAGCGAACTGATGTATATGTGTATATCTGATTAGTACCTCACAGGATGTGAAAAATGGAATGAACTGATAGCTGGCTTGTAAAACAGTGTATATATATACATGATTATTAAAAACACTGGTCACAGGTATTGATTAATAATAACAAGTGCAAAGAGAAAAAAGTGGGCATGGGAGAGAAATGACTTAGTGTGATATGTGGTTATTCTGACTCTTGAAAATATTCCAAAACATTTGTTTAAACAATTTTATCATAAAGCTATTTCAGCAATAAGAATAAGAATAATAACAAGAGCCATTTGCTGAATGCTTCCTGCGGGCCAGAGGCCGTTGAAATGACTATATTATGTAATCTGCTTGAGTCCTCATAATGACCTTACAAGGTGGATGTTATTATTATCATTCCCACTAACAGATAAGGAAACTGAAGCACAGACAAGTTAAGTTACTCACCCACAGTTACACTGTAAATAAAAGGCAGGAGTCAAATGCAGACATTCTGATGCAGCTCGTGCTTTTAGCCATGCCACTGAATCTGAACCTACACTCACAGTTCTAATGCTGTTCCAGTGAAGCAGAAACTCAAACTCAGGCACTCCCCAAAGCATCAAATGGGAATGTAATATACCACTATTTTAACCCTGGAAGAGTCTTAAGGACTAATTCCTACATAGTTCTGCATTATGAAAGTATACATATTTAACCACATTAGTGATCATCATTTTTTTAAAAAGTGTGAAAACCCTCACAAACCTCAACCAATTGCATCCTTTGGTTAAACAAAAGTCCTAGATGTTCCCAAGACTAAGAGGTATATTAATTAGTACTACCTTTCCAGAAAATAACATTTGCACCTTCCACAAAGTCAACTTTATGAGGACATTCCCATCACTAAGTTACTTTTCACCACTTTTATAGAACAGAAACTTATTTTAAAATCTACCCATCTTAGTATAATATAAAAAAGAAAACAATTTATGAACTGGACTTTCTCAAAATTAAACCTTTTTCCTCTTTGAAAGACACTATTATGTTAGAAGGATACGAAGCCAAGCTAAAGACTGAGAAAAAACCAACGGCAAATCACATACCTGAAAAAGGATTTGTATCCAAATATATAAAGAATTCTCAAAACTCAACAGTAAGAAAACAACCCAATTAAAAGCTAGGCAAAAGATTTCAATGGCACTCCACCAAGAGGATCTAATGATGGCAAATACGCACATGAAAAGATGTCCAATGGCATTAGTCATCAGAGAAATGCAAATTAAAACCATGATAAGATACTACCACATACCTATTAGAATGGCTAAATTAAAATCACTGATAGTGTCAGTGATGTGGAATAGGTGGAATTCTCGTACATTGCTAGTGGGAGAGTATAAAATGGTACAGACACTCTGGAAAAAGGGTTGACAGTTTCTTATAAAGTTAAAAATATACTCACTATACCATCCAGCAATCCCCTCTCCCCAGAGACAGCTACCCTAGAGATAGAGAAATGAAAACTATGTTTGCACAAAAGTCTGTACACAAATGTTTACAGCAGCTCTATTCCTAAATGTTAAAAATTGGAAACAACGCAAATGCCCTTTAATGAGTGACAATGGAAAACTACTGAGTAATAAAAAGGAATAAACTTTCAATACATGCAATAACTTAGATGAATCTCAAAGACAGAGTAAAAGAACCCAGTCTCAAAAGCTTACATGTATGATTCCATGTATAGGGCATTCTCAAAAAGGCAAAACTATAGGGATGGAGAAAAGGTCAGTGGTTGCAGAGGTTATAGGATGGGGACAGTTAACTATAAAAGGATAGCATCAGGGAATTCTGGGGGGTGATAATATTATTCTGTATTCTGATTGTAGTGATGGTTGCACAAACTACACGTGTTAAATTAACAGGATAAAAGAAAAAAGTTAGTTTTACTGTATGATAATTTTAAGAATAAAATTTTAAAATTATGTTTAAATATGAATCTCAATGTCACAATGGACACGGTTTTTAAAAACTGGAAAGAAATAAAGAAGGATAAGTTTGTTAATAAAAGGTAAACCTGGGCTTCCCTGGTGGCGCAGTGGTTGAGAGTCTGCCTGCCGATGGGGGGGACACGGGTTCGAGACCTGGAATGGGAGGATCCCACATGCCACGGGGCAACTGGGCCCGTGAGCCACAACTACTGAGCATGCGCATCTAGAGCCTGTGCTCCGCAACAAGAGGGGCCACGGCAGTGAGAGGCCCACGCACCATGATGAGGAGTGGCCCCCGCTCGGCACAACTAGAGAAGGCCCTTGCACAGAAACGAAGACCCAACACAGACAAAAATAAATAAAAAATAAATAAAAATAAATACATTGAAAAGGAGAACCTATACATTTCCCTTTCTGCAAATGTAGGTTTTCGAGGCAAGAGTAGAGCCTCAGAAAGAATGTCTGCAAACAGAACAATCACTAGTTCACTAAGTACAAAATGTAGGATACTTTTGAAGAATCCCATCACAGCTAGATAATTGGTCCAGGACCAAAAGTAAATACTGGAAGAAAAATGAAATCAACAGTGTTCCACAGAGGTGGTAGGCAGACTGGCCTGGACTAAGACATCTTCAGTAATAGATAATAAGGGTGCTGATTTGTAAGCATCATTCTCGTCCCACTGTGGACTTCCTTCTGCGACAGTATAAGGATACCACCAGATCATCTTGAAATCAAGTCATGAAATGTACTTTTATGTTTTTAAAAATCCATTCTTGTCCTTAAATTAACTTTTCTTATTAGTTTAGTCATGGTCCTCTATTACTTCTAAAACATTAAATCTTATTTGATTAGAGACAGACTTCAAAAAATAAAAATAAACTGTGATCAAATAGCAGGAACAAAGAGTAGTAACTAAAATTTCTTCAATCTAAACTGAAGATGATTTCTGTATCTCTGTCTTTTACATTTGTCTCCATTAAGGGAAAAAAATGATGTACCTCATAATTAACTTGGCTGGAATGAATCAGACTGCATTTGCAAAGGTTTCAGAAGACCAATGAGCTGTGCTAAACAGTACCACTATCCACCTGAGCAGAAATTACTATCCATAAGTTTCTTTACATAACTAACGAAACAAAAATTTAAACAAAAGAAGAACTACTAGAAAAATATTAGAGATTCATTTTTTAAGTCAATAATTTGCCTCACACATTATTATTTTCCCTGTGGAAACCCAATTATTACCCTGAAAACAAGACCACGTTAGAAAGTAAATGCATTGTGACAAAAGAAAGAAAAGGCAGATTGATACATTATTAAAATAACTCACACGCCATACCCTGAGGAGTAAGGAAGCCATGGCAGAGCAGGCCCCTTTCTCCTCAATGGACAGCACAGCTGTGGGGAAGACACTGCAGCTAGCACAAGCGTGTCACACTTCCTCAGGGAGGAAGCAAGTTACACACCACTCTAGAGAGGGCGCCCATAAACTGACGGCCACGCTCATTACCCAACGTCCAGGCCACCCACAGGCTGACTGCAACCCAACTTTCCCACCATTCCCACACAGGCCCCAGGAACCGTCAGGCCTCTGAGGCTCTGCCAATGCCCTTCCCTCTACCCAAATATCCTTTCCCTCCTCTCTCCGGACCTCAATCCTGCCCAGCTCTAAATGAACACTTCAAGGCCTATTTCCCTAAGAATGCCTCTCTCAAAACCAAAATTACTTCCTAGACAATGATCTGCCTCTTACTCATCCATTATCTTGGATTAAATACATCATGTAAGATGCCTTATCTGACCAACACAACTATTTTATAAATAGGAGTCATGTTTTATATCATCTATGACATGACATGACAACCAATCAGCTCACTAAAACCATTCAATAAATACTCTAATTGAATTTCCCAAAGAGTTGACCTAAAATAACCTAAATGCTAAGCAGTTCAAGAACTGTCCTGAACCAAATTCACTTCTCATTTGAATGCCAATGTCATAGACAGGGATGTTGTATTGTCTTTAAATGTACTTGCCTTTATCCAAAACTAGAATCTCTGATGAATCTATGGGACACACATGTAAAATATTCTGCAAAGGAAAAAAGCTTTATTTAGTGTACTGTGCTTAATATTCAGCCAGACTTGCATTTTTCTCTAAAACTTATACAATTACTGAGTATGCAAGAAGCATTAGAAGAGAGACTAAGTCTATTGAGAAGAAAACTGGAAGCCAAGGTCAGCAATCACTTTCTACGTTGAATCATCTCTTTCATAAAGAGGTAAATTCTCCTAAATTCCAGAATGAATGGAATTCAAAACAGCAAAGTAAAATGCTTTAAATACATAAAATAAATATCTTGATGGACCTTCCACCATCTGTTTTAGTAACTTAAATTATAAAAAAGAACCCTAAATTTAAGAAAAGTTATATCAAGAGCTAAAATTGAGATTGTTTTTCCATCTATTACTTTGATTTTCCTGACCCATTTTTGAGAACTGTCAGCATTCTGGATCAATAATTCCAAATTATTTCTTGAAGAGAGTGAGATTCCTCCCAAGTCATTTAATATGCTTACTAATCAATAAAGATATGAAAAAACAAAAAATCCATATTTATGAGGCAAGCAAATTATATTAAAAGACTGACTTTGAGAAAAGGTTGCTGCTTGCCAAGAAAATTTTATTATTATAAAATATTTTCTGTCATTTGTATTTCTTCATTTTCCCTTCCAGATTATCTGTGTAGCCTTGTAAACACATCATAATCCAAAGCAGTGGAGCTTTACCAATAAAATGTAAATCAACACAAGAGAGCCAACTGCATAATTAAAACAAAAGCGTACCGGGCTTCCCTGGTGGCGCAGTGGTTGAGAGTCTGCCTGCCGACGCAGGGGACACGGGTTCGTGCCCCAGTCCGGGAAGATCCCACATGCCGTGGAGCGGCTGGGCCCGTGAGCCATGGCCATTGAGCCTGCGCGTCCGGCGCCTGTGCTCCACAACAGGAGAGGCGACAACAGTGAGAGGCCCGCGTACCGCAAAAAAAATAAAAATTGGGCTTCCCTGGTGGTGCAGTGGTTGAGAGTCCGCCTGCCGATGCAGGGGACACGGGTTTGTGTCCCGGTTCAGGAAGATACCACATGCCGCAGAGTGGCTGGGCCCATGAGCCATGGCTGCTGTGCCTGCGCGTCCGGAGTCTGTGCTGCGCAACGGGAGAGGCCACAACAGTGAGAGGCCCGCGTACCGCAAAAAAAAAAAAAAAAAAAAAAAAAAAAAAAAAACAGAAGGTGCAAAACTGTTTCCTATCCCAGACTCCTATCTTCCGTCTTACAATACTGTAACTGACACTTCAGAGAATCAAAGTCCACACCGTGTAGGATTTTTCCCACCAGTACAAAACACTGGCTCAAGGGCAAGTTCGAACTGGCTATTAATTCAGTTCAGCAAACATTTCCTGAGGCCAGGCCCTGTGTTAGCAGCACTAAACGCAAAGAGGAAGCATGCCATCACTGCTTTCAAGAAACTCAGACTCTAGCAAGACAGGCAAAGCACAAATGAAAAATAGCAAGAAATACCTTCCATCTGCCGAAAGGCATGAGCTGCCCTCAAAAGAAGAACACAAGTTCACTGTGCAGAGATGATAGGGAGAGCACAGGGGAGTTTATCAGAGAGAATGCACAAGAAGTCACCAAGACAAGAAAAAGCACATGATACACTCCAGGTGTGTCAGAGAAAGAGGGAAAGGAGCTAAGAATGCCCTCCAGTGCCACAGGAAGTGAGGGCTTTATTCCATAGCAATGGAGCATGATGGGAGGTGTTTAAATAAAGGAGGAACCTATCGGGCAGTGCAGTGGTTGGGACTCCGCGCTTCCTCCACGGCGGAAAGGGGCGGGGAGAGGGTTTGATCCCTAGTCGGGGAACTAAGATCCCGCAGGCGGCATGGTGTGGTCAAAAAAAAAAAAAAAAAAAAAAAAAGAAGGAACCTATCATGTAGAAGTCCTGTGAACAACTGGTGATAAGCAGGCATTGCCATTAATAACAGACCACTAAGCAGTCCAAGTAATAGAGATTGAGAATTCAAGCGCAGCCGCTCCTGAGCTATACCACTCATAATGCAGGGAGCAGCAATCCTGGGCAAAGAAGACCTAAGATCCTCTGACCTGACAGTCACAACATTGCTCCGGCGGACCACGCTTGCAGACCTCCCACCACCATCTCTGTTGGTTCCGAGACTGCTCTTCTTGCCTCTTCCCACCCTCGCTCACTCTCCCCACTTTCTACCTCACCAAACGGCCCCAAGGTACAGGTCTCCTCCATCCTTCCAAAGCTCAATTTATGCCACTTCGCTTTTAAGAAAGACCCACGTTAGCGCCTGTTTTCCCAACCAAAAGAAATCCAAAGAGGTATCTATTTTCACAAAAAAGGGGGGAAAATGAGAACAGTGCCCGGCACGTGTTGTGCAGCAGCCCGTACAGAGGCAATTCGCACTGTGCGCTGCAAAAGCGGGTGCAAGGGGCACCACCCAGCTCCTTCCTGGGAACCACACTCAGCACCTCAGCATCAAGCCACCATAGCTTTGAACTGTCACTGAGCTTCTGTACTTTAGCTCAATTTATTCTGTGCATCCGTTAGCAAGATGTGTCCTATGGTCACTGCTTCTTCGCTTTACGCCACTTCGGCTTATGAAAGGCTTCATGGGAACGCTCTGCTTTCAGTCATTGGGGGAAACCCATACTTATTGTCCTCCCGCCTCCCTCCAGCCTACGCATCCACTCTCGGCCTGGCCTTTCCAGCTTTGAAAAGACAACCTGGCTCCGCCCTCCACCGCCTATATACTGCAGTGAAAGATGAGGGGAGAAGCTGACAGGCAGACAAAAGGCAGCAGCAGTGAGTGAGGCCTGACGACAGACAACGGAAGAGTTCCAGGCCCCTTCAACTTTTGAGACGTTTGGTATAATAAAAAATGTAGAAACACCTAAGGGATGGGATGAGAAAGAGCTCAAAATGGACTTCAGTATTTGTTAGCATTTGTTAAATATGGGTGGTACATACACGGGGTACAATGTAAGATTCTCCACTTTTCTCAGTATGAAATTTTTAATTAAAAATATACCAAAACACGGTTTTAAAAATTACAGGATATTTAAAATGTTTATACATTTGACAAGTTAATACAACACAAAAAATGAAATCTAATTGTGTAATTCACAAGGTAATCCAACAAATATTTAGAGTATTGTATCCTCAGGCATTACATGGCCTCCCTTTAAACTTCCTCAGCTCTCCCTCAGTGGGCTATAATTCCCAGTTTACTTTAAGGGAACTTCAATATTTAAGTTATGGTTGGTGTTTATGTCCCTTATACAAACATGCATTCATTTGGGGAAATCAATTATCAAACAAACATCAAAACATCAAAAGTAATCATTTCTACATTACTAATGTGACTTTGCCCGTTAGAGATCAGAATGGCATTACAAGATCATCAGTCACTTATTCTATAGGCCAGAGTTGATGCTATTGACATTTTGGGCTGAACAATTCTTTGTTGCGGAAGGCTGTCCTGTGCTTCATAAATGTTTCAGCAGCATCCTGGCCTCTGACCACTAGGTGCCAGGAGCACGTCTCCTGACTTACGACAACTAAAGATGTCTGTCTCCAGACATCAGCAAATGTCCCCTGGGGGGCAAAATCATTCCTGGTTGACACCTACTGATCTAAACAAGCATAGAGTGTTTGCTTGCCAAATAACAGCAACAGAAGATGGATAAATCCATGGATTCCAAAGGTCCTAGAATTAGCAAATCTTCTCTATAAAACTCCTAGCCCACATCTAGAAAATATTACAAAAAGAAGCAAAATGAAAAGAAAAACTAACAACACATGAGCTAAAATCTTTACTAGGGACAGAACACAGCATAGTGATCCAAAGCACAGGCTTGGAGCCAGAGGACTTACATTCAGAACTCACCAGCTGTCACTCACCAACTGTGTCACTCACCAGCTGTGTGACCTGGAGCAAATGACTTAGCCTCAAGTATCTCAACTTGCTCACCTCTAAAATGGCAAGGAGACAACTAATACCTACCTCCTATGGTTATTTATTTTCACTTAAGAATTAAGCGAAATAATACGTGTAAAGTGCTTAAAAGAATGCCTGGCATACAGTGAGTGCTCAGTAAGTGTTAGCTATTGTTATTTCACTAAAATTCCATATTTTCAATTTATACAAAGTGGAAATCACTTTACAGATTTCAACATACAACACTCTAGTTTTAGAAAATAAAATATCATGCTATGTAACTACTTTATCTACTTGACAGAGGAATTATTTTCACCCATTTTCACCATCTCGGTAAAATAATAATGGTTATGATTATGCAATCATAAGAATGATTATGCTCTCCAATAGCCATTGGAGAAACAAGTGTACTTGTACATCACTGACAAACACAAGCTAACCCCTAAAACTGGCTCTGAGGGGAGATCACAAAGCCTACCATCAACATTAATCACCAAACATATCAGCCAGGGATATCTCAATAAAAGTAACACAGAAGTAGAGATTAGGGACAGAATTACTAACTCCGGGAGCTATGGGGGGAAGTGACTTAATTTCAAGAGTTAATGTCTCTGATATGTAGGCTCAGGTGCCCACCTCAGCACTGGATATGAAGATGCCTACCACAATTAATCAGGTCCCAACAGTTCATTTCTAACTGCGGTCTCCCTGAACCTCACTGCGGGTACTTCTGTAGCGTAGCTCTCCATACAAGGCAGGTCTCTGGTAACTGCCTTCTCTGGTTCTTCAGAAAACAGCATGACCTGGCTACACATACTCCTGAAGAAGTTCAAGCGTCTTCTGGAAAAACATAAAATAGAAACTGCCAGCCGAAGTCAAAGTGAGACAATGTCTCAAGCCACACTAAAATGGACTATAAAAAATACAGAGATCTAGAAACTACCTCTAAACGACGCCAGCACCAGACACACCTCACCATGTAGCCAACACTCTTGGCCGGGATACACGGATACACCCGTGTCTACAGCATGCAACCCTGCCATGTAGCAGACAGACACTGACCAAGCTGGGTCTTGTACAGCCTCTGCCACGGGGACAGAAAGGCCCGGAGAAGGGCGCTGAGTCGCTTAAACCCACCAGTGTGGGAAGAAGCACCACGTCCACCCATTGAGAAGGCCACCCCTATTTGCCTTGACTCTTTCTCTTCCTGTTAAACATTATCCGACTTTCACCAAAAGAATACACAACACTAACTTTCTGAAAACTCCTGCCCCTGTGGGGAACGGCATTCCTGGAGACAAAAAAGCTGGAATCAGTAACCAAGGTTCTAATTCAAATCCGGTCTAATTCAAATCCATTAACCCCTGTGATCCGTTGCCGATCTACAAAAAGAGCCTAACAGCACATTAGTCGTTTGACCAGCCAGCGTCCAGCCCTTTTTCTGGTAATAAAAGCCCACAAAGTCCCTCAGAGTAGGTACCTCTCCCCGCCTCTCAGTCAGCGTGGCTCCGGTGGGCTCGACTCCGCCAAAGAGCCACGGGTGACACGTGACCAGAACTGGCCAATCCCAGTCTCACAGCCTCAAACAGCGATTGGCTCCAGGTCAGACATGTGACCCCATAAGAGCCAATGAGACATCATGAGACTTTTGCTGAGGCTTCTGGGAAAGAGACAGGCGCTCTTTCCGGCTGAATCTAAACGCTGACAGGCTACAGGGGGTGAATATGCTACAGCCAAGTTTCTAACATACAGTTCCGACAACTGAAGTCCATACAGGAAAAGGCAGAGTTGACTCGTGGGGAGAACCTGAGTCCTGATGACTTTACTTGAGCCCTGAATCCAGCTAGCTGTGCCTGACTTTGCAGTTAGGTGAGCCTAACTCAAATTTCTTTCCAGCTTAAGCCAATTTAGGTTGATATTTCAGGCAGCTGAAGCGAACTGATGTATATGTGTATATCTGATTAGTACCTCACAGGATGTGAAAAATGGAATGAACTGATAGCTGGCTTGTAAAACAGTGTATATATATACATGATTATTAAAAACACTGGTCACAGGTATTGATTAATAATAACAAGTGCAAAGAGAAAAAAGTGGGCATGGGAGAGAAATGACTTAGTGTGATATGTGGTTATTCTGACTCTTGAAAATATTCCAAAACATTTGTTTAAACAATTTTATCATAAAGCTATTTCAGCAATAAGAATAAGAATAATAACAAGAGCCATTTGCTGAATGCTTCCTGCGGGCCAGAGGCCGTTGAAATGACTATATTATGTAATCTGCTTGAGTCCTCATAATGACCTTACAAGGTGGATGTTATTATTATCATTCCCACTAACAGATAAGGAAACTGAAGCACAGACAAGTTAAGTTACTCACCCACAGTTACACTGTAAATAAAAGGCAGGAGTCAAATGCAGACATTCTGATGCAGCTCGTGCTTTTAGCCATGCCACTGAATCTGAACCTACACTCACAGTTCTAATGCTGTTCCAGTGAAGCAGAAACTCAAACTCAGGCACTCCCCAAAGCATCAAATGGGAATGTAATATACCACTATTTTAACCCTGGAAGAGTCTTAAGGACTAATTCCTACATAGTTCTGCATTATGAAAGTATACATATTTAACCACATTAGTGATCATCATTTTTTTAAAAAGTGTGAAAACCCTCACAAACCTCAACCAATTGCATCCTTTGGTTAAACAAAAGTCCTAGATGTTCCCAAGACTAAGAGGTATATTAATTAGTACTACCTTTCCAGAAAATAACATTTGCACCTTCCACAAAGTCAACTTTATGAGGACATTCCCATCACTAAGTTACTTTTCACCACTTTTATAGAACAGAAACTTATTTTAAAATCTACCCATCTTAGTATAATATAAAAAAGAAAACAATTTATGAACTGGACTTTCTCAAAATTAAACCTTTTTCCTCTTTGAAAGACACTATTATGTTAGAAGGATACGAAGCCAAGCTAAAGACTGAGAAAAAACCAACGGCAAATCACATACCTGAAAAAGGATTTGTATCCAAATATATAAAGAATTCTCAAAACTCAACAGTAAGAAAACAACCCAATTAAAAGCTAGGCAAAAGATTTCAATGGCACTCCACCAAGAGGATCTAATGATGGCAAATACGCACATGAAAAGATGTCCAATGGCATTAGTCATCAGAGAAATGCAAATTAAAACCATGATAAGATACTACCACATACCTATTAGAATGGCTAAATTAAAATCACTGATAGTGTCAGTGATGTGGAATAGGTGGAATTCTCGTACATTGCTAGTGGGAGAGTATAAAATGGTACAGACACTCTGGAAAAAGGGTTGACAGTTTCTTATAAAGTTAAAAATATACTCACTATACCATCCAGCAATCCCCTCTCCCCAGAGACAGCTACCCTAGAGATAGAGAAATGAAAACTATGTTTGCACAAAAGTCTGTACACAAATGTTTACAGCAGCTCTATTCCTAAATGTTAAAAATTGGAAACAACGCAAATGCCCTTTAATGAGTGACAATGGAAAACTACTGAGTAATAAAAAGGAATAAACTTTCAATACATGCAATAACTTAGATGAATCTCAAAGACAGAGTAAAAGAACCCAGTCTCAAAAGCTTACATGTATGATTCCATGTATAGGGCATTCTCAAAAAGGCAAAACTATAGGGATGGAGAAAAGGTCAGTGGTTGCAGAGGTTATAGGATGGGGACAGTTAACTATAAAAGGATAGCATCAGGGAATTCTGGGGGGTGATAATATTATTCTGTATTCTGATTGTAGTGATGGTTGCACAAACTACACGTGTTAAATTAACAGGATAAAAGAAAAAAGTTAGTTTTACTGTATGATAATTTTAAGAATAAAATTTTAAAATTATGTTTAAATATGAATCTCAATGTCACAATGCACACGGTTTTTAAAAACTGGAAAGAAATAAAGAAGGATAAGTTTGTTAATAAAAGGTAAACCTGGGCTTCCCTGGTGGCGCAGTGGTTGAGAGTCTGCCTGCCGATGGGGGGGACACGGGTTCGAGACCTGGAATGGGAGGATCCCACATGCCACGGGGCAACTGGGCCCGTGAGCCACAACTACTGAGCATGCGCATCTAGAGCCTGTGCTCCGCAACAAGAGGGGCCACGGCAGTGAGAGGCCCACGCACCATGATGAGGAGTGGCCCCCGCTCGCCACAACTAGAGAAGGCCATTGCACAGAAACGAAGACCCAACACAGACAAAAATAAATAAAAAATAAATAAAAATAAATACATTGAAAAGGAGAACCTATACATTTCCCTTTCTGCAAATGTAGGTTTTCGAGGCAAGAGTAGAGCCTCAGAAAGAATGTCTGCAAACAGAACAATCACTAGTTCACTAAGTACAAAATGTAGGATACTTTTGAAGAATCCCATCACAGCTAGATAATTGGTCCAGGACCAAAAGTAAATACTGGAAGAAAACTGAAATCAACAGTGTTCCACAGAGGTGGTAGGCAGACTGGCCTGGACTAAGACATCTTCAGTAATAGATAATAAGGGTGCTGATTTGTAAGCATCATTCTCGTCCCACTGTGGACTTCCTTCTGCGACAGTATAAGGATACCACCAGATCATCTTGAAATCAAGTCATGAAATGTACTTTTATGTTTTTAAAAATCCATTCTTGTCCTTAAATTAACTTTTCTTATTAGTTTAGTCATGGTCCTCTATTACTTCTAAAACATTAAATCTTATTTGATTAGAGACAGACTTCAAAAAATAAAAATAAACTGTGATCAAATAGCAGGAACAAAGAGTAGTAACTAAAATTTCTTCAATCTAAACGGAAGATGATTTCTGTATCTCTGTCTTTTACATTTGTCTCCATTAAGGGAAAAAAATGATGTACCTCATAATTAACTTGGCTGGAATGAATCAGACTGCATTTGTAAAGGTTTCAGAAGACCAATGAGCTGTGCTAAACAGTACCACTATCCACCTGAGCAGAAATTACTATCCATAAGTTTCTTTACATAACTAACGAAACAAAAATTTAAACAAAAGAAGAACTACTAGAAAAATATTAGAGATTCATTTTTTAAGTCAATAATTTGCCTCACACATTATTATTTTCCCTGTGGAAACCCAATTATTACCCTGAAAACAAGACCACGTTAGAAAGTAAATGCATTGTGACAAAAGAAAGAAAAGGCAGATTGATACGTTATTAAAATAACTCACACGCCATACCCTGAGGAGTAAGGAAGCCATGGCAGAGCAGGCCCCTTTCTCCTCAATGGACAGCACAGCTGTGGGGAAGACACTGCAGCTAGCACAAGCGTGTCACACTTCTTCAGGGAGGAAGCAAGTTACACACCACTCTAGAGAGGGCGCCCATAAACTGACGGCCACGCTCATTACCCAACGTCCAGGCCACCCACAGGCTGACTGCAACCCAACTTTCCCACCATTCCCACACAGGCCCCAGGAACCGTCAGGCCTCTGAGGCTCTGCCAATGCCCTTCCCTCTACCCAAATATCCTTTCCCTCCTCTCTCCGGACCTCAATCCTGCCCAGCTCTAAATGAACACTTCAAGGCCTATTTCCCTAAGAATGCCTCTCTCAAAACCAAAATTACTTCCTAGACAATGATCTGCCTCTTACTCATCCATTATCTTGGATTAAATACATCATGTAAGATGCCTTATCTGACCAACACAACTATTTTATAAATAGGAGTCATGTTTTATATCATCTATGACATGACATGACAACCAATCAGCTCACTAAAACCATTCAATAAATACTCTAATTGAATTTCCCAAAGAGTTGACCTAAAATAACCTAAATGCTAAGCAGTTCAAGAACTGTCCTGAACCAAATTCACTTCTCATTTGAATGCCAATGTCCTAGATAGGGATGTTGTATTGTCTTGAAATGTACTTGCCTTTATCCAAAACTAGAATCTCTGATGAATCTATGGGACACACATGTAAAATATTCTGCAAAGGAAAAAAGCTTTATTTAGTGTACTGTGCTTAATATTCAGCCAGACTTGCATTTTTCTCTAAAACTTATACAATTACTGAGTATGCAAGAAGCATTAGAAGAGAGACTAAGTCTATTGAGAAGAAAACTGGAAGCGAAGGTCAGCAATCATTTTCTACTTTGAATCATCTCTTTCATAAAGAGGTAAATTCTCCTAAATTCCAGAATGAATGGAATTCAATACAGCAAAGTAAAATGCTTTAAATACATAAAATAAATATCTTGATGGACCTTCCACCATCTGTTTTAGTAACTTAAATTATAAAAAAGAACCCTAACTTTAAGAAAAGTTATATCAAGAGCTAAAATTGAGATTGTTTTTCCATCTATTACTTTGATTTTCCTGACCCATTTTTGAGAACTGTCAGCATTCTGGATCAATAATTCCAAATTATTTCTTGAAGAGAGTGAGATTCCTCCCAAGTCATTTACTATGCTTACTAATCAATAAAGATATGAAAAAACAAAAAATCCATATTTATGAGGCAAGCAAATTATATTAAAAGACTGACTTTGAGAAAAGGTTGCTGCTTGCCAAGAAAATTTTATTATTATAAAATATTTTCTGTCATTTGTATTTCTTCATTTTCCCTTCCAGATTATCTGTGTAGCCTTGTAAACACATCATAATCCAAAGCAGTGGAGCTTTACCAATAAAATGTAAATCAACACAAGAGAGCCAACTGCATAATTAAAACAAAAGCGTACCGGGCTTCCCTGGTGGCGCAGTGGTTGAGAGTCTGCCTGCCGACGCAGGGGACACGGGTTCGTGCCCCAGTCCGGGAAGATCCCACATGCCGTGGAGCGGCTGGGCCCATGAGCCATGGCCATTGAGCCTGCGCGTCCGGCGCCTGTGCTCCACAACAGGAGAGGCGACAACAGTGAGAGGCCCGCGTACCGCAAAAAAATAAAAAATGGGCTTCCCTGGTGGCGCAGTGGTTGAGAGTCCGCCTGCCGATGCAGGGGACACGGGTTTGTGTCCCGGTTCAGGAAGATACCACATGCCGCAGAGTGGCTGGGCCCATGAGCCATGGCTGCTGTGCCTGCGCGTCCGGAGTCTGTGCTGCGCAACGGGAGAGGCCACAACAGTGAGAGGCCTGCGTACCGCAAAAAAAAAAAAAAAAAAAAAAAAAAACCAGAAGTTGCAAAACTGTTTCCTATCCCAGACTCCTATCTTCCGTCTTACAATACTGTAACTGACACTTCAGAGAATCAAAGTCCACACCGTGTAGGATTTTTCCCACCAGTACAAAACACTGGCTCAAGGGCAAGTTCGAACTGGCTATTAATTCAGTTCAGCAAACATTTCCTGAGGCCAGGCCCTGTGTTAGCAGCACTAAACGCAAAGAGGAAGCATGCCATCACTGCTTTCAAGAAACTCAGACTCTAGCAAGACAGGCAAAGCACAAATGAAAAATAGCAAGAAATACCTTCCATCTGCCGAAAGGCATGAGCTGCCCTCAAAAGAAGAACACAAGTTCACTGTGCAGAGATGATAGGGAGAGCACAGGGGAGTTTATCAGAGAGAATGCACAAGAAGTCACCAAGACAAGAAAAAGCACATGATACACTCCAGGTGTGTCAGAGAAAGAGGGAAAGGAGCTAAGAATGCCCTCCAGTGCCACAGGAAGTGAGGGCTTTATTCCATAGCAATGGAGCATGATGGGAGGTGTTTAAATAAAGGAGGAACCTATCGGGCAGTGCAGTGGTTGGGACTCCGCGCTTCCTCCACGGCGGAAAGGGGCGGGGAGAGGGTTTGATCCCTAGTCGGGGAACTAAGATCCCGCAGGCGGCATGGTGTGGTCAAAAAAAAAAAAAAAAAAAAAAAAGAAGGAACCTATCATGTAGAAGTCCTGTGAACAACTGGTGATAAGCAGGCATTGCCATTAATAACAGACCACTAAGCAGTCCAAGTAATAGAGATTGAGAATTCAAGCGCAGCCGCTCCTGAGCTATACCACTCATAATGCAGGGAGCAGCAATCCTGGGCAAAGAAGACCTAAGATCCTCTGACCTGACAGTCACAACATTGCTCCGGCGGACCACGCTTGCAGACCTCCCACCACCATCTCTGTTGGTTCCGAGACTGCTCTTCTTGCCTCTTCCCACCCTCGCTCACTCTCCCCACTTTCTACCTCACCAAACGGCCCCAAGGTACAGGTCTCCTCCATCCTTCCAAAGCTCAATTTATGCCACTTCGCTTTTAAGAAAGACCCACGTTAGCGCCTGTTTTCCCAACCAAAAGAAATCCAAAGAGGTATCTATTTTCACAAAAAAGGGGGGAAAATGAGAACAGTGCCCGGCACGTGTTGTGCAGCAGCCCGTACAGAGGCAATTCGCACTGTGCGCTGCAAAAGCGGGTGCAAGGGGCACCACCCAGCTCCTTCCTGGGAACCACACTCAGCACCTCAGCATCAAGCCACCATAGCTTTGAACTGTCACTGAGCTTCTGTACTTTAGCTCAATTTATTTTGTGCATCCGTTAGCAAGATGTGTCCTATGGTCACTGCTTCTTCGCTTTACGCCACTTCGGCTTATGAAAGGCTTCATGGGAACGCTCTGCTTTCAGTCATTGGGGGAAACCCATACTTATTGTCCTCCCGCCTCCCTCCAGCCTACGCATCCACTCTCGGCCTGGCCTTTCCAGCTTTGAAAAGACAACCTGGCTCCGCCCTCCACCGCCTATATACTGCAGTGAAAGATGAGGGGAGAAGCTGACAGGCAGACAAAAGGCAGCAGCAGTGAGTGAGGCCTGACGACAGACAACGGAAGAGTTCCAGGCCCCTTCAACTTTTGAGACGTTTGGTATAATAAAAAATGTAGAAACACCTAAGGGATGGGATGAGAAAGAGCTCAAAATGGACTTCAGTATTTGTTAGCATTTGTTAAATATGGGTGGTACATACACGGGGTACAATGTAAGATTCTCCACTTTTCTCAGTATGAAATTTTTAATTAAAAATATACCAAAACACGGTTTTAAAAATTACAGGATATTTAAAATGTTTATACATTTGACAAGTTAATACAACACAAAAAATGAAATCTAATTGTGTAATTCACAAGGTAATCCAACAAATATTTAGAGTATTGTATCCTCAGGCATTACATGGCCTCCCTTTAAACTTCCTCAGCTCTCCCTCAGTGGGCTATAATTCCCAGTTTACTTTAAGGGAACTTCAATATTTAAGTTATGGTTGGTGTTTATGTCCCTTATACAAACATGCATTCATTTGGGGAAATCAATTATCAAACAAACATCAAAAGTAATCATTTCTACATTACTAATGTGACTTTGCCCGTTAGAGATCAGAATGGCATTACAAGATCATCAGTCACTTATTCTATAGGCCAGAGTTGATGCTATTGACATTTTGGGCTGAACAATTCTTTGTTGCGGAAGGCTGTCCTGTGCTTCATAAATGTTTCAGCAGCATCCTGGCCTCTGACCACTAGGTGCCAGGAGCACGTCTCCTGACTTATGACAACTAAAGATGTCTGTCTCCAGACATCAGCAAATGTCCCCTGGGGGGCAAAATCATTCCTGGTTGACACCTACTGATCTAAACAAGCATAGAGTGTTTGCTTGCCAAATAACAGCAACAGAAGATGGATAAATCCATGGATTCCAAAGGTCCTAGAATTAGCAAATCTTCTCTATAAAACTCCTAGCCCACATCTAGAAAATATTACAAAAAGAAGCAAAATGAAAAGAAAAACTAACAACACATGAGCTAAAATCTTTACTAGGGACAGAACACAGCATAGTGATCCAAAGCACAGGCTTGGAGCCAGAGGACTTACATTCAGAACTCACCAGCTGTCACTCACCAACTGTGTCACTCACCAGCTGTGTGACCTGGAGCAAATGACTTAGCCTCAAGTATCTCAACTTGCTCACCTCTAAAATGGCAAGGAGACAACTAATACCTACCTCCTATGGTTATTTATTTTCACTTAAGAATTAAGCGAAATAATACGTGTAAAGTGCTTAAAAGAATGCCTGGCATACAGTGAGTGCTCAGTAAGTGTTAGCTATTGTTATTTCACTAAAATTCCATATTTTCAATTTATACAAAGTGGAAATCACTTTACAGATTTCAACATACAACACTCTAGTTTTAGAAAATAAAATATCATGCTATGTAACTACTTTATCTACTTGACAGAGGAATTATTTTCACCCATTTTCACCATCTCGGTAAAATAATAATGGTTATGATTATGCAATCATAAGAATGATTATGCTCTCCAATAGCCATTGGAGAAACAAGTGTACTTGTACATCACTGACAAACACAAGCTAACCCCTAAAACTGGCTCTGAGGGGAGATCACAAAGCCTACCATCAACATTAATCACCAAACATATCAGCCAGGGATATCTCAATAAAAGTAACACAGAAGTAGAGATTAGGGACAGAATTACTAACTCCGGGAGCTATGGGGGGAAGTGACTTAATTTCAAGAGTTAATGTCTCTGATATGTAGGCTCAGGTGCCCACCTCAGCACTGGATATGAAGATGCCTACCACAATTAATCAGGTCCCAACAGTTCATTTCTAACTGCGGTCTCCCTGAACCTCACTGCGGGTACTTCTGTAGCGTAGCTCTCCATACAAGGCAGGTCTCTGGTAACTGCCTTCTCTGGTTCTTCAGAAAACAGCATGACCTGGCTACACATACTCCTGAAGAAGTTCAAGCGTCTTCTGGAAAAACATAAAATAGAAACTGCCAGCCGAAGTCAAAGTGAGACAATGTCTCAAGCCACACTAAAATGGACTATAAAAAATACAGAGATCTAGAAACTACCTCTAAACGACGCCAGCACCAGACACACCTCACCATGTAGCCAACACTCTTGGCCGGGATACACGGATACACCCGTGTCTACAGCATGCAACCCTGCCATGTAGCGGACAGACACTGACCAAGCTGGGTCTTGTACAGCCTCTGCCACGGGGACAGAAAGGCCCGGAGAAGGGCGCTGAGTCGCTTAAACCCACCAGTGTGGGAAGAAGCACCACGTCCACCCATTGAGAAGGCCACCCCTATTTGCCTTGACTCTTTCTCTTCCTGTTAAACATTATCCGACTTTCACCAAAAGAATACACAACACTAACTTTCTGCAAACTCCTGCCCCCGTGGGGAACGGCATTCCTGGAGACAAAAAAGCTGGAATCAGTAACCAAGGTTCTAATTCAAATCCGGTCTAATTCAAATCCATTAACCCCTGTGATCCGTTGCCGATCTACAAAAAGAGCCTAACAGCACATTAGTCGTTTGACCAGCCAGCGTCCAGCCCTTTTTCTGGTAATAAAAGCCCACAAAGTCCCTCAGAGTAGGTACCTCTCCCCGCCTCTCAGTCAGCGTGGCTCTGGTGGGCTCGACTCCGCCAAAGAGCCACGGGTGACACGTGACCAGAACTGGCCAATCCCAGTCTCACAGCCTCAAACAGCGATTGGCTCCAGGTCAGACATGTGACCCCATAAGAGCCAATGAGACATCATGAGACTTTTGCTGAGGCTTCTGGGAAAGAGACAGGCGCTCTTTCCGGCTGAATCTAAACGCTGACAGGCTACAGGGGGTGAATATGCTACAGCCAAGTTTCTAACATACAGTTCCGACAACTGAAGTCCATACAGGAAAAGGCAGAGTTGACTCGTGGGGAGAACCTGAGTCCTGATGACTTTACTTGAGCCCTGAATCCAGCTAGCTGTGCCTGACTTTGCAGTTAGGTGAGCCTAACTCAAATTTCTTTCCAGCTTAAGCCAATTTAGGTTGATATTTCAGGCAGCTGAAGCGAACTGATGTATATGTGTATATCTGATTAGTACCTCACAGGATGTGAAAAATGGAATGAACTGATAGCTGGCTTGTAAAACAGTGTATATATATACATGATTATTAAAAACACTGGTCACAGGTATTGATTAATAATAACAAGTGCAAAGAGAAAAAAGTGGGCATGGGAGAGAAATGACTTAGTGTGATATGTGGTTATTCTGACTCTTGAAAATATTCCAAAACATTTGTTTAAACAATTTTATCATAAAGCTATTTCAGCAATAAGAATAAGAATAATAACAAGAGCCATTTGCTGAATGCTTCCTGCGGGCCAGAGGCCGTTGAAATGACTATATTATGTAATCTGCTTGAGTCCTCATAATGACCTTACAAGGTGGATGTTATTATTATCATTCCCACTAACAGATAAGGAAACTGAAGCACAGACAAGTTAAGTTACTCACCCACAGTTACACTGTAAATAAAAGGCAGGAGTCAAATGCAGACATTCTGATGCAGCTCGTGCTTTTAGCCATGCCACTGAATCTGAACCTACACTCAGAGTTCTAATGCTGTTCCAGTGAAGCAGAAACTCAAACTCAGGCACTCCCCAAAGCATCAAATGGGAATGTAATATACCACTCTTTTAACCCTGGAAGAGTCTTAAGGACTAATTCCTACATAGTTCTGCATTATGAAAGTATACATATTTAACCACATTAGTGATCATCATTTTTTTAAAAAGTGTGAAAACCCTCACAAACCTCAACCAATTGCATCCTTTGGTTAAACAAAAGTCCTAGATGTTCCCAAGACTAAGAGGTATATTAATTAGTACTACCTTTCCAGAAAATAACATTTGCACCTTCCACAAAGTCAACTTTATGAGGACATTCCCATCACTAAGTTACTTTTCACCACTTTTATAGAACAGAAACTTGTTTTAAAATCTACCCATCTTAGTATAATATAAAAAAGAAAACAATTTATGACTGGACTTTCTCAAAATTAAACCTTTTTCCTCTTTGAAAGACACTATTATGTTAGAAGGATACGAAGCCAAGCTAAAGACTGAGAAAAAACCAACGGCAAATCACATACCTGAAAAAGGATTTGCATCCAAATATATAAAGAATTCTCAAAACTCAACAGTAAGAAAACAACCCAATTAAAAGCTAGGCAAAAGATTTCAATGGCGCTCCACCAAGAGGATCTAATGATGGCAAATAAGCACATGAAAAGATGTCCAATGGCATTAGTCATCAGAGAAATGCAAATTAAAACCATGATAAGATACTACCACATACCTATTAGAATGGCTAAATTAAAATCACTGATAGTGTCAGTGATGTGGAATAGGTGGAATTCTCGTACATTGCTAGTGGGAGAGTATAAAATGGTACAGACACTCTGGAAAAAGGGTTGACAGTTTCTTATAAAGTTAAAAATATACTCACTATACCATCCAGCAATCCCCTCTCCCCAGAGACAGCTACCCTAGAGATAGAGAAATGAAAACTATGTTTGCACAAAAGTCTGTACACAAATGTTTACAGCAGCTCTATTCCTAAATGTTAAAAATTGGAAACAACGCAAATGTCCTTTAATGAGTGACAATGGAAAACTACTGAGTAATAAAAAGGAATAAACTTTCAATACATGCAATAACTTAGATGAATCTCAAAGACAGAGTAAAAGAACCCAGTCTCAAAAGCTTACATGTATGATTCCATGTATAGGACATTCTCAAAAAGACAAAACTATAGGGATGGAGAAAAGGTCAGTGGTTGCAGAGGTTATAGGATGGGGACAGTTAACTATAAAAGGATAGCATCAGGGAATTCTGGGGGGTGATAATATTATTCTGTATTCTGATTGTAGTGATGGTTGCACAAACTACACGTGTTAAATTAACAGGATAAAAGAAAAAAGTTAGTTTTACTGTATGATAATTTTAAGAATAAAATTTTAAAATTATGTTTAAATATGAATCTCAATGTCACAATGGACACGGTTTTTAAAAACTGGAAAGAAATAAAGAAGGATAAGTTTGTTAATAAAAGGTAAACCTGGGCTTCCCTGGTGGCGCAGTGGTTGAGAGTCTGCCTGCCGATGGTGGGGGACACGGGTTCGAGACCTGGAATGGGAGGATCCCACATGCCACGGGGCAACTGGGCCCGTGAGCCACAACTACTGAGCATGCGCATCTAGAGCCTGTGCTCCGCAACAAGAGGGGCCACGGCAGTGAGAGGCCCACGCACCATGATGAGGAGTGGCCCCCGCTCGCCACAACTAGAGAAGGCCCTTGCACAGAAACGAAGACCCAACACAGACAAAAATAAATAAAAAATAAATAAAAATAAATACATTGAAAAGGAGAACCTATACATTTCCCTTTCTGCAAATGTAGGTTTTCGAGGCAAGAGTAGAGCCTCAGAAAGAATGTCTGCAAACAGAACAATCACTAGTTCACTAAGTACAAAATGTAGGATACTTTTGAAGAATCCCATCACAGCTAGATAATTGGTCCAGGACCAAAAGTAAATACTGGAAGAAAACTGAAATCAACAGTGTTCCACAGAGGTGGTAGGCAGACTGGCCTGGACTAAGACATCTTCAGTAATAGATAATAAGGGTGCTGATTTGTAAGCATCATTCTCGTCCCACTGTGGACTTCCTTCTGCGACAGTATAAGGATACCACCAGATCATCTTGAAATCAAGTCATGAAATGTACTTTTATGTTTTTAAAAATCCATTCTTGTCCTTAAATTAACTTTTCTTATTAGTTTAGTCATGGTCCTCTATTACTTCTAAAACATTAAATCTTATTTGATTAGAGACAGACTTCAAAAAATAAAAATAAACTGTGATCAAATAGCAGGAACAAAGAGTAGTAACTAAAATTTCTTCAATCTAAACGGAAGATGATTTCTGTATCTCTGTCTTTTACATTTGTCTCCATTAAGGGAAAAAAATGATGTACCTCATAATTAACTTGGCTGGAATGAATCAGACTGCATTTGTAAAGGTTTCAGAAGACCAATGAGCTGTGCTAAACAGTACCACTATCCACCTGAGCAGAAATTACTATCCATAAGTTTCTTTACATAACTAACGAAACAAAAATTTAAACAAAAGAAGAACTACTAGAAAAATATTAGAGATTCATTTTTTAAGTCAATAATTTGCCTCACACATTATTATTTTCCCTGTGGAAACCCAATTATTACCCTGAAAACAAGACCACGTTAGAAAGTAAATGCATTGTGACAAAAGAAAGAAAAGGCAGATTGATACGTTATTAAAATAACTCACACGCCATACCCTGAGGAGTAAGGAAGCCATGGCAGAGCAGGCCCCTTTCTCCTCAATGGACAGCACAGCTGTGGGGAAGACACTGCAGCTAGCACAAGCGTGTCACACTTCTTCAGGGAGGAAGCAAGTTACACACCACTCTAGAGAGGGCGCCCATAAACTGACGGCCACGCTCATTACCCAACGTCCAGGCCACCCACAGGCTGACTGCAACCCAACTTTCCCACCATTCCCACACAGGCCCCAGGAACCGTCAGGCCTCTGAGGCTCTGCCAATGCCCTTCCCTCTACCCAAATATCCTTTCCCTCCTCTCTCCGGACCTCAATCCTGCCCAGCTCTAAATGAACACTTCAAGGCCTATTTCCCTAAGAATGCCTCTCTCAAAACCAAAATTACTTCCTAGACAATGATCTGCCTCTTACTCATCCATTATCTTGGATTAAATACATCATGTAAGATGCCTTATCTGACCAACACAACTATTTTATAAATAGGAGTCATGTTTTATATCATCTATGACATGACATGACAACCAATCAGCTCACTAAAACCATTCAATAAATACTCTAATTGAATTTCCCAAAGAGTTGACCTAAAATAACCTAAATGCTAAGCAGTTCAAGAACTGTCCTGAACCAAATTCACTTCTCATTTGAATGCCAATGTCCTAGATAGGGATGTTGTATTGTCTTGAAATGTACTTGCCTTTATCCAAAACTAGAATCTCTGATGAATCTATGGGACACACATGTAAAATATTCTGCAAAGGAAAAAAGCTTTATTTAGTGTACTGTGCTTAATATTCAGCCAGACTTGCATTTTTCTCTAAAACTTATACAATTACTGAGTATGCAAGAAGCATTAGAAGAGAGACTAAGTCTATTGAGAAGAAAACTGGAAGCGAAGGTCAGCAATCATTTTCTACTTTGAATCATCTCTTTCATAAAGAGGTAAATTCTCCTAAATTCCAGAATGAATGGAATTCAATACAGCAAAGTAAAATGCTTTAAATACATAAAATAAATATCTTGATGGACCTTCCACCATCTGTTTTAGTAACTTAAATTATAAAAAAGAACCCTAACTTTAAGAAAAGTTATATCAAGAGCTAAAATTGAGATTGTTTTTCCATCTATTACTTTGATTTTCCTGACCCATTTTTGAGAACTGTCAGCATTCTGGATCAATAATTCCAAATTATTTCTTGAAGAGAGTGAGATTCCTCCCAAGTCATTTACTATGCTTACTAATCAATAAAGATATGAAAAAACAAAAAATCCATATTTATGAGGCAAGCAAATTATATTAAAAGACTGACTTTGAGAAAAGGTTGCTGCTTGCCAAGAAAATTTTATTATTATAAAATATTTTCTGTCATTTGTATTTCTTCATTTTCCCTTCCAGATTATCTGTGTAGCCTTGTAAACACATCATAATCCAAAGCAGTGGAGCTTTACCAATAAAATGTACATCAACGCAAGAGAGCCAACTGCCTAATTAAAACAAAAGTGTACCGGGCTTCCCTGGTGGCGCAGTGGTTGAGAGTCCACCTGCCGATGCAGGGGACACGGGTTCGTGCCCCAGTCCGGGAAGATCCCACATGCCGTGGAGCGGCTGGGCCCGTGAGCCATGGCCGCTGAGCCTGCGCGTCCGGCACCTGTGCTCCACAACAGGAGAGGCCACAACAGTGAGAGGCCCGCGTACCGCAAAAAAATAAAAAAATGGGCTTCCCTGGTGGCGCAGTGGTTGAGAGTCCGCCTGCCGATGCAGGGGACACGGGTTTGTGTCCCGGTTCAGGAAGATACCACATGCCGCAGAGTGGCTGGGCCCATGAGCCATGGCTGCTGTGCCTGCGCGTCCGGAGTCTGTGCTGCGCAACGGGAGAGGCCACAACAGTGAGAGGCCCGCGTACCGCAAAAAAAAAAAAAAAAAAAAAACAGAAGGTGCAAAACTGTTTCCTATCCCAGACTCCTATCTTCCGTCTTACAATACTGTAACTGACACTTCAGAGAATCAAAGTCCACACCGTGTAGGATTTTTCCCACCAGTACAAAACACTGGCTCAAGGGCAAGTTCGAACTGGCTATTAATTCAGTTCAGCAAACATTTCCTGAGGCCAGGCCCTGTGTTAGCAGCACTAAACGCAAAGAGGAAGCATGCCATCACTGCTTTCAAGAAACTCAGACTCTAGCAAGACAGGCAAAGCACAAATGAAAAATAGCAAGAAATACCTTCCATCTGCCGAAAGGCATGAGCTGCCCTCAAAAGAAGAACACAAGTTCACTGTGCAGAGATGATAGGGAGAGCACAGGGGAGTTTATCAGAGAGAATGCACAAGAAGTCACCAAGACAAGAAAAAGCACATGATACACTCCAGGTGTGTCAGAGAAAGAGGGAAAGGAGCTAAGAATGCCCTCCAGTGCCACAGGAAGTGAGGGCTTTATTCCATAGCAATGGAGCATGATGGGAGGTGTTTAAATAAAGGAGGAACCTATCGGGCAGTGCAGTGGTTGGGACTCCGCGCTTCCTCCACGGCGGAAAGGGGCGGGGAGAGGGTTTGATCCCTAGTCGGGGAACTAAGATCCCGCAGGCGGCATGGTGTGGTCAAAAAAAAAAAAAAAAAAAAAAAAAGAAGGAACCTATCATGTAGAAGTCCTGTGAACAACTGGTGATAAGCAGGCATTGCCATTAATAACAGACCACTAAGCAGTCCAAGTAATAGAGATTGAGAATTCAAGCGCAGCCGCTCCTGAGCTATACCACTCATAATGCAGGGAGCAGCAATCCTGGGCAAAGAAGACCTAAGATCCTCTGACCTGACAGTCACAACATTGCTCCGGCGGACCACGCTTGCAGACCTCCCACCACCATCTCTGTTGGTTCCGAGACTGCTCTTCTTGCCTCTTCCCACCCTCGCTCACTCTCCCCACTTTCTACCTCACCAAACGGCCCCAAGGTACAGGTCTCCTCCATCCTTCCAAAGCTCAATTTATGCCACTTCGCTTTTAAGAAAGACCCACGTTAGCGCCTGTTTTCCCAACCAAAAGAAATCCAAAGAGGTATCTATTTTCACAAAAAAGGGGGGAAAATGAGAACAGTGCCCGGCACGTGTTGTGCAGCAGCCCGTACAGAGGCAATTCGCACTGTGCGCTGCAAAAGCGGGTGCAAGGGGCACCACCCAGCTCCTTCCTGGGAACCACACTCAGCACCTCAGCATCAAGCCACCATAGCTTTGAACTGTCACTGAGCTTCTGTACTTTAGCTCAATTTATTTTGTGCATCCGTTAGCAAGATGTGTCCTATGGTCACTGCTTCTTCGCTTTACGCCACTTCGGCTTATGAAAGGCTTCATGGGAACGCTCTGCTTTCAGTCATTGGGGGAAACCCATACTTATTGTCCTCCCGCCTCCCTCCAGCCTACGCATCCACTCTCGGCCTGGCCTTTCCAGCTTTGAAAAGACAACCTGGCTCCGCCCTCCACCGCCTATATACTGCAGTGAAAGATGAGGGGAGAAGCTGACAGGCAGACAAAAGGCAGCAGCAGTGAGTGAGGCCTGACGACAGACAACGGAAGAGTTCCAGGCCCCTTCAACTTTTGAGACGTTTGGTATAATAAAAAATGTAGAAACACCTAAGGGATGGGATGAGAAAGAGCTCAAAATGGACTTCAGTATTTGTTAGCATTTGTTAAATATGGGTGGTACATACACGGGGTACAATGTAAGATTCTCCACTTTTCTCAGTATGAAATTTTTAATTAAAAATATACCAAAACACGGTTTTAAAAATTACAGGATATTTAAAATGTTTATACATTTGACAAGTTAATACAACACAAAAAATGAAATCTAATTGTGTAATTCACAAGGTAATCCAACAAATATTTAGAGTATTGTATCCTCAGGCATTACATGGCCTCCCTTTAAACTTCCTCAGCTCTCCCTCAGTGGGCTATAATTCCCAGTTTACTTTAAGGGAACTTCAATATTTAAGTTATGGTTGGTGTTTATGTCCCTTATACAAACATGCATTCATTTGGGGAAATCAATTATCAAACAAACATCAAAAGTAATCATTTCTACATTACTAATGTGACTTTGCCCGTTAGAGATCAGAATGGCATTACAAGATCATCAGTCACTTATTCTATAGGCCAGAGTTGATGCTATTGACATTTTGGGCTGAACAATTCTTTGTTGCGGAAGGCTGTCCTGTGCTTCATAAATGTTTCAGCAGCATCCTGGCCTCTGACCACTAGGTGCCAGGAGCACGTCTCCTGACTTATGACAACTAAAGATGTCTGTCTCCAGACATCAGCAAATGTCCCCTGGGGGGCAAAATCATTCCTGGTTGACACCTACTGATCTAAACAAGCATAGAGTGTTTGCTTGCCAAATAACAGCAACAGAAGATGGATAAATCCATGGATTCCAAAGGTCCTAGAATTAGCAAATCTTCTCTATAAAACTCCTAGCCCACATCTAGAAAATATTACAAAAAGAAGCAAAATGAAAAGAAAAACTAACAACACATGAGCTAAAATCTTTACTAGGGACAGAACACAGCATAGTGATCCAAAGCACAGGCTTGGAGCCAGAGGACTTACATTCAGAACTCACCAGCTGTCACTCACCAACTGTGTCACTCACCAGCTGTGTGACCTGGAGCAAATGACTTAGCCTCAAGTATCTCAACTTGCTCACCTCTAAAATGGCAAGGAGACAACTAATACCTACCTCCTATGGTTATTTATTTTCACTTAAGAATTAAGCGAAATAATACGTGTAAAGTGCTTAAAAGAATGCCTGGCATACAGTGAGTGCTCAGTAAGTGTTAGCTATTGTTATTTCACTAAAATTCCATATTTTCAATTTATACAAAGTGGAAATCACTTTACAGATTTCAACATACAACACTCTAGTTTTAGAAAATAAAATATCATGCTATGTAACTACTTTATCTACTTGACAGAGGAATTATTTTCACCCATTTTCACCATCTCGGTAAAATAATAATGGTTATGATTATGCAATCATAAGAATGATTATGCTCTCCAATAGCCATTGGAGAAACAAGTGTACTTGTACATCACTGACAAACACAAGCTAACCCCTAAAACTGGCTCTGAGGGGAGATCACAAAGCCTACCATCAACATTAATCACCAAACATATCAGCCAGGGATATCTCAATAAAAGTAACACAGAAGTAGAGATTAGGGACAGAATTACTAACTCCGGGAGCTATGGGGGGAAGTGACTTAATTTCAAGAGTTAATGTCTCTGATATGTAGGCTCAGGTGCCCACCTCAGCACTGGATATGAAGATGCCTACCACAATTAATCAGGTCCCAACAGTTCATTTCTAACTGCGGTCTCCCTGAACCTCACTGCGGGTACTTCTGTAGCGTAGCTCTCCATACAAGGCAGGTCTCTGGTAACTGCCTTCTCTGGTTCTTCAGAAAACAGCATGACCTGGCTACACATACTCCTGAAGAAGTTCAAGCGTCTTCTGGAAAAACATAAAATAGAAACTGCCAGCCGAAGTCAAAGTGAGACAATGTCTCAAGCCACACTAAAATGGACTATAAAAAATACAGAGATCTAGAAACTACCTCTAAACGACGCCAGCACCAGACACACCTCACCATGTAGCCAACACTCTTGGCCGGGATACACGGATACACCCGTGTCTACAGCATGCAACCCTGCCATGTAGCGGACAGACACTGACCAAGCTGGGTCTTGTACAGCCTCTGCCACGGGGACAGAAAGGCCCGGAGAAGGGCGCTGAGTCGCTTAAACCCACCAGTGTGGGAAGAAGCACCACGTCCACCCATTGAGAAGGCCACCCCTATTTGCCTTGACTCTTTCTCTTCCTGTTAAACATTATCCGACTTTCACCAAAAGAATACACAACACTAACTTTCTGCAAACTCCTGCCCCCGTGGGGAACGGCATTCCTGGAGACAAAAAAGCTGGAATCAGTAACCAAGGTTCTAATTCAAATCCGGTCTAATTCAAATCCATTAACCCCTGTGATCCGTTGCCGATCTACAAAAAGAGCCTAACAGCACATTAGTCGTTTGACCAGCCAGCGTCCAGCCCTTTTTCTGGTAATAAAAGCCCACAAAGTCCCTCAGAGTAGGTACCTCTCCCCGCCTCTCAGTCAGCGTGGCTCTGGTGGGCTCGACTCCGCCAAAGAGCCACGGGTGACACGTGACCAGAACTGGCCAATCCCAGTCTCACAGCCTCAAACAGCGATTGGCTCCAGGTCAGACATGTGACCCCATAAGAGCCAATGAGACATCATGAGACTTTTGCTGAGGCTTCTGGGAAAGAGACAGGCGCTCTTTCCGGCTGAATCTAAACGCTGACAGGCTACAGGGGGTGAATATGCTACAGCCAAGTTTCTAACATACAGTTCCGACAACTGAAGTCCATACAGGAAAAGGCAGAGTTGACTCGTGGGGAGAACCTGAGTCCTGATGACTTTACTTGAGCCCTGAATCCAGCTAGCTGTGCCTGACTTTGCAGTTAGGTGAGCCTAACTCAAATTTCTTTCCAGCTTAAGCCAATTTAGGTTGATATTTCAGGCAGCTGAAGCGAACTGATGTATATGTGTATATCTGATTAGTACCTCACAGGATGTGAAAAATGGAATGAACTGATAGCTGGCTTGTAAAACAGTGTATATATATACATGATTATTAAAAACACTGGTCACAGGTATTGATTAATAATAACAAGTGCAAAGAGAAAAAAGTGGGCATGGGAGAGAAATGACTTAGTGTGATATGTGGTTATTCTGACTCTTGAAAATATTCCAAAACATTTGTTTAAACAATTTTATCATAAAGCTATTTCAGCAATAAGAATAAGAATAATAACAAGAGCCATTTGCTGAATGCTTCCTGCGGGCCAGAGGCCGTTGAAATGACTATATTATGTAATCTGCTTGAGTCCTCATAATGACCTTACAAGGTGGATGTTATTATTATCATTCCCACTAACAGATAAGGAAACTGAAGCACAGACAAGTTAAGTTACTCACCCACAGTTACACTGTAAATAAAAGGCAGGAGTCAAATGCAGACATTCTGATGCAGCTCGTGCTTTTAGCCATGCCACTGAATCTGAACCTACACTCAGAGTTCTAATGCTGTTCCAGTGAAGCAGAAACTCAAACTCAGGCACTCCCCAAAGCATCAAATGGGAATGTAATATACCACTCTTTTAACCCTGGAAGAGTCTTAAGGACTAATTCCTACATAGTTCTGCATTATGAAAGTATACATATTTAACCACATTAGTGATCATCATTTTTTTAAAAAGTGTGAAAACCCTCACAAACCTCAACCAATTGCATCCTTTGGTTAAACAAAAGTCCTAGATGTTCCCAAGACTAAGAGGTATATTAATTAGTACTACCTTTCCAGAAAATAACATTTGCACCTTCCACAAAGTCAACTTTATGAGGACATTCCCATCACTAAGTTACTTTTCACCACTTTTATAGAACAGAAACTTGTTTTAAAATCTACCCATCTTAGTATAATATAAAAAAGAAAACAATTTATGACTGGACTTTCTCAAAATTAAACCTTTTTCCTCTTTGAAAGACACTATTATGTTAGAAGGATACGAAGCCAAGCTAAAGACTGAGAAAAAACCAACGGCAAATCACATACCTGAAAAAGGATTTGCATCCAAATATATAAAGAATTCTCAAAACTCAACAGTAAGAAAACAACCCAATTAAAAGCTAGGCAAAAGATTTCAATGGCGCTCCACCAAGAGGATCTAATGATGGCAAATAAGCACATGAAAAGATGTCCAATGGCATTAGTCATCAGAGAAATGCAAATTAAAACCATGATAAGATACTACCACATACCTATTAGAATGGCTAAATTAAAATCACTGATAGTGTCAGTGATGTGGAATAGGTGGAATTCTCGTACATTGCTAGTGGGAGAGTATAAAATGGTACAGACACTCTGGAAAAAGGGTTGACAGTTTCTTATAAAGTTAAAAATATACTCACTATACCATCCAGCAATCCCCTCTCCCCAGAGACAGCTACCCTAGAGATAGAGAAATGAAAACTATGTTTGCACAAAAGTCTGTACACAAATGTTTACAGCAGCTCTATTCCTAAATGTTAAAAATTGGAAACAACGCAAATGTCCTTTAATGAGTGACAATGGAAAACTACTGAGTAATAAAAAGGAATAAACTTTCAATACATGCAATAACTTAGATGAATCTCAAAGACAGAGTAAAAGAACCCAGTCTCAAAAGCTTACATGTATGATTCCATGTATAGGACATTCTCAAAAAGACAAAACTATAGGGATGGAGAAAAGGTCAGTGGTTGCAGAGGTTATAGGATGGGGACAGTTAACTATAAAAGGATAGCATCAGGGAATTCTGGGGGGTGATAATATTATTCTGTATTCTGATTGTAGTGATGGTTGCACAAACTACACGTGTTAAATTAACAGGATAAAAGAAAAAAGTTAGTTTTACTGTATGATAATTTTAAGAATAAAATTTTAAAATTATGTTTAAATATGAATCTCAATGTCACAATGGACACGGTTTTTAAAAACTGGAAAGAAATAAAGAAGGATAAGTTTGTTAATAAAAGGTAAACCTGGGCTTCCCTGGTGGCGCAGTGGTTGAGAGTCTGCCTGCCGATGGTGGGGGACACGGGTTCGAGACCTGGAATGGGAGGATCCCACATGCCACGGGGCAACTGGGCCCGTGAGCCACAACTACTGAGCATGCGCATCTAGAGCCTGTGCTCCGCAACAAGAGGGGCCACGGCAGTGAGAGGCCCACGCACCATGATGAGGAGTGGCCCCCGCTCGCCACAACTAGAGAAGGCCCTTGCACAGAAACGAAGACCCAACACAGACAAAAATAAATAAAAAATAAATAAAAATAAATACATTGAAAAGGAGAACCTATACATTTCCCTTTCTGCAAATGTAGGTTTTCGAGGCAAGAGTAGAGCCTCAGAAAGAATGTCTGCAAACAGAACAATCACTAGTTCACTAAGTACAAAATGTAGGATACTTTTGAAGAATCCCATCACAGCTAGATAATTGGTCCAGGACCAAAAGTAAATACTGGAAGAAAACTGAAATCAACAGTGTTCCACAGAGGTGGTAGGCAGACTGGCCTGGACTAAGACATCTTCAGTAATAGATAATAAGGGTGCTGATTTGTAAGCATCATTCTCGTCCCACTGTGGACTTCCTTCTGCGACAGTATAAGGATACCACCAGATCATCTTGAAATCAAGTCATGAAATGTACTTTTATGTTTTTAAAAATCCATTCTTGTCCTTAAATTAACTTTTCTTATTAGTTTAGTCATGGTCCTCTATTACTTCTAAAACATTAAATCTTATTTGATTAGAGACAGACTTCAAAAAATAAAAATAAACTGTGATCAAATAGCAGGAACAAAGAGTAGTAACTAAAATTTCTTCAATCTAAACGGAAGATGATTTCTGTATCTCTGTCTTTTACATTTGTCTCCATTAAGGGAAAAAAATGATGTACCTCATAATTAACTTGGCTGGAATGAATCAGACTGCATTTGTAAAGGTTTCAGAAGACCAATGAGCTGTGCTAAACAGTACCACTATCCACCTGAGCAGAAATTACTATCCATAAGTTTCTTTACATAACTAACGAAACAAAAATTTAAACAAAAGAAGAACTACTAGAAAAATATTAGAGATTCATTTTTTAAGTCAATAATTTGCCTCACACATTATTATTTTCCCTGTGGAAACCCAATTATTACCCTGAAAACAAGACCACGTTAGAAAGTAAATGCATTGTGACAAAAGAAAGAAAAGGCAGATTGATACGTTATTAAAATAACTCACACGCCATACCCTGAGGAGTAAGGAAGCCATGGCAGAGCAGGCCCCTTTCTCCTCAATGGACAGCACAGCTGTGGGGAAGACACTGCAGCTAGCACAAGCGTGTCACACTTCTTCAGGGAGGAAGCAAGTTACACACCACTCTAGAGAGGGCGCCCATAAACTGACGGCCACGCTCATTACCCAACGTCCAGGCCACCCACAGGCTGACTGCAACCCAACTTTCCCACCATTCCCACACAGGCCCCAGGAACCGTCAGGCCTCTGAGGCTCTGCCAATGCCCTTCCCTCTACCCAAATATCCTTTCCCTCCTCTCTCCGGACCTCAATCCTGCCCAGCTCTAAATGAACACTTCAAGGCCTATTTCCCTAAGAATGCCTCTCTCAAAACCAAAATTACTTCCTAGACAATGATCTGCCTCTTACTCATCCATTATCTTGGATTAAATACATCATGTAAGATGCCTTATCTGACCAACACAACTATTTTATAAATAGGAGTCATGTTTTATATCATCTATGACATGACATGACAACCAATCAGCTCACTAAAACCATTCAATAAATACTCTAATTGAATTTCCCAAAGAGTTGACCTAAAATAACCTAAATGCTAAGCAGTTCAAGAACTGTCCTGAACCAAATTCACTTCTCATTTGAATGCCAATGTCCTAGATAGGGATGTTGTATTGTCTTGAAATGTACTTGCCTTTATCCAAAACTAGAATCTCTGATGAATCTATGGGACACACATGTAAAATATTCTGCAAAGGAAAAAAGCTTTATTTAGTGTACTGTGCTTAATATTCAGCCAGACTTGCATTTTTCTCTAAAACTTATACAATTACTGAGTATGCAAGAAGCATTAGAAGAGAGACTAAGTCTATTGAGAAGAAAACTGGAAGCGAAGGTCAGCAATCATTTTCTACTTTGAATCATCTCTTTCATAAAGAGGTAAATTCTCCTAAATTCCAGAATGAATGGAATTCAATACAGCAAAGTAAAATGCTTTAAATACATAAAATAAATATCTTGATGGACCTTCCACCATCTGTTTTAGTAACTTAAATTATAAAAAAGAACCCTAACTTTAAGAAAAGTTATATCAAGAGCTAAAATTGAGATTGTTTTTCCATCTATTACTTTGATTTTCCTGACCCATTTTTGAGAACTGTCAGCATTCTGGATCAATAATTCCAAATTATTTCTTGAAGAGAGTGAGATTCCTCCCAAGTCATTTACTATGCTTACTAATCAATAAAGATATGAAAAAACAAAAAATCCATATTTATGAGGCAAGCAAATTATATTAAAAGACTGACTTTGAGAAAAGGTTGCTGCTTGCCAAGAAAATTTTATTATTATAAAATATTTTCTGTCATTTGTATTTCTTCATTTTCCCTTCCAGATTATCTGTGTAGCCTTGTAAACACATCATAATCCAAAGCAGTGGAGCTTTACCAATAAAATGTACATCAACGCAAGAGAGCCAACTGCCTAATTAAAACAAAAGTGTACCGGGCTTCCCTGGTGGCGCAGTGGTTGAGAGTCCACCTGCCGATGCAGGGGACACGGGTTCGTGCCCCAGTCCGGGAAGATCCCACATGCCGTGGAGCGGCTGGGCCCGTGAGCCATGGCCGCTGAGCCTGCGCGTCCGGCACCTGTGCTCCACAACAGGAGAGGCCACAACAGTGAGAGGCCCGCGTACCGCAAAAAAATAAAAAAATGGGCTTCCCTGGTGGCGCAGTGGTTGAGAGTCCGCCTGCCGATGCAGGGGACACGGGTTTGTGTCCCGGTTCAGGAAGATACCACATGCCGCAGAGTGGCTGGGCCCATGAGCCATGGCTGCTGTGCCTGCGCGTCCGGAGTCTGTGCTGCGCAACGGGAGAGGCCACAACAGTGAGAGGCCCGCGTACCGCAAAAAAAAAAAAAAAAAAAAAACAGAAGGTGCAAAACTGTTTCCTATCCCAGACTCCTATCTTCCGTCTTACAATACTGTAACTGACACTTCAGAGAATCAAAGTCCACACCGTGTAGGATTTTTCCCACCAGTACAAAACACTGGCTCAAGGGCAAGTTCGAACTGGCTATTAATTCAGTTCAGCAAACATTTCCTGAGGCCAGGCCCTGTGTTAGCAGCACTAAACGCAAAGAGGAAGCATGCCATCACTGCTTTCAAGAAACTCAGACTCTAGCAAGACAGGCAAAGCACAAATGAAAAATAGCAAGAAATACCTTCCATCTGCCGAAAGGCATGAGCTGCCCTCAAAAGAAGAACACAAGTTCACTGTGCAGAGATGATAGGGAGAGCACAGGGGAGTTTATCAGAGAGAATGCACAAGAAGTCACCAAGACAAGAAAAAGCACATGATACACTCCAGGTGTGTCAGAGAAAGAGGGAAAGGAGCTAAGAATGCCCTCCAGTGCCACAGGAAGTGAGGGCTTTATTCCATAGCAATGGAGCATGATGGGAGGTGTTTAAATAAAGGAGGAACCTATCGGGCAGTGCAGTGGTTGGGACTCCGCGCTTCCTCCACGGCGGAAAGGGGCGGGGAGAGGGTTTGATCCCTAGTCGGGGAACTAAGATCCCGCAGGCGGCATGGTGTGGTCAAAAAAAAAAAAAAAAAAAAAAAAGAAGGAACCTATCATGTAGAAGTCCTGTGAACAACTGGTGATAAGCAGGCATTGCCATTAATAACAGACCACTAAGCAGTCCAAGTAATAGAGATTGAGAATTCAAGCGCAGCCGCTCCTGAGCTATACCACTCATAATGCAGGGAGCAGCAATCCTGGGCAAAGAAGACCTAAGATCCTCTGACCTGACAGTCACAACATTGCTCCGGCGGACCACGCTTGCAGACCTCCCACCACCATCTCTGTTGGTTCCGAGACTGCTCTTCTTGCCTCTTCCCACCCTCGCTCACTCTCCCCACTTTCTACCTCACCAAACGGCCCCAAGGTACAGGTCTCCTCCATCCTTCCAAAGCTCAATTTATGCCACTTCGCTTTTAAGAAAGACCCACGTTAGCGCCTGTTTTCCCAACCAAAAGAAATCCAAAGAGGTATCTATTTTCACAAAAAAGGGGGGAAAATGAGAACAGTGCCCGGCACGTGTTGTGCAGCAGCCCGTACAGAGGCAATTCGCACTGTGCGCTGCAAAAGCGGGTGCAAGGGGCACCACCCAGCTCCTTCCTGGGAACCACACTCAGCACCTCAGCATCAAGCCACCATAGCTTTGAACTGTCACTGAGCTTCTGTACTTTAGCTCAATTTATTTTGTGCATCCGTTAGCAAGATGTGTCCTATGGTCACTGCTTCTTCGCTTTACGCCACTTCGGCTTATGAAAGGCTTCATGGGAACGCTCTGCTTTCAGTCATTGGGGGAAACCCATACTTATTGTCCTCCCGCCTCCCTCCAGCCTACGCATCCACTCTCGGCCTGGCCTTTCCAGCTTTGAAAAGACAACCTGGCTCCGCCCTCTACCGCCTATATACTGCAGTGAAAGATGAGGGGAGAAGCTGACAGGCAGACAAAAGGCAGCAGCAGTGAGTGAGGCCTGACGACAGACAACGGAAGAGTTCCAGGCCCCTTCAACTTTTGAGATGTTTGGTATAATAAAAAATGTAGAAACACCTAAGGGATGGGATGAGAAAGAGCTCAAAATGGACTTCAGTATTTGTTAGCATTTGTTAAATATGGGTGGTACATACACGGGGTACAATGTAAGATTCTCCACTTTTCTCAGTATGAAATTTTTAATTAAAAATATACCAAAACACGGTTTTAAAAATTACAGGATATTTAAAATGTTTATACATTTGACAAGTTAATACAACACAAAAAATGAAATCTAATTGTGTAATTCACAAGGTAATCCAACAAATATTTAGAGTATTGTATCCTCAGGCATTACATGGCCTCCCTTTAAACTTCCTCAGCTCTCCCTCAGTGGGCTATAATTCCCAGTTTACTTTAAGGGAACTTCAATATTTAAGTTATGGTTGGTGTTTATGTCCCTTATACAAACATGCATTCATTTGGGGAAATCAATTATCAAACAAACATCAAAAGTAATCATTTCTACATTACTAATGTGACTTTGCCCGTTAGAGATCAGAATGGCATTACAAGATCATCAGTCACTTATTCTATAGGCCAGAGTTGATGCTATTGACATTTTGGGCTGAACAATTCTTTGTTGCGGAAGGCTGTCCTGTGCTTCATAAATGTTTCAGCAGCATCCTGGCCTCTGACCACTAGGTGCCAGGAGCACGTCTCCTGACTTACGACAACTAAAGATGTCTGTCTCCAGACATCAGCAAATGTCCCCTGGGGGGCAAAATCATTCCTGGTTGACACCTACTGATCTAAACAAGCATAGAGTGTTTGCCTGCCAAATAACAGCAACAGAAGATGGATAAATCCATGGATTCCAAAGGTCCTAGAATTAGCAAATCTTCTCTATAAAACTCCTAGCCCACATCTAGAAAATATTACAAAAAGAAGCAAAATGAAAAGAAAAACTAACAACACATGAGCTAAAATCTTTACTAGGGACAGAACACAGCATAGTGATCCAAAGCACAGGCTTGGAGCCAGAGGACTTACATTCAGAACTCACCAGCTGTCACTCACCAACTGTGTCACTCACCAGCTGTGTGACCTGGAGCAAATGACTTAGCCTCAAGTATCTCAACTTGCTCACCTCTAAAATGGCAAGGAGACAACTAATACCTACCTCCTATGGTTATTTATTTTCACTTAAGAATTAAGCGAAATAATACGTGTAAAGTGCTTAAAAGAATGCCTGGCATACAGTGAGTGCTCAGTAAGTGTTAGCTATTGTTATTTCACTAAAATTCCATATTTTCAATTTATACGAAGTGGAAATCACTTTACAGATTTCAACATACAACACTCTATTTTTAGAAAATAAAATATCATGCTATGTAACTACTTTATCTACTTGACAGAGGAATTATTTTCACCCATTTTCACCATCTCGGTAAAATAATAATGGTTATGATTATGCAATCATAAGAATGATTATGCTCTCCAATAGCCATTGGAGAAACAAGTGTACTTGTACATCACTGACAAACACAAGCTAACCCCTAAAACTGGCTCTGAGGGGAGATCACAAAGCCTACCATCAACATTAATCACCAAACATATTAGCCAGGGATATCTCAATAAAAGTAACACAGAAGTAGAGATTAGGGACAGAATTACTAACTCCGGGAGCTATGGGGGGAAGTGACTTAATTTCAAGAGTTAATGTCTCTGATATGTAGGCTCAGGTGCCCACCTCAGCACTGGATATGAAGATGCCTACCACAATTAATCAGGTCCCAACAGTTCATTTCTAACTGCGGTCTCCCTGAACCTCACTGCGGGTACTTCTGTAGCGTAGCTCTCCATACAAGGCAGGTCTCTGGTAACTGCCTTCTCTGGTTCTTCAGAAAACAGCATGACCTGGCTACACATACTCCTGAAGAAGTTCAAGCGTCTTCTGGAAAAACATAAAATAGAAACTGCCAGCCGAAGTCAAAGTGAGACAATGTCTCAAGCCACACTAAAATGGACTATAAAAAATACAGAGATCTAGAAACTACCTCTAAACGACGCCAGCACCAGACACACCTCACCATGTAGCCAACACTCTTGGCCGGGATACACGGATACACCCGTGTCTACAGCATGCAACCCTGCCATGTAGCAGACAGACACTGACCAAGCTGGGTCTTGTACAGCCTCTGCCACGGGGACAGAAAGGCCCGGAGAAGGGCGCTGAGTCGCTTAAACCCACCAGTGTGGGAAGAAGCACCACGTCCACCCATTGAGAAGGCCACCCCTATTTGCCTTGACTCTTTCTCTTCCTGTTAAACATTATCCGACTTTCACCAAAAGAATACACAACACTAACTTTCTGCAAACTCCTGCCCCTGTGGGGAACGGCATTCCTGGAGACAAAAAAGCTGGAATCAGTAACCAAGGTTCTAATTCAAATCCGGTCTAATTCAAATCCATTAACCCCTGTGATCCGTTGCCGATCTACAAAAAGAGCCTAACAGCACATTAGTCGTTTGACCAGCCAGCGTCCAGCCCTTTTTCTGGTAATAAAAGCCCACAAAGTCCCTCAGAGTAGGTACCTCTCCCCGCCTCTCAGTCAGCGTGGCTCCGGTGGGCTCGACTCTGCCAAAGAGCCACGGGTGACACGTGACCAGAACTGGCCAATCCCAGTCTCACAGCCTCAAACAGCGATTGGCTCCAGGTCAGACATGTGACCCCATAAGAGCCAATGAGACATCATGAGACTTTTGCTGAGGCTTCTGGGAAAGAGACAGGCGCTCTTTCCGGCTGAATCTAAACGCTGACAGGTTACAGGGGGTGAATATGCTACAGCCAAGTTTCTAACATACAGTTCCGACAACTGAAGTCCATACAGGAAAAGGCAGAGTTGACTCGTGGGGAGAACCTGAGTCCTGATGACTTTACTTGAGCCCTGAATCCAGCTAGCTGTGCCTGACTTTGCAGTTAGGTGAGCCTAACTCAAATTTCTTTCCAGCTTAAGCCAATTTAGGTTGATATTTCAGGCAGCTGAAGCGAACTGATGTATATGTGTATATCTGATTAGTACCTCACAGGATGTGAAAAATGGAATGAACTGATAGCTGGCTTGTAAAACAGTGTATATATACATGATTATTAAAAACACTGGTCACAGGTATTGATTAATAATAACAAGTGCAAAGAGAAAAAAGTGGGCATGGGAGAGAAATGACTTAGTGTGATATGTGGTTATTCTGACTCTTGAAAATATTCCAAAACATTTGTTTAAACAACTTTATCATAAAGCTATTTCAGCAATAAGAATAAGAATAATAACAAGAGCCATTTGCTGAATGCTTCCTGCGGGCCAGAGGCCGTTGAAATGACTATATTATGTAATCTGCTTGAGTCCTCATAATGACCTTACAAGGTGGATGTTATTATTATCATTCCCACTAACAGATAAGGAAACTGAAGCACAGACAAGTTAAGTTACTCACCCACAGTTACACTGTAAATAAAAGGCAGGATTCAAATGCAGACATTCTGATGCAGCTCGTGCTTTTAGCCATGACACTGAATCTGAACCTACGCTCAGAGTTCTAATGCTGTTCCAGTGAAGCAGAAACTCAAACTCAGGCACTCCCCAAAGCATCAAATGGGAATGTAATATACCACTCTTTTAACCCTGGAAGAGTCTTAAGGACTAATTCCTACATAGTTCTGCATTATGAAAGTATACATATTTAACCACATTAGTGATCATCATTTTTTTAAAAAGTGTGAAAACCCTCACAAACCTCAACCAATTGCATCCTTTGGTTAAACAAAAGTCCTAGATGTTCCCAAGACTAAGAGGTATATTAATTAGTACTACCTTTCCAGAAAATAACATTTGCACCTTCCACAAAGTCAACTTTATGAGGACATTCCCATCACTAAGTTACTTTTCACCACTTTTATAGAACAGAAACTTATTTTAAAATCTACCCATCTTAGTATAATATAAAAAAGAAAACAATTTATGACTGGACTTTCTCAAAATTAAACCTTTTTCCTCTTTGAAAGACACTATTATGTTAGAAGGATACGAAGCCAAGCTAAAGACTGAGAAAAAACCAACGGCAAATCACATACCTGAAAAAGGATTTGCATCCAAATATATAAAGAATTCTCAAAACTCAACAGTAAGAAAACAACCCAATTAAAAGCTAGGCAAAAGATTTCAATGGCGCTCCACCAAGAGGATCTAATGATGGCAAATAAGCACATGAAAAGATGTCCAATGGCATTAGTCATCAGAGAAATGCAAATTAAAACCATGATAAGATACTACCACATACCTATTAGAATGGCTAAATTAAAATCACTGATAGTGTCAGTGATGTGGAATAGGTGGAATTCTCGTACATTGCTAGTGGGAGAGTATAAAATGGTACAGACACTCTGGAAAAAGGGTTGACAGTTTCTTATAAAGTTAAAAATATACTCACTATACCATCCAGCAATCCCCTCTCCCCAGAGACAGCTACCCTAGAGATAGAGAAATGAAAACTATGTTTGCACAAAAGTCTGTACACAAATGTTTACAGCAGCTCTATTCCTAAATGTTAAAAATTGGAAACAACGCAAATGTCCTTTAATGAGTGACAATGGAAAACTACTGAGTAATAAAAAGGAATAAACTTTCAATACATGCAATAACTTAGATGAATCTCAAAGACAGAGTAAAAGAACCCAGTCTCAAAAGCTTACATGTATGATTCCATGTATAGGACATTCTCAAAAAGACAAAACTATAGGGATGGAGAAAAGGTCAGTGGTTGCAGAGGTTATAGGATGGGGACAGTTAACTATAAAAGGATAGCATCAGGGAATTCTGGGGGGTGATAATATTATTCTGTATTCTGATTGTAGTGATGGTTGCACAAACTACACGTGTTAAATTAACAGGATAAAAGAAAAAAGTTAGTTTTACTGTATGATAATTTTAAGAATAAAATTTTAAAATTATGTTTAAATATGAATCTCAATGTCACAATGGACACGGTTTTTAAAAACTGGAAAGAAATAAAGAAGGATAAGTTTGTTAATAAAAGGTAAACCTGGGCTTCCCTGGTGGCGCAGTGGTTGAGAGTCTGCCTGCCGATGGGGGGGGGACACGGGTTCGAGACCTGGAATGGGAGGATCCCACATGCCACGGGGAAACTGGGCCCGTGAGCCACAACTACTGAGCATGCGCATCTAGAGCCTGTGCTCCGCAACAAGAGGGGCCACGGCAGTGAGAGGCCCACGCACCATGATGAGGAGTGGCCCCCGCTCGCCACAACTAGAGAAGGCCCTTGCACAGAAACGAAGACCCAACACAGACAAAAATAAATAAAAAATAAATAAAAATAAATACATTGAAAAGGAAAACCTATACATTTCCCTTTCTGCAAATGTAGGTTTTCGAGGCAAGAGTAGAGCCTCAGAAAGAATGTCTGCAAACAGAACAATCACTAGTTCACTAAGTACAAAATGTAGGATACTTTTGAAGAATCCCGTCACAGCTAGATAATTGGTCCAGAACCAAAAGTAAATACTGGAAGAAAAATGAAATCAACAGTGTTCCACAGAGGTGGTAGGCAGACTGGCCTGGACTAAGACATGTTCAGTAATAGATAATAAGGGTGCAGATTTGTAAGCATCATTCTCGTCCCACTGTGGACTTCCTTCTGTGACAGTATAAGGATACCACCAGATCATCTTGAAATCAAGTCATGAAATGTACTTTTATGTTTTTAAAAATCCATTCTTGTCCTTAAATTAACTTTTCTTATTAGTTTAGTCATGGTCCTCTATTACTTCTAAAACATTAAATCTTATTTGATTAGAGACAGACTTCAAAAAATAAAAATAAACTGTGATCAAATAGCAGGAACAAAGAGTAGTAACTAAAATTTCTTCAATCTAAACGGAAGATGATTTCTGTATCTCTGTCTTTTACATTTGTCTCCATTAAGGGAAAAAAATGATGTACCTCATAATTAACTTGGCTGGAATGAATCAGACTGCATTTGTAAAGGTTTCAGAAGACCAATGAGCTGTGCTAAACAGTACCACTATCCACCTGAGCAGAAATTACTATCCATAAGTTTCTTTACATAACTAACGAAACAAAAATTTAAACAAAAGAAGAACTACTAGAAAAATATTAGAGATTCATTTTTTAAGTCAATAATTTGCCTCACACATTATTATTTTCCCTGTGGAAACCCAATTATTACCCTGAAAACAAGACCACGTTAGAAAGTAAATGCATTGTGATAAAAGAAAAAAAAGGCAGATTGATACATTATTAAAATAACTCACACGCCATACCCTGAGGAGTAAGGAAGCCATGGCAGAGCAGGCCCCTTTCTCCTCAATGGACAGCACAGCTGTGGGGAAGACACTGCAGCTAGCACAAGCGTGTCACACTTCTTCAGGGAGGAAGCAAGTTACACACCACTCTAGAGAGGGCGCCCATAAACTCACGGCCACGCTCATTACCCAACGTCCAGGCCACCCACAGGCTGACTGCAACCCAACTTTCCCACCATTCCCACACAGGCCCCAGGAACCGTCAGGCCTGTGAGGCTCTGCCAATGCCCTTCCCTCTACCCAAATATCCTTTCCCTCCTCTCTCCGGACCTCAATCCTGCCCAGCTCTAAATGAACACTTCAAGGCCTATTTCCCTAAGAATGCCTCTCTCAAAACCAAAATTACTTCCTAGACAATGATCTGCCTCTTACTCATCCATTATCTTGGATTAAATACATCATGTAAGATGCCTTATCTGACCAACACAACTATTTTATAAATAGGAGTCATGTTTTATATCATCTATGACATGACATGACAACCAATCAGCTCACTAAAACCATTCAATAAATACTCTAATTGAATTTCCCAAAGAGTTGACCTAAAATAACCTAAATGCTAAGCAGTTCAAGAACTGTCCTGAACCAAATTCACTTCTCATTTGAATGCCAATGTCATAGATAGGGATGTTGTATTGTCTTGAAATGTACTTGCCTTTATCCAAAACTAGAATCTCTGATGAATCTATGGGACACACATGTAAAATATTCTGCAAAGGAAAAAAGCTTTATTTAGTGTACTGTGCTTAATATTCAGCCAGACTTGCATTTTTCTCTAAAACTTATACAATTACTGAGTATGCAAGAAGCATTAGAAGAGAGACTAAGTCTATTGAGAAGAAAACTGGAAGCGAAGGTCAGCAATCATTTTCTACTTTGAATCATCTCTTTCATAAAGAGGTAAATTCTCCTAAATTCCAGAATGAATGGAATTCAATACAGCAAAGTAAAATGCTTTAAATACATAAAATAAATATCTTGATGGACCTTCCACCATCTGTTTTAGTAACTTAAATTATAAAAAAGAACCTTAAATTTTAGAAAAGTTATATCAAGAGCTAAAATTGAGATTGTTTTTCCATCTATTACTTTGATTTTCCTGACCCATTTTTGAGAACTGTCAGCATTCTGGATCAATAATTCCAAATTATTTCTTGAAGAGAGTGAGATTCCTCCCAAGTCATTTAATATGCTTACTAATCAATAAAGATATGAAAAAACAAAAAATCCATATTTATGAAGCAAGCAAATTATATTAAAAGACTGACTTTGAGAAAAGGTTGCTGCTTGCCAAGAAAATTTTATTATTATAAAATATTTTCTGTCATTTGTATTTCTTCATTTTCCCTTCCAGATTATCTGTGTAGCCTTGTAAACACATCATAATCCAAAGCAGTGGAGCTTTATAAATAAAATGTAAATCAACGCAAGAGAGCCAACTGCATAATTAAAACAAAAGTGTACCGGGCTTCCCTGGTGGCGCAGTGGTTGAGAGTCTGCCTGCCGATGCAGGGGACACGGGTTCGTGCCCCAGTCCGGGAAGATCCCACATGCCGTGGAGCGGCTGGGCCTGTGAGCCATGGCCGTTGAGCCTGTGCGTCCGGCGCCTGTGCTCCACAACAGGAGAGGCCACAACAGTGAGAGGCCCGCGTACCGCAAAAAAATAAAAAATGGGCATCCCTGGTGGCGCAGTGGTTGAGAGTCCGCCTGCCGATGCAGGGGACACGGGTTCGTGCCCCGGTCCGGGAAGAACCCACGTGCCGCAGAGCGGCCAGGCCCGTGACCCATGGCCACTAAACCTGCACGTCCGGAGCCTGTGCTCCGCAACGGGAGAGGCCACAACAGTGAAAGGCCGCGTACTGAAAAAAAAAAAAAAAAGCATACCACCATCATCCCAACCAGATTACAAAATAGCAAGCAGATTATAAAATAATAGTCTACAAGCATGCTTTTTAAAATATATATCTATATGCACTGAATATCTTATATAAAAAGCCAAGAGAGAGAGATGAAACAAAATATTAAAAGTAAACATCTCCTTCCCCAAAACCCTAACTCCATTCCAGTCATGAGGAGGACATCACACAAACCCAAGTTGAGGGACAGTCTATGAAATACATGAACCAGGACTCTTCAAAATTGTCATTAAAAAAAGGAACGTCTGGGACTTTCCTGGTGGTGCAGTGGTTACGAATCCATCTCCCAATGCAGGAGACACGGGTTCCAGCCCTGGTCCGAGAAGATCCCACATGCCGCAGAGCAACTAAGCCCGTACGTCACAACTACTGAGCCTGTGCTCTAGAGCCTGCGAGCCACAACTACTGAGGCCACACGCCGCAACTACTGAAGCCCACACACTCTAGGGCCTGTGTGCCGCAACTACTGAGCCTGGGTGCTGCAATTACTGAAGCCCGCGCACTTAGAGCCCGTGCTCCGCAACAAGAGAAGCCACCACAATGAGAATTCCGCGCACCACAATAAAGAGTAGCCCCCACTTGCCACAACTAGAGAAAGCCCGCGCGCAGCAACAAAGACCCAACACAGCCAAAAATAAACAATAATAAAAATAAATAAATAAAGGCATCATCACATAAAAACAAATGAGGACATAATTTTTTGATAAAAGAAGAACTGGTGGGGCAGTGGTAAAGAATCCGCCTGCCAGTGCAGGGGACACGGGTTTGAGCCCTGGTCCGGGAAGATCCCACATGCTGCAGAGCAAGTAAGCCCGTGCGCCACAACTGCTGAAGCCCACACGCCTAGAGCCCATGCTCCACAACAAGGGAAGCCACCACAGTGAGAAGCGCGTGCACCGCAATGAAGAGTAGCCCCTGCTCGCCGCAACTAGAGAAAGCCCACACACAGGAACGAAGACCCAACGCAGCCAAAAATAAATACATTAAATAAATTAATTTAAAAAAAAGAAACTAAAGAGTCAAAAACAAACTAAAGAAATAAAATATATTTTGGGAAGAAATAGGAAAAATTATACATGGACTTGATATCTGATAGTATAACTATTAGTATTACTGAATTATCTTCTTAGGTGTGATAATGGTATTATGTTTATGAAGAAATATGTCCTCATTCTTAGGAGACACATGATGAAGTATGAATGAAATGCCATGTAAGATGTCTGCCACTTACTTTCAGCTGGCTCAGGAAAAAAAAAAATTCTATCTATTTGACAGAGAAAGGGAGACAAGGCAAATTATGACATAACGCTAACAATTGGGTATTGATTATACTATTCTTACAACTTTGCTGTAGGCGTAAAGATTTTCATAATATAAATTAAACTAACAGTTTTCTTTAACTTAAAAATGATTCAAAACCCAAACTAATCCAGAAGTTATAATCTTCTCGTAAATATAAAATATATTTTATTTTATGCTGCTTAACTCATCTCCTCCAAATTAAAAAAAAAAAAATTGAAAAGGGGTGACTTATTTTCCATAGTAAGGAATTATAGCTAACATCCAGGAGTAATATTTAGGTTTCCTTCAAATTGATATTGAATAGAGTCTTTTTAATCATCTGAGCAGTTTATACTGATCTTGGGCTCATTAATTGCTAACTTACCTAGTTTTTTTAAATAAAAATGTTTATTTGAATACAATTACCTTATCCCTTAATGAAGCTGGAAAGAAGATTAAATAACCCAGAAGACACAGTTGGAAACTGTAAAGAAGTATAAGAAAGAGAGTCACTGGCAGAAGAGAAGAGCAGATCTCTGGCAAAGCTGCATTCCATGTACCCTGCCTGGGTCAGACATAGTTCATCTTGAGCCGAAGATCCAGTAGAGACCCATCTGCCCAAAATGCCTTTCTCCAACTGAGAAAGAAGTGAAAATGCTAAGACATATGAGAACATTTGTTGCTGTCTACAGCTAATTGAACCAGAAATCTTTAATACCATTTCCAGTCCTGAAATTCTATTATTCTACATAAAACACCTTTAAAAACAAGTATATATTATCATTTCACACCCATTAGGATGACTACTATCCAAAAAATAGAAAATAACTGTTTGCGAGGATGTGGAGAAATTGGAACCCTTTTACATTTCTGGTGGACATCAAACGGTGCTACTGCTATGGAATACAATATGGGGATTCCTCAAAAAATTAAACACAGAATTACCATATGATCTAACAATTCTTCTGGGTATTTCCTGAAAGAACTGAAAGTAGGGACCTGAACAGATATGTATACACCCAAGTTCACAGCAACATTATTCACAACAGCCAAAAGGTGGAAGCAACCTGAGTGTCTATCAAAAACTGGATGGATTTTAAAAAATGTGGTATTTACATACAATGGCATAGTATTTAGCCTTAAAAAGGAAGAAAATGCTGCCACGTGCTACAATATGGATGAACCTTGAAGACAGGCTAAGTGAAATTAGCCAGTCACAAAAAGACAAATATTGTATCAGTGCACTTACATGAGGTACCTATGGTATGAATGGACCCTATTCAAATTCTGAGAAACAGAAAGTAGAATGATGTTTGCCAGGTGCTTGAGGGAGAGGGGGATGGAGGGTTAGTGTTTAATGAGTACAGACTTCAATTTGGGAAGATGAAGTTCTGGAGATGGATGGTGGTGATGGTTGTACAACAATGTGAATGCACTTAATGACACTGAATTGTATGCTAAAATGATTAAAATGGTAAATTTTATGTTATGTATATTTTAACAATATTCAAAAAAAACCCCACAGGTATGCAAGCCATAATACCCTCCTAACCCTCCTTAAAAGGAGTGAGGCCCATGTCCTAATCCTGATGCAAACTTAAGGAATGCTCACTGCCCATTTCCCCATCTTCCCTGCCCAGGAAGAAGAACCACGAGCTGGCAAGGCAGAGCCAGAGCCAGAGGCGGGAAATTGGTCCTGACGTTAGTCCCGCTGAAGAAACTCAGAAGAGCCACAACAGAGGGTAAGGCCCAAGAAGACGGACAGAGGCAGGCTAGGGAAGAGAAGGCAAAAGCAGAAGGAAGGAAATCCCTGAGAACATGGGCAGCTGATGACACTGGGAAGGGACACCACAGCTGTGAGGAAAAGGAGGATCAGACAACAGGGGAAATCAGAGAAGGGAACTGCCCCAAGGTAAGGAAAGAGAGGAGTAGGAGAAAAAAGAAGAATTGTAAGCAAGAAGGAGATTCATTCAAGAAGAGACTCTTCCCAAGTACCAGCAGGAAAATGACTTCGTTCCACTGAGGTGGCCATTTGTATCTAAAGAATCCAAGAAAGTTGCTGAAGCCTATAAAAAGTTAGGAAGAAACATTCTTTTCTGTGTAAGAATACTAATATACCCCCATCCACAGAGAACTGTGTACTGCCATTTTTTTCATTTGGTTTTGTCTTTTTTTCTCCCTCAAGAAGAGAACACTTACTTGTTTAGGAATAATTTCAATCAGGGCCTACCTTTTGTATTTGTACCAAACACTAGTACGCCATGAATGAGCTAAAGTGTTTTAATGGCACAGGGGTAAGAGTACAGGCTTGAAGCCAGCTCTGCCTGAATCTGAATCCCGGCATTGTGACCTGAGGCAATCTGCTTAAAAATCTGCTTTGATTTCCAAATCTGCAAAATGGGAATAATAACAGGGCTACACTTCAAGGCATTACTGCAAGAATTAAATAGGGTAAAATATGAAAGCACTTAGAACAGTGTCTGGCCCACACTAATCACTATGAAGGTAGTAGCTTCCTATTATACTCCAGACCTAGAACATGAGTTCCAGGAGAGCTGAGATTTTGTCTGTTTTGTTCCCTGTTGAAGCCTCAGGTACCTCACATCATTCTTTGTTGAATAATAAAAATGTATTGAATGCCAGCAACACAGAAGCCCAAAGGAATAGCACTACCTTTCTGTTATTACCAACAACTAAAATCTGCATAACACTTCAGGCTCACAGTTCACAGAGGGTTTTCTACACCTTATCTCAGGTGATTCTGTGACGCTGCCATTATTACCTCCGTCTCACAGACAAACGAAGGCTCAGAAGACGTAAGTGACTTGCCCAGGAATCCTGGCAATTAATGCTACTTCTGTTCACTCTAGACCCCCACCCAGAAAGCTCAGAACATACCCTACTGAACTGTTCAATTCTCCTTAACTACAGATACGCAGAGTTCAAGTTCACCAAAACACTTTATCCGATTTGCTTCAATAGAATTGATGGAGAGGGAGGAAACAGAGGAAACAATATCACTAACTATTAAAGTTGAACAATGGGTACAGTGGGATTGATTATACCCTTTCCACTTCTATACATCTGAAATTTTCCATAATAAAAAAATGTAATTAAAAAATAAACTCTTCACTCCCAACATAAGCTCTGCCACTTCCAACTTCCTATTGAGCACACCTGGGTGCGAGGAAAACACCACAGCAGAGAAGTTTCTCAGTCTGAGGCACTGAAGAGAGTGCTGCACTGGGAATCAGGAAGCTTCAGTCTTCACTCTGCTTTATCTAACTGTGAGACCTCACTGGTCCCTCTAGCTCCTCTGGGCCCTGAACTTCCTCATCTGTTCCTTCCAGGGTTAAGATTCTGATTTCACCTTTCTACTAGTTCCTTAAACTCAACACACAAAACCAAAATCATCTTTTCTCTATTCTAAACCCCTAAGACCTGCTCTTCCTCCTGACCTCTGTATTCCTGCTGTCCCATTCTGCCAGCCATCCAACCACAAATACCTCAGCATCATCTCTGACTTAAGACACAGAACTGACTGTTCCTTCCCCTCCTACCTAATCAGTCACCACATCTCTCTGTTCAACCTCCAAAGTACCTCTTGACTCCACCACCTCCTTTCATTCCCAAGCACACTAACTCAGGCACTCATCATCCCTCACCTGGAGTAGTGCCATGAACTCGACTGAAAACCCTGTCTCTAGTTTCTCCTCACTCACAATCCATCATATGCATTCTCCAAAACCCAGTCATGACCTCTCAACAGCCTCACTGTCCACTATGTTCTTTCATGTAACCCAGGGTCCGGGTAATTTGGATACTCAGTTTCCGGACATCCACCTCATTTCCAACACCACCCCTCAGCCTTTGCTCGAGCTACCCTTCCCTCCAGAATGCCCTCTTCTTGCCCTGGGGCAAGTGGTGCAATTTAATGGTGCAATTTAAATGCCACCTCCTCAGTTGAAGCGTTCCCTTACATCCGCAAGGGGGCAGTATCACTCCCTCCACTGAACCCCTAAGCACCTTGTCTGAACCCCTCTTACAGCACCCTTCAAATTCCTATTAGTCCTTTCTTGTTTTGGTGCCCCTACTCTCTCTACTAGATGATTCGCTCCTTGTCAGAGGAAATGATGCTTTATTCGTCTTTGTATCCTTCAGAACAGAGCTTCTCAAAGACTGTGCCGTGGCACTGTGGTATGCCCTGAATGAGCTAAAGAGGTTCTAGTCAGTCATCCCCTCAGCCCTCCACAAAGAGACTTCAGCAGCCAAAGTCCCACAAGTCAAGCCTCAAGCAGCCTCAAGCAGCCTCCTCCTTCAGCCAAGTATACGCCACGATGACTTGAGAAGCACTAAGAGGATGCAACACGTGGTACACAATGGATGCGCACTAAACATGTGCTGAGCTGAACCTTGGAATAACTCACCCGTTCCCCTTCAACCACTATGTTCTCAAGAAAACTTACCATCCAGACTAGACTCTCTCTGAACATTCTCCCCGAACAGGTTCTGATCATCTTTTTAATAATCACCTGTTTATTAGCTGGTTATACTTGCCTTACCATCCAAAGCCCACATCGATAGTTTACTGATTAAAATAGCAAAGGATATGAACAAACAATTCACCATGAAGAGACTCAAAGAGAAAAATTCAACATTATAGAACAAAGAAGTACAAAGGCCAATTTACACTATTAAATAAGCAAAAACTTTTAAGGAAAAAATGTATTTATATCCAGTTATGGCGAAACAGGTACATCTGTATATCTCTTAGTAGTACAAACTGGTATAACATTCTTGAAAAACAGGATGGCGATATATATATCAAAAGCCATAAAAACATTCATACCATTTAACACAATAATGCATTCAAAAATTTATCCTAGAGATCTAATGAGCCCGAAGAAAAGTACAATAATATCTACAATAATGTACATTAAAGTATTAACTGAAAACGAGCCAGCAACATAAATAACTAACATAAAAAGAGTTAAGTAAATTATTGACGGCATGACTTGATGAAATATTTTGCAGCCTCTCAAAGTGTAATCATGTCAATTAAAATTGTGACAACTATAACATGGAAATGTTTCATAATCTAATAAGTAGGAAAAATTCAAATTATATACATTATAATTAAAAAGGAGTACAATAATCTATGTGTGTGTGTATGTATATATAGATAGATATAGAGAGATATATATCTCTCTATATATATTTTTAACAGAATGCCAAAAATAAAATCAACTGTTTTAGGGGTAGTAACCCAAATATTTAACAATTTACTTAATAACAATTCTTAAATTATTTTATAATTTAAGAGAGGAAGTTCTACCATACTGAGCAAACTTAGGGGTCCCAGGATGCAAACTCGATATAGTCTCAGGAAGAGGTCCACACCTCTCTTTTATTGCTCACTTTGGCCTTAACTGAGAACGCTCATGTACTTCTGATCACAATGACCTATGACAACCCAGACCCCAGCTTTCCAAGGACCAAGAAACCAGCTCAGCTAGCCTTCTGATCATCCCCATGAACCTGTGGGGGATGAATCGTGCAAACTACCCTAACTCAAGAAACAAAGAACCCCTACAACAATGTTTTACTTTAGCAATCAATAAGTAGCCAAGCCTAAGTTTAATTATAAACCCTAAAAGTATATAGCATTGTCTCATTAAAGTCTCTGGGACTAGCATTAAAAATACATCAAAAAATAATTTTAGCACTGATGCCCCACAAGGACAATATTAGAACAGTCTTCTAATTGTTTTTCTGTAGTATTACCATTTTCTTAGTTTAATACTGAATGGCCAAGATACTATAATGGACCAAGAAGATTAATTACTGTGAAATAATAAATACTCAAGACTAAAATGTCATTCTTAGGGCATTTCAGCAATAAACAAATAATTTGAAGGACTAATACAACCATTAGGGAAAAAGTTTAACCTTCTGTTTCCATTGGTATGTTCCTGGTATCCAGATCCTCAGAAATGCAGATATATAGTCATTCATGACAATACACACATAGTAGATAACAGGAAAAACAGACAATGTAACACTTAACCCGTTCATCAGAGCACTGGGCGGTCAACACTCAAGAATGTTGACACAAAAACTGAAGGACCTCTGAAGAGCCAATCATATGCAGATAGGTTGAATCCCTGTGCAGTTACTCATGCAAAACAGAAGTGGAAGATTAACCTACCCTCACTTCTCTTCAAACAAACTGACAAAGCATCAGGCAGTCTGTTTGGAGTAGGTTCACCATCATCCAGTCGGCCCCAGAAGTAGCCAATTGAGTCAGGTCACCGCTGCTGCACCAGGGCCCTACTTCCTCCACCTTGTCTCAGCTCATCTTGCTGACCAGACACCCTCCTCTAGATTAAGTCCCTTTGGTCTTTTCCTCAGGCATTACCAAGTCCTTGCTTTGTAAATAAGGCTCTCCCAGACCTTACTCACCTGCAGTTCACTGCACTGGGTATCACCCAAAGAGCCCATCAGAGCTCTTTATAATTTCTGAAAGAGAGAGAAGGAACCTTTGAATACATACTAGAAAACACCACTGCTGATGTATCAGTTCTGAAGCATTTGTATCCAGTGGTCACAGCATATGGTCCTTTGGTCCACAGTACTTCAGTAAAATGTAGCATAACCAGCCAGGACCAAGAGTCCTGAGATAAAAGTTTGGTTTAATGTTACTACTAATCAGCTGTATGACCTTGGGAAAGTCACTTGACTTCTCCAGGCCTCAATTTCCTCATCTGGAAAATAAGACAGACTAGATAGAAGCAGCAGAGCATACTGCAGTGGAAAGAGAACGCCCTTTCCAAGGCACAGCGCCAGCACCACCACTTACTGGTCTTGCGACGTTATGTTCGTTAATTCACATTTAACCTAAATCTCCTCTGCAAAGCAGAAATAACAGCTATCTTGGAGTTGTTCTGAAAACTAAAGGAAACATAATGAGTTATAAAAAGCCTAGAGTAAGTATACTGTGCATCTCATCATAAAATTCCACAGATGATAATTACCAACATTACTCCCAGCCCTAAGGTTACGTGAATTCAATTTCCAAACATTTATTTCCTTACAAGATCAACAAATCAAAACTTTACCAACCTGACAATGCAATTAACTGTTTGAGTGTTTCACTAACAATTCAATTACAGTTATCTTAAACTAATGGAAGTTTAAGATGATCAATATTAATTAACATCACAGGAAATAAGGGTGGAATACCTGCCTAACATCTAAACGGGTTCCGTGGCCATGCCTTCCATGACTTCTCCCTCTGCTTTCACTACTGCCCGCGCACCGAGTCAAGAGAGGTCTTCCAAACACCAAGTAACACCAACTGCTTTCTACGGTCAGATTAGGGGGACATGGCTAACGATGGAGGAAGGAGAGCAGAGGCTTTTTATCTTTTTTCCTATATACACTTAGCACTGCTTGGATTTGTTGACCATAGCATGCATCAGTTTTACATAAAAATAAATAAGTTTTTAAACTATATTAGTTACACATATTGCCTACTGAAAGGAAGCTCGCCTCACAGGATTATTTTCACCACTAGGAGAATATCGACAGAAGAAAGCAAAAAGGCAAATTCAGATGTTCCGAGAACACCTAAAATATGGCACAGAAATAACAAAAATCACAAACATTCACACGTCACAATGGTTTACTCAAAAAAATGTGCCTGCATTCTTTGAAGAACCTAATGATGAATCAGGGTTTCTGGGGGTCAAAACAAGTTGAACACACAAATTCTGGCTTTAGGGGCTTCTCTGGTGGCGCAGTGGTTGAGAGTCCGCCTGCTGATGCAGGGGACACGGGTTCGTACCCCGGTCCGGGAAGATCCCACATGCCGCGGAGCGGCTGGGCCCGTGAGCCATGGCCGCTGAGCCTGCGCGTCCGGAGCCTGTGCTCCACAACGGGAGAGGCCACAGCAGTGAGAGGCCTGCCTACCGCAAAAAAAACAAAACAAAAAAAACAAATTCTGGCTTTACCAGACAACTTCCTGCCCTTGGAGAAACTGACCCAGTACAATTTACACCAGTAAACAAGTTGGTATGACTCTTTAGTAGTATGCTGAAAAACGTTCAATTTGCTTTAGACAATTGGTAGCTTTTAAAATAAAGATAGATACATATATAAATATATATGTACACACATATATATACATATAAATTAAAAATCTTCATGTTATATCTACTATTTATTTTTGAAAGAGGAATATTAACCTTATTAAATTCAGGATAGCTCAAAAGTATAATCTCAGCCACCGGTGAAGTGACAGACCACTAAGTTTTATGTGGCTCCTAGCCAGTGCTACCGAAGTCATCCTGACTACACCCAGCAATTTAAATGAACTACAAGCTGCTGCGGCCACACTCTCCACACATATCATACTTCTCTCCTAGAAAACAATTCAAACTATTATTTAGAAATCAAATTATATTTGCATGTATACTTATCTAAGTTTATGGAAATAAACAGCCATAACACTTTGTTTATAATTTTTAAGTAGCTCCTCCCCATCTCTTGTTTATCGACAAGTTGATAAACTTGGCCCCAAGTCTACTAGGCATTTCAAACTGTTAAGCATTTAAAACAACAGGCAAAGGACCTTACTTCTTGTGCTGGGCCTGTATTTAGAATCTTAAATAGAGTCTGACAGATAATTATAGACTAATTTGCATTTAATATCAATACCATGCCTACTTCTTAAACAGAGGACAAAAGTGCATGTGTAAGATCTGGTCTACTTAGTTGTAGGTCCCTCTGCAATATTCTTAGCCTTTCATGAATATGCTCTATAGTTTTAAACTACACAAGGTCCTTTGCAAGTAGAAATGATTTCCCCTGTTATTTTGGCATCACTCCCTGCTCCAGTAAAACACTGGACTGTCCATAAATGTATACAGACTTTAAAACAATGTAGATTGAATACTTATGGTATTAGAAATGAAACTTCTTGCTAACAACTGCAAAAATCAAGCACACCAGCTGATAGAGAGGCACTTACTGACTCCCCAAAACTCCCGCCTTACCTAAAAATATTGTCCCAGTTTCCCAGCCAAAAGGGCAGACTAAAAAAGCGATGTGTTCAAAGACACAGACCCTCGCTTCACCACAAACTTCAGTACTATGGCATTTCCCATTTTAGAATGCTTCGTGTGACAACCTGTTCGGTGGCCAACCACCAACTTCACTTTGAAGTGAATACTAACACTTCACATGGTAATATGTATTCAAAGTAATATGTATTAAAAAAGGTCCAGAGGCCCGCAGACCGGTCCCCTCCTCCCCCGTACTGGTTGCCTTTAAAACCGCCCCCCCCCCACGCCATGTTTAAAAACGTGGCTTTGGGGCCTCCCTGGTGGCGCAGTGGTTGAGAGTCCGCCTGCCGATGCAGGGGATACGGGTTCGTGCCCCGGTCTGGGAGGATCCCATGTGCCGCGGAGCGGCTGGGCCCGTGAGCCATGGCCGCTGGGCCTGTGCGTCCGGAGCCTGTGCTCCGCAACGGGAGAGGCCACAGCAGTGAGAGGCCCGCGTACAGCAAAAAAAAAACAAAAACAAAAACGTGGCTTTGGGTCTTTCCCGTCGCTCCTGTCCCGGCCTCCCTTCCCCCCACCCTTCGCCTCCACGCCGGTTCCCTCTACCCCGCCGCCCTCCTGTCCTGGAAGACACCCCGCGTCTGCATTTAATCAGCCCGAGGTTTCCCTGCTGCTGGCAGCAAAGAGCCGCTCATTGGTTTATTTATGCGTCTGTTATTGCTCTAGATCTTCGGTGCCCGGAGGCGGGCTTCTGCTTCCCGCCCCAGGGCAGACGGGGGTCGCCCTCGGGGCCCCGGAGCCCGGCAGCCCTGCAGGCCAAGCGGCGCTCTGACTGCAGCATCCGCGTATGGAAAGATACCTCTGTCCTGCCAAACCGTTCCGGGGCGGACACTGTGTCCCCGAGCCTACCGGCATCGCAGCGCGTAAGGGAGGGGGAGGGGGAGTAGTAAGCGAAAAGCAACTTTTACCTCTGTTGACTCTCCCTTCCGCTGTCTCCTCCCCTCGGCCGGTAATGCGATCTGCGACCCTCTAGATGGGGACCCCACCCCTCCCCTAGAAATGTGGTTTTGGGCTCTGCCGAATCCACCCTTTTACAGTCCCGGCTGCTTGCGAACTGGGACTTCCCGAGGCAGGTAACTCGGGGGCGCAGATGGCGAGCTCTGGCCGGGGAGCAGAGGCGCGCCAGGGCTCGAGGGAGGGGCCGGGGCCGGAAGGAGGGTGCGCCCGCCGCAGTCCACCTGCCGGGTCCCAGCCGGGCGGCGAGCGCCGGCGGCCGGGCGAGCGGAGGACTGCGGGCAGCACTCCGGCCCAAGGCTGGTTGGGGGACGCTCAGGTCGCCTGGCTGCGACGGGGCGCGCTGGAAGTAGGGGCGCCGAGATGCCAGCCGGAGAACCAGGCGAGCGTCCCCGCAGCCCACGCCCGCCGCCTGGGCCTCTGCTCCTGCCCGAGGGCTCGCTGCAGGGGAGCTGAGCGCTCTCGCGATACTCGCCGCCCGCTTTCGGTTGCGCGGGCGAGTAGAGCTTCGGCCCGCGCCCTCGCGCGGTGGTCCCCTTGCCCCGGGGCCCGTTGGTCAGTCCGCCGCACTCTCACCTCCCATTGCCACTGGTCTCTGCTTTGCAGACTTTGGGGGCCTACTCTGGTTGCTTTTTTGTTTTCCCCTAGCAAATTTTGACCAAGAGGTGTCCAAGGGAAAATTCCTCCAGGACACCAAGACTTGCGAAATTGTATTCGGTATAAAATGCTGTTGAAAGGCTCTGAAATTAGAAGAATGCACAGGCATTAAAGCCCTCCTTCGGTGCACGGGGAGGGCCTGGGGCCTTCGGGTCCACCCAAAGGTTTTACGCTCCACCAGCCCCTAGGAGAAGCCTCTCTCGAGGAACCTGGACGGTTGCTGACAAAAGCCCTGCCCCCGGGGAGCTAAAAACTCCACCAGGCAATTGTCCCGGCCAAGTGAGAAGAGTGGGGTGTAGACTCCTTAAGGGATTGGCCCGGGGTCAGCGGTGAGGGAGGGAGCGAGGTGGTGAGTCACTGCAGGCCGGCTGAGAACGCGGCGTGTCGGGAGGGCCCTCGCCTTTGTCACCGCTTCTCTGAGCTCCGAGTGAGTTGGGAAACTGGAGCCCGGAGCCAATTTCTTGGACAATCCAGGCCCCGCCGCCACGCGGGGCCGTGGGCTGGGGGCAGGGAGGCAGCGCTGCTCGCGACCCTCTGCCACTGCCCGCTGGAAAATGAGCCGCCCCGCCCGTCTGGAGAAGGCTCCAAAGTCTCCCCTTTACGCGGTAGCCAGTTACTGTTTCCAGTCCCCCTTCTGCACCTAGTCAGCCTCTCCTATGCACTGACTTACTGGTTGCTTTGTGTTTACCCGGCACCTTAATATGTGTGGTCTGAGTTTCCTGTAATTCAGCTTTCAGTAAGCTGAGGGCAAGGACTGTACCTCGCTCATGTTTCTTTAGGAGGTGCTTTTCTTGGCCTTGCATAGGCCTGGACCCAGAGAAGAGCTTGATATATGTATGACTGCCTGACCCACCCGTTCGTTCAAGACAACGTGCATCCTGGCCCATCCTAGTGCAAGATGCCACCTGTGGCCTCAGCTCGAAAACCCTCCTAAATCCTTTCGCTGCCTCCACTCTGCCCCCTACTGTCTGCTCTCCATCTGACCAACCCAGTGAGGTCTGTGAAATGTTGTCACGTGAGTCCTCTACTTAAACCCACGGGAGGTGTCCTCGTCACACTTAGAATAAAACCGAATTCCTAACCATAGCCTCCAAGGTCCCATGTGAGGGGGCTCCTCACCATGATCAGCACACTGGCCTTCAACATTCCCCTGCAGCACTGCAAGCCTCCCTCCAGCCAGATCCTTGACCCCCAGATCTGATGGCCATCATCCTTTTAGCGCTCAGGTCTCAGCTCGGATGTCCCCTCCTGGAAGAGAATTTTCATGATCCCCTGCACCAAAGCAGGGCATTCTCTATTCTTTTACCCTGGATTAGGAATGTTCTTGTTTGTCTATTTGTTGATTGTTTATTATCTGCCCCAGCCCCCTTATGGAGTATAAGCTCCAGAAGGGCACAGGCCTTGTCTAGCTTGTTCACTCAGGGCCTGGCACATATATAGGCATTCAGCAAAGATTTGTTGAATGAATGACCAAACCTTTATGAGAGCGAGGGGTGGTGGTGAAAGAGTGCAGAAGCATGGAATGAGCAGCTGACGGCCCTGCCCATCATCAGACCACTGGGATTGTACACAGCTAGAGGCAGGCAGGTAGGAGTGGAGTTGGGGGGAAACAGACCCCTTGGTCACCATTAATGGTGCTCCATTCTGATTCTGATCTGATGAACCACAGCCCCAAATAATTCCCCACTCACGCCCGCTTCCTTCCCTCACTTTTTTTCTCCCCATCCCCAGCAACGGCCACATCTTATTCTGTCCAGACCTAAGGCTCAGTCCTTGGGTCTCTCTTTTTCAACTACACTGCCTGCCCTTCTCTTTCGGTCTCAAGGCTTTGAGTAGCGTCTTTACCCTGAGAAAGGACTCTAAACCTGTAGCTCAAGCCCAGGGCTTTCTCCTGAGCTTCAGACCCTAGTCCAGCAGCTTCTTAGCGTCTCCACATGAAACTCTCATGGACGTCGCAAGCTCAACATGTCTAGAGGTGAGTTCTTGAGTTCCCCCCACAAACGTGCTCCACCATGGTCTTCCCTAGCTCCATCTCTTTTTTTTTTTTTTTTTTTTTTGCTGTACGCGGGCCTCTCACTGTTGTGGCCTCTCCCGTTGCGGAGCACAGGCTCCGGACGCACAGGCTCAGCGGCCATGGCTCACGGGCCCAGCCGCTCCGCGGCATATGGGATCCTCCCAGACCGGGGCACGAACCCGTATCCCCTGCATCGGCAGGCGGACTCTCAACCACTGCGCCACCAGGGAGGCCCCCCTAGCTCCATCTCTTAATTGCTCAGGCCACAGTCACTCCTGTCTTTCTCTCAAACTCCATCTTCAATCCATCTACAAATCCTGCTTTGCCTTCAAATTGTATCTAGCAATCTACATCTCTCATCACCTCCATTGTTGCCACTCTGGTCCCATGCACTTTTATCTCCTTCCCTTTGCCCCCATTCAGTGTATTCCCAACGTAGCCACCACACTGGTCTCGATAAAGTGCAGATCAAATCCTAGCTCTCCTCTGCTCACACCCATCTGATTCTTCTCGTCTCATTCAGAGGATAAATCTAGAGTCCCACACGATTTGCCTCTGATTTGTTTGAGCTCATCTCCTGCCTCTCTCCGCTGGCTCTGTTTCAGCCATAATGGGCTCCTTTTTGAGTGTTTCCTCTTCCAGTCACACCATCTCCCCTATATTCACATGGCTCACGCCTCTGCTTCCTTCAAGCTTTGCTCAGCCCAGTGAGTCCGTCTCTCACCAGTCTATTTAAATTTTCAATACTCCCCCCCCTCCCAGACACTCTATTTCTTTCCTGCATTTTTCCCATAGCATTTATCACCTCCGAAAGTAATAAATAATTTGTTATTCAGTTTCTTGTCTGTATCTTTCCATGTGAAGAATCAGTTTGCTGATCACCAAAGACTTGTGTTTGTTACTGGGAACTACATTTCCCAGCCATGCCCTTGCCTTTGGGGCCATGTGACTAGTTCTTGCCAATAGACGTGAAGCAGAAGTGTGACTCTGAATGAGCAGGGCAGATCTGCATGACCAAAAATACATGCAAGGACTCTCAGCTGAGCAGACAACAGACCTTTATTATGTTAACCTGCTGAGAAGTTGTGATCTGTTTGTTACAGCATTTAGCACCTCAATCACTGTACCTTGGGTACAGTGGCCCACTAGAACAGAAGTTCAGTGAGGGCAAGGGCTTGTGTAGGTTTTGTTCATTTGTTTCTCCTCAGTGCCCAGAACAGAGCTTGGCATATAGTGGGTACCTAATAAATGTTTGTTGAGTGAATGAATTAGTTTCCTTTTTCCATGACCAGTCATGAAAATAAGTGAATGGTTGGCAAGGAAAGGACAATGTGAAAGGAATTTTTTGTTTGTTTGCTTGTTAAGCAGGTAGTAACTCTGGATTTCTACAGAAGCGCTGGCTACAGGTCTTGGTAAAACTAAATGGAGCTTCCTTTAATTCTGTTCTCCCCGCTTCATCTTTCTCTTTTCTTTTTCCCGCTTTTCTGCCTTCTCCATCTCTATCCCTCTAGGTCCTCCTTCTCTCTCCCTTTCTTCTTCCACTCCTTTTTCTTCCATGGATTTTCTTCTCTTTTTATTCCCACTTAATCTAAAAAAAAAATTCACTGCCTGTTAATGTGAGCTACTGCGAGTACTCAGCCAGGATATCTACTCCAGGTTACTTAAAATATAGACGTGGGAAATAACATGGGTTAAAAAATAAAGAAATATTAAATCCATGGACTCCTACTCTCCTTCTACCTTTAAGGCCCACTTCATTTCTTCTTGAAATACAGAAAAGAAGTGATGGTGGTCCAGATAATTCAGACTAACCCCCCCCCCCACTAAGGACTACTAAAACAAAATAGACAATGTATTCCTCAAAACATCTGCTTGGAAACATCTGGTAGGTTAATAAGAGTGAAAACTATCAGGGGTAGACAGAACAGGGAGGTGATTCTAAGATTTGGGGTCCTTGTGCCCTAAGGTCCTTTGCTTTTGACAGCAACTTAAGTCCAGAGTAAGTATCACCTCGCACACATTTAGACAACTGTTATCAAAACCAAAACAAAAAACAGAAAATAACAAGCGTTGGCAAAGATGTAGTGAAATTAAAATACTTGTCCATTGCTGGTAGGAATGTAAAATGGTGTGACCACTATGGAAAACATTATGGCAGTTTCTCAAAAAATTAAACAATGACCATATAACCCAGCACTTCCACTTCTGGGTATATAACCAAAAGAATTGAAAGCAAGGACTCAAACAGATATTAAACACTCATGTTCATAGCAGCATTATTCACAATCACAAAAAGGTGGGAGGAACCCAAGCGTCCATCAACAGATGAATAGTTTTTTTTTTATTGTGGTATATACACACCATGGAATATTACTCAGCCTTCAAAAGGGAGGAAATGCTACACATGCTACAACATGGATGAACCTTGACAACATTGTGCTATGTGGAATAAACCAGCAGCAAGAAACAAATCACTGTCTGATTGTATTTGTATGAGGGCATCTAGAGTAGACAAATTCTTCGAGAGTAGGAAGGGTGATTGCCAAGCAGGGGGTAGGAAGGAAGGATGGGGAATTGTTAACTGGATACACATATAGCGTCTTCAGTGTGGTAAGATGAAAAGACCTCTGGAGATTAATTGCAGAACAATGTAAATGTACTTTACTGTACACTTTAAAATGACTAAAATGGTAAACTTCATGTTAACAGAGTTTTTACCACAATTTTTAAAAAGTTTAATGGTTAAGACAGTAAATTGTGCATTGTACCACAATTTTTGAAAGAAGAACAAAAATTTAAAAAGACAAACCATGCAAAAACTACCAAAAGAAGGTAGGCATTATGGCAAAAAAGCATGACTGGAAGTAAAGAGGGATGCTTCATAATGATGGAATGCTTCATTCACCAAGAAGACATAACAGTTCTGAATTTGTGTGTGCCTAATACACATAGCCTCAAAATATAGAAAGCAAACCCATGGACAGAATTGCAAGAAGGTAGAGACAAATCTACAAATATAGTGGAAGATGCATATATCAGTAACTCTTAAAATGAGCAGATGGAGAGCTAGTAAGAAAGAGATCTGAACAACTGGATAAGCAGACCTTACCTAATAGATGTATAGAGAATACTGCACCCACAACTGCAGATCACAAATTCTTCTCCAGTCTACATGGAATGTTTATGAAAATGCTGGGCCATATAACAAGTCTCAACAAATTCAAATGCTCTAAATCATACAGAGTACATTCTCAGACAGTGATGCAATTAAGATAGAAAACAAGAAAAAAACTAAGAAAATATCTACATATTTGAAAATTATTTCTTTCTTTCTTTTTTTTTTTTTTTTTTTTTGCGGTATGCGGGCCTCTCACTGTTGGGGCCTCTCCCGTTGTGGAACACAGGCTCCGGACGCGCAGGCTCAGCGGCCATGACTCACGGGCCCAGCTGCTCCGCTGCATGTGGGATCTTCCCGGACCGGGGCACGAACCCCTGCCCCCTGCATCGGCAGGCGGACGTTCAACCACTGCGCCATCAGGGAAGCCCAAGAGGTGGTTATTATGTAGTCATTAAGAACAATGAGTTTGGGAATTCCCTGGCGGTCCAGTGGTTAGAACTGTGGCGCTTTTACTGCTGAGGCCCGGGTTCAGCCCCTGTTTGGGGAACTAAGATCCCGCAAGCTGCTCGCAGCGGGCCAAAAAAAAAACAACGAGGCAATGAGGTCAATCCGTAAGTACAGACATGGAAAGATGAGTACAGTACATTAGGAAAAAAAACAACATGCAGATCAATATGAGTAATATCCCAATTAGGTTAAATATCAAAATAAAGCAAAACAGAAAACCTGAATGTGTTTATATATGTATAGGAAAATCTGGAAGGCTGCAAACTGATTGTTAATAATGGAGTTACCTTTCATAGTGTTGGATTATCACTTTTTTTTTTCCTCATGGTACGCGGGCCTCTCACTGTTGTGGCCTCTCCCGTTGCGGAGCACAGGCTCCAGATGCGCAGGCTCAGCGGCCATGGCTCACGGGCGCAGCCGCTCCGTGGCACGTGGGATCTTCCCAGACCTGGGCACGAACCCGTGTCCCCTACATTGGCTACATTGGCAGGCAGACTCTCAACCACTGCGCCACCAGGGAAGCCCAGATTATCACTTTTTAAATTACGTACTTCTTTGTATTTTTTTTTGTCAAAGACATGTATTACTTATATAATTTTTAAATTTTGTTTATTTATTTAATTTATTTTTTGCTGTGTTGTGTCTTCGCTGCTGGGCGCGGGCTTTCTCTAGTTGCAGCAAGCGGGAGCTACTCTTCGTTGCGGTGCGTGAACTTCTCATTGAGGTGGCTTCTCTTGTTGCGGAGCACGGGCTCTAGGCACATAGGCTTCAGTCGTTGTGGCACGTGGGCTCAGTAGTTGTGGTGCACGGGCTTAGTTGCTCCGCGGCATGCGGGATCTTCCCGGTCAAGAGCTCGAACACGTGTCCCCTGCATTGGCAGGTGGATTCTTAACCATTGCGCCACCAGGGAAGTCCGTATAATTTTTTTAAATAGGTAAAAAACATGAATAACAAAAGCAGCACTGTAGCATTAGAATTGACTTGAACAGTTAGAGGTGCTTAAATACAATTTTGTTACTTTCCTTTTATTTTTGTGACCTTAAGCTTAAAGTATGTTATTGAAATGCCATGTAGATGAAGATTTTTCAAATATATGAAAATGTAATAGGATTTCCATAGCCAGTTTTTCCATATTTTAATTTTTCTTTTTATTTCCTTTTCTTTTTATTTCTTTTTAAATTTTTTTCCCATATTTTAATTTTGTATGAAGTTATTTTTAAGTACAATTCCATTTTCTACAATAATCAAGGATATAACTCCATTGGTCCAAAAGTAAATAGGTGAAGATTAATATTTTCCACTTTTAGGCAGGATATCTAATTTATTTTACTGTGACCTCAATTTTTAAAAAAATACCAAAAGAAGGGAAGATTGATTAGAGATCTTGCAATAACAACTCCCAATTAGGGCTTCCCTGGTGGTGCAGTGGTTGAGAGTCTGCCTGCCGATGCAGGGGACGCGGGTTCATGCCCCAGTCCAGGAAGATCCCACATGCCGCAGATCGGTAGGCCCGTGAGCCATGGCCGCTGAGCCTGCGCGTCCAGAGCCTGTGCTCCACAACGGGAGAGGCCACAACAGTGAGAGGCCCTCGTACCGGAAAAAAAACAAAAAAACATCTTGGGAATTTCCCGGTGCTCCAGTGGTTAGGACTCCATGCTCCCACTGCTGCAGGCCTGGGTTCAATCCCTGGTCAGGGAACTAAGATCCCACAAGCCACACGGTGCAGCCAAAAAATTAAAAATTAAAAAAAAAAGTTAAAAAAAATATCCATCTTGCTGGAATATTTTCAGAATTCAAATAATGACAACTATTGTGATTTGATTTCCATTTTAGAAAGTTAGCTCTTTAAATCAGCTCACAGTGTAGAGTGAATCAGAAAGGGAGGAGATTAAGGAGACCAGTTAAGAGGTCATAGTTTTAGTTAAGAATGAAAACTACCTGAACTAGGATAGCAGCATTAAAAAATAAGGATGGTGCAGATTCAAAAGTTGTGGGCAGTGTGAGTTGAGGGAAGGGGAGAAGTTAAGGCAGAGGACACGGAGGAGCAGTCCCTGGGGGCAGCTACCACTTAAATGGGATCCTCTGCACGGGTTTTGTCTGCAGGTTGGTTTGTGCCCAGGCCCCAGTGTAACCAGACCGGTTGGTCACAAGTACCCCAGTATCTACTGCCTTGGAGCCTGTATTCATCTGCCCAGGCTGCCGTAACAAAATACCACAGGCTGGGTGGCTTAAACAACCCATACTCACTTCTCACAGTTCTGGAGGCTGAGAACTCCAAGATCAAGGTGCCGGCAGACTGGGTTGCTGGTGAAGGCCCTCTTCCTGGCTTGCAATGACTGCCTTCTTACTGTGTCCTCACATGACAGAAAGAGACTGGGAGTTCCCTGGTTGCCTAGTGGTTAGGATTCCCGGCTTTCACTACCGTGGCCCGGGTTCAGTCCCTGGTTGGGGAACTGAGATCCTGCAAGCCTCACGGTGTGGCCAAAAAGAAACAAAAGAGAGAGAGACTGATATCTCTCTCTCTGTTCTTATAAAGCCACTAATTCCATCTGGAGGGGCCCACCCTTATGACCTTATCTAACCCTAATTATCTCTCAAAAGCCCCATCTCCAAATATAGTCACATTGGAAGTTGGGCTTCAAGGTATGAATGGGGGAGGGGGACATGAGTCCATAGCACAATGTAAAGTCCATGGAAGGAATGGGCCTCTTTACCGAGTGTGTGTGTGTGTGTGTGTGTATTAGACTGGATTTTTTGCCTTTTGTCTGCTATCTTCTTTCCTTCTTCCTTCCTTTATAACTGTAGTACAACTGTTTTTGTTTTGGGCATTCAGTTTGGCAATATTTAGTAAATTTTCAGCTGTGGCCCAGCTATTTCACTTCTCTGAGTGTCCATGTAAAGGAAAAACATACGCCTGTGTGTTTCCTCTTCTCTCAGTATTCTCCTACAATGCTGATTCACATTTTTAAAATTAATTAATTAATTAATTAATTTTTATTTATTTTATTTTTGGCTGCGTTGGGTCTTCGTTAGCTATGCGCCGGCTTTCTCTAGTTGTGGTGAGCAGGGGTTACTCTTCATTGTGGTGCACAGACTTCTCCTTGCAGTGGCTTCTCTTGCTGTGGAGCATGGGCTCTAGGTGCGCAGGCCTCAGTAATTGAGGCACGCGAGCACAGTAGTTGTGGTGCACTGGCTTAGTTGCTCCATGGCATGTGGGATCCTCCCAGACCCGGACTCAAACCTGTGTCCCCTACAGTGGCAGGCAGTTTTTTATTATTTATTATTTTTATTTATTTATTTATTTTTTTATTTTTTTTTTTTTTTTGTGGTACGCAGGCCTCTCACTGTTGTGGCCTCTCCCGTCGCGGAGCACAGACTCCGGACGCGCAGGCTCAGCGGCCATGGCTCACGGGCCCAGCCACTCTGCGGTATGTGGGATCTTCCCGGACCGGGGCAGGAACCCATGTCCCCTGCATTGGCAGGTGGACTCCCAACCACTGCGCCACCAGGGAAGCCCTGGCAGGCGGTTTTTAACCACTGTGCCACCAGGGAAGTCCCTGATTCACTTTTTTTCCCCAATGCACTTATAATTTATTTATTTATTTATTTATTTATTTATTTATTTATTTTTGGCTGCATTGGGTCTTTGTTGCTGCATGCGGCTCTCTCTAGTTGTGGTGAGCAGGGGCTACTCTTCATTGCAGTGTGCAGGCTTCTCACTGCAGTCGCTTCTCTTCTTGCAGAGCACGGGCTCCAGGAATGCGTGCTTCAGTAGTTGTGGCACACGGGCTCTGTAGTTGCGGCTTACGGGCTCTAGAGCACAGGCTCAGTAGTTGTGGCACGCTGGCTTAGTTGCTCCACGGCATGTGGGGTCTTCCCAGACCAGGTTTCAAACTCATGTCCCCTGCATTGGCAGGCAGATTCTTAACCACTGGGCCACCAGGGAAGTCCCTCCTGATTCACTTTTGACACTAGATGTGTGTGGGTTTTCCACACATCAGGCAGGAATTGTTAAATAAATTATAGTGTATCTATACTATGAACTGGTATTCAGGCAAAACTAAAGTAGAGCTGTATCCACTGAGGTGCAAATATATCTAGGACCACATCGTTTACCAAAAAAAAAAAGCAAGTTCCTATATATAATGTAGAGTCTGGATTCATTTCTTTATTTTATTTTTTTAATCTTTATTTATTTATTTGGTTGCACTGGGTCTTAGTTTCTGCCAGCAGGCTCCTTAGTTATGGCTCACTGGCTCCTTAGTTGTGGCATGTGAACTTTTAGTTGTGGCTGTAGAAAGAGAATCAGTAGGCTTTTGCATCTGCCCTGGGGTGCACCGAGGTTGCGAGCCCAGGTGACTGATGGGGGTGCCGGGCGTGGGCTGAAGGACAGGCGGTGTTTGTATTAGATCCATCAAGCTGGAACTAACCCTCCATCCAAGAGGAGAAACCCAGCAGGTACCGGGGCCTCCGCTGGTTCTGTGTTCTCTCCCTTCAGAAGAAGAGCTATTTGTCCGCGTACCACAAAAAAAAAAAAAAAAAAAAAAAAGGAGAGCTGTTAGTAATCCTGGGGAAACCTGGGGTGTTCCCGTGTCACAGCTACTGGGTGACCAGTGTCACCTGAGCTGCGGTCTTTGTGTGGCTCCAGCAGCTGCTGGGCCTCGGGCAGGATGTGCTTGCATCACCCCCCGGGAGACAGCCACTCCGGGTCAGGGGTGCACAGAAGTGATGAGAGGAGAGACCAGCCCTCCCTCTGCATGTCGCCTCCTGCCGCCCTTCCCAGATCCCCTTTCCTCCTCCTCGCACGGGTGCCCTGCCCTGACTCCTCCCCTCTAACATATTTGACTGGCGCTTACTTCTTTCCCACCCAGGAATGTGGCATCACCCCAGAAAGTGAGAACCTGACCTTGTCACCGAAAGGAGCTATTGACCAGTCGTCCTGCACGGGGACGCCTCTCTCCTCCACAATTTCCTCCCCAGAAGGTACATGATGGTGGGTGGGAACAACTGCAGGTCCTTCCCCGTCAGCCGAGTCCTCCCGGATGGACTAGGGAGCAGCACTTTAATACCTAAGCGGCAGACAAAATAGGCCCCAGCTTGAGAGGAAGTGAGACTCGCTCCCTTGCAATGAGAGGGCGGTCTAGCGGCTGAGCTGGTGGAGAAGCAGGTATCTCACTCCCAGTCCTGCTGTCATAAGTGTTTCTTTAACATTATGACAGGGAAAAGCAAATCCCTCATCCCTGAGGTTGAGTTTGGAGTTCTAAAATATAAAGCAGCCAAACCTTGGAAAACCTTCCATCTAAACCCTATTTGGTGAGGGCAAGGCCAGGCCGCTGGTGTCCTCACTGCCCGGGTGCAGCGAGAGAGCTCTGCGACTCTGCTCTAAATGAATCTATTTGGGCATGGAGAAAGGCGCAAAAATACCTCCAAAGCCTTCCGATTTGGCCTGACCGTGCCCCCTCCATCATGATCTTGCAGATCCCATGGCAGGGGGCCTGGTCTTGTTTCCATCAACAGGCAGTTTAAGGCAGACGCGGCCTCTGTGATAAGGTCTTGGAAAGAGAGCCTGAGCCCTTGAAAAGGGAACCTGTAGCCCCTCAGAGGAGAGTGTTTAGTTAGGATCAGAGAGGAATTTCAAAGCCTGCATTTTATAGACTAGCTCTGTGACCCAGTGAGCCCTGGGCTACCACCAGTTGCCTTGTGCTCCCTAGATTTGGATCCCAAAGGAACGATCAGGGGTCGAGGGTGACTCTTCTCCCTGGAGCCCTAAGTCTATAAATTCAATCAGGGCCATCAACGTGCCCCTTATTCCTTCTCATGACACTAAACTGAATCCGGGATGAGTTCTCAGGAGGAGCCCACCTGTCAGTCACACTCTGCGCACTGATGTCTCTCTGCTCCGTGCTCACCAAGGGCTTCAACAACCATGGCTCTAAAGCCACATCTTGCCCGGTGGACTAGGTCGAAATTGCCCCTCCTGGGTTCACAGCAGAGACTGCCTTCAGGTTGCGTGGTTTGTAATCTCTTAAACATGCCCTGGACATACTTAAGCTTCAGGACAGCCACGTCCCGTCATGGGTCCAGTGCTTTACTCTCTTGGCGACGTGGTTACAGGTGCTGGAGGGACACAAACTCCTGTGGTTGCCACTCTCCATCAGCTTGCAAAAGACCCAGGTCCTCACCCCTCTGGCCCCATGCAGGCTTGTGGTGGAGGAAGCCGTAATCCCCAGAGACGCCTCCCACAGCCTTCCCAGGGGCTCTCCGGTCCCTTCCCACTTAGCGTTGACCCAGCCAGGCCTGGGCCAGAGTGGCTGAGGTCCAGGGTACACTTCACTTCCTGCCTTCCTACTCTTTACCTGGCTTCTGTCTGTCCATTTGTTTCTCATGTCTTTTTGCCAAATGTACGTCTGTCTGTCCGGTTTGTTTATTTTGAAACTCATTTAGGTTATCCAGACTTCGTGTGAAAGTTCATGTTCACCCACACCCAACCCCAAGCTTGCTTGGCGCGTGCACATCCGGGGGGCCCTCGCTGAGGCTTCCGTTCCTAACTGGCAAGAGCCTGTATTTAATATGCTGAAATTTTCCAGGAAAAATAAATATTTGTGAGACTAGATTAATCCCTGTTCCACAAAAGCGGGGATGCTTCTGTGGCAAAGGTTACAGGCAGGATTTGTTTTGGTCACTAGTTGGGGAAGATGCCATCTCTGCCCTCACTCCGCCCTGAGTCTGTGGCAGCTGTGCCGGCCAGCCGCTCACTGGGTTTCAAGAGAGGAATCTAGGCTCCTGCCTCCCCGCAGTGGCTCCCCACCAACCCCCGTGTTTGGCAGAGAGAGCTCCTGGGAAATGTTTCAGCCACCCATGCTGGTGGAAACTGACCCCAGGCCTTGTGCTTCCTCCTCTCCCTAACTCCTTCGGGCCAACCTGCTGGTGGATGTTTATTCCACTCTGGGATTGCGGCAGGGGAGCGAGACCTGGAAGGAAAACAATGCCTGGGCTTCTTTATGGTGATCTCGAGAGCCAGCCATTCTCAGATTAAACTGGCTTCACCGTTCAGGCCAGACATGAAACCGAATGACAGTGGCGGCTGCCAGGAGAGGGAGTTGAGGGTCGCATCGTAGCCTCACCCCGAGGTCTCAAGGGCTCTTACGGTAGAAGGAAAGTGCATCTGCTCTCTTGGTAAAATGTTTCTCGGGTTCTGCTGTTAGCGTCACACTGGTAGTAAAGAGCTGGGGAACTCTCTGGAAGCATCTGTCGGGTTAATGTCAGGTTAATGACAGGAGCATCCACTGTGGTAGTTCCCGTGGAATCAACAGACCTCACCACGCTCAGCTGTAAGTTCAAAGTTCCATCCTATGACTGAGGTGCCTCAGGCTGGCTTGGCCATCAGGACAGCTTCTCAGGCACTTGGTCTCCCTCTCCACGCTGTTTCCCTCCCCACACGGATGCCACTCCCCTCACGGAGCTCCCACAAAGAGGGAGCCCGGGGAGCATACCATGGTCCACCCTCCCCAGGCCCACAGGTGCTCTGCCAGGAGCCCCAGTTCGCGGCAAGGATGGCTCAGGTCCCCATCCTCGCTGCTCTCCTCACCCTTGTGGGAGTGATGTTGAGAAAGCACCTGTGTCATTCCAGCACCTCTTCCGCTAAGAAGCCTCTGGGTCTTCTTTGGCCCCAAGACCAATGCGGTGCGGCGGGGGGGGGGGGTGCGATGGTATGTTCTGAGATTGTTCTGCAAGGTTCACAAAGGGAGGAAATCTGAGTTGACCATTGTAGGTGGTGAGCCGATTAGAATCACGAGGCTGTGCTAGGTAGACGGGCCTCCAAGGAATCTGATGGAGTATCACACAGGCTGCAGGAGAGTGGCCAGGGGACCAGTGACAATTCTGTGAAAAGGCTCTGGGGAGTGCGATGGGAAAAAGCAAAGATAATTTGAGTTTATTAGTGGAAATACAAATGTTTTTGTTTTGTTTTGTTTTGTTTTTTGTGGTACGTGGGCCTCTCACTGTTGTGGCCTCTCCCTTTGCAGAGCACAGGCTGCGGACGCACTGGCTCAGCGGCCATGGCTCATGGGCCAAGCTGCTCTGTGGCATGTGGGATCTTCCCGGACCGGGGCACGAACCCATGTCCCCTGCATCGGCAGGCGGACTCTCAACAAAGGGTAAGCTGTGAAAAAGCGAAAGAGAGGCATGGACATATATACACTACCAAACTTGTAAGGTAGATAGATAGTGGGAAGCAGCTGCAAAGCACAGGGAGATCAGCTCGGGGCTTTGTGACCACCTGGAGGGGTGGGATGGGGAGGGTGGGAGGGAGGGAGATGCATGAGGGAAGGGATGTGGGAACAGATGTATATGTATGACTGATTCACTTTGTTATAAAGCAGAAACTAATAAAAAAATAAAAATAAAATAAAAATAAAAATAAATACTTGGGAAGAAAAAAAAAACTTTGCCTCAAGACAAGCTGGACATGGAGGAGTGAGAGAGGGCAAGGGGTAGAGGGAAAGACATATTTCTGGGTGGGAACAGGTGTACCATCCCCTGGGCACAGCTCCTGCCCAGAGGCCTGATAAGGAGCCCTCACCTCCACCCACCCCCTTCAACCAGAGAACTTCCAACTGCAGCTCCTCAATAACTGAAGAGCAGGAAAGCTGGTGACTGGAGGGAGGCTGGGGGAGGGGAGGAGGAAGGACCACAGTCCACCGTTAGTCCGTCACTTAAAGGCTGGTGAAATTAATGGGGCAAATGACCCCAGTCAAAGAATTTGGCAAGTCCACGGCTTTCCTGGCTTTCACCCAGCGGCTCTGTTTCCTCGGCTATCTGGAAAGGAGGGAGAGCACTTCCGAAGAAGCCTCTGGAATGTCAGCTTCTGGGAATCTTGCTGAGGACGGGGCGGGGAGGGAGCGCTTACCGGGAAACACTGGATTACCCTAGCCGCCTTGGGGTGCCTGCGACCGGGGCTGCGGTTTCTGCGGACCTGAGCGGCAGGTGGCATCGGAGAGTCAGACCTGCTTGCGGGCACCAAGACGACACTCGGTCGGGAGACCGGGACAGGCCGAAGAAACGTGAGGAAGTGCCACTCGCAGCCCAGAGGAGAGGAAAGGAAAGCCCCAAGCATGCCCCCAGCCCTGGCCCCCGCGCCACGGGCTGCGTCCCAGGAGCCGTCGCCACCTCTGAGCAGCCCAGATGGGAAGGGGGTGGGGCGGGGAAGGTTCCCGCGGCGAACTGCTCGCCAAGGGCCCCGGGGCCTCTGCGGGAGCGCCGAGCCGCGCGCCTCTCCGAGCCCTGCGCGGGGCCCTCGGGCGGGAATGCGCGGAGCCGGGACGCGGTGGCGGGTAGGGGGCTGGGTCGCGCGCGGGAGAGGGCGGCAGGAGGGAGCTGGAAGAGAGTTACCGCGTGAGAGAGCCGTTAAGAGCCCGCGGTCTCTGTGGAGATGCCCTGGCCAATGGCAGAAGCGGAAGCTGTTTATATGGGCGGGGCGTCGCCACGGCAGCAGGGGACGCCTTGCGAGCGGCTACTGAGTGCCGGTCCCCGGCCGCTGGCTTTCAGAGAGGCGCCGGCGGGCGTGAGTGGCGACGAGGATTGCTAGCTGGGCCCTGGAGCTGGGAGCAGAGAGCCGCGGTGAGGGTGGGCGGTGGGAGGAATTTCTTTGAGAAGCTTCCTTTGGCCCGGGCTGCGCTCTGAGCCAGGTAAGGGACGGGGAGGGCTGCCGGCCGTGGGAAGGGAGGGCGTCAGTACCAGCCCGCTCTCCCATCCGTCCCCGACGGAAGTGGTGGGCCCGGGGACTGACATCAGAGGCGTTTGGGGGACACTCACTTCCCGCCCCCTTATAACTCTCTGTATTGTTTCCTTCCTTCCCCTTGAGCCCCATCCTAATATCCCTTTTCAAAGATAAGACGACCTCCCCCGCCCCCCGACCCGTCGTACTGCCCTCCTGGACTCTCTCGCCCCATTTCCATTGTTTGTGGACGGAGAGAGGGGGGTTAATTCCCCGCTTTGAGGGAGAAAGGGGTGACCTCGCATGCCCCTACACTATTCCCTCGTTTGGCTAATTAAGTCTCCTCTAAAAGATCCAAGAGGAAAAGAGCGAGGCGAACCCCGTGTGGGTCGGACTCCCGGGCACACCTTCTGTTTCCCAGACCTCGGCAGTAAAAGATCCTCCCCGGCTGCAGGAAGGATTTTAGTAAGAGCCTCCCCCCTCGCCCACACTCTCCCCTCGGGGGTGGGGAAAGAGGGCTCAGTTCCCGCTCTGGTCCCCGCAGGCACCACATTCCGTTTGGAGGAGGCTACCCCCGGATCGCGGGATGGAAGCCCGCTTCCGGGAGGCTGCGTAACTGAAGCCGCGGGAGTCAGCGGGCCGGAGAGCTCGGCGGCCACCCTCGGCTCGGCTCGTGGATGTTGACAGCCCCCTCGGAGAGTCCCCGCAGATATGGCGGAGAGCTGGCTACGCGTCTCGGGAGCAGGGGCAGCGGAGGAGGCCGGACCGGAAGGCGGCCTGGAGGAGTCCAACGCCCTGAATGACAGCCTGACCAGCCTGCAGTGGCTGCAGGAATTCTCCATTCTCAACGCCGAGCTCCCCGCCCTGCCTTCGGGGGACACCGACCCCCACGGCTCCCACGAGCTGGCAGGCTCGGCCGAGCCGGGGTCTCCCCTGGCGGCGGACCCCGCCTGCCTGGGGCAGCCGCACACACCCGGCAAGCCCACGTCCTCCTGCACGCCGCGGAGCGCCCCCTCGGGGCTGCAGGCCTCGCCTCCCGACGACGTGGACTACGCCACCAACCCGCACATGAAGCCGCCCTACTCGTATGCCACGCTCATCTGCATGGCCATGCAGGCCAGCAAGGCCACCAAGATCACCCTGTCGGCCATCTACAAGTGGATCACGGACAACTTCTGTTACTTCCGCCACGCTGATCCCACCTGGCAGGTAGGGAGACACTCCCTCCCTCCCTCCCCATGCCTGCGAGGACTGGACTCACATCCCAGATCCGCAGGCCAAGTAGGCGCGGTACGGCCAGGGCCCCGAGAGAGGAAGGCCGTCCAGGAAGGACCTCAAGGGAGCCCAGTGCTTGGACTGCTGCCCCTTTGACTTCAGAGGTGGAGGAGGGAGGATGTTCAGAGGGCTGCAGGGGTGCCGACATAGAGGTTCAAGTGGAAAGAACTTGTCACTCGTCTGGCAGGCTCAGCCCAAAGACCAGGGCTGAACTATGCGTGGACACAGCCTCCCAGGGTAGGTTGATGGACTGAGGGACACATTTTTGTCCCAAGTCCTGCAATTCCTCGACACTACCCTCCTCAAGGTCAGTTTGTCAGGGCCTGACTGGAGGCAGAGCATCGTTCCTGCCAGGCTCTGCATCCCGCCTGCTTTCAGTTGGCTGGAGGGGCTCTGGGAGGGGAGAGGGGCGTGCTGCGGGGTGTGAAGGCCATCTGTGTCCCAGTGGAAGGGCTACGGGGCCTTCCGAAAGCTGCTGTGCCAGTCCCCACCCCAAGCCCTCCCTAGTTTCCTGCCTACACTCCTCCCCCTCTTCTCATCAACCTCCCTGGGGGGACAATTACCTCAGCCACGTGCTTTCCACAGGGGCTCTTTCCTCCCACACTGGCTTCATGTTCCAAGTGTCCGGAACCTGGCACAGAGCAGCCAAAGGGCACAGACCACCATGTAAACCTCCCAGTCTTGCCAGGGGGCACTACTCACCTGCCGGCCCCACCCACCAGGCCCCAGACCCCTGTGCCCCAGCGTGGTTTGGACTGTGCACCCAGGCGTGAACAAGGCAGGATGGTGATTCAGGCTGGGCACACACGGCCCTGAGCCTCTTCGACCATCAGGATCAGGGGCTACTTGGGGACAGAGACCCTGAGGATGCACAGATCCTTCCCTGTGGCACAGGTCACAGGATCAGAGTTCCTGTGATCACAGCTATTCCACATTTGCTTGGGCCCTGACCCTGGGGCAGGTACCATTTGTAACCTTGGTGAGAAAGCAGAGACCCTCCACCACCCCCCACCCTACCCCAAGCCTGAGAGGCCCCAGGAATGAGCGCTATGCTCTTGGCTGGGTAATAATCAACTGAGGCCTCAGAGCCTGGGGTGGGAGGAGGGGGACATGGTGGGTGAGGGCCCAGGCCAGCAGCCAGCTCTAGAAACAAGGAAAGTCATCAGATCCTCCCACACTTCATCCCCCCACACACACACACACCCTCACACCCACTCACTCATTTCACAAACAGAGAAGGCCAGCCAGGCCCAGGCAGAGGGAGATGGCCGTCCAGGACCTGGGGGAGCCAAGGCCTTTGGCCAGAGGCCGCAAGCGGCGGGGTAAGGGAGGGAGGGCAGGACAGGCTGGCACTGAGAGCCACCCTGCGGCTCAGGGCTCGGATGACCGAGCAGGCAGATATCCTGGCCAAAGGGAACAAAAGCCCCCGACAGCACTCCCAGCTCCTGGTGCCCCGTGGCTGGTGTCCCAGAGCCTCCCGCTCGGAGCAGCGCCTCTGTCTCCCCTGCCCCCATCGGAGAGAAGGTGGTGGTCGGACTGGCAGTGGCGCTAGGAGCCCCCCATCACTGACCCCACCCACTCTCCCAGCTGTCTTCCTTCTCTCCTACCTCCCTGTGTCCAGAACTCCATCCGCCACAACCTGTCCCTGAACAAGGGCTTCATCAAGATGCCTCGTGAGAAGGACGAGCCAGGCAAGGGGGGCTTCTGGCGCATCGACCCCCAGTACGCCGAGCGGCTGCTGAGTGGGTCCTTGAAGAAGCGGCGGCTGCCCCCAGTCCACATCCACCCGGCCTTTGCCCGCCAGGCCGCGCCAGAGCCCAGCGCCGCCCCATGGGCCGGGCCACTGACCGTGAGCACCGAGGCCCAGCAGCTGCTGCGGGAGTTCGAGGAGGCCACTGGGGAGGCGGGCTGGGGTGCAGGCGAGCGCAGGCTGGGGCGTAAGCGTCAACAGCCGCTGCCCAAGCAGGAGGCCAAGGTCCCGCGGCCCTCCAGCCCCCTGCTGCTGACCCAGGAGGAGCAGGGTGAGCTGGAACCCCTCAAGGGCAACTTTGACTGGGAGGCCATCTTGGACGCTGGCACGCTGGACGGGGAGCTGGGCACGCTGGAGACCTCGGAGCTGATCCCGCCGCTGAGCCCTGCCTCACACGGGGACGTGGACCTCACCATCCATGGCCACCACATCGACTGCCCTGTTACCTGGGGGCCTCCAGCGGAGCAGGCTACCGACAGCCTGGACTTTGATGAGACCTTCCTGGCCACATCCTTCCTGGAGCACCCCTGGGACGAGAGCACCCGTAGCTCCCTGCCCCCCGAGCCCCTCTTTGAGGCCGGGGATGCCACACTGGCCTCTGACCTGCATGACTGGGCCAGCCTGGGCGCCTTCTTGTAAGAAGCCAGGCCCTGCCCCACCTCCAGACAGCACCGAAGTCTGGGCCCAGACTGCCCCCCTCCCCGCCAGTGCAGGCCCATGGACACCCTACCGCCCAGGCAGGGGCTGGGCCAGCTCACCCCACCAGGCCACACGGCCCCCAGCCCAGGCCATCCTCAGATTCTAGTCCAGCAGGCTGAGAATTGGGGCCCAGGACCCAAATTGCTGCCTCCGCTCCCCAGCCCCCCATACACACAGTGTTTCACTGATCCACTTCTTCCCTGCCCCAGAGACACGCTAAGGGCCCTGCACTATGAGAGTTGCGGCTTGGAGGGGCCCTGGCCAAGCTGGAAACATCAGTACAGGGTCCGCCCCAGAACACCTTAGCTTCCAAGCTTCTCTCTCTCCTGCTCTCCTCCCCAGGTCTCTATCCAGAGCAAGTTCCCAGGTACAACCAATGCTGATTAGGTGACTGCAAATGAACACCCAAGAGGCCTCTCCCGGCAGTCTGTGAGGAGGAGCTAGGCGGAGGGGGGAAGAGAGAGGAGACAGAAAGGAGGCCGGGGTGCCGGGTGGAGCCAGGAGATTTTCTAAGGCCTCTGGGATCTTCTGGCTTCATCCCTAGAGGTGGGGCAGAGGGTATGTGTCCCTAATCTTTGAGCCCAACTTGAGGCTGAGAGCAGCGGGGAGATGGGGATCTGGGGTTTCGGGGCTGGGGCAGCCAAGCTGCGGAGGGAAAGGGGACAGACAGACTAATGTAGTGAGTGTAGCTAGAGCTGAGGCTTAACTGGGAGGGACGCAGTGCTTGCTAGAACCACTGGGACCAGGAATGGGGGGATGGCCCATTGCCCTTGCTTGCACTCCTGCAGGGGAGTGTCTTGCTCCACCATAAACCCCCTGGGCTGCATCCCACATCCCTTCTCCTAACCCATCGGGCAATTTAACCTTTTTCATAGAAAGTGATTTACAATAAAAACATTTTTAAAACTAAAGTTTTAAAAAGTCTCAAAATGGACCTGCTTGCAACTTTCTCTGGGGAAAAGCATGGGCCAGTTTTGGGGAGGCCACGGCCCAAGGGAGAATGGCTGGGAGGAAGATGGGGGGCACCAAAGGCCTGCAGAGTGTCCCCTGATGCACTCCTCAGGATCTCTGGGTGCCCAGAGAGAAAGGGGCTGAGAGGCGGCCCTCGGGGGTCCCCTGCAGCCAGGGCCTCGGCACCTCTCTATGTGCAATGGGGAGACTGTACCCACAGCCCCGAGGAGCAGGCGGCAAAGGAGGCACAGCCCCCTCCCTGGCCCTGGGGACTCACTCACAAAGGCCGTTCTTGCCCAGGGCTCGGCTCACGTTCCCCACCTCGCCCAAGTTGAGGGCCTGCCCAGACTCACCTGCGGTCCTCGCCTGGGCCTGTCTCCAGCTCCTCCCTCCCTTGGTCCCTTCCTGAAGGGACAGGGTGTGAGGTCAGAGGGCCCCAGCCCCTGGGGCCCCACTTGCCACCCTGGGGTTCATTCACCCCGCCCAGGGCCTTCCCTCCAATGCAGGTTGGGGCTGAGGGAGGCCATCAGGGCAGACGGAAGGCGGGGTGCCTAGACCCTACAGCTCCAGCCTGTGAGGAATCAACGTACCAGAGTTCTGATGGGGAAACTGAGGCACAGCAAATATGTGACACTCAGCAGGCACCTTTCCACCCCCTCACCCCAGCTTTGCCTGGAACCCATCTCTCTCCCGAGCCTGCACCTGGCCCCGCCAGCACGCCCTTGTGGTGCACAGCCCCTTCCCCCAGCACTCACGTGCACGTGCGCACAGACACACACACACACACACAAACGGGCACTGTCCTACACAATCCTGCCCAGCCTCCACGGGCCCCTTTCTCCTGAAGCCCCTTTCTTTCCTTGCACTGGAGGCTGGCTCCAGGACAACCTGGCATTCCCCCGCCAACTTGCTGCTTTCCCTTGCTAATTACTCAAAATATTTTCGAAGGGTGCGCACACTGCAGGGCCAGGCGGCTTGGGGCCTTACAGAGCTCAGGAGGCAGCTCATCCCCTTCCCACTGCTTGCTGAGGAGGCTGCCCCAACCTCCCTCTGAGACTCCCTTCACCCCCTAAGCAACGACTCCCTCCCTCTCCCCACCACCCTCCGGCCTTCCTGCCCACGCTCCCCAGCACTGGGGGAACATGGGGGCTCCAGCCTCTCCACTGGTCCCCAGGCTCAGCCTCCAGCCCCCGACAAAAGGGGTACACCCTGGATTGACAGGTGGGGCCGGTCACTGTCCCTCCTCCTCACCCTCTGCCTGGGCCCATGCTGGGGAAAGAGGGGCAAGGTCAGGGGCTGGCAGAACTGCCTGCCAGGTAAGAAAAGGCTGAAGAAGCTTCTGGCTGCCAGGAAGAATCCCCAGGAGCTCCTGAAAATCCCTATGCTTGGGACTAGTGTCTCTGGGGCTGGGACCCAAACACTGGCACTTTTAAGGGTCCATGGATGCTGCCAACGAGCAGCCAAAGGTAAGAGGGGGCTCCGAAGCGGCCACAACACAGGGCTTCACACACCCTTTCAGCAGGCAGCGTTTGGGGGTTGGCGGTGGAGGGGGCGGGAAGCGTGAGTGGATCCTGTCCCTCCTATTCATCCCTGCCCCGGCCCTTGGCTGGGTGACTTTTTCAAACAACGTTCAGTGACTCCGTATTTATTTAGAGATTCGATGTAATCCCAGTCAATATATATTTTGCACCCTTAACAGTAAGTTGCAGACAGGCTGCCCCATTAGCACTAGATACTTTAGTGTGTGTTTCCTTAGAACAAGGACACGCCTCCATAATCCCAGTACCACCATCACAATCAGGAAATGAACACTGACCTGGTAATCCCATGTAACCGCAGACCCCCTTCACGTCTTGCAGATCACCCCAGGAATGCTCCTCTCCATTCCAGCATCCCAATCCAGGACCCCATGTTGCACTGAGTTGTCCTTTCTCTTTTGCCCTGTGTGGCTTTGAGCCCATGACTCAAGCTCTCTGGGCAGGTTTCGCATTTCCTTTGATCTCCACTTTTGAGGTGAGAAGCCCTTCAGCCACTTCACCCTCAGGTGTGGTACAGTCCCTTCCCAAAGCAAGAAGCCAGCTTGCTGTCTCCTCACTTTCCACCTCTTCCCTATCCTCCCTCCCTCATGTATGGCCAGCCAGGAAAGGGATGAGGGGCAATGTTCAGGAACTCAGTGTTTGGGGACCCTCGCCGTCTGCCCACGGGACAGGCCACCCCCAGCTCCAGTGACGGGAAGGCCCCCGGGATGGGATTCCATGCTGGCCTGAAGCAAATGCGCCAGGCCTCCTGAAGAGCTGAGCTGAGGGCAGGAAACACTCTTCTCCCCGCCTCTGCCCCCCTCAACATACTGGGGACCCAGACTTGAAGAAGGAAGGTCATGTCCATGGTGTCCTCCCAGGTCAGCACCGACACCGTCTCCTCCATGTCCGGCTCCTACATCGCCCCTGGCACGGAAGAGGACGGGGAGGCTCTCCCCTGGCCCCGGGCCGCCAGCAGGACCCCCTCAGAAGAAGGAGACGTAAGAGAGGAGCATGGGATCGCCCTCGCCGCTCTGCTCTGCTCTGTACTCGAGTCCCAAGGAGCTCAGTCCAGGGCCTGCCAGGGAGATCGGCAAAGCCCCCCAGTGCTCGGGAGGGGAGCCCTGGAAAACACGGTACCGGGTTGTTGAATCAAAGACTCCCTCAGATGTGATCTTCCATGTGGCACCACTTCTGTCCTGAGGACTTGGTTTTCGCTTGCTGCCAGGCGAGCTGGGTAGGAGAGCCGGTGGCATCTGCACCTTGACTTTTGTTGCTCCTTTGCAGGTGACGCCAGCGGCGTCTCCAGACTGCAACTTTGTGGGCCTCGTCGCCACCACTGAAGAGCAGGATGCAGAGGTAAGAGCAAGGTGGACGCTGGTGCCCCTCCCCGGTCAGAGGGACTGCCGGCGCTGGCACAGGATGCAAATAGGATGGGGGCTCTTCTGGAAGAAGCCTTCCAAGGTGGTGCACTTGGATCTGTTAGAGGCAGGGTGCAGAGCAGAGGGACTGTCCGGTTAGCAGAGGGCGCTGGTCTCAGCGTAATAGGCGTGGGGTGAGTTCCAGAGGGAAGTCTTCCAGGCCAGACCCTTGAGAGGGTGTTTGTCCTCCAATTCACTTAGTATTTACCTGGCACAGGCATCTCACATCTTCCTGGCACTGGGGGACACAAAGACCGAGTGACATGGCTTTTGCCTGCCCACACCCCCAATCCACCCATCCCACCCATCCCGGAGCTCCATCTGATGGAGGAATCAGAGTTATAACTCAGCGTGAGAAGTGCTCTGACGGAGGTGTGCCTGAAGTATATGGAATGCCCAGCTCCCAGTGGGGACTCTACAACTTTCTCTTGAGCCAGATGTTCTCAAAGGAGTATCTGGATGGGACTGGGGATCCTAAAGGGTTCCTGAAAGTTTTATGATCTCACGGTTTGCTTTTTCATTTGACAACTTTGATTTCCACCTGAGAGAAACAGTGTGAGCTAAACTATGACCAAGGCTATTCCTGACAGTCCCAGGGTCCCTCTGTAAGGTGCCTCAGACCTGGTCCCTCTGGAACGTGCCTCAGACCTGGTCCCTACGCGCCGATCCTGCCTCGCCAAGCAAAATCTGCCTCTGCTGGGCCTCCCAGCCATCTCACACAGACAGGAAATGTATGGATACCATGAGGGTGATTAGTTCTGTCTTCTGACAATCAGTAGACTCATTTCACTGCTTTATGGACTCACAGTGCCTTCCTTCTGTCCTAGGGAAATGAGGTTCTAGAAGAAGAGGACGGATCACCCACACAAGAAGATGGTAAAAGACCTGGTCTTTTGCTCCCTTTTATTATATTTCTCTCCCGGGTATTCTCTGAAGGGTACAGAAAGGGGCACTGGTGTGACTTGGTGGCACTGCTCAAGGGTGTGGCTTTGGGGAAAGGTTGTCTTCTTGATGGAATATCAAAGCAAGCAGGGTATCTGAGGACCTCAGCAGCCTTCCTGGCTCTTTCTGGGCCTCTGAGCCAAGGCTGCAGAAGACACATGGAGTTCTCCATCTACGTTGAGTAGATCCTGAAGCTTCTTGGGCAACTGCCATCCCCTTCCTTCCTGCTTCAGCTTCTCAGCTGAGTCTCACAGAACTGCTCTAGCAGCCCCAAAGTTCAGCTGCAGCAGGAGAACAGCTTCCTCCCCTTGGGGGAACCGACTGTTAGGCAGTAGGTTTTCCTGCTTTAGTGAAGAAAACGGCTGATGTTACAGTAGCAGAAGGATCACAGCCCTGGCGGCACAGCAAAGGTGAGGTGAAGAGACGTTAGCAGCTCAGCGTACACTAGTGTTTGTAGGCTATTGGAACGATTCTCTTTACCATCATTCAGGCCTCAAGTAGATATTTTTTTTAATGGGAAGAGTTGGTTTACAAAGTTGTGTTAGTTTCTGCTGTACAGCAACGTGAATCAATTATACATATACATATATCCACTCTGTTTTTAGATTCTTTGCCCATATAGGCCATTACAGGGTACTGAGTAGAGTCCCCTGTGCTCTACAGCAGGTCCTTATTAGTTATCTATTTTATATATAGTAGTGTGTATATGTCAATCCCAATCTCCCAATTTATCCCTCCCCTCCCTTGCCCCCCGCCATAACCATAAGTTTGTTTTCTACACCTGTGACTCTATTTCTGTTTTGTAAATAAGGTCAATCATATCTTCAGTCGGAAGAATTTTGTTTCTAGTAAGCCGAGAAGCGAAGGAATGACCTGCATATAGAGCAAGGAAGTGGCGGGGTGGGGGTGGGGGTTAGGCGAGCTGGGAATCCCACCTGGGATTGTAGGACCAGGCGTCCCAGGAACCGGTGTCTCTTCCGTCTGCTCCTCTGAGGTGCCTCCACAGAAGGGCAACCTCTAGAGCAAACCTGGATCCCAGCCTGGATGCAGATGTCATGCTAGTCGCTTCTGCTTTGGCCATGGCAGTTGCTTGGGGGGTGGTGTGGTGTGCAGGGGGTGCGCATGTGCACTGACCACTCTCTCCTGGTTATTGTTTCAGCCACGCATGCTGGTTGAAACTAACCCCAGGCCTTGTTCTTCCTTCTCTCCCTCACTCCTTCGGGCCAACCTGCTGGTGAATGTTTATTCCACTCTGGGATTGCGGCAGGGGAGCGAGACCTGGAAGGAAAACAATGCCTGGGCTTCTTTATGGTGATCTCGAGAGCTAGCCATTCTCAGATTAAACTGGCTTCACCGTTCAGGCCAGACATGAAACCGAATGACAGTGGCGACTGCCGGGAGAGGGAGTTGAGGGTCGCATCGTAGCCTCAACCCGAGGTCTCAAGGGCTCTTACGGGAGAAGGAAAGTGCATCTGCTCTCTTGGTAAAATGTTTCTCGGGTTCTGCTGTTAGCGTCACACTGGTAGTAAAGAGCTGGGGAACTTTCTGGAAGCATCTGTCGGGTTAATGTCAGGTTAATGACCGGAGCATCCACTGTGGTAGTTCCCGTGGAATCAACAGACCTCACCACGCTCAGCTGTAAGTTCAAAGTTCCATCCTATGACTGAGGTGCCTCAGGCTGGCTTGGCCGTCAGGACAGCTTCTCAGGCACTTGGTCTCCCTCTCCACGCTGTTTCCCTCCCCACACGGATGCCACTCCCCTCACGGAGCTCCCACAAAGAGGGAGCCCGGGGAGCATACCATGGTCCACCATCCCCAGGCCCACAGGTGCTCTGCCAGGAGCCCCAGCTCGCGGCAAGGATGGCTCAGGTCCCCATCCTCGCTGCTCTCATCACCCTTGTGGGAGTGATGTTGAGAAAGCACCTGTGTCATTCCAGCACCTCTTCCGCTAAGAAGTCTCTGGGTCTTCTTTGGCCCAGAGACCAAGGTGGGGGGGGGGGCTATGGTATGTTCTGAGATTGTTCTGCAAGGTTCTCAAAGGGAGGAAATCTGAGTTGACCATTGTAGGTGATGAGCTGACTATAATCGCGAGGCCATGCTCGGTAGACGGGGACCCAAGGAACCTGATGGAGTATCACACAGGCGTCAGGATAGTGGCCAGGGGACCAGTGACAATTCTGTGAAAAGGCTCTGGGGAGTGTGATGGGAAAAAGCAAAGATAATTTGAGTTTATTAGTGGAAATACAAATGTTTTTGTTTTGTGTTGTTTTGTTTTTTGTGGTACGCGTGCCTCTCACTGTTGTTGCCTCTCCCATTGCGGAGCACAGCCTCCGGACGCGCAGGCTCAGCGGCCATGACTCACGGGCCCAGCCGCTCCGTGGCATCTGGGATTTTCCCGGACCGGGGCACGAACCCGTGTCCCCTGCATCGGCAGGCAGTCTCTCAACCACTGCGGCACCAGGGAAGCCCGATACAGATGTTTTTAAATGATGGCATTGGACAGGAGTGGGCATACCGATGAAATCTAAAAGTACTTATGGAGGGAATTCCCTGGCAGTCCAGAGGTTAGGACTCAGCACTTTCACTTCAGTGGCCTGGTTCAATCCCTGGTCACAGAACTAAGATCTTCCAAGCCACTGCGCAGCCAAAAAAAGAAAAGTTCTTATGGAGACCTGAAATAACCCAAGACTAAGACGCCACTAGGAAGGGTTATGCTTCGCAGATACTAAGGAAAAATCGGAATTAACTTTCTCTTTTCTTGGAGAGAAACTCTACAAGATGGTGGAACTGTTACAGATCTTAAATTTAATTAGTGGCTGGGTAGAGGCAGGAAAGAGGTGTGTGGAATCCCCCTAGATGTGCTCCCCAAATCTGCCTCTAGAGGTCTCCTCACTCCCCCGTTTCTGAGCCTGAGGAGGGAATTAAGTGGGAACCACCTTTCTCTACCTCCCGTGAAGGATTTTGAATCTCCAGGCTCCCTTTTCTGGCTGAGGGCTGGACAGAATGGTAGCACTCGCTCAGGAAGTCCTCCTGCGCCTTCCAGGCTTACCTTCTGCATCCAGGATGCACGGAGCAGCAGGGTTTCGCCGAGGGTCTGGCAGAAGCCTTTTTAGAGGAAAGAGCACCACCGACTGTACCAAGAAGCTGGGGAGATCAGAGACTTCAGGTCTGAGTCTTCAGGCTGTTTCAGAAGGAGCCAGTTTTCAGCCCTGGCTCAGAATCTGGACCGGTGGTGTTTGTAGCAAGGACTCAAGAATTCAGAGCCAGGCAGCCTGGCAGCCAGTGGTGGTGGCGGCGAGGCTGCGGCAGTGTTTTGATTTCACTTTGTTTCTGTGTGTGTGCGTGCGTGTGTGTGTGTGTGTGTGTGTGTGTGTCTTCTCTCCTGTTTACCATTTGCTTTTGGTCTTTCGTACCAAACAGCCGCAGTTCCGGAGTCCTGCCCATTAAACACAGAGGAATAAGTATGAGATCTACCAAATTATATAAAATGAAGGAACAACTTCTTTCATCTGGGGGTTCCTAACTTGAAAGGGCAATCTTGCCTGCTCTTCATCCTGTCACCCTTAGAGCGGTAAAGCACTGTGGACCCATGTGCCAGACTCCGGTACACCCAGGGAGTACAGATCCCCGCATTCCGTCTGGCTGTGAGAGATACCTAAACATTTCCTGTCCCACTCACTCCCCTTCCCCTGGGGTCCACCTCCACAAGACTATTATTAGAGCCTTAGGGCGGATTAGCACACCAGGACATTTATGGGTATACACAATTTATACCCGCTGAATCCTAGTGTTTCTGCCATTAAAGGGTTTCGTGTCTTGGACTGGCCTAACCTGAAGCTGACCCCAGACATTTGTGAGTGGCCTCCCTCAAATGTGACACAGTGAGCGTCACGTCCACCCTCCAGGGTCAGCCGGCTCCGTCCACGAACTGAGCCCTCTGAAGGGCATGGCTCTCGGCTCTTCCCTGGAGAGATCACCGTGTGCTGGAGGATCCAGGAATTTCCACACAGCATGAGAAATGGGGTGGTCGTACGGGCCAGTGGGGGAATACTTCGGAGCACGATGGACCCCATCTGGCTTCAGGGGGGGGCTTTCTGGGGGCAGGTGCTGGAAGAGGCAGCTCAGCAGTCCTCGGCCAGAGAATGGGAGGCTTTCCCCCAACTCAGGGGCTTAGGGCTTCATCCTTTCCCTTCAGAAGGGCCATCTCGCTGCACTGGGGGGACTGAATCAGATGGAGTCAGTCTGTGGGCTGGGAGGACGACTTGGGGGAGATGAGTGTAACCTGAACAAGGCCAGGGGGGCGGATGGTTTTCACGCACATTCTGTGAGTCAGGCGCCCTGCTCACCACTCTTCCATGTCACCTCGCTTAGTCTCACAGCATCCCTGGGGAGTAAGTACTTGTCTCCCATCTGATGGATGGGAAAACCAGGGCTCCAAGTACAGTGACCTGCCCAAGGTCACACAGTCAGTACGTTACAAGCTGGGGCTGTATCCCGGTTTTCTGACTACAGATTTAGACCTTACTAGAGCTTGAACAAGCAGCAGGTCATGGTGGATTGGATACAGAGCATGAAGGAGAGAGAAGCTTCAGGAGTGGGTTTCCAGCATGGGCAGCGGGTGCTTCTCGTGCAGGAACTGCAGTACGAGGGGGGAAGATGATGAGTTTCGTGGATGGTACCCGGGGGACCCCAAAGCTCTGGAGCTAATGTCTCCTGGGGTTGGTGGCACCAGCTGATAGCAACTCTCGGTGGGCTGTTCGGGTGCAGAAGGAGAGGAACAGCTGTCACTCTGTTCTCTGCCATGCCATTTGGTCCCTGGCACCCTGCTGGGCAGCCAGTCCCTTCCTGCCCCACCCTGGCCCCCACAGCAAACACTAACTCTGAGCCCAAATTAACACACTCTTCTCCCTCCCCTTCACCTCCTCCTGCTCTCGTGAAAGTCTCAGCCAGACTCAGTTTCTTTTCCTGGTCCGCTGTAACACTTAGGCAAACTTCAAGACCAAATAAAGATACAAAGGTGGATCCTACGGCAAGCTCACAAAACAAGGACCATCCTGCATGTCCCTCCATCAGTGGGCCACAGTGGCCATGACTGTCCCTCGCCCAGTGGACGCCACTGCTCCCAAGTTTCACGTGCTGTGGTTTGCACCCTGTGGGAGTTCCAGCTAATGCGCATCTTGCCAGCTTTCGTGCCAAACTCCCGGACTGTCCTGCCAGAGACACCATCTGCACCAAACCAAAGGTCCGGTAACCTTCCTTTCCTCTTCTCAGGTGCCTGGCAGGCTGACGACAACGTGGTCAGTCGTTGGAACACGCAGCGCAGACGCTCATCTTCTGGCAGCCTGGAGGACCCCGAGAACAGGCTCTGCGTGTGGGATCCTTTGGCCATCTGAGAGCCTTAGCCCCTGTACCAGGGCTCTCCTCCCGTTCTCACATCCCATCCTGGCCTCATGGCACCACTGACCTCCTGGGCATCCTCAGCAAGACACACGGAGACTTTTTAGACCCACGTGAAAGCTGGATGTTGAGGGCACCTGACCCTTCTCCCAGACTCATCTTCTTCCGCAACCGTGATCCTTCCCCTCTCAGAAGGGACTGGAAACCTCTTTTCTCCTTGTCGGCTAAAGCCACTCGAACTGCAGCTCATGAGACCCTTTGCAGAGAGTCTCTGGAATGTTTCCACTGTATCTTGATCTTCAGGTGGAGCTGTGGTCTACAGACTGGTTATTTCTTGTGTATCTTTTTTTTTTTTCTCCTTAGGAGGTAGACCAAGAAGACTCAAGAGTTTGGGTGACTTCATTACAAACACCCATCTAGCATTTTCTAGTCTCTGGGACATCATAACCAATCTGAAACCTGCAGTTTGGGGTGGCGTTGGGGGATGACTCCTGTGAGAAGGGAAAGCCATATTGCACTGTAAGTGGGGTTTCCCTCAAAATGCATTAGGGGTTCCTCTCTCAAGGACAAGAAGCAGTGGCAACCACCAGAAGGTTGGTTGGGAAAACAGTTCTTGCTTCTGGTAGCAGAGGCTATGCCTCGTGTGTCTGCTTAGGAAGGAGGCCTTGAATCTGAGAACCCCTCAGTTACATGATGACCTACCGGGGAGTTCTTTATGATCAGGTGCACTCAGGAAGGCCTGGGGCTCCATCCTAAGGTGACACTGCAAAGGCATTTTTGACCCCCTCTATGTACCAGGCACTTGTTAGGGACTGTCGTATATTATCACGTTTCATCACTACCGCCCTGTCAGGTGGAGGTGGCATTCTTACCCCTGCTGCCCCCGTCTCCACCCCGCTTTTCTGAAAGAGTTGAAGAAAGAAGCTGAGAGAGGGGTGGACCGGTGGTTCTCATTTGGTGCCCAGGAACCCCAAAGGAGGTTGGGGGAAGGGCTGAGCTGGGGTCAGTGGTGGTCTGGGAGGCTCCCCACCCCACCGGTTTTCCTCCCCTGTCCTCCAGATCAGCTGAGCCTGATGGGGGGAGCCGGAGGTACTGCCTTCCATAGGCTCATCAGAGATTTAGAGATATTGTTCAAATCACATGTGCACCCCACCTCACTCTGCTGTAGGGCATATAAATAACAGCCTGAAACAGCAAGACCGTAAGCTGTTGGCTGTTCATCCCTCAACACTAGTGTTATCAATGGATTCCTCATAGCTCTCTGATAGATGCATTGTCTGCTGGCTTTTGGAAGAGGTGGTTATTTAGTGGAGCATGAGATTGAGAAGCAAAGTGGGATCCAACAGTTTGTGAGGCTGATATGACAGAGCCCTAGGCTATGCCCACCATGATGGCCTGAATTAGTAGTTGGAATTGTTGCCCTAGAAGAGCTTTTCAGGGTCCTTCCCAAGGCCTCAAGGAGAGCCCAGTGCCGGGGAATGTTTTGCACCTCCTGTGTGGCTGCTTTGCGCCACCAGGTGCCTGGTGACCCTCACTGCCTGGTGGTTGTGGTTCACATCCTGCCCTGGGGGTGGGCAGGGGGAGGCCTGTGGTCTTGACAGACACTACATGAGCCAAGCCTGAATCTCAGCTTCTGCCTTGAGTTCCCGTGTCCACCCGCTCTGAAATCCTGCAGCGGGTTCTGCTGTTTCAGGCCCCATTTAATGTCCTTCCTTTCCCTGAAACATTCTTACAGCCCCTTTCATATTGAAGATTCGAGCAATAACCACACTTCCTGATCTCCTTGAAGTCTGAGTCCCAGAAGCACTAGGGAAGGGGGCGCTCCCTTAGCCTGGGGAGGTGGTATACAGATCAACCTCATCTCCCGGCAGGTAGTATTCAGAGTGTGGTGTTACCTGAGATGAAGGAGATGCAGGTAAAGAGTTGCCACAGTGGCCAGGAACCCTAAGAGGAAGCCATTGCCTTCACCCTTTCTGGAGGGTCTGTCTTCTCCCAGGAAGAGGCTCAGAGAGATTCCTCAAGGCCTTGGTTCCATAACCAAGACATACCCGGGTGAGAAGTGGCCCTTCACTCCTGTTTCTCAGACAGTTCCTGCTCTCTCCCCCATCCCCTCACCTCTTTGCCCTCATTTAGCTTTTTGGCGAGCAGAAATATCCCATCCAAAAGGGCTGGGGTCAGGGAACAGGGCACAGAACCTGGTCGGGGAACAGGACAGCCGCCCCAGTCATCATCTGGAGATGGTCATGTTGTTAGCAGTTGACCCACAGAGAATATGACGGGGCCTGGTTTCTCACACAAGGACACAGACTAACCAGAGGCCTGGGGCTCCTTCCTGCCACACTCAGGTCGGAGCTCACCTATGAGCTCACTTCCGGGTGGTGTGGTGATCCCAGCCTTCTCACAGAGCCCTTTTTCCTTCTCTTCCCCAGTCCCATCCCACCAGAGGTCATGCCAACGCTGGGGCATCTCCTGGGCACGGATCCACACACGTTAAGCCATCTCACCTGGGGAGGGTTTGTGTCCTGTTCACCTGACCTTGGCATGCTGCTTGCTCACTTTGCTTTAGGATCTGCACACCTAGTGTGTGTAAGTATGTGTGTACTGTTGTGCCATCTGTGTACCCCTCACTCCCTGGAGTACACTCATGGGCACACTACAGTGGGGAGGTCAAGGATGCAATATTTATGGACCGCTGCATGATTCTTAAAAATGAATAAAACTGTTCACAAGGGAAGAAGAGCTATTAATTGCGCAGTTGGCTTATTTGTGAAAGTTGCTGTCCGACTTTCTCCAGCACGCTTTTAATACTTTGACTCAATAACAACTCACACTGCAGAAATATAGAAGATCATGAGAGATTACTACAAGAAACTCTATGCCAAGAAAATGGACAACCTGGAAGAAATGGACAAATTCTTAGAAATGCACAACCTGCCAAGACTGAATCAGGAAGAAATAGAAAATATGAATAGACCAATCACAAGCACTGAAATGGAAACTGTGATTAAAAATCTTCCAACAAACAGAAGCCCAGGACCAGATGGCTTCACAGGCGAATTCTATCAGACATTTAGAGAAGAGCTAACACCTATCCTTCTCAAACTCTTCCAAAATATAGCAGAGGGAGGAGCACTCCCAAACTCATTCTACGAGGCCACCATCACCTTGATACCAAAACCAGGCAAGGATGTCACAAAGAAAGAAAACTACAGGCCAATATCACTGATGAACATAGATGCAAAAATCCTCAACAAAATACTAGCAAACAGAATCCAACAGCACATTAAAAGGATCATACACCATGATCAGGTGGGGTTTATTCCAGGAATGCAAGGATTCCTCAATATACGCAAATCAATCAATGTGATACACCATATTAACAAATTGAAGGAGAAAAACCATCTCAATAGATGCAGAGAAAGCTTTCGACAAAATTCAACACCCATTTATGATAAAACCCCTGCAGAAAGTAGGCATACAGGGAACTTTCCTCAAAATAATAAAGGCCATATATGACAAACCCACAGCCAACATTGTCCTCAATGGTGAAAAACTGAAACCATTTCCAATAAGATCAGGAACAAGACAAGGTGGCCCACTCTCACCACTCTTATTCAACTTAGTTTTGGAAGTTTTAGCAACAGCAATCAGAGAAGAAAAGGAAATAAAAGGAATCCAAATTGGAAAAGAAGAAGTAAAGCTGTCACTGTTTGCAGATGACATGATACTATACATAGAGAATCCTAAAGATGCTACCAGAAAACTACTAGAGCTAATCAATGAATTTGGAAAAGTAGCAGGATACAAAATTAATGCACAGAAATCTCTGGCATTCCTGTACACTAATGATGAAGAATCTGAAAGTGAAATCAAGAAAACACCCCCATTTACCATTGCAACAAAAAGAATAAAATACCTAGGAATAAACCTACCTAAGGAGACAAAAGACCTGTATGCAGAAAATTATAAGACACTGATGAAAGAAACTAAAGATGATACAAATAGATGGAGAGATATACCATGCTCCTGGATTGGAAGAATCGATATTGTGAAAATGACTCTACTACACAAAGCAATCTACAGGTACAATGCAATCCCTATCAAACTACCACTGGCATTTTTCACAGAACTAGAACAAAACATTTCAAACTTTGTTTGGAAAAACAAAAGACTCCGAATAGCCAAAGCAATCTTGAGAACGAAAAACGGAGCTGGAGGAATCAGGCTCCCTGACTTCAGACTACACTACAAAGCTACAGTAATCAAGACAGTGTTTTACTGGCACAAAAACAGAAAGATAGATCAATGGAACAGGATAGAAAGCCCAGAGATAAACCCACGCACATATGGTCAACTTATCTTTGATCAAGGAGGCAGGAATGTACAGTGGAGAAAGGACAGCCTCTTCAATAAGTGGTGCTGGGAAAACTGGATAGGGACATGTAAAAGTATGAGATTAGATCACTCCCTAACACCGTACACAAAAATAAGCTCAAAATGGATTAAAGACCTAAATGTAAGGCCAGAAGCTATCAAACTCTTAGAGGAAAACATAGGCAGAACACTCTATGACATAAATCACAGCAAGATCCTTTTTGACCCACCTCCTAGAGAAATGGAAATAAAGAGAAAAATAAACACATGGGACCTAATGAAACTTCAAAGCTTTTGCACAGCAAAGGAACCCATAAACAAGACCAAAAGACAACCCTCAGAATGGGAGAAAATATTTGCAAATGAAGCAACTGACAAAGGATTAATCTCCAAAATTTATAAGCAGCTCATGCAGCTCAATAACAAAAAAACAAACAACCCAATCCAAAAATGGGCAGAAGACCTAAATAGACATTTCTCCACAGAAGATATACAGACTGCCAACAAACACATGAAAGCATGCTCAACATCTTTACTCATTAGAGAAATGCAAATCAAAACTACAATGAGATATCATCTCACACCAGTCAGAATGGCCATCATCAAAAAATCTAGAAACAATAAATGCTGGAGAGGGTGTGGAAAAAAGGGAACACTCTTGCACTGCTGGTGGGAATGTGAATTGGTACAGCCGCTATGGAGAACGGTATGGAGGTTCCTTAAAAGACTAAAAATCGAACTACCATATGACCCAGCAATCCCACTACTGGGCATATACCCTGAGAAAACCATAATTCAAAAAGAGACATGTACCAAAATGTTCATAGCAACCGTATTTACAATAGCCCGGAGATGGAAACAACCTAAGTGTCCATCATCAGATGAATGGATAAAGAAGATGTGGCACATATATACAATGGAATATTACTCAGCCATAAAAAGAAATGAAATTGAGCTATTTGTAATGAGGTGGATAGACCTAGAGTCTGTCATACACCGTGAAGTAAGTCAGAAAGAGAAAGACAAATACTGTATGCTAACACATATATATGGAATTTAAGAAAAAAAATGTCATGAAGAACATAGGGGTAAGACAGGAATAAAGACACAGACCTACTAGAGAATGGACTTGAGGATATGGGGAGGGGAGAGGGTAAGCTGTGACAAAGTGAAAGAGCGGCATGGACATATATACACTACCAAACATAAGGTAGATAGCTAGTGGGAAGCAGCCGCATAGCACAGGGAGATCAGCTCGGTGCTTTGTGACCGCCTGGAGGGGTGGGATAGGGAGGGTGGGAGGGAGACGCAAAAGGGAGGGGATATGGAAACATATGTATATGTATAAATGATTAAATTTGTTATAAGGCAAAAAATTAAAAAAAAAAAGTGGTGCTGGGAAAACTGGACAGGGACATGTAAAAGTATGAGATTAGATCATTCCCTAACACCATACACAAAAATAAGCTCAAAATGGATTAAAGACCTGAATGTAAGGCCAGAAACTATCAAAGTCTTATAGGAAAACATAGGCAGAACACTCTATGACATAAATCACAGCAAGATCCTTTTGGACCCACCTCCTAGAGAAATGGAAATAAAAACAAAGATAAACAAATGGGATCTATTGAAACTGCAAAGCTTTTGCACAGCAAAGGAAACCATAAACAAGACCAAAAGACAACCCTCAGAATGGGAGAAAATATTTGCAAATGAAGCAACTGACAAAGGATTAATCTCCAAAATTTAAAAACAGCTCATGCAGCTCAATAGCAAAAAAAACAAACAACCCAATCCAAAAATGGGCAGAAGACTTAAATAGGCATTTCTCCAAAGAAGATATACAGACTGCCAACAAACACATGAAAGAATGCTCAACATCATTAATCATTAGACACATGCAGATCAAAACTACAATGAGATATCATCTCACACCAGTCAGAATGGCCATCATCAAGAAATCTAGAAACAATAAATGCTGGAGAGGGTGTGGAGAAAAGGGAACACTCTTGCACTGCTGGTGGGAATTTGAATTGCTACAGCCACTTTGGAGAACAGTATGGAGGTTCCTTAAAAGACTAAAAATCGAACTACCATATGAGCCAGCAATCCCACTACTAGGCATATACCCTGAGAAAACCATAATTCAAAAAGAGGCATGTACCAAAATGTTCATTGCAGCTCTATTCACAATAGCCCGGAGATGGAAACAACCTAAGTGTCCATCATTGGATGAATGGATAAAGAAGATGTGGCACATATATACAATGGAATATTACTCAGCCATAAAAAGAAACGAAACTGAGCTATTTGTAATGAGGTGGATAGACCTAGAGTCTGTCATACAGAGTGAAGTAAGTCAGAAAGAGAAAGACAAATACCGTATGCTAACACATATATATGGAATTTTAAAAAATGTCATGAAGAAACTAGGGGTAAAACAGGAATAAAGACACGGACCTACTTGAGAATGGGCTTGAGGATATGGGGAGGGGGAAGGGTAAGCTGTGACAAAGCGAAAGAGAGGCATGGACATATATACAGTGCCAAAGGTAAGGAAGATAGATAGTGGGAAGTAACCGCAGAGCACAGGGAGATCAGCTCGGTGCTTTGTGACCGCCTGGAGGGGTGGGATGGGGAGGGTGGGAGGGAGGGATATGCATGAGGGAAGGGATGTGGGAACAGATGTATATGTATGACTGATTCACTTTGTTATAAAGCAGAAACTAATAAAAAATAAAAACAAAATAAAAATAAAATAAATAAATACATGGGAAGAAAAAGAATACTTTGACTCAAGACAAGCTGGACATGGAGGAGTGAGAGAGGGCAAGGGGTAGAGGGAAAGACATGTTTCTGGGTGGGAGCTGGTGTACCATCCCCCGGGCACAGCTCCTGCGCAGAGGCTTGATAAGGAGCCCTCACCTCCACCCACCCACAGCAATCAGAGAAGAAAAGGAAATAAAAGGAATCCAAATTGGAAAAGAAGAAGTAAAGCTGTCACTGTTTGCAGATGACATGATACTATACATAGAGAATCCTAAAGATGCTACCAGAAAACTACTAGAGCTAATCAATGAATTTGGAAAAGTAGCAGGATACAAAATTAATGCACAGAAATCTCTGGCATTCCTGTACACTAATGATGAAGAATCTGAAAGTGAAATCAAGAAAACACCCCCATTTACCATTGCAACAAAAAGAATAAAATACCTAGGAATAAACCTACCTAAGGAGACAAAAGACCTGTATGCAGAAAATTATAAGACACTGATGAAAGAAACTAAAGATGATACAAATAGATGGAGAGATATACCATGCTCCTGGATTGGAAGAATCGATATTGTGAAAATGACTCTACTACACAAAGCAATCTACAGGTACAATGCAATCCCTATCAAACTACCACTGGCATTTTTCACAGAACTAGAACAAAACATTTCAAACTTTGTTTGGAAAAACAAAAGACTCCGAATAGCCAAAGCAATCTTGAGAACGAAAAACGGAGCTGGAGGAATCAGGCTCCCTGACTTCAGACTACACTACAAAGCTACAGTAATCAAGACAGTGTTTTACTGGCACAAAAACAGAAAGATAGATCAATGGAACAGGATAGAAAGCCCAGAGATAAACCCACGCACATATGGTCAACTTATCTTTGATCAAGGAGGCAGGAATGTACAGTGGAGAAAGGACAGCCTCTTCAATAAGTGGTGCTGGGAAAACTGGATAGGGACATGTAAAAGTATGAGATTAGATCACTCCCTAACACCGTACACAAAAATAAGCTCAAAATGGATTAAAGACCTAAATGTAAGGCCAGAAGCTATCAAACTCTTAGAGGAAAACATAGGCAGAACACTCTATGACATAAATCACAGCAAGATCCTTTTTGACCCACCTCCTAGAGAAATGGAAATAAAGAGAAAAATAAACACATGGGACCTAATGAAACTTCAAAGCTTTTGCACAGCAAAGGAACCCATAAACAAGACCAAAAGACAACCCTCAGAATGGGAGAAAATATTTGCAAATGAAGCAACTGACAAAGGATTAATCTCCAAAATTTATAAGCAGCTCATGCAGCTCAATAACAAAAAAACAAACAACCCAATCCAAAAATGGGCAGAAGACCTAAATAGACATTTCTCCACAGAAGATATACAGACTGCCAACAAACACATGAAAGCATGCTCAACATCTTTACTCATTAGAGAAATGCAAATCAAAACTACAATGAGATATCATCTCACACCAGTCAGAATGGCCATCATCAAAAAATCTAGAAACAATAAATGCTGGAGAGGGTGTGGAAAAAAGGGAACACTCTTGCACTGCTGGTGGGAATGTGAATTGGTACAGCCGCTATGGAGAACGGTATGGAGGTTCCTTAAAAGACTAAAAATCGAACTACCATATGACCCAGCAATCCCACTACTGGGCATATACCCTGAGAAAACCATAATTCAAAAAGAGACATGTACCAAAATGTTCATAGCAACCGTATTTACAATAGCCCGGAGATGGAAACAACCTAAGTGTCCATCATCAGATGAATGGATAAAGAAGATGTGGCACATATATACAATGGAATATTACTCAGCCATAAAAAGAAATGAAATTGAGCTATTTGTAATGAGGTGGATAGACCTAGAGTCTGTCATACACCGTGAAGTAAGTCAGAAAGAGAAAGACAAATACTGTATGCTAACACATATATATGGAATTTAAGAAAAAAAATGTCATGAAGAACATAGGGGTAAGACAGGAATAAAGACACAGACCTACTAGAGAATGGACTTGAGGATATGGGGAGGGGAGAGGGTAAGCTGTGACAAAGTGAAAGAGCGGCATGGACATATATACACTACCAAACATAAGGTAGATAGCTAGTGGGAAGCAGCCGCATAGCACAGGGAGATCAGCTCGGTGCTTTGTGACCGCCTGGAGGGGTGGGATAGGGAGGGTGGGAGGGAGACGCAAAAGGGAGGGGATATGGAAACATATGTATATGTATAAATGATTAAATTTGTTATAAGGCAAAAAATTAAAAAAAAAAAGTGGTGCTGGGAAAACTGGACAGGGACATGTAAAAGTATGAGATTAGATCATTCCCTAACACCATACACAAAAATAAGCTCAAAATGGATTAAAGACCTGAATGTAAGGCCAGAAACTATCAAAGTCTTATAGGAAAACATAGGCAGAACACTCTATGACATAAATCACAGCAAGATCCTTTTGGACCCACCTCCTAGAGAAATGGAAATAAAAACAAAGATAAACAAATGGGATCTATTGAAACTGCAAAGCTTTTGCACAGCAAAGGAAACCATAAACAAGACCAAAAGACAACCCTCAGAATGGGAGAAAATATTTGCAAATGAAGCAACTGACAAAGGATTAATCTCCAAAATTTAAAAACAGCTCATGCAGCTCAATAGCAAAAAAAACAAACAACCCAATCCAAAAATGGGCAGAAGACTTAAATAGGCATTTCTCCAAAGAAGATATACAGACTGCCAACAAACACATGAAAGAATGCTCAACATCATTAATCATTAGACACATGCAGATCAAAACTACAATGAGATATCATCTCACACCAGTCAGAATGGCCATCATCAAGAAATCTAGAAACAATAAATGCTGGAGAGGGTGTGGAGAAAAGGGAACACTCTTGCACTGCTGGTGGGAATTTGAATTGCTACAGCCACTTTGGAGAACAGTATGGAGGTTCCTTAAAAGACTAAAAATCGAACTACCATATGAGCCAGCAATCCCACTACTAGGCATATACCCTGAGAAAACCATAATTCAAAAAGAGGCATGTACCAAAATGTTCATTGCAGCTCTATTCACAATAGCCCGGAGATGGAAACAACCTAAGTGTCCATCATTGGATGAATGGATAAAGAAGATGTGGCACATATATACAATGGAATATTACTCAGCCATAAAAAGAAACGAAACTGAGCTATTTGTAATGAGGTGGATAGACCTAGAGTCTGTCATACAGAGTGAAGTAAGTCAGAAAGAGAAAGACAAATACCGTATGCTAACACATATATATGGAATTTTAAAAAATGTCATGAAGAAACTAGGGGTAAAACAGGAATAAAGACACGGACCTACTTGAGAATGGGCTTGAGGATATGGGGAGGGGGAAGGGTAAGCTGTGACAAAGCGAAAGAGAGGCATGGACATATATACAGTGCCAAAGGTAAGGAAGATAGATAGTGGGAAGTAACCGCAGAGCACAGGGAGATCAGCTCGGTGCTTTGTGACCGCCTGGAGGGGTGGGATGGGGAGGGTGGGAGGGAGGGATATGCATGAGGGAAGGGATGTGGGAACAGATGTATATGTATGACTGATTCACTTTGTTATAAAGCAGAAACTAATAAAAAATAAAAACAAAATAAAAATAAAATAAATAAATACATGGGAAGAAAAAGAATACTTTGACTCAAGACAAGCTGGACATGGAGGAGTGAGAGAGGGCAAGGGGTAGAGGGAAAGACATGTTTCTGGGTGGGAGCTGGTGTACCATCCCCCGGGCACAGCTCCTGCGCAGAGGCTTGATAAGGAGCCCTCACCTCCACCCACCCACAGCAATCAGAGAAGAAAAGGAAATAAAAGGAATCCAAATTGGAAAAGAAGAAGTAAAGCTGTTACTGTTTGCAGATGACATGATACTATACATAGAGAATCCTAAAGATGCTACCAGAAAACTACTAGAGCTAATCAATGAATTTGGAAAAGTAGCAGGATACAAAATTAATGCACAGAAATCTCTGGCATTCCTGTACACTAATGATGAAGAATCTGAAAGTGAAATCAAGAAAACACCCCCATTTACCATTGCAACAAAAAGAATAAAATACCTAGGAATAAACCTACCTAAGGAGACAAAAGACCTGTATGCAGAAAATTATAAGACACTGATGAAAGAAACTAAAGATGATACAAATAGATGGAGAGATATACCATGCTCCTGGATTGGAAGAATCGATATTGTGAAAATGACTCTACTACACAAAGCAATCTACAGGTACAATGCAATCCCTATCAAACTACCACTGGCATTTTTCACAGAACTAGAACAAAACATTTCAAACTTTGTTTGGAAAAACAAAAGACTCCGAATAGCCAAAGCAATCTTGAGAACGAAAAACGGAGCTGGAGGAATCAGGCTCCCTGACTTCAGACTACACTACAAAGCTACAGTAATCAAGACAGTGTTTTACTGGCACAAAAACAGAAAGATAGATCAATGGAACAGGATAGAAAGCCCAGAGATAAACCCACGCACATATGGTCAACTTATCTTTGATCAAGGAGGCAGGAATGTACAGTGGAGAAAGGACAGCCTCTTCAATAAGTGGTGCTGGGAAAACTGGACAGGGACATGTAAAAGTATGAGATTAGATCATTCCCTAACACCATACACAAAAATAAGCTCAAAATGGATTAAAGACCTAAATGTAAGGCCAGAAACTATCAAACTCTTAGAGGAAAACATAGGCAGAACACTCTATGACATAAATCACAGCAAGATCCTTTTGGACCCACCTCCTAGAGAAATGGAAATAAAAACAAAGATAAACAAATGGGATCTAATGAAACTGCAAAGCTTTTGCACAGCAAAGGAAACCATAAACAAGACCAAAAGACAACCCTCAGAATGGGAGAAAATATTTGCAAATGAAGCAACTGACAAAGGATTAATCTCCAAAATTTAAAAACAGCTCATGCAGCTCAATAGCAAAAAAAACAAACAACCCAATCCAAAAATGGGCAGAAGACTTAAATAGGCATTTCTCCAAAGAAGATATACAGACTGCCAACAAACACATGAAAGAATGCTCAACATCATTAATCATTAGACACATGCAGATCAAAACTACAATGAGATATCATCTCACACCAGTCAGAATGGCCATCATCAAGAAATCTAGAAACAATAAATGCTGGAGAGGGTGTGGAGAAAAGGGAACACTCTTGCACTGCTGGTGGGAATGTGAATTGGTACAGCCACTTTGGAGAACAGTATGGAGGTTCCTTAAAAGACTAAAAATCGAACTACCATATGACCCAGCAATCCCACTACTAGGCATATACCCTGAGAAAACCATAATTCAAAAAGAGGCATGTACCAAAATGTTCATTGCAGCTCTATTCACAATAGCCCGGAGATGGAAACAACCTAAGTGTCCATCATTGGATGAATGGATAAAGAAGATGTGGCACATATATACAATGGAATATTACTCAGCCATAAAAAGAAACGAAACTGAGCTATTTGTAATGAGGTGGATAGACCTAGAGTCTGTCATACACAGTGAAGTAAGTCAGAAAGAGAAAGACAAATACCGTATGCTAACACATATATATGGAATTTTAAAAAATGTCATGAAGAAACTAGGGGTAAAACAGGAATAAAGACACGGACCTACTTGAGAATGGGCTTGAGGATATGGGGAGGGGGAAGGGTAAGCTGTGACAAAGCGAAAGAGAGGCATGGACATATATACAGTGCCAAACGTAAGGAAGATAGATAGTGGGAAGTAACCGCAGAGCACAGGGAGATCAGCTCGGTGCTTTGTGACCGCCTGGAGGGGTGGGATGGGGAGGGTGGGAGGGAGGGATATGCATGAGGGAAGGGATGTGGGAACAGATGTATATGTATGACTGATTCACTTTGTTATAAAGCAGAAACTAATAAAAAATAAAAACAAAATAAAAATAAAATAAATAAATACATGGGAAGAAAAAGAATACTTTGACTCAAGACAAGCTGGACATGGAGGAGTGAGAGAGGGCAAGGGGTAGAGGGAAAGACATGTTTCTGGGTGGGAGCTGGTGTACCATCCCCCGGGCACAGCTCCTGCGCAGAGGCTTGATAAGGAGCCCTCACCTCCACCCACCCACAGCAATCAGAGAAGAAAAGGAAATAAAAGGAATCCAAATTGGAAAAGAAGAAGTAAAGCTGTCACTGTTTGCAGATGACATGATACTATACATAGAGAATCCTAAAGATGCTACCAGAAAACTACTAGAGCTAATCAATGAATTTGGAAAAGTAGCAGGATACAAAATTAATGCACAGAAATCTCTGGCATTCCTGTACACTAATGATGAAGAATCTGAAAGTGAAATCAAGAAAACACCCCCATTTACCATTGCAACAAAAAGAATAAAATACCTAGGAATAAACCTACCTAAGGAGACAAAAGACCTGTATGCAGAAAATTATAAGACACTGATGAAAGAAATTAAAGATGATACAAATAGATGGAGAGATATACCATGCTCCTGGATTGGAAGAATCGATATTGTGAAAATGACTCTACTACCCAAAGCAATCTACAGGTTCAATGCAATCCCTATCAAACTACCACTGGCATTTTTCACAGAACTAGAACAAAAAAATTCAAACTTTGTTTGGAAAAACAAAAGACTCCGAATAGCCAAAGCAATCTTGAGAACGAAAAACGGAGCTGGAGGAATCAGGCTCCCTGACTTCAGACTACACTACAAAGCTATAGTAAGCAAGACAGTGTTTTACTGGCACAAAAACAGAAAGATAGATCAATGGAACAGGATAGAAAGCCCAGAGATAAACCCACACCCATATGGTCAACTTATCTTTGATCAAGGAGGCAGGAATGTACAGTGGAGAAAGGACAGCCTCTTCAATAAGTGGTGCTGGGAAAACTGGACAGGGACATGTAAAAGTATGAGATTAGATCATTCCCTGACACCATACACAAAAATAAGCTCAAAATGGATTAAAGACCTAAATGTAAGGCCAGAAGCTATCAAACTCTTAGAGGAAAACATAGGCAGAACACTCTATGACATAAATCACAGCAAGATCCTTTTGGACCCACCTCCTAGAGAAATGGAAATAAAAACAAAGATAAACAAATGGGACCTAATGAAACTGCAAAGCTTTTGCACAGCAAAGGAAACCATAAACAAGACCAAAAGACAACCCTCAGAATGGGAGAAAATATTTGTAAATGAAGCAACTGACAAAGGATTAATCTCCAAAATTTAAAAACAGCTCATGCAGCTCAATAGCAAAAAAACAAACAACCCAATCCAAAAATGGGCAGAAGACTTAAATAGGCATTTCTCCAAAGAAGATATACAGACTGCCAACAAACACATGAAAGAATGCTCAGCATCATTAATCATTAGAGAAATGCAAATCAAAACTACAATGAGATATCATCTCACACCAGTCAGAATGGCCATCATCAAGAAATCTAGAAACAATAAATGCTGGAGAGGGTGTGGAGAAAAGGGAACACTCTTGCACTGCTGGTGGGAATGTGAATTGGTACAGCCACTATGGAGAACAGTATGGAGGTTCCTTAAAAGACTAAAAATCGAACTACCATATGACCCAGCAATCCCACTACTAGGCATATACCCTGAGAAAACCATAATTCAAAAAGAGGCATGTACCAAAATGTTCATTGCAGCTCTATTCACAATAGCCCGGAGATGGAAGCAACCTAAGTGTCCATCATCGGATGAATGGATAAAGAAGATGTGGCACATATATACAATGGAATATTACTCAGCCATAAAAAGAAACGAAACTGAGCTATTTGTAATGAGGTGGATAGACCTAGAGTCTGTCATACAGAGTGAAGTAAGTCAGAAAGAGAAAGACAAATACCGTATGCTAACACATATATATGGAATTTTAAAAAATGTCATGAATAACCTAGGGGTAAAACAGGAATAAAGACACAGAACTACTTGAGAATGGACTTGAGGATATGGGGAGGGGGAAGGGTAAGTTGTGACAAAGCGAAAGAGAGGCATGGACATATATACACTACCAAACGTAAGGTAGATAGTGGGAAGCAGCCGCAGAGCACAGGGAGATCAGCTCGGTGCTTTGTGACCGCCTGGAGGGGTGGGATGGGGAGGGTGGGAGGGAGGGAGATGCCTGAGGGAAGGGATGTGGGAACAGATGTATATGTATGACTGATTCACTTTGTTATAAAGCAGAAACTAATAAAAAAATAAAATAAAAATTAAAATAAAACAATAAATACTTGGGAAGAAAAAAAAAACTTTGACTCAAGACAAGCTGGACATGGAGGAGTGAGAGAGGGCAAGGGGTAGAGGAAAAGACATTTTTCTGGGTGGGAGCTGGTGTACCATCCCCCGGGCACAGCTCCTGCCCAGAGGCCTGATAAGGAGCCCTCACCTCCACCCACCCCCTTCAACCAGAGAACTTCCAACTGCAGCTCCTCAATAACTGAAGAGCAGGAAAGCTGGTGACTGGAGGGAGGCTGGGGGAGGGGAGGAGGAAGGACCACAGTCCACCGTTAGTCCGTCACTTAAAGGCTGGTGAAATGAATGGGGCAAATGACCCCAGTCAAAGAATTTGGCAAGTCCACGGCTTTCCTGGCTTTCACCCAACGGCTCTGTTTCCTCGGCTATCTGGAAAGGAGGGAGAGCACTTCCGAAGAAGCCTCTGGAATGTCAGCTTCTGGGAATCTTGCTGAGGACGGGGCGGGGAGGGGGCGCTTACCGGGAAACACTGGATTACCCTAGCCGCCTTGGGGTGCCTGCGACCGGGGCTGCGGTTTCTGCGGACCTGAGCGGCAGGTGGCATCGGAGAGTCAGACCTGCTTGCGGGCACCAAGACGACACTCGGTCGGGAGACCGGGACAGGCCGCAGAAACGTGAGGAAGTGCCACTCGCAGCCCAGAGGAGAGGAAAGGAAAGCCCCAAGCATGCCCCCAGCCCTGGCCCCCGCGCCACGGGCTGCGTCCCAGGAGCCGTCGCCACCTCTGAGCAGCCCAGATGGGAAGGGGGTGGGGCGGAGGACGGTTCCCGCGGCGAACTGCTCGCCGAGGGCCCCGGGGCCTCTGCGGGAGCGCCGAGCCGCGCGCCTCTCCGAGCCCTGCGCGGGGCCCTCGGGCGGGAATGCGCGGAGCCGGGACGCGGTGGCGGGTAGGGGGCTGGGTCGCGCGCGGGAGAGGGCGGCAGGAGGGAGCTGGAAGAGAGTTACCGCGTGAGAGAGCCGTTAAGAGCCCGCGGTCTCTTTGGAGATGCCCTGGCCAATGGCAGAAGCGGAAGCTGTTTATATGGGCGGGGCGTCGCCACGGCAGCAGGAGACGCCTTGCGAGCGGCTACTGAGTGCCGGTCCCCAGCCGCTGGCTTTCAGAGAGGCGCCGGCGGGCGTGAGTGGCGACGAGGATTGCTGGCTGGGCCCTGGAGCTGGGAGCAGAGAGCCGCGGTGAGGGTGGGCGGTGGGAGGAATTTCTTTGAGAAGCTTCCTTTGGCCCGGGCTGCGCTCTGAGCCAGGTAAGGGACGGGGAGGGCTGCCGGCCGTGGGAAGGGAGGGCGTCAGTACCAGCCCGCTCTCCCATCCGTCCCCGACGGAAGTGGAGGGCCCGGGGACTGACATCAGAGGCGTTTGGGGGACACTCACTTCCCACCCCCTTATAACTCTGTATTGTTTCCTTCCTTCCCCTTGAGCCCCATCCTAATATCCCTTTTCAAAGATCAGACGACCTCCCCCGCCCCCCGACCCGTCGTACTGCCCTCCTGGACTCTCTCGCCCCATTTCCATTGGTTGTGGACGGAGAGAGGGGGGTTAATTCCCCGCTTTGAGGGAGAAAGGGGTGGCCTCGCATGCCCCTACACTATTCCCTCGTTGGGCTAATTAAGTCTCCTCTTAAAGATCCAAGAGGAAAAGAGCGAGGCGAACCCCGTGTGGGTCGGAGCCCCGGGCACACCTTCTGTTTCCCCGACGTCGGCAGTAAAAGATCCTCCCCAGCTGCAGGAAGGATTTTAGTAAGAGCCTCCCCCCTCGCCCACACTCTCCCCTCGGGGGTGGGGAAAGAGGGCTCAGTTCCCGCTCTGGTCCCCGCAGGCACCACATTCCGTTTGGAGGAGGCTACCCCCGGATCGCGGGATGGAAGCCCGCTTCCGGGAGGCTGCGTAACTGAAGCCGCGGGAGTCAGCGGGCCGGAGAGCTCGGCGGCCACCCTCGGCTCGGCTCGTGGATGTTGACAGCCCCCTCGGAGAGTCCCCGCAGATATGGCGGAGAGCTGGCTACACGTCTCGGGAGCAGGGGCAGCGGAGGAGGCCGGACCGGAAGGCGGCCTGGAGGAGTCCAACGCCCTGAATGACAGCCTGACCAGCCTGCAGTGGCTGCAGGAATTCTCCATTCTCAACGCCGAGCTCCCCGCCCTGCCTTCGGGGGACACCGACCCCCACGGCTCCCACGAGCTGGCAGGCTCGGCCGAGCCGGGGTCTCCCCTGGCGGCGGACCCCGCCTGCCTGGGGCAGCCGCACACACCCGGCAAGCCCACGTCCTCCTGCACGCCGCGGAGCGCCCCCTCGGGGCTGCAGGCCTCGCCTCCCGACGACGTGGACTACGCCACCAACCCGCACGTGAAGCCGCCCTACTCGTATGCCACGCTCATCTGCATGGCCATGCAGGCCAGCAAGGCCACCAAGATCACCCTGTCGGCCATCTACAAGTGGATCACGGACAACTTCTGTTACTTCCGCCACGCTGATCCCACCTGGCAGGTAGGGAGGCACTCCCTCCCTCCCTCCCCATGCCCGCGCGGACTGGACTCACATCCCAGATCCGCAGGCCAAGTAGGCGCGGTACGGCCAGGGCCCCGAGAGAGGAAGGCCGTCCAGGAAGGACCTCAAGGGAGCCCAGTGCTTGGACTGCTGCCCCTTTGACTTCAGAGACGGAGGAGGGAGGATGTTCAGAGGGCTGCAGGGGTGCCGACATAGAGGTTCAAGGGGAAAGAACTTGTCACTCATCCGGCAGGCTCAGCCCAAAGACCAGGGCTGAACTATGCGTGGACACAGCCCCCCAGGGTAGGTTGATGGACTGAGGGACACATTTTTGTCCCAAGTCCTGGAATTCCTTGACACTACCCTCCTCAAGGTCAGTTTGTCAGGGCCTGACTGGAGGCAGAGCATCGTTCCTGCCAGACTCTGCATCCCGCCTGCTTTCAGTTGGCTGGAGGGGCTCTGGGAGGGGAGAGGGGCGTGCTGCGGGGTGTGAAGGCCATCGGTGTCCCAGTGGAAGGGCTACGGGGCCTTCCGAAAGCTGCTGTGCCAGCCCCCACCACAAGCCCTCCCTAGTTTCCTGCCTACACTCCTCCCCCTCTTCTCATCAACCTCCCTGGGGGGACAATTACCTCAGCCACGTGCTTTCCACAGGGGCTCTTTCCTCCCACACTGGCTTCATGTTCCAAGTGTCCGGAACCTGGCACAGAGCAGCCAAGGGGCCCAGACCACCATGTAAACCTCCCAGTCTTGCCAGGGGGCACTACTCACCTGCCGGCCCCACCCACCAGGCCCCAGACCCCTGTGCCCCAGCGTGGTTTGGACTGTGCACCCAGGCCTGAACAAGGCAGGATGGTGATTCAGGCTGGGCACACGCTGCCCTGAGCCTCTTCGACCATCAGGATCAGGGGCTACTTGGGGACAGAGACCCTGAGGATGCACAGATCCTTCCCTGTGGCACAGGTCACAGGATCAGAGTTCCTGTAATCACAGCTATTCCACGATTGCTTGGGCCCTGACCCTGGGGCAGGTACCATTTGTAACCTTGGTGAGAAAGCAGAGACCCTCCACCACCACCCACCCTACCCCAAGCCTGAGAGGCCCCAGGAATGAGCGCTATGCTCTTGGCTGGGTAATAATCAACTGAGGCCTCAGAGCCTGGGGTGGGAGGAGGGGGACATGGTGGGTGAGGGCCCAGGCCAGCAGCCGGCTCTAGAAACAAGGAAAGTCATCAGATCCTCCCACACTTCATCCCCCCCCACACACACACACCCTCACACCCACTCACTCATTTCACAAACAGAGAAGGCCAGCCAGGCCCAGGCAGAGGGAGATGGCCGTCCAGGACCTGGGGGAGCCAAGGCCTTTGACCAGAGGCCGCAAGCAGCGGGGTAAGGGAGGGAGGGCAGGACAGGCTGGCACTGAGAGCCACCCTGCGGCTCAGGGCTCGGATGACCGAGCAGGCAGATATCCTGGCCAAAGGGAACAAAAGCCCCCGACAGCACTCCCAGCTCCTGGTGCCCCGTGGCTGGTGTCCCAGAGCCTCCCGCTCGGAGCAGCGCCTCTGTCTCCCCTGCCCCCATCGGAGAGAAGGTGGTGGTGGGACTGGCAGTGGCGCTAGGAGCCCCCCATCACTGACCCCACCCACTCTCCCAGCTGTCTTCCTTCTCTCCTACCTCCCTGTGTCCAGAACTCCATCCGCCACAACCTGTCCCTGAAGAAGGGCTTCATCAAGGTGCCTCGGGAGAAGGACGAGCCAGGCAAGGGGGGCTTCTGGTGCATCGACCCCCAGTACGCAGAGCGGCTGCTGAGTGGGGCCTTGAAGAAGCAGCGGCTGCCCCCAGTCCACATCCACCCGGCCTTTGCCCGCCAGGCCGTGCCAGAGCCCAGCGCCGCCCCATGGGCCGGGCCACTGACCGTGAGCACCGAGGCCCAGCAGCTGCTGCGGGAGTTCGAGGAGGCCACTGGGGAGGCGGGCTGGGGTGCAGGCGAGGGCAGGCTGGGGCGTAAGCGTCAACAGCCGCTGCCCAAGCAGGAGGCCAAGGTCCCGCGGCCCTCCAGCCCCCTGCTGCTGACCCAGGAGGAGCAGGGTGAGCTGGAACCCCTCAAGGGCAACTTTGACTGGGAGGCCATCTTGGACGCTGGCACGCTGGACGGGGAGCTGGGCACGCTGGAGATCTCGGAGCTGATCCCGCCGCTGAGCCCTGCCTCACACGGGGACGTGGACCTCACCATCCATGGCCACCACATCGACTGCCCTGTTACCTGGGGGCCTCCAGCGGAGCAGGCTACCGACAGCCTGGACTTTGATGAGACCTTCCTGGCCACATCCTTCCTGGAGCACCCCTGGGACGAGAGCACCCGTAGCTCCCTGCCCCCCGAGCCCCTCTTTGAGGCCGGGGATGCCACACTGGCCTCTGACCTGCATGACTGGGCCAGCCTGGGCGCCTTCTTGTAAGAAGCCAGGCCCTGCCCCACCTCCAGACAGCACCGAAGTCTGGGCCCAGACTGCCCCCCTCCCCGCCAGTGCAGGCCCATGGACACCCTACCGCCCAGGCAGGGGCTGGGCCAGGTCACCCCACCAGGCCACACGGCCCCCAGCCCAGGCCATCTCAGATTCTAGTCCAGCAGGGTGAGAATTGGGGCCCAGGACCCAAATTGCTGCCTCCGCTCCCCAGCCCCCCATACACACAGTGTTTCATTGATCCACTTCTTCCCTGCCCCAGAGACACGCTAAGGGCCCTGCACTATGAGAGCTGCAGCTTGGAGGGGCCCTGGCCAAGCTGGAAACATCAGTACAGGGCCCGCCCCAGAACACCATAGCTTCCAAGCTTCTCTCTCTCCTGCTCTCCTCCCCAGGTCCCTATCCAGAGCAAGTTCCCAGGTACAACCAATGCTGATTAGGTGACTGCAAATGAACACCCAAGAGGCCTCTCCTGGCAGTCTGTGAGGAGGAGCTAGGCGGAGGGGGGAAGAGAGAGGAGACAGAAAGGAGGCCGGGGTGCCGGGTGGAGCCAGGAGATTTTCTAAGGCCTCTGGGATCTTCTGGCTTCATCCCTAGAGGTGGGGCAGAGGGTATGTGTCCCTAATCTTTGAGCCCAACTTGAGGCTGAGAGCAGCGGGGAGATGGGGATCTGGGGGTTAGGGGCTGGGGCAGCCAAGCTGCAGAGGGAAAGGGGACAGACAGACTAATGTAGTGAGTGTAGCTAGAGCTGAGGCTTAACTGGGAGGGACGCAGTGCTTGCTAGAACCACTGGGACCAAGAATGGGGGGATGGCCCCGTGCCCTTGCTTGCACTCCTGCAGGGGAGTGTCTTGCTCCACCATAAATGCCCTGGGCTGCATCCCACATCCCCTCTCCTAACCCATCGGGCAATTTAACCTTTTTCATAGAAAGTGATTTACAATAAAAACATTTTTAAAAGTAAAGTTTTAAAAAGTCTCAAAATGGACCTGCTTGCAACTTTCTCTGGGGAAAAGCATGGGCCAGTTTTGGGGAGGCCACGGCCCAAGGGGGAATGGCTGGGAGGAAGATGGGGGCACCAAAGGCCTGCAGAGTGTCCCCTGATGCACTCCTCATGATCTCTGGGTGCCCAGAGAGAAAGGGGCTGAGAGGCGGCCCTCGGGGGTCCCCTGCAGCCAGGGCCTCGGCACCTCTCTATGTGCAATGGGGAGACTGTACCCACAGCCCCGAGGAGCAGGCGGCAAAGGAGGCACAGCCCCCTCCCTGGCCCTGGGGACTCACTCACAAAGGCCGTTCTTGCCCAGGGCTCGGCTCACGTTCCCCACCTCGCCCAAGTTGAGGGCCTGCCCAGACTCACCTGCGGTCCTCGCCTGGGCCTGTCTCCAGCTCCTCCCTCCCTTGGTCCCTTCCTGAAGGGACAGGGTGTGAGGTCAGAGGGCCCCAGCCCCTGGGGCCCCACTTGCCACCCTGGGGTTCATTCACCCCGCCCAGGGCCTTCCCTCCAATGCAGGTTGGGGCTGAGGGAGGCCATCAGGGCAGACGGAAGACGGGGTGCCTAGACCCTACAGCTCCAGCCTGTGAGGAATCAACGTACCAGAGTTCTGATGGGGAAACTGAGGCACAGCAAATATGTGACACTCAGCAGGCACCTTTCCACCCCCTCACCCCAGCTTTGCCTGGAACCCATCTCTCCCCCGAGCCCGCACCTGGCCCCGCCAGCACGCCCTTGTGGTGCACAGCCCCTTCCCCCAGCACTCACGTGCACGTGCGCACAGACACACACACACACACACACACACAAACGGGCACTGTCCTACACAATCCTGCCCAGCCTCCACGGGCCCCTTTCTCCTGAAGCCCCTTTCTTTCCTTGCACTGGAGGCTGGCTCCAGGACAACCTGGCATTCCCCCGCCAACTTGCTGCTTTCCCTTGCTAATTACTCAAAATATTTCCGAAGGGTGCGCACACTGCAGGGCCAGGCGGGTTGGGGCCTTACAGAGCTCAGGAGGCAGCTCATCCCCTTCCCACTGCTTGCTGAGGAGGCTGCCCCAACCTCCCTCTGAGACTCCCTTCACCCCCTAAGCAACGACTCCCTCCCTCTCCCCACCACCCTCCGGCCTTCCTGCCCACGCTCCCCAGCACTGGGGGAACATGGGGGCTCCAGCCTCTCCACTGGTCCCCAGGCTCAGCCTCCAGCCCCCGACAAAAGGGGTACACCCTGGATTGACAGGTGGGGCCGGTCACTGTCCCTCCTCCTCACCCTCTGCCTGGGCCCATGCTGGGGGAAGAGGGGCAAGGTCAGGGGCTGGCAGAACTGCCTGCCAGGTAAGGAAAGGCTGAAGAAGCTTCTGGCTGTCAGGAAGAATCCCCAGGAGCTCCTGAAAATCCCTATGCTTGGGACTAGCGTCTCTGGGGCTGGGACCCAAACACTGGCACTTTTAAGGGTCCATGGATGCTGCCAACGAGCAGCCAAAGGTAAGAGGGGGCTCCGAAGCGGCCACAACACAGGGCTTCACACACCCTTTCAGCAGGCAGCGTTTGGGGGTTGGCAGTGGAGGGGGCGGGAAGCGTGAGTGGATCCTGTCCCTCCTATTCATCCCTGCCCCGGCCCTTGGCTGGGTGGCTTTTTGAAAAAACGTTCAGTGACTCCGTATTTATTTAGAGATTCGATGTAATCCCAGTCAATATATATTTTGTGCCCTTAACAGTAAGTTGCAGACAGGCTGCCCCATTAGCACTAGATACTTTAGTGTGTGTTTCCTTAGAACAAGGACACACCTCCATAATCCCAGTACCACCATCACAATCAGGAAATGAACACTGACCTGGTAATCCCATGTAACCGCAGACCCCCTTCACGTCTTGCAGATCACCCCAGGAATGCTCCTCTCCATTCCAACATCCCAATCCAGGACCCCATGTTGCACTGAGTTGTCCTTTCTCTTTTGCCCTGTGTGGCTTTGAGCCCATGACTCAAGCTCTCTGGGCAGGTTTCGCATTTCCTTTGATCTCCACTTTTGAGGTGAGAAGCCCTTCAGCCACTTCACCCTCAGGTGTGGTACAGTCCCTTCCCAAAGCAAGAAGCAAGCTTTCTGTCTCCTCACTTTCCACCTCTTCCCTATCCTCCCTCCCCCATGTATCACCAGCCAGGAAAGGGATGAGGGGCAATGTTCAGGAACTCAGTCTTCGGAGACCTTCCCCGTCTGCCCTCGGGACAGGCCACCCTCAGCTCCAGTGATGGGAAGGCCCCCGGGATGGGATTCCATGCTGGCCTGAAGCAAATGCGCCAGGCCTCATGAAGAGTTGAGCTGAGGGCAGGAAACACTCTTCTCCCCGCCTCTGCCCCCCTCAACATACTGGGGACCCAGACTTGAAGAAGGAAGGTCATGTCCATGGTGTCCTCCCAGATCAGCACCGACACCGTCTCCTCCATGTCCGGCTCCTACATCGCCCCTGGCACGGAAGAGGACGGGGAGGCTCTCCCCTGCCCCCGGGCCGCCAGCAGGACCCCTTCAGAAGAAGGAGACGTAAGAGAGGAGCATGGGATCGCCCTCGCCGCTCTGCTCTGCTCTGTACTCGAGTCCCAAGGAGCTCAGTCCAGGGCCTGCCAGGGAGATCGGCAAAGCCCCCCAGTGCTCGGGAGGGGAGCCCTGGAAAACACGGTACCGGGTTGTTGAATCACAGACTCCCTCAGATGTGATCTTCCATGTGGCACCACTTCTGTCCTGAGGACTTGGTTTGCGTTTGCTGCCAGGCGAGCTGGGTAGGAGAGCCGGTGGCATCTGCACCTTGACTTTTGTTGCTCCTTTGCAGGTGACGCCAGCGGCGTCTCCAGACTGCAACTTTGCGGGCCTCGTCGCCACCGCTGAAGAGCAGGATGCAGAGGTAAGAGCAAGGTGGACGCTGGTGCCCCTCCCCGGTCAGAGGGACTGCCGGCGCTGGCACAGGGTGCAAATAGGATGGGGGCTCTTCTGGAAGAAGCCTTCCAAGGTGGTGCACTTGGATCTGTTAGAGGCAGGGTGCAGAGCAGAGGGACTGTCCGGTTAGCAGAGGGCGCTGGTCTCAGCGTAATAGGCGTGGGGTGAGTTCCAGAGGGAAGTCTTCCAGGCCAGACCCTTGAGAGGGTGTTTGTCCTCCAATTCACTTAGTATTTACCTGGCACAGGCATCTCACATCTTCCTGGCACTGGGGGACACAAAGACCGAGTGACATGGCTTTTGCCTGCCCACAACCCCAATCCACCCATCCCACCCATCCCGGAGCTCCATCTGATGGAGGAATCAGAGTTATAACTCAGCGTGAGAAGTGCTCTGACGGAGGTGTGCCTGAAGTATATGGAATGCCCAGCTCCCAGTGGGGACTCTACAACTTTCTCTTGAGCCAGATGTTCTCAAAGGAGTATCTGGATGGGATTGGGGATCCTAAAGGGTTCCTGAAAGTTTTATGATCTCACGGTTTGCTTTTTCATTTGACAACTTTGATTTCCACCTGAGAGAAACAGTGTGAGCTAAACTATAACCAAGGCTAATCCTGACAGTCCCAGGGTCCCTCTGTAAGGTGCCTCAGACCTGGTCCCTCTGGAACGTGCCTCAGACCTGGTCCCTACGGGCCGATCCTGCCTCGCCAAGCAAAATCTGCCTCTGCTGGGCCTCCCAGCCATCTCACACAGACAGGAAATGTATGGATACCATGAGGGTGATTAGTTCTGTCTTCTGACCATCAGTAGGCTCATTTCACTGCTTTATTGACTCACAGTGCCTTCCTTCTGTCCTAGGGAAATGAGGTTCTAGAAGAAGAGGACGGATCACCCACACAAGAAGATGGTAAAAGACCTGGTCTTTTGCTCCCTTTTATTATATTTCTTTCCCGGGTATTCTCTAAAGGGTAGAGAAAGGGGCACTGGTGTGACTTGGTGGCACTGCTCAAGGGTGTGGCTTTGGGGAAAGGTTGTCTTCTTGATGGAATATCAAAGCAAGCAGGGTATCTGAGGACCTCAGCAGCCTTCCTGGCTCTTTCTAGGCCTCTGAGCCAAGGCTGCAGAAGATACATGGAGTTCTCCGTCTACGTTGAGTAGATCCTGAAGCTTCTTGGGCAACTGCCATCACCTTCCTTCCTGCTTCAGCTTCTCAGCCGAGTCTCACAGAACTGCTCTAGCAGCCCCAAAGTTCAGCTGCAGCAGGAGAACAGCTTCCTCCCCTTGGGGGAACCGACTGTTAGGCAGTAGGTTTTCCTGCTTTAGTGAAGAAAACGGCTGATGTTACAGTAGCAGAAGGATCACAGCCCTGGCGGCACAGCAAAGGTGAGGTGAAGAGACGTTAGCAGCTCAGCGTACACTAGTGTTTGTAGGCTATTGGAACGAGTCTCTTTACCATCATTCAGGCCTCAAGTAGATATATTTTTTTTAAATTGGAAGAGTTGGTTTACAATTTTGTGTTAGTTTCTGCTGACAGCAACGTGAATCAATTATACATATACATATATCCACTCTGTTTTTAGATTCTTTGCCCATATAGGCCATTACAGGGTACAGAGTAGTCCCCTGTGCTCTACAGCAGGTCCTTATTAGTTATCTATTTTATATATAGTAGTGTGTATATGTCAATCCCAATCTCCCAATGTATCCCTCCCCTCCCTTGCCCCCCGCCATAACCATAAGTTTGTTTCCTACACCTGTGACTCTATTTCTGTTTTGTAAATAAGGTCAATCATATCTTCAGTCGGAAGAATTTGGTTTCTAGTAAGCCGAGAAGCGAAGGAACGACCTACATATAGAGCAAGGAAGTGGTGGGGGGGGGTAGGCGAGCTGGAATCCCACCTGGGATTGTAGGACCAGGCGTCCCAGGAACTGGTGTCTCTTCCGTCTGCTCCTCTGAGGTGCCTCCACAGAAGGGCAACCTCCAGAGCAAACCTGGATCCCAGCCTGGATGCAGATGTCATGCTAGTCGCTTCTGCTTTGGCCATGGCAGTTGCTTGGGGGGTTGTGTGGTGTGCAGTGTGTGCGCATGTGCACATGACCACTCTCTCCTGGCCAAGTAGTGCCGGAGGAGGGGTGGTCGCCCAGGCTGTGCCTCTGCCGCACGTGCACGCCAACCAAGCCGGAGTTGGGCGCTACCTCTCCTCGGTTGATGTCTTCAGGGCGCAAGGCTCTGAGTTCTCCATTGTGATTTTCGTCCCCAGCAGAATATTTGCTTCTAAAAGGCACAGGGCAGTACGTGGTTTCCGCCTGACATTCCATATGTGGTTTCCACCTGACATGCTGTACACAGTAGATGTATGTTTCTTCCTCTCCCTTTCACCAAGGAAAAAAAAACCGGGTGGGGGCTTGAAAAAATAACATCTAAAATTGTCCCCTTCCCATCTTACACGACTGTAGGTTTCTGGTCAGCCCCTTAAAACATCTTCAGAATAGAAAATTAAGTCTCAAAGAAAATAAATCATAATTTTGCAAGCAATGCGATTCTTTGATTTGAGGTGCAAAGTTACGGGACCAAAGAGCTTTAATTGCCATTTTATGTATTAGTCATTTCGCAGAGCCTTGTGGTCATAAACACACCTCACGTGCACCGACAGACACAGGCCTGAGCCCGGGGTCACTTCCCCCGTGGCTCTCCTAGCTCTTCCAGCCTGGCTTAGGCTCTGCTCTGGGCCCGGGTCTGCGTGTCCGAATCCCACAGACCTCCCCAGGGTCTGATTTCCCTGGAACGAAGGCTGGAAAGGGGCCAGTTAAGGAAACAGAGCAGAACAGAGCGAGAACACAAACGTACCCACGCAGTTTCCTTTATTGTCCTCTCTCCCCACTTAATTATTGTCTTTTTTTTAACATATGATTTGATGTTTTTTGTCTCCATCCTTAAGATTTTTATTTTAAGGACAGCAAAGCAGAGAAAAACACAGCCAGGTCCTCTCTAACTGCCTTAACTCCGTTAGAGGCCAGAGGACATTCGCATTTCTAGGTATGGAGTGTGACAATAACAATGACTTTGACATCGCCAGCATGAAAGCACTGGACAATAAGCTGTGACCTGCGGTCTGCTTACCCGGTGAGTGGCAGTCTGCTGAACATGAACTTGGTGGGAGACGCTCCCCTGCTCGCACCCCTGCTCTCACCCTGGGACACCCATCTCCTGCCCTGCAGTTCCTGCAAGAAGGCATGGGCTTTGCTAAGGTGCTGGGAGCCAGTTGCTGAAAGGAAGTGAGGCAGCCTTGGGAGAGTCCTTGGGCGAAGAGCGACTCTGCTCTAAGCGAATCTATTTGGGCATGGAGAAAGGCACAAAAATACCTCCAAAGCCTTCCGATTTGGCCTGACCGTGCCCCCTCCATCATGATCTTGCAGATCCCATGGCAGGGGGCCTGGTCTTGTTTCCATCAACAGGCAGTTTAAGGCAGACACGGCCTCTGTGATAAGGTCTTGGAAAGAGAGCCTGAGCCCTTGAAAAGGGAACCTGTAGCCACTCAGAGGAGAGTGTTTAGTTAGGATCAGAGAGGAATTTCAATGCCAGCATTTTATAGACTAGCTCTGTGACCCAGTGAGCCCTGGGCTACCACCAGTTGCCTTGTGCTCCCTAGATTTGGATCCCAAAGGAACAATCAGGGGTCGAGGGTAACTCTTCTCCCTGGAGCCCTAACTCTATAAATTCAATCAGGGCCATCAACGTGCCCCTTATTCCTTCTCATGACACTAAACTGAATCCAGGATGAGTTCTCAGGAGGAGCCCACCTGTCAGTCACACTCTGGGCACTGATGTCTCTCTGCTCCATGCTCACCAAGGGCTTCACCAACCATGGCTCTAAAGCCACGTCTTGCCTGGTGGACTAGGTCGAAATTGCCCCTCCTTGGTTCACAGCAGAGACTGCCTTCATGTTGCGTGGTTTGTAATCTCTTAAACATGCCCTGGACATGTTTAAGCTTCAGGACAGCCAGGTCCCGTCATGGGTCCATTGCTTTACTCTCTTTGCAACATGGTTACAGGTGCTGGAGGGACACAAACTCCTGTGGTTGCCACTCTCCATCAGCTTGCAGAAGACCCATGTACTCACCCCTCTGGCCCCATGCAGGCTTGTGGTGGAGGAAGCCGTAATCCCCAGAGACGCCTCCCACAGCCTTCCCAGGGGCTCTCCGGTCCCTTCCCACTTAGCGTTGACCCAGCCAGGCTTGGGCCAGAGTGGCTGAGGTCCAGGGTACACTTCACTTCCTGCCTTCCCACTCTTTACCTGGCTTCTGTCTGTCCATTTGTTTCTCATGTCTTTTTGCCAAATGTACGTCTGTCTGTCCAGTTTGTTTATTTTGAAACTCATTTAGGTTACCCAGACTTCGTGTGAAAGTTCATGTTCACCCACACCCAACCCCAAGCTTGCTGGGCGCACGCACATCCGAGGGGCCCTCGCTGAGGCTTCCGTTCCTAACTGGCAAGAGCCTGTATTTAATATGCTGAAATTTTCCAGGAAAAATAAATATTTGTGAGACTAGATTAATCCCTGTTCCACAAAAGCGGGGATGCTTCTGTGGCAAAGGTTACAGGCAGGATTTGTTTTGGTCACTAGTTGGGGAAGATGCCATCTCTGCCCTCATTCCGCCCTGAGTCTGTGGCAGCTGTGCCGGCCAGCCGCTCACTGGGCTTCAAGAGAGGAATCTAGGCTCCTGCCTCCCCGCAGTGGCTCCCCACCAACCCCCGTGTTTGGCAGAGAGAGCTCCTGGGAATTGTTTTAGCCGCCCATGCTGGTGGAAACTGACCCCAGGCCTTGTGCTTCCTCCTCTCCCTAACTCCTTCGGGCCAACCTGCTGGTGGATGTTTATTCCACTCTGGGATTGCGGCAGGAGAGCGAGGCCTGGAAGGAAAACAATGCCTGGGCTTCTTTACGGTGATCTCGGGAGCCAGCCATTCTCAGATCAAACTGGCTTCACCGTTCAGGCCAGACATGAAACCGAATGACAGTGGCGCCTGCCGGGAGAGGGAGTTGAGGGTCGCATCGTAGCCTCACCCTGAGGTCTCAAGGGCTCTTACGAGAGAAGGAAAGTGCATCTGCTCTCTTGGTAAAATGTTTCTCGGGTTCTGCTGTTAGCGTCACACTGGTAGTAAAGAGCTGGGGAACTCTCTGGAAGAATCTGTCAGGTTAATGTCAGGTTAATGACAGGAGCATCCACTGTGGTAGGTCCCATGGAATCAAGAGACCTCACCACGCTCAGCTGTAAGTTCAAAGTTCCTTCCTATGACTGAGGTGCCTCAGGCTGGCTTGGCCATCAGGACAGCTTCTCAGGCACTTGGTCTCCCTCTCCACACTGTTTCCCTCCCCACACGGATGCCACTCGCCTCACGGAGCGCCCACAAGGAGGGAGCCCGGGGAGCACCCCATGGTCCACCCTCCCCAGGCCCACAGGTGCTCTGCCAGGAGCCCCAGCTCGCGGCAAGGATGGCTCAGGTCCCCATCCTCGCTGCTCTCATCACCCTTGTGGGAGTGATGTTGAGAAAGCACCTGTGTCATTCCAGCACCTCTTCCGCTAAGAAGCCTGTGGGTCTTCTTTGGCCCCGAGACCAAGGTGGGGGGGGCGATGGTATGTTCTGAGATTGTTCTGCAAGGTTCTCAAAGGGAGGAAATCTGAGTTGACCATTGTAGGTGATGAGCTGACTATAATCGCGAGGCCATGCTCGGTAGATGGGGCCCCAAGGAACCTGATGGAGTATCACACAGGCGTCAGGATAGTGGCCAGGGGACCAGTGACAATTCTGTGAAAAGGCTCTGGGTGGTGTGATGGGAAAAAGCAAAGATAATTTGAGTTTATTAGTGGAAATACAAATGTTTTTGTTTTGTTTTGTTTTGTTTTTTGTGGTACGCGTGCCTCCCACTGTTGTGGCCTCTCCCGTTGCGGAGCACAGGCTCCGGACGCGCAGGCTCAGCGGCCATGGCTCACGGGCCCAGCCGCTCCGTGGCATTTGGGATTTTCCCGGACCAGGGCACAAACCCTTGTCCTCTGCATCGGCAGGGAGACTCTCAACCACTGCGCCATCAGGGAAGCCCGATACAGATGTTTTTAAATGATGGCATTGGACAGGAGTGGGCATACCGATGAAATCTAAAAGTACTTATGGAGGGAATTCCCTGGCCGCCCAGTGGTTAGGACTCAGCACTTTCACTTCAGTGGCCTGGTTCAATCCCTGGTCGGAGAACTAAGATCTTCCAAGCCACTGTGCAGCCAAAAAAAGAAAAGTACTTATGGAGACCTGAAATAACCCAAGACTAAGACGCCACTAGGAAGGGTTATGCTTCGCAGATACTAAGGAAAAATCGGAATTAACTTTCTCTTTTCTTGGAGAGAAACTCTACAAGATGGTGGAACTGTTACAGATCTTAATTTTAATTAGTGGCTGGGTAGAGGCAGGAAAGAGGTGTGTGGAATCCCCCTAGATGTGCTCCCCAAATCTGCCTCTAGAGGTCTCTTCACTCCCCCGTTTCTGAGCCTGAGGAGGGAATTAAGTGGGAACCACCTTTCTCTACCTCCCGTGAAGGATTTTGAATCTCCAGGCTCCCTTTTCTGGCTGAGGGCTGGACAGAATGGTAGCACTCGCTCAGGAAGTCCTCCTGCGCCTTCCAGGCTTACCTTCTGCATCCAGGATGCACGGAGCAGCAGGGTTTCGCCGAGGGTCTGGCAGAAGCCTTTTTAGAGGAAAGAGCACCACCGACTGTACCAAGAAGCTGGGGAGATCAGAGACTTCAGGTCTGAGTCTTCAGGCTGTTTCAGAAGGAGCCAGTTTTCAGCCCTGGCTCAGAATCTGGACCGGTGGTGTTTGTAGCAAGGACTCAAGAATTCAGAGCCAGGCAGCCTGGCAGCCAGTGGTGGTGGCGGCGAGGCTGCGGCAGTGTTTTGATTTCACTTTGTGTGTGTGTGTGTGCGTGCGTGTGCGTGTGTGTGTGTGTGTGTGTCTTCTCTCCTGTTTACCATTTGCTTTTGGTCTTTCGTACCAAACAGCCACAGTTCCGGAGTCCTGCCCATTAAACACAGAGGAATAAGTATGAGATCTACCAAATTATATAAAATGAAGGAACAACTTATTTCATCTGGGGGTTCCTAACTTAAAAGCACAATCTTGCCTGCTCTGCATCCTGTCACCCTTAGAGGGGAAAAGCACTGTGGACCCATGTGCCGGACTCCGATACCCCCAGGGAGTACAGATCCCCGCATTCCGTCTGGCTGTGAGAGATACCTAAACATTTCCTGTCCCACTCACTCCCCTTCCCCTGGGGTCCACCTCCACAAGACTATTATTAGAGCCTTAGGGCGGATTAGCACACCAGGACATTTATGGGTATACACAATTTATACCCGCTGAATCCTAGTGTTTCTGCCATTAAAGGGTTTCGTGTCTTGGGCTGGCCTAACCTGAAGCTGACGCCAGACATTCGTGAGTGGCCTCCCTCAAATGTGACGCAGTGAGCCTCACGCCCACCCTCCAGGGTCAGCCGGCTCCGTCCACGAACTGAGCCCTCTGAAGGGCATGGCTCTCGGCTCTGCCCTGGAACAGATCACCGTGTGCTGGAGGATCCAGCAATTTCCACACAGCATGAGAAACGGGGTGGTGGTACGGGCCAGTTGGGGAGCACTTCGAAGCACGCTGGACCCCATCTGGCTTCAGTGGGGGCCTTCTGGGGGCAGGTGCTGGAAGAGGCAGCTCAGCAGTCCTCGGCCAGAGAATGGAAGGCTTTCCCCCAACTCAGGGGGTTAGGGCTTCATCCTCTCCCTTCACAATGGCCATCTCGCTGCACTGGGGGGAATGAATCAGATGGAGTCATTCTGTGGGCTGGGAGGACGACTTGGGGGAGATGAGTGTAACATGAACAAGGCCTGGGGGGCGGCTGGTTTTCGCGCACATTCTGTGAGTCTGGCGCCCTGCTCACCACTCTTCCATGTCACCTCGCTTAGTCTCACAGCATCCCTGGGGAGTAAGTACTTGTCTCCCATCTGATGGATGGGAAAACCAGGGCTCCAAGTACAGTGACCTGCCCAAGGTCACACAGTCAGTACGTTACAAGCTGGGGCTGTATCCCGGTTTTCTGACTACAGATTTAGACCTTACTAGAGCTTGAACAAGCAGGAGGTCAGGATGGATTGGATACAGAGCATGAAGGAGAGAGAAGCACCAAGAGTGGGTTTCCAGCATGGGCAGCGGGTGCTTCTCGTGCAGGAACTGCAGGACAAGGGGGGAAGATGATGAGTTTCGTGGATGGTACCCGGGGGACCCCAAAGCTCTGGAGCTAATGTCTCCTGGGGTTGGTGGCACCAGCTGATAGCAACTCTCGGTGGGCTGTTCGGGTGCAGAAGGAGAGGAACAGCTGTCACTCTGTTCTCTGCCATGCCATTTGGTCCCTGGCGCCCTGCTGGGCAGCCAGTCCCTTCCTGCCCCACCCTGGCCCCCACAGCAAACACTTAACTCTGAGCCCAAATTAACACACTCTTCTCCCTCCCCTTCACCTCCTCCTGCTCTCGTGAAAGTCTCAGCCAGACTCAGTTTCTTTTCCTGGTCCGCTGTAACACTTAGGCAAACTTCAAGACCAAATAAAGATACAAAGGTGGATCCTACGGCAAGCTCACAAAACAAGGACCATCCTGCATGTCCCTCCATCAGTGGGCCACAGTGGCCATGACTGTCCCTCGCCCAGTGGACGCCACTGCTCCCAAGTTTCACGTGCTGTGGTTTGCACCCTGTGGGAGTTCCAGCTAATGCGCATCTTGCCAGCTTTCGTGCCAAACTCCCGGACTGTCCTGCCAGAGACACCATCGGCACCAAACCAAAGGTCCGGTAACCTTCCTTTCCTCTTCTCAGGTGCCTGGCAGGCTGACGACAACGTGGTCAGTCGTCGGAACACGCAGCGCAGACGCCCATCTTCTGGCAGCCTGGAGGACCCCGAGAACAGGCTCTGCGTGTGGGATCCTTTGGCCATCTGAGAGCCTTAGCCCCTGTACCAGGGCTCTCCTCCCGTTCTCACATCCCATCCTGGCCTCATGGCACCACTGACCTCCTGGGCATCCTCAGCAAGACACACGGAGACTTTTTAGACCCACGTGAAAGCTGGATGCTGAGGGCACCTGACCCTTCTCCCAGACTCATCTTCTTCCGCAACCGTGATCCTTCCCCTCTCAGAAGGGACTGGAAACCTCTTTTCTCCTTGTGGGCTAAAGTCACTCGAACTGCAGCTCATGAGACCCTTTGCAGAGAGTCTCTGGAATGTTTCCACTGTATCTTGATCTTCAGGTGGAGCTGTGGTCTACAGACTGGTTATTTCTTGTGCATCTTTTTTTTTTTTTTTTCTCCTTAGGAGTTAGACCAAGAAGACTCAAGAGTTTGGGTGACTTCATTACAAACACCCATCTGGCATTTTCTAGTCTCTGGGACATCATAACCTATCTGAAACCTGTAGTTTGGGGTGGCGTTGGGGGATGACTCCTGTGAGAAGGGAAAGCCATATTGCACTGTAAGTGGGGTTTCCCTCAAAATGCATTAGGAGCTCCTCTCTCAAGGACAAGAAGCAGTGGCAACCACCAGAAGGTTGGTTGGGAAAACAGTTCTTGCTTCTGGTAGCAGAGGCTATGCCTCGTGTGTCTGCTTAGGAAGGAGGCCTTGAATCTGAGAACCCCTCAGTTACATGATGACCTACCGGGGAGTTCTTTATGATCAGGTGCACTCAGGAAGGCCTGGGGCTCCATCCTAAGGTGACACTGCAAAGGCATTTTTGACCCCCTCGATGTACCAGGCACTTGTTAGGGACTGTCGTATATTATCACGTTTCATCACTACCGCCCTGTCAGGTGGCATTCTTACCCCTGCTGCCCCCGTCTCCACCCCGCTTTTCTGAAAGAGTTGAAGAAAGAAGCTGAGAGAGGGGTGGACCGGTGGTTCTCATTTGGTGCCCAGGAACCCCAAAGGAGGTTGGGGGAAGGGCTGAGCTGGGGTCAGTGGTGGTCTGGGAGGCTCCCCATCCCACCGGTTTTCCTCCCCTGTCCTCCAGATCAGCTGAGCCTGATGGGGGGAGCCGGAGGTACTGCCTTCCATAGGCTCATCAGAGATTTAGAGATATTGTTCAAATCACATGTCCACCCCACCCCAGTGCAGTGTAGGCATATAAATAACAGCCTGAAACAGCAAGACCGTAAGCTGTTGGCTGTTCGTCTCTCAACACTAGTGTTATCAATGGATTCCTCATAGCTCTCTGATAGATGCATTGTCTGCTGGCTTTTGGAAGAGGTGGTTAGTTAGTGGAGCATGAGATTGAGAAGCAAAGTGGGATCCAACAGTTTGTGAGGCTGAGATGTGACAGAGCCCTAGGCTATGCCCACCATGATGGCCTGAATTAGTAGTTGGAATTGTTGCCCTAGAGGAACTTTTCATGGTCCTTCCCAAGGCCTCAAAGAGAGCCCAGTGCCTGGGGATCTTCTGCACCTCCTGTGTGGCTGCCTTGTGCCGTCAGGTGCGTGGTGACCCTCACTGCCTGGTGGTTGTGGTTCACATCCTGCCCTGGGGGTGGGCAGGCGGAGGCCTGTGGTCCTGACAGACACTACATGAGCCAAGCCAAATCTCAGCTTCTGCCTTGAGTTCCGGTGTCCACCCGCTCTGAAATCCTGCAGTGGGCTCTGCTGTTTCAGGCCCCATTTAATGTCCTTTCTTTCCCCGAAACATTCTTACAGACCCTTTCATATTGATGATTCCAGCAATAACCACACTTCCTGATTTCCTTGAAATCTGAGCCCCAGAAGCACTAGGGAAGGGGACTCTCCCTTAGCCTGGGGTGGTGGCATACAGATCCACCTCCTCTCCGGCAGGTAGTATTCAGAGTGTGGTGTTACCTGAGATGAAGGAGATGTAGGTAAACAGTCGCCACAGTGGCCAGGAACCCTAAGAGGAAGCCATTGTCTTCACCCTTTCTGGAGGGTCTGTCTTCTCCCAGGAAGAGGCTCAGAGAGATTCCTCAAGGCCTTGGTTCCATAACCAAGACATACCCGGGTGAGAAGTGGCCCTTCACTCCTGTTTCTCAGACAGTTCCTGCTCTCTCCCCCATCCCCGCACCTCTTTGCCCTCATTTAGCTCTTTGGCGAGCAGAAATATCCCATCCAAAAGGGCTGGGATCAGGGAACAGGGCACAGAGCCTGGTCGGGGAACAGGACAGCCGCCCCAGTCATCATCTGGAGATGGTCATGTTGTTAGCAGTTGACCCACAGAGAATATGACGGGGCCTGGTTTCTCACACAAGGACACAGACTAACCGGAGGCCTGGGGTTCCTTCCTGCCACACTCAAGTCGGAGCTCACCTATGAGCTCACTTCCGGGTGGTGTGGTGATCCCAGCCTTCTCACAGATCCCCTTTTCCTTCTCCTCCCCAGTCCCATCCTACCAGAGGCCATGCCCACGCTGGGGCGTCTCCTGGGCACGGATCCACACACGTTAAGCCATCTCACCTGGGGAAGGTTTTTGCCCTGTTCACCTGACCTTGGCATGCTGCTTGCTCACTGTGCTTTAGGATCTGCACACCTAGTGTGTGTAAGTATGTGTGTACTGTTGTGCCATCTGTGTACCCCTCACTCCCTGGAGTACACTCATGGGCACACTACAGTGGGGACGTCAAGGATGCAATATTTATGGACTGCTGCATGATTCTTAAAAATGAATAAAACTGTTCACAAGGGAAGAAGAGGTGTTAACTGCGCAGTTGGCTTATTTGTGAAAGTTGCTGTCTGACTTTCTCCAGCACGCTTTTAATACTTTGACTCAATAACAACTCACACTGCAGAAATATAGAAGATCATGAGAGATTACTACAAGAAACTCTATGCCAAGAAAATGGACAACCTGGAAGAAATGGACAAATTCTTAGAAATGCACAACCTGCCAAGACTGAATCAGGAAGAAATAGAAAATATGAATAGACCAATCACAAGCACTGAAATGGAAACTGTGATTAAAAATCTTCCAACAAACAGAAGCCCAGGACCAGATGGCTTCACAGGCGAATTCTATCAGACATTTAGAGAAGAGCTAACACCTATCCTTCTCAAACTCTTCCAAAATATAGCAGAGGGAGGAGCACTCCGAAACTCATTCTATGAGGCCACCATCACCTTGATACCAAAACCAGGCAAGGATGTCACAAAGAAAGAAAACTACAGGCCAATATCACTGATGAACATAGATGCAAAAATCCTCAACAAAATACTAGCAAACAGAATCCAACAGCACATTAAAAGGATCATACACCATGCTCAAGTGGGGTTTATGCCAGGAATGCAAGGATTCTTCAATATACGCAAATCAATCAATGTGATACACCATGTTAACAAATTGAAGGAGAAAAACCATATGATCATCTCAATAGATGCAGAGAAAGCTTTCGACAAAATTCAACACCCATTTATGATAAAAACCCTGCAGAAAGTAGGCATAGAGGGAACTTTCCTCAAGATAATAAAGGCCATAAATGACAAACCCACAGCCAACATTGTCCTCAATGGTGAAAAACTGAAACCATTTCCACTAAGATCAGGAACAAGACAAGGTGGCCCACTCTCACCACTCTTATTCAACTTAGTTTTGGAAGTTTTAGAAACAGCAATCAGAGAAGAAAAGGAAATAAAAGGAATCCAAATTGGAAAAGAAGAAGTAAAGCTGTCACTGTTTGCAGATGACATGATACTATACATAGAGAATCCTAAAGATGCTACCAGAAAACTACTAGAGCTAATCAATGAATTTGGAAAAGTAGCAGGATACAAAATTAATGCACAGAAATCTCTGGCATTCCTGTACACTAATGATGAAGAATCTGAAAGTGAAATCAAGAAAACACCCCCATTTACCATTGCAACAAAAGGAATAAAATACCTAGGAATAAACCTACCTAAGGAGACAAAAGACCTGTATGCAGAAAATTATAAGACACTGATGAAAGAAATTAAAGATGATACAAATAGATGGAGAGATATACCATGCTCCTGGATTGGAAGAATCGATATTGTGAAAATGACTCTACTACCCAAAGCAATCTACAGGTTCAATGCAATCCCTATCAAACTACCACTGGCATTTTTCACAGAACTAGAACAAAAAAATTCAAACTTTGTTTGGAAAAACAAAAGACTCCGAATAGCCAAAGCAATCTTGAGAACGAAAAACGGAGCTGGAGGAATCAGGCTCCCTGACTTCAGACTACACTACAAAGCTATAGTAAGCAAGACAGTGTTTTACTGGCACAAAAACAGAAAGATAGATCAATGGAACAGGATAGAAAGCCCAGAGATAAACCCACACCCATATGGTCAACTTATCTTTGATCAAGGAGGCAGGAATGTACAGTGGAGAAAGGACAGCCTCTTCAATAAGTGGTGCTGGGAAAACTGGACAGGGACATGTAAAAGTATGAGATTAGATCATTCCCTGACACCATACACAAAAATAAGCTCAAAATGGATTAAAGACCTAAATGTAAGGCCAGAAGCTATCAAACTCTTAGAGGAAAACATAGGCAGAACACTCTATGACATAAATCACAGCAAGATCCTTTTGGACCCACCTCCTAGAGAAATGGAAATAAAAACAAAGATAAACAAATGGGACCTAATGAAACTGCAAAGCTTTTGCACAGCAAAGGAAACCATAAACAAGACCAAAAGACAACCCTCAGAATGGGAGAAAATATTTGCAAATGAAGCAACTGACAAAGGATTAATCTCCAAAATTTAAAAACAGCTCATGCAGCTCAATAGCAAAAAAACAAACAACCCAATCCAAAAATGGGCAGAAGACTTAAATAGGCATTTCTCCAAAGAAGATATACAGACTGCCAACAAACACATGAAAGAATGCTCAGCATCATTAATCATTAGAGAAATGCAAATCAAAACTACAATGAGATATCATCTCACACCAGTCAGAATGGCCATCATCAAGAAATCTAGAAACAATAAATGCTGGAGAGGGTGTGGAGAAAAGGGAACACTCTTGCACTGCTGGTGGGAATGTGAATTGGTACAGCCACTATGGAGAACAGTATGGAGGTTCCTTAAAAGACTAAAAATCGAACTACCATATGACCCAGCAATCCCACTACTAGGCATATACCCTGAGAAAACCATAATTCAAAAAGAGGCATGTACCAAAATGTTCATTGCAGCTCTATTCACAATAGCCCGGAGATGGAAGCAACCTAAGTGTCCATCATCGGATGAATGGATAAAGAAGATGTGGCACATATATACAATGGAATATTACTCAGCCATAAAAAGAAACGAAACTGAGCTATTTGTAATGAGGTGGATAGACCTAGAGTCTGTCATACACCGTGAAGTAAGTCAGAAAGAGAAAGACAAATACCGTATGCTAACACATATATATGGAATTTTAAAAAATGTCATGAATAACCTAGGGGTAAAACAGGAATAAAGACACAGAACTACTTGAGAATGGACTTGAGGATATGGGGAGGGGGAAGGGTAAGTTGTGACAAAGCGAAAGAGAGGCATGGACATATATACACTACCAAACGTAAGGTAGATAGATAGTGGGAAGCAGCCGCAGAGCACAGGGAGATCAGCTCGGTGCTTTGTGACCGCCTGGAGGGGTGGGATGGGGAGGGTGGGAGGGAGGGAGATGCCTGAGGGAAGGGATGTGGGAACAGATGTATATGTATGACTGATTCACTTTGTTATAAAGCAGAAACTAATAAAAAAATAAAAATAAAATAAAAATAAAAACAATAAATACTTGGGAAGAAAAAAAAAAAAACTTTGACTCAAGACAAGCTGGACATGGAGGAGTGAGAGAGGGCAAGGGGTAGAGGGAAAGACATGTTTCTGGGTGGGAGCTGGTGTACCATCCCCCGGGCACAGCTCCTGCCCAGAGGCCTGATAAGGAGCCCTCACCTCCACCCACCCCCTTCAACCTCTGAGAACTTCCAACTGCAGCTCCTCAATAACTGAAGAGCAGGAAAGCTGGTGACTGGAGGGAGGCTGGGGGAGGGGAGGAGGAAGGACCACAGTCCACCGTTAGTCCGTCACTTAAAGGCTGGTGAAATTAATGGGGCAAATGACCCCAGTCAAAGAATTTGGCAAGTCCACGGCTTTCCTGGCTTTCACCCAGCGGCTCTGTTTCCTCGGCTATCTGGAAAGGAGGGAGAGCACTTCCGAAGAAGCCTCTGGAATGTCAGCTTCTGGGAATCTTGCTGAGGACGGGGCGGGGAGGGAGCGCTTACCGGGAAACACTGGATTACCCTAGCCGCCTTGGGGTGCCTGCGACCGGGGCTGCGGTTTCTGCGGACCTGAGTGGCAGGTGGCATCGGAGAGTCAGACCTGCTTGCGGGCACCAAGACGACACTCGGTCGGGAGACCGGGACAGGCCGCAGAAACGTGAGGAAGTGCCACTCGCAGCCCAGAGGAGAGGAAAGGAAAGCCCCAAGCATGCACCCAGCCCTGGCCCCCGCGCCACGGGCTGTGTCCCAGGAGCCGTCGCCACCTCTGAGCAGCCCAGATGGGAAGGGGGTGGGGCGGAGGACGGTTCCCGCGGCGAACTGCTCGCCAAGGGCCCCGGGGCCTCTGCGGGAGCGCCGAGCCGCGCGCCTCTCCGAGCCCTGCGCGGGGCCCTCGGGCGGAAATGCGCGGAGCCGGGACGCGGTGGCGGGTAGGGGGCTGGGTCGCGCGCGGGAGAGGGCGGCAGGAGGGAGTTGGAAGAGAGTTACCGCGTGAGAGAGCCGTTAAGAGCCCGCGGTCTCTTTGGAGATGCCCTGGCCAATGGCAGAAGCGGAAGCTGTTTATATGGGCGGGGCGTCGCCACGGCAGCAGGAGACGCCTTGCGAGCGGCTACTGAGTGCCGGTCCCCGGCCGCTGGCTTTCAGAGAGGCGCCGTCGGGCGTGAGTGGCGACGAGGATTGCTGGCTGGGCCCTGGAGCTGGGAGCAGAGAGCCGCGGTGAGGGTGGGCGGTGGGAGGAATTTCTTTGAGAAGCTTCCTTTGGCCCGGACTGCGCTCTGAGCCAGGTAAGGGACGGGGAGGGCTGCAGGCCGTGGGAAGGGAGGGCGTCAGTACCAGCCCGCTCTCCCATCCGTCCCCGACGGAAGTGGTGGGCCCGGGGACTGACATCAGAGGCGTTTGGGGGACACTCACTTCCCGCCCCCTTATAACTCTCTGTATTGTTTCCTTCCTTCCCCTTGAGCCCCATCCTAATATCCCTTTTCAAAGATCAGACGACCTCCCCCGCCCCCCGACCCGTCGTACTGCCCTCCTGGACTCTCTCGCCCCATTTCCATTGGTTGTGGACGGAGAGAGGGGGGTTAATTCCCCGCTTTGAGGGAGAAAGGGGTGGCCTCGCATGCCCCTACACTATTCCCTCGTTTGGCTAATTAAGTCTCCTCTAAAAGATCCAAGAGGAAAAGAGCGAGGCGAACCCCGTGTGGGTCGGACTCCCGGGCACACCTTCTGTTTCCCAGACGTCGGCAGTAAAAGATCCTCCCCAGCTGCAGGAAGGATTTTAGTAAGAGCCTCCCCCCTCGCCCACACTCTCCCCTCGGGGGTGGGGAAAGAGGGCTCAGTTCCCGCTCTGGTCCCCGCAGGCACCACATTCCGTTTGGAGGAGGCTACCCCCGGATCGCGGGATGGAAGCCCGCTTCCGGGAGGCTGCGTAACTGAAGCCGCGGGAGTCAGCGGGCCGGAGAGCTCGGCGGCCACCCTCGGCTCGGCTCGTGGATGTTGACAGCCCCCTCGGAGAGTCGCCGCAGATATGGCGGAGAGCTGGCTACACGTCTCGGGAGCAGGGGCAGCGGAGGAGGCCGGACCGGAAGGCGGCCTGGAGGAGTCCAACGCCCTGAATGACAGCCTGACCAGCCTGCAGTGGCTGCAGGAATTCTCCATTCTCAACGCCGAGCTCCCCGCCCTGCCTTCGGGGGACACCGACCCCCACGGCTCCCACGAGCTGGCAGGCTCGGCCGAGCCGGGGTCTCCCCTGGCGGCGGACCCCGCCTGCCTGGGGCAGCCGCACACACCCGGCAAGCCCACGTCCTCCTGCACGCCGCGGAGCGCCCCCTCGGGGCTGCAGGCCTCGCCTCCCGACGACGTGGACTACGCCACCAACCCGCACGTGAAGCCGCCCTACTCGTATGCCACGCTCATCTGCATGGCCATGCAGGCCAGCAAGGCCACCAAGATCACCCTGTCGGCCATCTACAAGTGGATCACGGACAACTTCTGTTACTTCCGCCACGCTGATCCCACCTGGCAGGTAGGGAGGCACTCCCTCCCTCCCTCCCCATGCCCGCGCGGACTGGACTCACATCCCAGATCCGCAGGCCAAGTAGGCGCGGTACGGCCAGGGCCCCGAGAGAGGAAGGCCGTCCAGGAAGGACCTCAAGGGAGCCCAGTGCTTGGACTGCTGCCCCTTTGACTTCAGAGATGGAGGAGGGAGGATGTTCAGAGGGCTGCAGGGGTGCCGACATAGAGGTTCAAGTGGAAAGAACTTGTGACTCGTCCGGCAGGCTCAGCCCAAAGACCAGGGCTGAACTATGCGTGGACACAGCCCCCCAGGGTAGGTTGATGGACTGAGGGACACATTTTTGTCCCAAGTCCTGGAATTCCTTGACACTACCCTCCTCAAGGTCAGTTTGTCAGGGCCTGACTGGAGGCAGAGCATCGTTCCTGCCAGGCTCTGCATCCCGCCTGCTTTCAGTTGGCTGGAGGGGCTCTGGGAGGGGAGAGGGGCGTGCTGCAGGGTGTGAAGGCCATCTGTGTCCCAGTGGAAGGGCTACGGGGCCTTCCGAAAGCTGCTGTGCCAGCCCCCACCCCAAGCCCTCCCTAGTTTCCTGCCTACACTCCTCCCCCTCTTCTCATCAACCTCCCTGGGGGGACAATTACCTCAGCCACGTGCTTTCCACAGGGGCTCTTTCCTCCCACACTGGCTTCATGTTCCAAGTGTCCGGAACCTGGCACAGAGCAGCCAAGGGGCCCAGACCACCATGTAAACCTCCCAGTCTTGCCAGGGGGTACTACTCACCTGCCGGCCCCAACCACCAGGCCCCAGACCCCTGTGCCCCAGCGTGGTTTGGACTGTGCACCCAGGCGTGAACAAGGCAGGATGGTGATTCAGGCTGGGCCCTCAAGGCCCTGAGCCTCTTCGACCATCAGGATCAGGGGCTACGTGGGGACAGAGACCCTGAGGATGCACAGATCCTTCCCTGTGGCACAGGTCACAGGATCAGAGTTCCTGTGATCACAGCTATTCCACGATTGCTTGGGCCCTGACCCTGGGGCAGGTACCATTTGTAACCTTGGTGAGAAAGCAGAGACCCTCCACCACCCCCCACCCTACCCCAAGCCTGAGAGGCCCCAGGAATGAGCGCTATGCTCTTGGCTGGGTAATAATCAACTGAGGCCTCAGAGCCTGGGGTGGGAGGAGGGGGACATGGTGGGTGAGGGCCCAGGCCAGCAGCCGGCTCTAGAAGCAAGGAAAGTCATCAGATCCTCCCACACTTCATCCCCCCCCCACAGACACACACCCTCACACCCACTCACTCATTTCACAAACAGAGAAGGCCAGCCAGGCCCAGGCAGAGGGAGATGGCCGTCCAGGACCTGGGGGAGCCAAGGCCTTTGACCAGAGGCCGCAAGCAGCGGGGTAAGGGAGGGAGGGCAGGACAGGCTGGCACTGAGAGCCACCCTGCGGCTCAGGGCTCGGATGACCGAGCAGGCAGATATCCTGGCCAAAGGGAACAAAAGCCCCCGACAGCACTCCCAGCTCCTGGTGCCCCGTGGCTGGTGTCCCAGAGCGTCCCGCTCGGAGCAGCGCCTCTGTCTCCCCTGCCCCCATCGGAGAGAAGGTGGTGGTGGGACTGGCAGTGGCGCTAGGAGCCCCCCATCACTGACCCCACCCACTCTCCCAGCTGTCTTCCTTCTCTCCTACCTCCCTGTGTCCAGAACTCCATCCGCCACAACCTGTCCCTGAACAAGGGCTTCATCAAGATGCCTCGGGAGAAGGACGAGCCAGGCAAGGGGGGCTTCTGGCGCATCGACCCCCAGTACGCCGAGCGGCTGCTGAGTGGGGCCTTGAAGAAGCGGCGGCTGCCCCCAGTCCACATCCACCCGGCCTTTGCCCGCCAGGCCGCGCCAGAGCCCAGCGCCGCCCCATGGGCCGGGCCACTGACCGTGAGCACCGAGGCCCAGCAGCTGCTGTGGGAGTTCGAGGAGGCCACTGGGGAGGCGGGCTGGGGTGCAGGCGAGGGCAGGCTGGGGCGTAAGCGTCAACAGCCGCTGCCCAAGCAGGAGGCCAAGGTCCCGCGGCCCTCCAGCCCCCTGCTGCTGACCCAGGAGGAGCAGGGTGAGCTGGAACCCCTCAAGGGCAACTTTGACTGGGAGGCCATCTTGGACGCTGGCACGCTGGACGGGGAGCTGGGCACGCTGGAGACCTCGGAGCTGATCCCGCCGCTGAGCCCTGCCTCACACGGGGACGTGGACCTCACCATCCATGGCCACCACATCGACTGCCCTGTTACCTGGGGGCCTCCAGCGGAGCAGGCTACCGACAGCCTGGACTTTGATGAGACCTTCCTGGCCACATCCTTCCTGGAGCACCCCTGGGACGAGAGCACCCGTAGCTCCCTGCCCCCCGAGCCCCTCTTTGAGGCCGGGGATGCCACACTGGCCTCTGACCTGCATGACTGGGCCAGCCTGGGCGCCTTCTTGTAAGAAGCCAGGCCCTGCCCCACCTCCAGACAGCACCGAAGTCTGGGCCCAGACTGCCCCCCTCCCCGCCAGTGCAGGCCCATGGACACCCTACCGCCCAGGCAGGGGCTGGGCCAGGTCACCCCACCAGGCCACACGGCCCCCAGCCCAGGCCATCCTCAGATTCTAGTCCAGCAGGCTGAGAATTGGGGCCCAGGACCCAAATTGCTGCCTCCGCTCCCCAGCCCCCCATACACACAGTGTTTCACTGATCCACTTCTTCCCTGCCCCAGAGACACGCTAAGGGCCCTGCACTATGAGAGCTGCGGCTTGGAGGGGCCCTGGCCAAGCTGGAAACATCAGTACAGGGTCCGCCCCAGAACACCTTAGCTTCCAAGCTTCTCTCTCTCCTGCTCTCCTCCCCAGGTCTCTATCCAGAGCAAGTTCCCAGGTACAACCAATGCTGATTAGGTGACTGCAAATGAACACCCAAGAGGCCTCTCCTGGCAGTCTGTGAGGAGGAGCTAGGCGGAGGGGGGAAGAGAGAGGAGACAGAAAGGAGGCCGGGGTGCCGGGTGGAGCCAGGAGATTTTCTATGGCCTCTGGGATCTTCTGGCTTCATCCCTAGAGGTGGGGCAGAGGGTATGTGTCCCTAATCTTTGAGCCCAACTTGAGGCTGAGAGCAGCGGGGAGATGGGGATCTGGGGGTTAGGGGCTGGGGCAGCCAAGCTGCAGAGGGAAAGGGGACAGACAGACTAATGTAGTGAGTGTAGCTAGAGCTGAGGCTTAACTGGGAGGGACGCAGTGCTTGCTAGAACCACTGGGACCAAGAATGGGGGGATGGCCCCGTGCCCTTGCTTGCACTCCTGCAGGGGAGTGTCTTGCTCCACCATAAACGCCCTGGGCTGCATCCCACATCCCCTCTCCTAACCCATCGGTCAATTTAACCTTTTTCATAGAAAGTGATTTACAATAAAAACATTTTTAAAAGTAAAGTTTTAAAAAGTCTCAAAATGGACCTGCTTGCAACTTTCTCTGGGGAAAAGCATGGGCCAGTTTTGGGGAGGCCACGGCCCAAGGGAGAATGGCTGGGAGGAAGATGGGGGGCACCAAAGGCCTGCAGAGTGTCCCCTGATGCACTCCTCAGGATCTCTGGGTGCCCAGAGAGAAAGGGGCTGAGAGGCGGCCCTCGGGGGTCCCCTGCAGCCAGGGCCTCGGCACCTCTCTATGTGCAATGGGGAGACTGTACCCACAGCCCCGAGGAGCAGGCGGCAAAGGAGGCACAGCCCCCTCCCTGGCCCTGGGGACTCACTCACAAAGGCCGTTCTTGCCCAGGGCTCGGCTCACGTTCCCCACCTCGCCCAAGTTGAGGGCCTGCCCAGACTCACCTGCGGTCCTCGCCTGGGCCTGTCTCCAGCTCCTCCCTCCCTTGGTCCCTTCCTGAAGGGACAGGGTGTGAGGTCAGAGGGCCCCAGCCCCTGGGGCCCCACTTGCCACCCTGGGGTTCATTCACCCCGCCCAGGGCCTTCCCTCCAATGCAGGTTGGGGCTGAGGGAGGCCATCAGGGCAGACGGAAGACGGGGTGCCTAGACCCTACAGCTCCAGCCTGTGAGGAATCAACGTACCAGAGTTCTGATGGGGAAACTGAGGCACAGCAAATATGTGACACTCAGCAGGCACCTTTCCACCCCCTCACCCCAGCTTTGCCTGGAACCCATCTCTCCCCCGAGCCCGCACCTGGCCCCGCCAGCACGCCCTTGTGGTGCACAGCCCCTTCCCCCAGCACTCACGTGCACGTGCGCACAGACACACACACACACACACACACACAAACGGGCACTGTCCTACACAATCCTGACCAGCCTCCACGGGCCCCTTTCTCCTGAGGCCCCTTTCTTTCCTTGCACTGGAGGCTGGCTCCAGGACAACCTGGCATTCCCCCGCCAACTTGCTGCTTTCCCTTGCTAATTACTCAAAATATTTCCGAAGGGTGCGCACACTGCAGGGCCAGGCGGGTTGGGGCCTTACAGAGCTCAGGAGGCAGCCCATCCCCTTCCCACCGCTTGCTGAGGAGGCTGCCCCAACCTCCCTCTGAGACTCCCTTCACCCCCTAAGCAACGACTCCCTCCCTCTCCCCACCACCCTCCGGCCTTCCTGCCCACGCTCCCCAGCACTGGGGGAACATGGGGGCTCCAGCCTCTCCACTGGTCCCCAGGCTCAGCCTCCAGCCCCCGACAAAAGGGGTACACCCTGGATTGACAGGTGGGGCCGGTCACTGTCCCTCCTCCTCACCCTCTGCCTGGGCCCATGCTGGGGGAAGAGGGGCAAGGTCAGGGGCTGGCAGAACTGCCTGCCAGGTAAGGAAAGGCTGAAGAAGCTTCTGGCTGTCAGGAAGAATCCCCAGGAGCTCCTGAAAATCCCTATGCTTGGGACTAGCGTCTCTGGGGCTGGGACCCAAACACTGGCACTTTTAAGGGTCCATGGATGCTGCCAACGAGCAGCCAAAGGTAAGAGGGGGCTCCGAAGCGGCCACAACACAGGGCTTCACACACCCTTTCAGCAGGCAGCGTTTGGGGGTTGGCGGTGGAGGGGGCGGGAAGCGTGAGTGGATCCTGTCCCTCCTATTCATCCCTGCCCCGGCCCTTGGCTGGGTGGCTTTTTGAAAAAACGTTCAGTGACTCCGTATTTATTTAGAGATTCGATGTAATCCCAGTCAATATATATTTTGCGCCCTTAACAGTAAGTTGCAGACAGGCTGCCCCATTAGCACTAGATACTTTAGTGTGTGTTTCCTTAGAACAAGGACACGCCTCCATAATCCCAGTACCACCATCACAACCAGGAAATGAACACTGACCTGGTAATCCCATGTAACCGCAGACCCGCTTCACGTCTTGCAGATCACCCCAGGAATGCTCCTCTCCATTCCAGCATCCCAATCCAGGACCCCATGTTGCACTGAGTTGTCCTTTCTCTTTTGCCCTGTGTGGCTTTGAGCCCATGACTCAAGCTCTCTGGGCAGGTTTCGCATTTCCTTTGATCTCCACTTTTGAGGTGAGAAGCCCTTCAGCCACTTCACCCTCAGGTGTGGTACAGTCCCGTCCCAAAGCAAGAAGCCAGCTTGCTGTCTCCTCACTTTCCACCTCTTCCCTATCCTCCCTCCCCCATGTATGGCCAGCCAGGAAAGGGATGAGGGGCAATGTTCAGGAACTCAGTGTTTGGGGACCCTCGCCGTCTGCCCACGGGACAGGCCACCCCCAGCTCCAGTGACGGGAAGGCCCCCGGGATGGGATTCCATGCTGGCCTGAAGCAAATGCGCCAGGCCTCCTGAAGAGCTGAGCTGAGGGCAGGAAACACTCTTCTCCCCGCCTCTGCCCCCCTCAACATACTGGGGACCCAGACTTGAAGAAGGAAGGTCATGTCCATGGTGTCCTCCCAGATCAGCACCGACACCGTCTCCTCCATGTCCGGCTCCTACATCGCCCCTGGCACGGAAGAGGACGGGGAGGCTCTCCCCTGCCCCCGGGCCGCCAGCAGGACCCCCTCAGAAGAAGGAGACGTAAGAGAGGAGCATGGGATCGCCCTCGCCGCTCTGCTCTGCTCTGTACTCGAGTCCCAAGGAGCTCAGTCCAGGGCCTGCCAGGGAGATCGGCAAAGCCCCCCAGTGCTCGGGAGGGGAGCCCTGGAAAACACGGTACCGGGTTGTTGAATCAAAGACTCCCTCAGATGTGATCTTCCATGTGGCACCACTTCTGTCCTGAGGACTTGGTTTGCGTTTGCTACCAGGCGAGCTGGGTAGGAGAGCCGGTGGCATCTGCACCTTGACTTTTGTTGCTCCTTTGCAGGTGACGCCAGCGGCGTCTCCAGACTGCAACTTTGTGGGCCTCGTCGCCACCGCTGAAGAGCAGGATGCAGAGGTAAGAGCAAGATGGACGCTGGTGCCCCTCCCCGGTCAGAGGGACTGCCGGCACTGGCACAGGATGCAAATAGGATGGGGGCTCTTCTGGAAGAAGCCTTCCAAGGTGGTGCACTTGGATCTGTTAGAGGCAGGGTGCAGAGCAGAGGGACTGTCCGGTTAGCAGAGGGCGCTGGTCTCAGCGTAATAGGCGTGGGGTGAGTTCCAGAGGGAAGTCTTCCAGGCCAGACTCTTGAGAGGGTGTTTGTCCTCCAATTCACTTAGTATTTACCTGGCACAGGCATCTCACATGTTCCTGGCACTGGGGGACACAAAGACCGAGTGACATGGCTTTTGCCTGCCCACACCCCCAATCCACCCATCCCACCCATCCCGGAGCTCCATCTGATGGAGGAATCAGAGTTATAACTCAGCGTGAGAAGTGCTCTGACGGAGGTGTGCCTGAAGTATATGGAATGCCCAGCTCCCAGTGGGGACTCTACAACTTTCTCTTGAGCCAGATGTTCTCAAAGGAGTATCTGGATGGGATTGGGGATCCTAAAGGGTTCCTGAAAGTTTTATGTTCTCACGGTTTGCTTTTTCATTTGACAACATTGATTTCCACCTGAGAGAAACAGTGTGAGCTAAACTATGACCAAGGCTGTTCCTGACAGTCCCAGGGTCCCTCTGTAAGGTGCCTCAGACCTGGTCCCTCTGGAACGTGCCTCAGACCTGGTCCCTACGGGCCGATCCTGCCTCGCCAAGCAAAATCTGCCTCTGCTGGGCCTCCCAGCCATCTCACACGGACAGGAAATGTATGGATACCATGAGGGTGATTAGTTCTGTCTTCTGACAATCAGTAGGCTCATTTCACTGCTTTATGGACTCACAGTGCCTTCCTTCTGTCCTAGGGAAATGAGGTTCTAGAAGAAGAGGACGGATCACCCACACAAGAAGATGGTAAAAGACCTGGTCTTTTGCTCCCTTTTATTATATTTCTTTCCCGGGTATTCTCTGAAGGGTAGAGAAAGGGGCACTGGTGTGACTTGGTGGCACTGCTCAAGGGTGTGGCTTTGGGGAAAGGTTGTCTTCTTGATGGAATATCAAAGCAAGCAGGGTATCTGAGGACCTCAGCAGCCTTCCTGGCTCTTTCTGGGCCTCTGAGCCAAGGCTGCAGAAGACACATGGAGTTCTCCATCTACGTTGAGTAGATCCTGAAGCTTCTTGGGCAACTGCCATCACCTTCCTTCCTGCTTCAGCTTCTCAGCTGAGTCTCACAGAACTGCTCTAGCAGCCCCAAAGTTCAGCTGCAGCAGGAGAACAGCTTCCTCCCCTTGGGGGAACCGACTGTTAGGCAGTAGGTTTTCCTGCTTTAGTGAAGAAAACGGCTGATGTTACAGTAGCAGAAGGATCACAGCCCTGGCGGCACAGCAAAGGTGAGGTGAAGAGACGTTAGCAGCTCAGCGTACACTAGTGTTTGTAGGCTATTGGAACGAGTCTCTTTACCATCATTCAGGCCTCAAGTAGATATTTTTTTTAATTGGAAGAGTTGGTTTACAATGTTGTGTTAGTTTCTGCTGTACAGCAACGTGAATCAACTATACATATACATATATCCACTCTTTTTTTAGATTCTTTTCCCATATAGGCTATTACAGGGTACTGAGTAGAGTCCCCTGTGCTCTACAGCAGGTCCTTATTAGTTATCTATTTTATATATAGTAGTGTGTATATGTCAATCCCAATCTCCCAATGTATCCCTCCCCTCCCTTGCCCCCCGCCATAACCATAAGTTTGTTTTCTACACCTGTGACTCTATTTCTGTTTTGTAAATAAGGTCAATCATATCTTCAGTCGGAAGAATTTGGTTTCTAGTAAGCCGAGAAGCGAAGGAACGACCTACATATAGAGCAAGGAAGTGGCGGGGGGGGGGGGAGGGTAGGCGAGCTGGGAATCCCACCTGGGATTGTAGGACCAGGCGTCCCAGGAACCGGTGTCTCTTCCGTCTGCTCCTCTGAGGTGCCTCCACAGAAGGGCAACCTCCAGAGCAAACCTGGATCCCAGCCTGGATGCAGATGTCATGCTAGTCGCTTCTGCTTTGGCCATGGCAGTTGCTTGGGGGGTTGTGTGGTGTGCAGGGTGTGCGCATGTGCACATGACCACTCTCTCCTGGCCAAGTAGTGCCGGAGGAGGGGTGGTCGCCCAGGCTGTGCCTCTGCCGCACGTGCACGCCAACCAAGCCGGAGTTGGGCGCTACCTCTCCTCGGTTGATGTCTTCAGGGCGCAAGGCTCTGAGTTCTCCATTGTGATTTTCGTCCCCAGTAGAATATTTGCTTCTAAAAGGCACAGGGCAGTACGTGGTTTCCGCCTGACATTCCATATGTGGTTTCCACCTGACATGCTGTACACAGTAGATGTATGTTTCTTCCTCTCCCTTTCACCAAGGAAAAAAAAACCGGGTGGGGGCTTGAAAAAATAACATCTAAAATTGTCCCCTTCCCATCTTACACGACTGTAGGTTTCTGGTCAGCCCCTTAAAACATCTTCAGAATAGAAAATTAAGTCTCAAAGAAAATAAATCATAATTTTGCAAGCAATGCGATTCTTTGATTTGAGGTGCAAAATTACGGGACCAAAGAGCTTTAATTGCCATTTTATGTATTAGTCATTTCGCAGAGCCTTGTGGTCATAAACACACCTCACGTGCACCGACAGACACAGGCCTGAGCCCGGGGTCACTTCCCCCGTGGCTCTCCTAGCTCTTCCAGCCTGGCTTAGGCTCTGCTCTGGGCCCGGGTCTGCGTGTCCGAATCCCACAGACCTCCCCAGGGTCTGATTTCCCTGGAACGAAGGCTGGAAAGGGGCCAGTTAAGGAAACAGAGCAGAACAGAGCGAGAACACAAACGTACCCACGCAGTTTCCTTTATTGTCCTCTCTCCCCACTTAATTATTGTCTTTTTTTTAACATATGATTTGATGTTTTTTGTCTCCATCCTTAAGATTTTTATTTTAAGGACAGCAAAGCAGAGAAAAACACAGCCAGGTCCTCTCTAACTGCCTTAACTCCGTTACAGGCCAGAGGACATTCGCATTTCTAGGTATGGAGTGTGACAATAACAATGACTTTGACATCGCCAGCATGAAAGCACTGGACAATAAGCTGTGCTCTGCGGTCTGCTTACCCGGTGAGTGGCAGTCTGCTGAACATGAACTTGGTGGGAGACACTCCCCTGCTCGCACCCCTGCTCTCACCCTGGGACACCCATCTCCTGCCCTGCAGTTCCTGCAAGAAGGCATGGGCTTTGCTAAGGTGCTGGGAGCCAGTTGCTGAAAGGAAGTGAGGCAGCCTTGGGAGAGTCCTTGGGCAAAGAGCGACTCTGCTCTAAGCGAATCTATTTGGGCATGGAGAAAGGCACAAAAATACCTCCAAAGCCTTCCGATTTGACCTGACCGTGCCCACTCCATCATGATCTTGCAGATCCCATGGCAGGGGGCCTGGTCTTGTTTCCATCAACAGGCAGTTTAAGGCAGACACGGCCTCTGTGATAAGGTCTTGGAAAGAGAGCCTGAGCCCTTGAAAAGGGAACCTGTAGCCACTCAAAGGAGAGTGTTTAGTTAGGATCAGAGAGGAATTTCAATGCCAGCATTTTATAGACTAGCTCTGTGACCCAGTGAGCCCTGGGCTACCACCAGTTGCCTTGTGCTCCCTAGATTTGGATCCCAAAGGAACAATCAGGGGTCGAGGGTAACTCTTCTCCCTGGAGCCCTAACTCTATAAATTCAATCAGGGCCATCAACGTGCCCCTTATTCCTTCTCATGACACTAAACTGAATCCAGGATGAGTTCTCAGGAGGAGCCCACCTGTCAGTCACACTCTGGGCACTGATGTCTCTCTGCTCCATGCTCACCAAGGGCTTCACCAACCATGGCTCTAAAGCCACGTCTTGCCTGGTGGACTAGGTCGAAATTGCCCCTCCTTGGTTCACAGCAGAGACTGCCTTCATGTTGCGTGGTCTGTAATCTCTTAAACATGCCCTGGACATGTTTAAGCTTCAGGACAGCCAGGTCCCGTCATGGGTCCATTGCTTTACTCTCTTTGCAACATGGTTACAGGTGCTGGAGGGACACAAACTCCTGTGGTTGCCACTCTCCATCAGCTTGCAGAAGACCCATGTACTCACCCCTCTGGCCCCATTCAGGCTTGTGGTGGAGGAAGCCGTAATCCCCAGAGACGCCTCCCACAGCCTTCCCAGGGGCTCTCCGGTCCCTTCCCACTTAGCGTTGACCCAGCCAGGCTTGGGCCAGAGTGGCTGAGGTCCAGGGTACACTTCACTTCCTGCCTTCCCACTCTTTACCTGGCTTCTGTCTGTCCATTTGTTTCTCATGTCTTTTTGCCAAATGTACGTCTGTCTGTCCAGTTTGTTTATTTTGAAACTCATTTAGGTTACCCAGACTTCGTGTGAAAGTTCATGTTCACCCACACCCAACCCCAAGCTTGCTGGGCGCACGCACATCCGAGGGGCCCTCGCTGAGGCTTCCGTTCCTAACTGGCAAGAGCCTGTATTTAATATGCTGAAATTTTCCAGGAAAAATAAATATTTGTGAGACTAGATTAATCCCTGTTCCACAAAAGCGGGGATGCTTCTGTGGCAAAGGTTACAGGCAGGATTTGTTTTGGTCACTAGTTGGGGAAGATGCCATCTCTGCCCTCATTCCGCCCTGAGTCTGTGGCAGCTGTGCCGGCCAGCCGCTCACTGGGCTTCAAGAGAGGAATCTAGGCTCCTGCCTCCCCGCAGTGGCTCCCCACCAACCCCCGTGTTTGGCAGAGAGAGCTCCTGGGAATTGTTTTAGCCGCCCATGCTGGTGGAAACTGACCCCAGGCCTTGTGCTTCCTCCTCTCCCTAACTCCTTCGGGCCAACCTGCTGGTGGATGTTTATTCCACTCTGGGATTGCGGCAGGAGAGCGAGGCCTGGAAGGAAAACAATGCCTGGGCTTCTTTACGGTGATCTCGGGAGCCAGCCATTCTCAGATCAAACTGGCTTCACCGTTCAGGCCAGACATGAAACCGAATGACAGTGGCGCCTGCCGGGAGAGGGAGTTGAGGGTCGCATCGTAGCCTCACCCTGAGGTCTCAAGGGCTCTTACGAGAGAAGGAAAGTGCATCTGCTCTCTTGGTAAAATGTTTCTCGGGTTCTGCTGTTAGCGTCACACTGGTAGTAAAGAGCTGGGGAACTCTCTGGAAGAATCTGTCAGGTTAATGTCAGGTTAATGACAGGAGCATCCACTGTGGTAGGTCCCATGGAATCAAGAGACCTCACCACGCTCAGCTGTAAGTTCAAAGTTCCTTCCTATGACTGAGGTGCCTCAGGCTGGCTTGGCCATCAGGACAGCTTCTCAGGCACTTGGTCTCCCTCTCCACACTGTTTCCCTCCCCACACGGATGCCACTCGCCTCACGGAGCGCCCACAAGGAGGGAGCCCGGGGAGCACCCCATGGTCCACCCTCCCCAGGCCCACAGGTGCTCTGCCAGGAGCCCCAGCTCGCGGCAAGGATGGCTCAGGTCCCCATCCTCGCTGCTCTCATCACCCTTGTGGGAGTGATGTTGAGAAAGCACCTGTGTCATTCCAGCACCTCTTCCGCTAAGAAGCCTGTGGGTCTTCTTTGGCCCCGAGACCAAGGTGGGGGGGGCGATGGTATGTTCTGAGATTGTTCTGCAAGGTTCTCAAAGGGAGGAAATCTGAGTTGACCATTGTAGGTGATGAGCTGACTATAATCGCGAGGCCATGCTCGGTAGATGGGGCCCCAAGGAACCTGATGGAGTATCACACAGGCGTCAGGATAGTGGCCAGGGGACCAGTGACAATTCTGTGAAAAGGCTCTGGGTGGTGTGATGGGAAAAAGCAAAGATAATTTGAGTTTATTAGTGGAAATACAAATGTTTTTGTTTTGTTTTGTTTTGTTTTTTGTGGTACGCGTGCCTCCCACTGTTGTGTCCTCTCCCGTTGCGGAGCACAGGCTCCGGACGCGCAGGCTCAGCGGCCATGGCTCACGGGCCCAGCCGCTCCGTGGCATTTGGGATTTTCCCGGACCAGGGCACAAACCCTTGTCCTCTGCATCGGCAGGGAGACTCTCAACCACTGCGCCATCAGGGAAGCCCGATACAGATGTTTTTAAATGATGGCATTGGACAGGAGTGGGCATACCGATGAAATCTAAAAGTACTTATGGAGGGAATTCCCTGGCCGCCCAGTGGTTAGGACTCAGCACTTTCACTTCAGTGGCCTGGTTCAATCCCTGGTCGGAGAACTAAGATCTTCCAAGCCACTGTGCAGCCAAAAAAAGAAAAGTACTTATGGAGACCTGAAATAACCCAAGACTAAGACGCCACTAGGAAGGGTTATGCTTCGCAGATACTAAGGAAAAATCGGAATTAACTTTCTCTTTTCTTGGAGAGAAACTCTACAAGATGGTGGAACTGTTACAGATCTTAATTTTAATTAGTGGCTGGGTAGAGGCAGGAAAGAGGTGTGTGGAATCCCCCTAGATGTGCTCCCCAAATCTGCCTCTAGAGGTCTCTTCACTCCCCCGTTTCTGAGCCTGAGGAGGGAATTAAGTGGGAACCACCTTTCTCTACCTCCCGTGAAGGATTTTGAATCTCCAGGCTCCCTTTTCTGGCTGAGGGCTGGACAGAATGGTAGCACTCGCTCAGGAAGTCCTCCTGCGCCTTCCAGGCTTACCTTCTGCATCCAGGATGCACGGAGCAGCAGGGTTTCGCCGAGGGTCTGGCAGAAGCCTTTTTAGAGGAAAGAGCACCACCGACTGTACCAAGAAGCTGGGGAGATCAGAGACTTCAGGTCTGAGTCTTCAGGCTGTTTCAGAAGGAGCCAGTTTTCAGCCCTGGCTCAGAATCTGGACCGGTGGTGTTTGTAGCAAGGACTCAAGAATTCAGAGCCAGGCAGCCTGGCAGCCAGTGGTGGTGGCGGCGAGGCTGCGGCAGTGTTTTGATTTCACTTTGTTTCTGTGTGTGTGCGTGCGTGTGTGTGTGTGTGTGTGTGTGTGTGTGTGTCTTCTCTCCTGTTTACCATTTGCTTTTGGTCTTTCGTACCAAACAGCCGCAGTTCCGGAGTCCTGCCCATTAAACACAGAGGAATAAGTATGAGATCTACCAAATTATATAAAATGAAGGAACAACTTATTTCATCTGGGGGTTCCTAACTGAAAAGGGCAATCTTGCCTGCTCTTCATCCTGTCACCCTTAGAGCGGTAAAGCACTGTGGACCCATGTGCCGGACTCCGGTAACCCCAGGGAGTACAGATCCCCGCATTCCGTCTGGCTGTGAGAGATACCTAAACATTTCCTGTCCCACTCACTCCCCTTCCCCTGGGGTCCACCTCCACAAGACTATTATTAGAGCCTTAGGGCGGATTAGCACACCAGGACATTTATGGGTATACACAATTTATACCCGCTGAATCCTAGTGTTTCTGCCATTAAAGGGTTTCGTGTCTTGGGCTGGCCTAACCTGAAGCTGACCCCAGACATTTGTGAGTGGCCTCCCTCAAATGTGACGCAGTGAGCCTCACGCCCACCCTCCAGGGTCAGCCGGCTCCGTCCACGAACTGAGCCCTCTGAAGGGCATGGCTCTCGGCTCTGCCCTGGAGGAGATCACCGTGTGCTGGAGGATCCAGCAATTTCCACACAGCATGAGAAATGGGGTGGTGGTACGGGCCAGTTGGGGAGCACTTCGGAGCACGCTGGACCCCATCTGGCTTCAGGGGGCGCCTTCTGGGGGCAGGTGCTGGAAGAGGCAGCTCAGCAGTCCTCGGCCAGAGAATGGAAGGCTTTCCCCCAACTCAGGGGGTTAGGGCTTCATCCTCTCCCTTCACAATGGCCATCTCGCTGCACTGGGGGGAATGAATCAGATGGAGTCATTCTGTGGGCTGGGAGGACGACTTGGGGGAGATGAGTGTAGCCTGAACAAGGCCTGGGGGGCGGATGGTTTTCGCGCACATTCTGTGAGTCAGGCGCCCTGCTCACCACTCTTCCATGTCACCTCGCTTAGTCTCACGGCATCCCTGGGGTGTAAGTACTTGTATCCCATCTGATGGATGGGAAAACCAGGGCTCCAAGTACAGTGACCTGCCCAAGGTCACACAGTCAGTACGTTACAAGCTGGGGCTGTATCCCGGTTTTCTGACTACAGATTTAGACCTTACTAGAGCTTGAACAAGCAGGAGGTCAGGATGGATTGGATACAGAGCATGAAGGAGAGAGAAGCACCAAGAGTGGGTTTCCAGCATGGGCAGCGGGTGCTTCTCGTGCAGGAACTGCAGGACAAGGGGGGAAGATGATGAGTTTCGTGGATGGTACCCGGGGGACCCCAAAGCTCTGGAGCTAATGTCTCCTGGGGTTGGTGGCACCAGCTGATAGCAACTCTCGGTGGGCTGTTCGGGTGCAGAAGGAGAGGAACAGCTGTCACTCTGTTCTCTGCCATGCCATTTGGTCCCTGGCACCCTGCTGGGCAGCCAGTCCCTTCCTGCCCCACCCTGGCCCCCACAGCAAACACTAACTCTGAGCCCAAATTAACACACTCTTCTCCCTCCCCTTCACCTCCTCCTGCTCTCGTGAAAGTCTCAGCCAGACTCAGTTTCTTTTCCTGGTCCGCTGTAACACTTAGGCAAACTTCAAGACCAAATAAAGATACAAAGGTGGATCCTACGGCAAGCTCACAAAACAAGGACCATCCTGCATGTCCCTCCATCAGTGGGCCACAGTGGCCATGACTGTCCCTCGCCCAGTGGACGCCACTGCTCCCAAGTTTCACGTGCTGTGGTTTGCACCCTGTGGGAGTTCCAGCTAATGCGCATCTTGCCAGCTTTCGTGCCAAACTCCCGGACTGTCCTGCCAGAGACACCATCTGCACCAAACCAAAGGTCCGGTAACCTTCCTTTCCTCTTCTCAGGTGCCTGGCAGGCTGACGACAACGTGGTCAGTCGTCGGAACACGCAGCGCAGACGCCCATCTTCTGGCAGCCTGGAGGACCCCGAGAACAGGCTCTGCGTGTGGGATCCTTTGGCCATCTGAGAGCCTTAGCCCCTGTACCAGGGCTCTCCTCCCGTTCTCACATCCCATCCTGGCCTCATGGCACCACTGACCTCCTGGGCATCCTCAGCAAGACACACGGAGACTTTTTAGACCCACGTGAAAGCTGGATGCTGAGGGCACCTGACCCTTCTCCCAGACTCATCTTCTTCCGCAACCGTGATCCTTCCCCTCTCAGAAGGGACTGGAAACCTCTTTTCTCCTTGTCGGCTAAAGCCACTCGAACTGCAGCTCACGAGACCCTTTGCAGAGAGTCTCTGGAATGTTTCCACTGTATCTTGATCTTCAGGTGGAGCTGTGCTCTACAGACTGGTTATATCTTGTGCATCTTTTTTTTTTTTTTTTCTCCTTAGGAGTTAGACCAAGAAGACTCAAGAGTTTGGGTGACTTCATTACAAACACCCATCTAGCATTTTCTAGTCTCTGGGACATCATAACCAATCTGAAACCTGCAGTTTGGGGTGGCGTTGGGGGATGACTCCTGTGAGAAGGGAAAGCCATATTGCACTGTAAGTGGGGTTTCCCTCAAAATGCATTAGGAGCTCCTCTCTCAAGGACAAGAAGCAGTGGCAACCACCAGAAGGTTGGTTGGGAAAACAGTTCTTGCTTCTGGTAGCAGAGGCTATGCCTCGTGTGTCTGCTTAGGAAGGAGGCCTTGAATCTGAGAACCCCTCAGTTACATGATGACCTACCGGGGAGTTCTTTATGATCAGGTGCACTCAGGAAGGCCTGGGGCTCCATCCTAAGGTGACACTGCAAAGGCATTTTTGACCCCCTCGATGTACCAGGCACTTGTTAGGGACTGTCGTATATTATCACGTTTCATCACTACCGCCCTGTCAGGTGGCATTCTTACCCCTGCTGCCCCCGTCTCCACCCCGCTTTTCTGAAAGAGTTGAAGAAAGAAGCTGAGAGAGGGGTGGACCGGTGGTTCTCATTTGGTGCCCAGGAACCCCAAAGGAGGTTGGGGGAAGGGCTGAGCTGGGGTCAGTGGTGGTCTGGGAGGCTCCCCACCCCACCGGTTTTCCTCCCCTGTCCTCCAGATCAGCTGAGCCTGATGGGGGGAGCCGGAGGTACTGCCTTCCATAGGCTCATCAGAGATTTAGAGATATTGTTCAAATCACATGTGCACCCCACCTCACTCTGCTGTAGGGCATATAAATAACAGCCTGAAACAGCAAGACCGTAAGCTGTTGGCTGTTCGTCCCTCAACACTAGTGTTATCAATGGATTCCTCATAGCTCTCTGATAGATGCATTGTCTGCTGGCTTTTGGAAGAGGTGGTTATTTAGTGGAGCATGAGATTGAGAAGCAAAGTGGGATCCAACAGTTTGTGAGGCTGAGATATGACAGAGCCCTAGGCTATGCCCACCATGATGGCCTGAATTAGTAGTTGGAATTGTTGCCCTAGAAGAGCTTTTCAGGGTCCTTCCCAAGGCCTCAAGGAGAGCCCAGTGCTGGGGAATGTTTTGCACCTCCTGTGTGGCTGCTTTGCGCCACCAGGTGCCTGGTGACCCTCACTGCCTGGTAGTTGTGGTTCACAGCCTGCCCTGGGGGTGGGCAGGGGGAGGCCTGTGGTCTTGACAGACACTACATGAGCCAAGCCTGAATCTCAGCTTCTGCCTTGAGTTCCCGTGTCCACCCGCTCTGAAATCCTGCAGTGGGCTCTGCTGTTTCAGGCCCCATTTAATGTCCTTCCTTTCCCGGAAACATTCTTACAGCCCCTTTCATATTGAAGATTCGAGCAATAACCACACTTCCTGATCTCCTTGAAGTCTGAGTCCCAGAAGCACTAGGGAAGGGGGCACTCCCTTAGCCTGCGGTGGTGGCATACAGATCCACCTCGTCTCCCGGCAGGTAGTATTCAGAGTGTGGTGTTACCTGAGATGAAGGAGATGCAGGTAAACAGTTGCCACAGTGGCCAGGAACCGTAAGAGGAAGCCATTGCCTTCACCCTTTCTGGAGGGTCTGTCTTCTCCCAGGAAGAGGCTCAGAGAGATTCCTCAAGGCCTTGGTTCCATAACCAAGACATACCCGGGTGAGAAGTGGCCCTTCACTCCTGTTTCTCAGACAGTTCCTGCTCTCTCCCCCATCCCCTCACCTCTTTGCCCTCATTTAGCTCTTTGGCGAGCAGAAATATCCCATCCAAAAGGGCTGGGATCAGGGAACAGGGCACAGAGCCTGGTCGGGGAACAGGACAGCCGCCCCAGTCATCATCTGGAGATGGTCATGTTGTTAGCAGTTGACCCACAGAGAATATGACGGGGCCTGGTTTCTCACACAAGGACACAGACTAACCGGAGGCCTGGGGCTCCTTCCTGCCACACTCAGGTCGGAGCTCACCTATGAGCTCACTTCCGGGTGGTGTGGTGATCCCAGCCTTCTCACAGAGCCCTTTTTCCTTCTCCTCCCCAGTCCCATCCCACCAGAGGCCATGCCCACGCTGGGGCATCTCCTGGGCACGGATCCACACACGTTAAGCCATCTCACCTGGGGAGAGTTTGTGTCCTGTTCACCTGACCTTGGCATGCTGCTTGCTCACTGTGCTTTAGGATCTGCACACCTAGTGTGTGTAAGTATGTGTGTACTGTTGTGCCATCTGTGTACCCCTCACTCCCTGGAGTACACTCATGGGCACACTACAGTGGGGACGTCAAGGATGCAATATTTATGGACTGCTGCATGATTCTTAAAAATGAATAAAACTGTTCACAAGGGAGGGAGAGCTATTAATTGCGCAGTTGGCTTATTTGTGAAAGTTGCTGTCCGACTTTCTCCAGCACGCTTTTAATACTTTGACTCAATAACAACTCACACTGCAGAAATATAGAAGATCATGAGAGATTACTACAAGAAACTCTATGCCAAGAAAATGGACAACCTGGAAGAAATGGACAAATTCTTAGAAATGCACAACCTGCCAAGACTGAATCAGGAAGAAATAGAAAATATGAATAGACCAATCACAAGCACTGAAATGGAAACTGTGATTAAAAATCTTCCAACAAACAGAAGCCCAGGACCAGATGGCTTCACAGGCGAATTCTATCAGACATTTAGAGAAGAGCTAACACCTATCCTTCTCAAACTCTTCCAAAATATAGCAGAGGGAGGAGCACTCCCAAACTCATTCTACGAGGCCACCATCACCTTGATACCAAAACCAGGCAAGGATGTCACAAAGAAAGAAAACTACAGGCCAATATCACTGATGAACATAGATGCAAAAATCCTCAACAAAATACTAGCAAACAGAATCCAACAGCACATTAAAAGGATCATACACCATGCTCAAGTGGGGTTTATTCCAGGAATGCAAGGATTCTTCAATATACGCAAATCAATCAATGTGATACACCATATTAACAAATTGAAGGAGAAAAACCATGTGATCATCTCAATAGATGCAGAGAAAGCTTTCGACAAAATTCAACACCCATTTATGATAAAAACCCTGCAGAAAGTAGGCATAGAGGGAACTTTCCTCAAAATAATAAAGGCCATAAATGACAAACCCACAGCCAACATTGTCCTCAATGGTGAAAAACTGAAACCATTTCCAATAAGATCAGGAACAAGACAAGGTGGCCCACTCTCACCACTCTTATTCAACTTAGTTTTGGAAGTTTTAGAAACAGCAATCAGAGAAGAAAAGGAAATAAATGGAATCCAAATTGGAAAAGAAGAAGTAAAGCTGTCACTGTTTGCAGATGACATGATACTATACATAGAGAATCCTAAAGATGCTACCAGAAAACTACTAGAGCTAATCAATGAATTTGGAAAAGTAGCAGGATACAAAATTAATGCACAGAAATCTCTGGCATTCCTGTACACTAATGATGAAGAATCTGAAAGTGAAATCAAGAAAACACCCCCATTTACCATTGCAACAAAAGGAATAAAATACCTAGGAATAAACCTACCTAAGGAGACAAAAGACCTGTATGCAGAAAATTATAAGACACTGATGAAAGAAATTAAGGATGATACAAATAGATGGAGAGATATACCATGCTCCTGGATTGGAAGAATCGATATTGTGAAAATGACTCTACTACCCAAAGCAATCTACAGGTTCAATGCAATCCCTAACAAAGTACCACTGGCATTTTTCACAGAACTAGAACAAAACATTTCAAACTTTGTTTGGAAAAACAAAAGACTCCGAATAGCCAAAGCAATCTTGAGAACGAAAAACGGAGCTGGAGGAATCAGGCTCCCTGACTTCAGACTACACTACAAAGCTATAGTAAGCAAGACAGTGTTTTACTGGCACAAAAACAGAAAGATAGATCAATGGAACAGGATAGAAAGCCCAGAGATAAACCCACACCCATATGGTCAACTTATCTTTGATCAAGGAGGCAGGAATGTACAGTGGAGAAAGGACAGCCTCTTCAATAAGTGGTGCTGGGAAAACTGGACAGGGACATGTAAAAGTATGAGATTAGATCATTCCCTGACACCATACACAAAAATAAGCTCAAAATGGATTAAAGACCTAAATGTAAGGCCAGAAACTATCAAACTCTTAGAGGAAAACATAGGCAGAACACTCTATGACATAAATCACAGCAAGATCCTTTTGGACCCACCTCCTAGAGAAATGGAAATAAAAACAAAGATAAACAAATGGGACCTAATGAAACTGCAAAGCTTTTGCACAGCAAAGGAAACCATAAACAAGACCAAAAGACAACCCTCAGAATGGGAGAAAATATTTGCAAATGAAGCAACTGACAAAGGATTAATCTCCAAAATTTAAAAACAGCTCATGCAGCTCAATAGCAAAAAAACAAACAACCCAATCCAAAAATGGGCAGAAGACTTAAATAGGCATTTCTCCAAAGAAGATATACAGACTGCCAACAAACACATGAAAGAATGCTCAACATCATTAATCATTAGAGAAATGCAAATCAAAACTACAATGAGATATCATCTCACACCAGTCAGAATGGCCATCATCAAGAAATCTAGAAACAATAAATGCTGGAGAGGGTGTGGAGAAAAGGGAACACTCTTGCACTGCTGGTGGGAATGTGAATTGGTACAGCCACTATGGAGAACAGTATGGAGGTTCCTTAAAAGACTAAAACTCGAACTACCATATGACCCAGCAATCCCACTACTAGGCATATACCCTGAGAAAACCATAATTCAAAAAGAGGCATGTACCAAAATGTTCATTGCAGCTCTATTCACAATAGCCCGGAGATGGAAGCAACCTAAGTGTCCATCATCGGATGAATGGATAAAGAAGATGTGGCACATATATACAATGGAATATTACTCAGCCATAAAAAGAAACGAAACTGAGCTATTTGTAATGAGGTGGATAGACCTAGAGTCTGTCATACAGAGTGAAGTAAGTCAGAAAGAGAAAGACAAATACCGTATGCTAACACATATATATGGAATTTTAAAAAATGTCATGAATAACCTAGGGGTAAAACAGGAATAAAGACACAGAACTACTTGAGAATGGACTTGAGGATATGGGGAGGGGGAAGGGTAAGTTGTGACAAAGCGAAAGAGAGGCATGGACATATATACACTACCAAACGTAAGGTAGATAGATAGTGGGAAGCAGCCGCAGAGCACAGGGAGATCAGCTCGGTGCTTTGTGACCGCCTGGAGGGGTGGGATGGGGAGGGTGGGAGGGAGGGAGATGCCTGAGGGAAGGGATGTGGGAACAGATGTATATGTATGACTGATTCACTTTGTTATAAAGCAGAAACTAATAAAAAAATAAAAATAAAATAAAAATAAAAACAATAAATACTTGGGAAGAAAAAAAAAAAAACTTTGACTCAAGACAAGCTGGACATGGAGGAGTGAGAGAGGGCAAGGGGTAGAGGGAAAGACATGTTTCTGGGTGGGAGCTGGTGTACCATCCCCCGGGCACAGCTCCTGCCCAGAGGCCTGATAAGGAGCCCTCACCTCCACCCACCCCCTTCAACCTCTGAGAACTTCCAACTGCAGCTCCTCAATAACTGAAGAGCAGGAAAGCTGGTGACTGGAGGGAGGCTGGGGGAGGGGAGGAGGAAGGACCACAGTCCACCGTTAGTCCGTCACTTAAAGGCTGGTGAAATGAATGGGGCAAATGACCCCAGTCAAAGAATTTGGCAAGTCCACGGCTTTCCTGGCTTTCACCCAGCGGCTCTGTTTCCTCGGCTATCTGGAAAGGAGGGAGAGCACTTCCGAAGAAGCCTCTGGAATGTCAGCTTCTGGGAATCTTGCTGAGGACGGGGCGGGGAGGGAGCGCTTACCGGGAAACACTGGATTACCCTAGCCGCCTTGGGGTGCCTGCGACCGGGGCTGCGGTTTCTGCGGACCTGAGTGGCAGGTGGCATCGGAGAGTCAGACCTGCTTGCGGGCACCAAGACGACACTCGGTCGGGAGACCGGGACAGGCCGCAGAAACGTGAGGAAGTGCCACTCGCAGCCCAGAGGAGAGGAAAGGAAAGCCCCAAGCATGCACCCAGCCCTGGCCCCCGCGCCACGGGCTGTGTCCCAGGAGCCGTCGCCACCTCTGAGCAGCCCAGATGGGAAGGGGGTGGGGCGGAGGACGGTTCCCGCGGCGAACTGCTCGCCAAGGGCCCCGGGGCCTCTGCGGGAGCGCCGAGCCGCGCGCCTCTCCGAGCCCTGCGCGGGGCCCTCGGGCGGAAATGCGCGGAGCCGGGACGCGGTGGCGGGTAGGGGGCTGGGTCGCGCGCGGGAGAGGGCGGCAGGAGGGAGTTGGAAGAGAGTTACCGCGTGAGAGAGCCGTTAAGAGCCCGCGGTCTCTTTGGAGATGCCCTGGCCAATGGCAGAAGCGGAAGCTGTTTATATGGGCGGGGCGTCGCCACGGCAGCAGGAGACGCCTTGCGAGCGGCTACTGAGTGCCGGTCCCCGGCCGCTGGCTTTCAGAGAGGCGCCGTCGGGCGTGAGTGGCGACGAGGATTGCTGGCTGGGCCCTGGAGCTGGGAGCAGAGAGCCGCGGTGAGGGTGGGCGGTGGGAGGAATTTCTTTGAGAAGCTTCCTTTGGCCCGGACTGCGCTCTGAGCCAGGTAAGGGACGGGGAGGGCTGCAGGCCGTGGGAAGGGAGGGCGTCAGTACCAGCCCGCTCTCCCATCCGTCCCCGACGGAAGTGGTGGGCCCGGGGACTGACATCAGAGGCGTTTGGGGGACACTCACTTCCCGCCCCCTTATAACTCTCTGTATTGTTTCCTTCCTTCCCCTTGAGCCCCATCCTAATATCCCTTTTCAAAGATCAGACGACCTCCCCCGCCCCCCGACCCGTCGTACTGCCCTCCTGGACTCTCTCGCCCCATTTCCATTGGTTGTGGACGGAGAGAGGGGGGTTAATTCCCCGCTTTGAGGGAGAAAGGGGTGGCCTCGCATGCCCCTACACTATTCCCTCGTTTGGCTAATTAAGTCTCCTCTAAAAGATCCAAGAGGAAAAGAGCGAGGCGAACCCCGTGTGGGTCGGACTCCCGGGCACACCTTCTGTTTCCCCGACGTCGGCAGTAAAAGATCCTCCCCAGCTGCAGGAAGGATTTTAGTAAGAGCCTCCCCCCTCGCCCACACTCTCCCCTCGGGGGTGGGGAAAGAGGGCTCAGTTCCCGCTCTGGTCCCCGCAGGCACCACATTCCGTTTGGAGGAGGCTACCCCCGGATCGCGGGATGGAAGCCCGCTTCCGGGAGGCTGCGTAACTGAAGCCGCGGGAGTCAGCGGGCCGGAGAGCTCGGCGGCCACCCTCGGCTCGGCTCGTGGATGTTGACAGCCCCCTCGGAGAGTCGCCGCAGATATGGCGGAGAGCTGGCTACACGTCTCGGGAGCAGGGGCAGCGGAGGAGGCCGGACCGGAAGGCGGCCTGGAGGAGTCCAACGCCCTGAATGACAGCCTGACCAGCCTGCAGTGGCTGCAGGAATTCTCCATTCTCAACGCCGAGCTCCCCGCCCTGCCTTCGGGGGACACCGACCCCCACGGCTCCCACGAGCTGGCAGGCTCGGCCGAGCCGGGGTCTCCCCTGGCGGCGGACCCGCCTGCCTGGGGCAGCCGCACACACCCGGCAAGCCCACGTCCTCCTGCACGCCGCGGAGCGCCCCCTCGGGGCTGCAGGCCTCGCCTCCCGACGACGTGGACTACGCCACCAACCCGCACGTGAAGCCGCCCTACTCGTATGCCACGCTCATCTGCATGGCCATGCAGGCCAGCAAGGCCACCAAGATCACCCTGTCGGCCATCTACAAGTGGATCACGGACAACTTCTGTTACTTCCGCCACGCTGATCCCACCTGGCAGGTAGGGAGGCACTCCCTCCCTCCCTCCCCATGCCCGCGCGGACTGGACTCACATCCCAGATCCGCAGGCCAAGTAGGCGCGGTACGGCCAGGGCCCCGAGAGAGGAAGGCCGTCCAGGAAGGACCTCAAGGGAGCCCAGTGCTTGGACTGCTGCCCCTTTGACTTCAGAGATGGAGGAGGGAGGATGTTCAGAGGGCTGCAGGGGTGCCGACATAGAGGTTCAAGTGGAAAGAACTTGTGACTCGTCCGGCAGGCTCAGCCCAAAGACCAGGGCTGAACTATGCGTGGACACAGCCCCCCAGGGTAGGTTGATGGACTGAGGGACACATTTTTGTCCCAAGTCCTGCAATTCCTCGACACTACCCTCCTCAAGGTCAGTTTGTCAGGGCCTGACTGGAGGCAGAGCATCGTTCCTGCCAGGCTCTGCATCCCGCCTGCTTTCAGTTGGCTGGAGGGGCTCTGGGAGGGGAGAGGGGCGTGCTGCAGGGTGTGAAGGCCATCTGTGTCCCAGTGGAAGGGCTACGGGGCCTTCCGAAAGCTGCTGTGCCAGCCCCCACCCCAAGCCCTCCCTAGTTTCCTGCCTACACTCCTCCCCCTCTTCTCATCAACCTCCCTGGGGGGACAATTACCTCAGCCACGTGCTTTCCACAGGGGCTCTTTCCTCCCACACTGGCTTCATGTTCCAAGTGTCCGGAACCTGGCACAGAGCAGCCAAGGGGCCCAGACCACCATGTAAACCTCCCAGTCTTGCCAGGGGGCACTACTCACCTGCCGGCCCCACCCACCAGGCCCCAGACCCCTGTGCCCCAGCGTGGTTTGGACTGTGCACCCAGGCGTGAACAAGGCAGGATGGTGATTCAGGCTGGGCCCTCAAGGCCCTGAGCCTCTTCGACCATCAGGATCAGGGGCTACGTGGGGACAGAGACCCTGAGGATGCACAGATCCTTCCCTGTGGCACAGGTCACAGGATCAGAGTTCCTGTGATCACAGCTATTCCACGATTGCTTGGGCCCTGACCCTGGGGCAGGTACCATTTGTAACCTTGGTGAGAAAGCAGAGACCCTCCACCACCCCCCACCCTACCCCAAGCCTGAGAGGCCCCAGGAATGAGCGCTATGCTCTTGGCTGGGTAATAATCAACTGAGGCCTCAGAGCCTGGGGTGGGAGGAGGGGGACATGGTGGGTGAGGGCCCAGGCCAGCAGCCGGCTCTAGAAGCAAGGAAAGTCATCAGATCCTCCCACACTTCATCCCCCCCCCACAGACACACACCCTCACACCCACTCACTCATTTCACAAACAGAGAAGGCCAGCCAGGCCCAGGCAGAGGGAGATGGCCGTCCAGGACCTGGGGGAGCCAAGGCCTTTGACCAGAGGCCGCAAGCAGCGGGGTAAGGGAGGGAGGGCAGGACAGGCTGGCACTGAGAGCCACCCTGCGGCTCAGGGCTCGGATGACCGAGCAGGCAGATATCCTGGCCAAAGGGAACAAAAGCCCCCGACAGCACTCCCAGCTCCTGGTGCCCCGTGGCTGGTGTCCCAGAGCGTCCCGCTCGGAGCAGCGCCTCTGTCTCCCCTGCCCCCATCGGAGAGAAGGTGGTGGTGGGACTGGCAGTGGCGCTAGGAGCCCCCCATCACTGACCCCACCCACTCTCCCAGCTGTCTTCCTTCTCTCCTACCTCCCTGTGTCCAGAACTCCATCCGCCACAACCTGTCCCTGAAGAAGGGCTTCATCAAGATGCCTCGGGAGAAGGACGAGCCAGGCAAGGGGGGCTTCTGGCGCATCGACCCCCAGTACGCCGAGCGGCTGCTGAGTGGGGCCTTGAAGAAGCGGCGGCTGCCCCCAGTCCACATCCACCCGGCCTTTGCCCGCCAGGCCGCGCCAGAGCCCAGCGCCGCCCCATGGGCCGGGCCACTGACCGTGAGCACCGAGGCCCAGCAGCTGCTGCGGGAGTTCGAGGAGGCCACTGGGGAGGCGGGCTGGGGTGCTGGCGAGGGCAGGCTGGGGCGTAAGCGTCAACAGCCGCTGCCCAAGCAGGAGGCCAAGGTCCCGCGGCCCTCCAGCCCCCTGCTGCTGACCCAGGAGGAGCAGGGTGAGCTGGAACCCCTCAAGGGAAACTTTGACTGGGAGGCCATCTTGGACGCTGGCACGCTGGACGGGGAGCTGGGCACGCTGGAGACCTCGGAGCTGATCCCGCCGCTGAGCCCTGCCTCACACGGGGACGTGGACCTCACCATCCATGGCCACCACATCGACTGCCCTGTTACCTGGGGGCCTCCAGCGGAGCAGGCTACCGACAGCCTGGACTTTGATGAGACCTTCCTGGCCACATCCTTCCTGGAGCACCCCTGGGACGAGAGCACCCGTAGCTCCCTGCCCCCCGAGCCCCTCTTTGAGGCCGGGGATGCCACACTGGCCTCTGACCTGCATGACTGGGCCAGCCTGGGCGCCTTCTTGTAAGAAGCCAGGCCCTGCCCCACCTCCAGACAGCACCGAAGTCTGGGCCCAGACTGCCCCCCTCCCCGCCAGTGCAGGCCCATGGACACCCTACCGCCCAGGCAGGGGCTGGGCCAGCTCACCCCACCAGGCCACACGGCCCCCAGCCCAGGCCATCCTCAGATTCTAGTCCAGCAGGCTGAGAATTGGGGCCCAGGACCCAAATTGCTGCCTCCGCTCCCCAGCCCCCCATACACACAGTGTTTCACTGATCCACTTCTTCCCTGCCCCAGAGACACGCTAAGGGCCCTGCACTATGAGAGCTGCGGCTTGGAGGGGCCCTGGCCAAGCTGGAAACATCAGTACAGGGTCCGCCCCAGAACACCTTAGCTTCCAAGCTTCTCTCTCTCCTGCTCTCCTCCCCAGGTCTCTATCCAGAGCAAGTTCCCAGGTACAACCAATGCTGATTAGGTGACTGCAAATGAACACCCAAGAGGCCTCTCCTGGCAGTCTGTGAGGAGGAGCTAGGCGGAGGGGGGAAGAGAGAGGAGACAGAAAGGAGGCCGGGGTGCCGGGTGGAGCCAGGAGATTTTCTAAGGCCTCTGGGATCTTCTGGCTTCATCCCTAGAGGTGGGGCAGAGGGTATGTGTCCCTAATCTTTGAGCCCAACTTGAGGCTGAGAGCAGCGGGGAGATGGGGATCTGGGGGTTAGGGGCTGGGGCAGCCAAGCTGCAGAGGGAAAGGGGACAGACAGACTAATGTAGTGAGTGTAGCTAGAGCTGAGGCTTAACTGGGAGGGACGCAGTGCTTGCTAGAACCACTGGGACCAAGAATGGGGGGATGGCCCCGTGCCCTTGCTTGCACTCCTGCAGGGGAGTGTCTTGCTCCACCATAAACGCCCTGGGCTGCATCCCACATCCCCTCTCCTAACCCATCGGGCAATTTAACCTTTTTCATAGAAAGTGATTTACAATAAAAACATTTTTAAAAGTAAAGTTTTAAAAAGTCTCAAAATGGACCTGCTTGCAACTTTCTCTGGGGAAAAGCATGGGCCAGTTTTGGGGAGGCCACGGCCCAAGGGGGAATGGCTGGGAGGAAGATGGGGGGCACCAAAGGCCTGCAGAGTGTCCCCTGATGCACTCCTCATGATCTCTGGGTGCCCAGAGAGAAAGGGGCTGAGAGGCGGCCCTCGGGGGTCCCCTGCAGCCAGGGCCTCGGCACCTCTCTATGTGCAATGGGGAGACTGTACCCACAGCCCCGAGGAGCAGGCGGCAAAGGAGGCACAGCCCCCTCCCTGGCCCTGGGGACTCACTCACAAAGGCCGTTCTTGCCCAGGGCTCGGCTCACGTTCCCCACCTCGCCCAAGTTGAGGGCCTGCCCAGACTCACCTGCGGTCCTCGCCTGGGCCTGTCTCCAGCTCCTCCCTCCCTTGGTCCCTTCCTGAAGGGACAGGGTGTGAGGTCAGAGGGCCCCAGCCCCTGGGGCCCCACTTGCCACCCTGGGGTTCATTCACCCCGCCCAGGGCCTTCCCTCCAATGCAGGTTGGGGCTGAGGGAGGCCATCAGGGCAGACGGAAGACGGGGTGCCTAGACCCTACAGCTCCAGCCTGTGAGGAATCAACGTACCAGAGTTCTGATGGGGAAACTGAGGCACAGCAAATATGTGACACTCAGCAGGCACCTTTCCACCCCCTCACCCCAGCTTTGCCTGGAACCCATCTCTCCCCCGAGCCCGCACCTGGCCCCGCCAGCACGCCCTTGTGGTGCACAGCCCCTTCCCCCAGCACTCACGTGCACGTGCGCACAGACACACACACACACACACACACACAAACGGGCACTGTCCTACACAATCCTGCCCAGCCTCCACGGGCCCCTTTCTCCTGAAGCCCCTTTCTTTCCTTGCACTGGAGGCTGGCTCCAGGACAACCTGGCATTCCCCCGCCAACTTGCTGCTTTCCCTTGCTAATTACTCAAAATATTTCCGAAGGGTGCGCACACTGCAGGGCCAGGCGGGTTGGGGCCTTACAGAGCTCAGGAGGCAGCTCATCCCCTTCCCACTGCTTGCTGAGGAGGCTGCCCCAACCTCCCTCTGAGACTCCCTTCACCCCCTAAGCAACGACTCCCTCCCTCTCCCCACCACCCTCCGGCCTTCCTGCCCACGCTCCCCAGCACTGGGGGAACATGGGGGCTCCAGCCTCTCCACTGGTCCCCAGGCTCAGCCTCCAGCCCCCGACAAAAGGGGTACACCCTGGATTGACAGGTGGGGCCGGTCACTGTCCCTCCTCCTCACCCTCTGCCTGGGCCCATGCTGGGGGAAGAGGGGCAAGGTCAGGGGCTGGCAGAACTGCCTGCCAGGTAAGGAAAGGCTGAAGAAGCTTCTGGCTGTCAGGAAGAATCCCCAGGAGCTCCTGAAAATCCCTATGCTTGGGACTAGCGTCTCTGGGGCTGGGACCCAAACACTGGCACTTTTAAGGGTCCATGGATGCTGCCAACGAGCAGCCAAAGGTAAGAGGGGGCTCCGAAGCGGCCACAACACAGGGCTTCACACACCCTTTCAGCAGGCAGCGTTTGGGGGTTGGCGGTGGAGGGGGCGGGAAGCGTGAGTGGATCCTGTCCCTCCTATTCATCCCTGCCCCGGCCCTTGGCTGGGTGGCTTTTTGAAAAAACGTTCAGTGACTCCGTATTTATTTAGAGATTCGATGTAATCCCAGTCAATATATATTTTGTGCCCTTAACAGTAAGTTGCAGACAGGCTGCCCCATTAGCACTAGATACTTTAGTGTGTGTTTCCTTAGAACAAGGACACGCCTCCATAATCCCAGTACCACCATCACAATCAGGAAATGAACACTGACCTGGTAATCCCATGTAACCGCAGACCCGCTTCACGTCTTGCAGATCACCCCAGGAATGCTCCTCTCCATTCCAGCATCCCAATCCAGGACCCCATGTTGCACTGAGTTGTCCTTTCTCTTTTGCCCTGTGTGGCTTTGAGCCCATGACTCAAGCTCTCTGGGCAGGTTTCGCATTTCCTTTGATCTCCACTTTTGAGGTGAGAAGCCCTTCAGCCACTTCACCCTCAGGTGTGGTACAGTCCCGTCCCAAAGCAAGAAGCCAGCTTGCTGTCTCCTCACTTTCCACCTCTTCCCTATCCTCCCTCCCCCATGTATGGCCAGCCAGGAAAGGGATGAGGGGCAATGTTCAGGAACTCAGTGTTTGGGGACCCTCGCCGTCTGCCCACGGGACAGGCCACCCCCAGCTCCAGTGACGGGAAGGCCCCCGGGATGGGATTCCATGCTGGCCTGAAGCAAATGCGCCAGGCCTCCTGAAGAGCTGAGCTGAGGGCAGGAAACACTCTTCTCCCCGCCTCTGCCCCCCTCAACATACTGGGGACCCAGACTTGAAGAAGGAAGGTCATGTCCATGGTGTCCTCCCAGATCAGCACCGACACCGTCTCCTCCATGTCCGGCTCCTACATCGCCCCTGGCACGGAAGAGGACGGGGAGGCTCTCCCCTGCCCCCGGGCCGCCAGCAGGACCCCCTCAGAAGAAGGAGACGTAAGAGAGGAGCATGGGATCGCCCTCGCCGCTCTGCTCTGCTCTGTACTCGAGTCCCAAGGAGCTCAGTCCAGGGCCTGCCAGGGAGATCGGCAAAGCCCCCCAGTGCTCGGGAGGGGAGCCCTGGAAAACACGGTACCGGGTTGTTGAATCAAAGACTCCCTCAGATGTGATCTTCCATGTGGCACCACTTCTGTCCTGAGGACTTGGTTTGCGTTTGCTACCAGGCGAGCTGGGTAGGAGAGCCGGTGGCATCTGCACCTTGACTTTTGTTGCTCCTTTGCAGGTGACGCCAGCGGCGTCTCCAGACTGCAACTTTGTGGGCCTCGTCGCCACCGCTGAAGAGCAGGATGCAGAGGTAAGAGCAAGATGGACGCTGGTGCCCCTCCCCGGTCAGAGGGACTGCCGGCACTGGCACAGGATGCAAATAGGATGGGGGCTCTTCTGGAAGAAGCCTTCCAAGGTGGTGCACTTGGATCTGTTAGAGGCAGGGTGCAGAGCAGAGGGACTGTCCGGTTAGCAGAGGGCGCTGGTCTCAGCGTAATAGGCGTGGGGTGAGTTCCAGAGGGAAGTCTTCCAGGCCAGACTCTTGAGAGGGTGTTTGTCCTCCAATTCACTTAGTATTTACCTGGCACAGGCATCTCACATCTTCCTGGCACTGGGGGACACAAAGACCGAGTGACATGGCTTTTGCCTGCCCACACCCCCAATCCACCCATCCCACCCATCCCGGAGCTCCATCTGATGGAGGAATCAGAGTTATAACTCAGCGTGAGAAGTGCTCTGACGGAGGTGTGCCTGAAGTATATGGAATGCCCAGCTCACAGTGGGGACTCTACAACTTTCTCTTGAGCCAGATGTTCTCAAAGGAGTATCTGGATGGGATTGGGGATCCTAAAGGGTTCCTGAAAGTTTTATGTTCTCACGGTTTGCTTTTTCATTTGACAACATTGATTTCCACCTGAGAGAAACAGTGTGAGCTAAACTATGACCAAGGCTGTTCCTGACAGTCCCAGGGTCCCTCTGTAAGGTGCCTCAGACCTGGTCCCTCTGGAACGTGCCTCAGACCTGGTCCCTACGGGCCGATCCTGCCTCGCCAAGCAAAATCTGCCTCTGCTGGGCCTCCCAGCCATCTCACACGGACAGGAAATGTATGGATACCATGAGGGTGATTAGTTCTGTCTTCTGACAATCAGTAGGCTCATTTCACTGCTTTATGGACTCACAGTGCCTTCCTTCTGTCCTAGGGAAATGAGGTTCTAGAAGAAGAGGACGGATCACCCACACAAGAAGATGGTAAAAGACCTGGTCTTTTGCTCCCTTTTATTATATTTCTTTCCCGGGTATTCTCTGAAGGGTAGAGAAAGGGGCACTGGTGTGACTTGGTGGCACTGCTCAAGGGTGTGGCTTTGGGGAAAGGTTGTCTTCTTGATGGAATATCAAAGCAAGCAGGGTATCTGAGGACCTCAGCAGCCTTCCTGGCTCTTTCTGGGCCTCTGAGCCAAGGCTGCAGAAGATACATGGAGTTCTCCATCTACGTTAAGTAGATCCTGAAGCTTCTTGGGCAACTGCCATCACCTTCCTTCCTGCTTCAGCTTCTCAGCTGAGTCTCACAGAACTGCTCTAGCAGCCCCAAAGTTCAGCTGCAGCAGGAGAACAGCTTCCTCCCCTTGGGGGAACCGACTGTTAGGCAGTAGGTTTTCCTGCTTTAGTGAAGAAAACGGCTGATGTTACAGTAGCAGAAGGATCACAGCCCTGGCGGCACAGCAAAGGTGAGGTGAAGAGACGTTAGCAGCTCAGCGTACACTAGTGTTTGTAGGCTATTGGAACGAGTCTCTTTACCATCATTCAGGCCTCAAGTAGATATTTTTTTTAATTGGAAGAGTTGGTTTACAATGTTGTGTTAGTTTCTGCTGTACAGCAACGTGAATCAACTATACATATACATATATCCACTCTTTTTTTAGATTCTTTGCCCATATAGGCCATTACAGGGTACTGAGTAGAGTCCCCTGTGCTCTACAGCAGGTCCCTATTAGTTATCTATTTTATATATAGTAGTGTGTATATGTCAATCCCAATCTCCCAATGTATCCCTCCCCTCCCTTGCCCCCCGCCATAACCATAAGTTTGTTTTCTACACCTGTGACTCTATTTCTGTTTTGTAAATAAGGTCAATCATATCTTCAGTCGGAAGAATTTGGTTTCTAGTAAGCCGAGAAGCGAAGGAACGACCTACATATAGAGCAAGGAAGTGGCGGGGGGGGGGAGGGTAGGCGAGCTGGGAATCCCACCTGGGATTGTAGGACCAGGCGTCCCAGGAACCGGTGTCTCTTCCGTCTGCTCCTCTGAGGTGCCTCCACAGAAGGGCAACCTCCAGAGCAAACCTGGATCCCAGCCTGGATGCAGATGTCATGCTAGTCGCTTCTGCTTTGGCCATGGCAGTTGCTTGGGGGGTTGTGTGGTGTGCAGGGTGTGCGCATGTGCACATGACCACTCTCTCCTGGCCAAGTAGTGCCGGAGGAGGGGTGGTCGCCCAGGCTGTGCCTCTGCCGCACGTGCACGCCAACCAAGCCGGAGTTGGGCGCTACCTCTCCTCGGTTGATGTCTTCAGGGCGCAAGGCTCTGAGTTCTCCATTGTGATTGTCGTCCCCAGTAGAATATTTGCTTCTAAAAGGCACAGGGCAGTACGTGGTTTCCGCCTGACATTCCATATGTGGTTTCCACCTGACATGCTGTACACAGTAGATGTATGTTTCTTCCTCTCCCTTTCACCAAGGAAAAAAAAACCGGGTGGGGGCTTGAAAAAATAACATCTAAAATTGTCCCCTTCCCATCTTACACGACTGTAGGTTTCTGGTCAGCCCCTTAAAACATCTTCAGAATAGAAAATTAAGTCTCAAAGAAAATAAATCATAATTTTGCAAGCAATGCGATTCTTTGATTTGAGGTGCAAAATTACGGGACCAAAGAGCTTTAATTGCCATTTTATGTATTAGTCATTTCGCAGAGCCTTGTGGTCATAAACACACCTCACGTGCACCGACAGACACAGGCCTGAGCCCGGGGTCACTTCCCCCGTGGCTCTCCTAGCTCTTCCAGCCTGGCTTAGGCTCTGCTCTGGGCCCGGGTCTGCGTGTCCGAATCCCACAGACCTCCCCAGGGTCTGATTTCCCTGGAACGAAGGCTGGAAAGGGGCCAGTTAAGGAAACAGAGCAGAACAGAGCGAGAACACAAACGTACCCACGCAGTTTCCTTTATTGTCCTCTCTCCCCACTTAATTATTGTCTTTTTTTTAACATATGATTTGATGTTTTTTGTCTCCATCCTTAAGATTTTTATTTTAAGGACAGCAAAGCAGAGAAAAACACAGCCAGGTCCTCTCTAACTGCCTTAACTCCGTTACAGGCCAGAGGACATTCGCATTTCTAGGTATGGAGTGTGACAATAACAATGACTTTGACATCGCCAGCATGAAAGCACTGGACAATAAGCTGTGCTCTGCGGTCTGCTTACCCGGTGAGTGGCAGTCTGCTGAACATGAACTTGGTGGGAGACACTCCCCTGCTCGCACCCCTGCTCTCACCCTGGGACACCCATCTCCTGCCCTGCAGTTCCTGCAAGAAGGCATGGGCTTTGCTAAGGTGCTGGGAGCCAGTTGCTGAAAGGAAGTGAGGCAGCCTTGGGAGAGTCCTTGGGCAAAGAGCGACTCTGCTCTAAGCGAATCTATTTGGGCATGGAGAAAGGCACAAAAATACCTCCAAAGCCTTCCGATTTGACCTGACCGTGCCCACTCCATCATGATCTTGCAGATCCCATGGCAGGGGGCCTGGTCTTGTTTCCATCAACAGGCAGTTTAAGGCAGACACGGCGTCTGTGATAAGGTCTTGGAAAGAGAGCCTGAGCCCTTGAAAAGGGAACCTGTAGCCACTCAAAGGAGAGTGTTTAGTTAGGATCAGAGAGGAATTTCAATGCCAGCATTTTATAGACTAGCTCTGTGACCCAGTGAGCCCTGGGCTACCACCAGTTGCCTTGTGCTCCCTAGATTTGGATCCCAAAGGAACAATCAGGGGTCGAGGGTAACTCTTCTCCCTGGAGCCCTAACTCTATAAATTCAATCAGGGCCATCAACGTGCCCCTTATTCCTTCTCATGACACTAAACTGAATCCAGGATGAGTTCTCAGGAGGAGCCCACCTGTCAGTCACACTCTGGGCACTGATGTCTCTCTGCTCCATGCTCACCAAGGGCTTCACCAACCATGGCTCTAAAGCCACGTCTTGCCTGGTGGACTAGGTCGAAATTGCCCCTCCTTGGTTCACAGCAGAGACTGCCTTCATGTTGCGTGGTCTGTAATCTCTTAAACATGCCCTGGACATGTTTAAGCTTCAGGACAGCCAGGTCCCGTCATGGGTCCATTGCTTTACTCTCTTTGCAACATGGTTACAGGTGCTGGAGGGACACAAACTCCTGTGGTTGCCACTCTCCATCAGCTTGCAGAAGACCCATGTACTCACCCCTCTGGCCCCATGCAGGCTTGTGGTGGAGGAAGCCGTAATCCCCAGAGACGCCTCCCACAGCCTTCCCAGGGGCTCTCCGGTCCCTTCCCACTTAGCGTTGACCCAGCCAGGCTTGGGCCAGAGTGGCTGAGGTCCAGGGTACACTTCACTTCCTGCCTTCCCACTCTTTACCTGGCTTCTGTCTGTCCATTTGTTTCTCATGTCTTTTTGCCAAATGTACGTCTGTCTGTCCAGTTTGTTTATTTTGAAACTCATTTAGGTTACCCAGACTTCGTGTGAAAGTTCATGTTCACCCACACCCAACCCCAAGCTTGCTGGGCGCACGCACATCCGAGGGGCCCTCGCTGAGGCTTCCGTTCCTAACTGGCAAGAGCCTGTATTTAATATGCTGAAATTTTCCAGGAAAAATAAATATTTGTGAGACTAGATTAATCCCTGTTCCACAAAAGCGGGGATGCTTCTGTGGCAAAGGTTACAGGCAGGATTTGTTTTGGTCACTAGTTGGGGAAGATGCCATCTCTGCCCTCATTCCGCCCTGAGTCTGTGGCAGCTGTGCCGGCCAGCCGCTCACTGGGCTTCAAGAGAGGAATCTAGGCTCCTGCCTCCCCGCAGTGGCTCCCCACCAACCCCCGTGTTTGGCAGAGAGAGCTCCTGGGAATTGTTTTAGCCGCCCATGCTGGTGGAAACTGACCCCAGGCCTTGTGCTTCCTCCTCTCCCTAACTCCTTCGGGCCAACCTGCTGGTGGATGTTTATTCCACTCTGGGATTGCGGCAGGAGAGCGAGGCCTGGAAGGAAAACAATGCCTGGGCTTCTTTACGGTGATCTCGGGAGCCAGCCATTCTCAGATCAAACTGGCTTCACCGTTCAGGCCAGACATGAAACCGAATGACAGTGGCGCCTGCCGGGAGAGGGAGTTGAGGGTCGCATCGTAGCCTCACCCTGAGGTCTCAAGGGCTCTTACGAGAGAAGGAAAGTGCATCTGCTTTCTTGGTAAAATGTTTCTCGGGTTCTGCTGTTAGCGTCACACTGGTAGTAAAGAGCTGGGGAACTCTCTGGAAGAATCTGTCAGGTTAATGTCAGGTTAATGACAGGAGCATCCACTGTGGTAGGTCCCATGGAATCAACAGACCTCACCACGCTCAGCTGTAAGTTCAAAGTTCCTTCCTATGACTGAGGTGCCTCAGGCTGGCTTGGCCATCAGGACAGCTTCTCAGGCACTTGGTCTCCCTCTCCACACTGTTTCCCTCCCCACACGGATGCCACTCGCCTCACGGAGCGCCCACAAGGAGGGAGCCCGGGGAGCACCCCATGGTCCACCCTCCCCAGGCCCACAGGTGCTCTGCCAGGAGCCCCAGCTCGCGGCAAGGATGGCTCAGGTCCCCATCCTCGCTGCTCTCATCACCCTTGTGGGAGTGATGTTGAGAAAGCACCTGTGTCATTCCAGCACCTCTTCCGCTAAGAAGCCTGTGGGTCTTCTTTGGCCCCGAGACCAAGGTGGGGGGGGCGATGGTATGTTCTGAGATTGTTCTGCAAGGTTCTCAAAGGGAGGAAATCTGAGTTGACCATTGTAGGTGATGAGCTGACTATAATCGCGAGGCCATGCTCGGTAGATGGGGCCCCAAGGAACCTGATGGAGTATCACACAGGCGTCAGGATAGTGGCCAGGGGACCAGTGACAATTCTGTGAAAAGGCTCTGGGTGGTGTGATGGGAAAAAGCAAAGATAATTTGAGTTTATTAGTGGAAATACAAATGTTTTTGTTTTGTTTTGTTTTGTTTTTTGTGGTACGCGTGCCTCCCACTGTTGTGTCCTCTCCCGTTGCGGAGCACAGGCTCCGGACGCGCAGGCTCAGCGGCCATGGCTCACGGGCCCAGCCGCTCCGTGGCATTTGGGATTTTCCCGGACCAGGGCACAAACCCTTGTCCTCTGCATCGGCAGGGAGACTCTCAACCACTGCGCCATCAGGGAAGCCCGATACAGATGTTTTTAAATGATGGCATTGGACAGGAGTGGGCATACCGATGAAATCTAAAAGTACTTATGGAGGGAATTCCCTGGCCGCCCAGTGGTTAGGACTCAGCACTTTCACTTCAGTGGCCTGGTTCAATCCCTGGTCGGAGAACTAAGATCTTCCAAGCCACTGTGCAGCCAAAAAAAGAAAAGTACTTATGGAGACCTGAAATAACCCAAGACTAAGACGCCACTAGGAAGGGTTATGCTTCGCAGATACTAAGGAAAAATCGGAATTAACTTTCTCTTTTCTTGGAGAGAAACTCTACAAGATGGTGGAACTGTTACAGATCTTAAATTTAATTAGTGGCTGGGTAGAGGCAGGAAAGAGGTGTGTGGAATCCCCCTAGATGTGCTCCCCAAATCTGCCTCTAGAGGTCTCTTCACTCCCCCGTTTCTGAGCCTGAGGAGGGAATTAAGTGGGAACCACCTTTCTCTACCTCCCGGGAAGGATTTTGAATCTCCAGGCTCCCTTTTCTGGCTGAGGGCTGGACAGAATGGTAGCACTCGCTCAGGAAGTCCTCCTGCGCCTTCCAGGCTTACCTTCTGCATCCAGGATGCACGGAGCAGCAGGGTTTCGCCGAGGGTCTGGCAGAAGCCTTTTTAGAGGAAAGAGCACCACCGACTGTACCAAGAAGCTGGGGAGATCAGAGACTTCAGGTCTGAGTCTTCAGGCTGTTTCAGAAGGAGCCAGTTTTCAGCCCTGGCTCAGAATCTGGACCGGTGGTGTTTGTAGCAAGGACTCAAGAATTCAGAGCCAGGCAGCCTGGCAGCCAGTGGTGGTGGCGGCGAGGCTGCGGCAGTGTTTTGATTTCACTTTGTTTCTGTGTGTGTGCGTGCGTGTGTGTGTGTGTGTGTGTGTGTGTGTCTTCTCTCCTGTTTACCATTTGCTTTTGGTCTTTCGTACCAAACAGCCGCAGTTCCGGAGTCCTGCCCATTAAACACAGAGGAATAAGTATGAGATCTACCAAATTATATAAAATGAAGGAACAACTTATTTCATCTGGGGGTTCCTAACTGAAAAGGGCAATCTTGCCTGCTCTTCATCCTGTCACCCTTAGAGCGGTAAAGCACTGTGGACCCATGTGCCGGACTCCGGTAACCCCAGGGAGTACAGATCCCCGCATTCCGTCTGGCTGTGAGAGATACCTAAACATTTCCTGTCCCACTCACTCCCCTTCCCCTGGGGTCCACCTCCACAAGACTATTATTAGAGCCTTAGGGCGGATTAGCACACCAGGACATTTATGGGTATACACAATTTATACCCGCTGAATCCTAGTGTTTCTGCCATTAAAGGGTTTCGTGTCTTGGGCTGGCCTAACCTGAAGCTGACCCCAGACATTTGTGAGTGGCCTCCCTCAAATGTGACGCAGTGAGCCTCACGCCCACCCTCCAGGGTCAGCCGGCTCCGTCCACGAACTGAGCCCTCTGAAGGGCATGGCTCTCGGCTCTGCCCTGGAGGAGATCACCGTGTGCTGGAGGATCCAGCAATTTCCACACAGCATGAGAAATGGGGTGGTGGTACGGGCCAGTTGGGGAGCACTTCGGAGCACGCTGGACCCCATCTGGCTTCAGGGGGCGCCTTCTGGGGGCAGGTGCTGGAAGAGGCAGCTCAGCAGTCCTCGGCCAGAGAATGGAAGGCTTTCCCCCAACTCAGGGGGTTAGGGCTTCATCCTCTCCCTTCACAATGGCCATCTCGCTGCACTGGGGGGAATGAATCAGATGGAGTCATTCTGTGGGCTGGGAGGACGACTTGGGGGAGATGAGTGTAGCCTGAACAAGGCCTGGGGGGCGGATGGTTTTCGCGCACATTCTGTGAGTCAGGCGCCCTGCTCACCACTCTTCCATGTCACCTCGCTTAGTCTCACGGCATCCCTGGGGTGTAAGTACTTGTATCCCATCTGATGGATGGGAAAACCAGGGCTCCAAGTACAGTGACCTGCCCAAGGTCACACAGTCAGTACGTTACAAGCTGGGGCTGTATCCCGGTTTTCTGACTACAGATTTAGACCTTACTAGAGCTTGAACAAGCAGGAGGTCAGGATGGATTGGATACAGAGCATGAAGGAGAGAGAAGCACCAAGAGTGGGTTTCCAGCATGGGCAGCGGGTGCTTCTCGTGCAGGAACTGCAGGACAAGGGGGGAAGATGATGAGTTTCGTGGATGGTACCCGGGGGACCCCAAAGCTCTGGAGCTAATGTCTCCTGGGGTTGGTGGCACCAGCTGATAGCAACTCTCGGTGGGCTGTTCGGGTGCAGAAGGAGAGGAACAGCTGTCACTCTGTTCTCTGCCATGCCATTTGGTCCCTGGCACCCTGCTGGGCAGCCAGTCCCTTCCTGCCCCACCCTGGCCCCCACAGCAAACACTAACTCTGAGCCCAAATTAACACACTCTTCTCCCTCCCCTTCACCTCCTCCTGCTCTCGTGAAAGTCTCAGCCAGACTCAGTTTCTTTTCCTGGTCCGCTGTAACACTTAGGCAAACTTCAAGACCAAATAAAGATACAAAGGTGGATCCTACGGCAAGCTCACAAAACAAGGACCATCCTGCATGTCCCTCCATCAGTGGGCCACAGTGGCCATGACTGTCCCTCGCCCAGTGGACGCCACTGCTCCCAAGTTTCACGTGCTGTGGTTTGCACCCTGTGGGAGTTCCAGCTAATGCGCATCTTGCCAGCTTTCGTGCCAAACTCCCGGACTGTCCTGCCAGAGACACCATCTGCACCAAACCAAAGGTCCGGTAACCTTCCTTTCCTCTTCTCAGGTGCCTGGCAGGCTGACGACAACGTGGTCAGTCGTCGGAACACGCAGCGCAGACGCCCATCTTCTGGCAGCCTGGAGGACCCCGAGAACAGGCTCTGCGTGTGGGATCCTTTGGCCATCTGAGAGCCTTAGCCCCTGTACCAGGGCTCTCCTCCCGTTCTCACATCCCATCCTGGCCTCATGGCACCACTGACCTCCTGGGCATCCTCAGCAAGACACACGGAGACTTTTTAGACCCACGTGAAAGCTGGATGCTGAGGGCACCTGACCCTTCTCCCAGACTCATCTTCTTCCGCAACCGTGATCCTTCCCCTCTCAGAAGGGACTGGAAACCTCTTTTCTCCTTGTCGGCTAAAGCCACTCGAACTGCAGCTCACGAGACCCTTTGCAGAGAGTCTCTGGAATGTTTCCACTGTATCTTGATCTTCAGGTGGAGCTGTGCTCTACAGACTGGTTATATCTTGTGCATCTTTTTTTTTTTTTTTTCTCCTTAGGAGTTAGACCAAGAAGACTCAAGAGTTTGGGTGACTTCATTACAAACACCCATCTAGCATTTTCTAGTCTCTGGGACATCATAACCAATCTGAAACCTGCAGTTTGGGGTGGCGTTGGGGGATGACTCCTGTGAGAAGGGAAAGCCATATTGCACTGTAAGTGGGGTTTCCCTCAAAATGCATTAGGAGCTCCTCTCTCAAGGACAAGAAGCAGTGGCAACCACCAGAAGGTTGGTTGGGAAAACAGTTCTTGCTTCTGGTAGCAGAGGCTATGCCTCGTGTGTCTGCTTAGGAAGGAGGCCTTGAATCTGAGAACCCCTCAGTTACATGATGACCTACCGGGGAGTTCTTTATGATCAGGTGCACTCAGGAAGGCCTGGGGCTCCATCCTAAGGTGACACTGCAAAGGCATTTTTGACCCCCTCGATGTACCAGGCACTTGTTAGGGACTGTCGTATATTATCACGTTTCATCACTACCGCCCTGTCAGGTGGCATTCTTACCCCTGCTGCCCCCGTCTCCACCCCGCTTTTCTGAAAGAGTTGAAGAAAGAAGCTGAGAGAGGGGTGGACCGGTGGTTCTCATTTGGTGCCCAGGAACCCCAAAGGAGGTTGGGGGAAGGGCTGAGCTGGGGTCAGTGGTGGTCTGGGAGGCTCCCCACCCCACCGGTTTTCCTCCCCTGTCCTCCAGATCAGCTGAGCCTGATGGGGGGAGCCGGAGGTACTGCCTTCCATAGGCTCATCAGAGATTTAGAGATATTGTTCAAATCACATGTGCACCCCACCTCACTCTGCTGTAGGGCATATAAATAACAGCCTGAAACAGCAAGACCGTAAGCTGTTGGCTGTTCGTCCCTCAACACTAGTGTTATCAATGGATTCCTCATAGCTCTCTGATAGATGCATTGTCTGCTGGCTTTTGGAAGAGGTGGTTATTTAGTGGAGCATGAGATTGAGAAGCAAAGTGGGATCCAACAGTTTGTGAGGCTGAGATATGACAGAGCCCTAGGCTATGCCCACCATGATGGCCTGAATTAGTAGTTGGAATTGTTGCCCTAGAAGAGCTTTTCAGGGTCCTTCCCAAGGCCTCAAGGAGAGCCCAGTGCTGGGGAATGTTTTGCACCTCCTGTGTGGCTGCTTTGCGCCACCAGGTGCCTGGTGACCCTCACTGCCTGGTAGTTGTGGTTCACAGCCTGCCCTGGGGGTGGGCAGGGGGAGGCCTGTGGTCTTGACAGACACTACATGAGCCAAGCCTGAATCTCAGCTTCTGCCTTGAGTTCCCGTGTCCACCCGCTCTGAAATCCTGCAGTGGGCTCTGCTGTTTCAGGCCCCATTTAATGTCCTTCCTTTCCCGGAAACATTCTTACAGCCCCTTTCATATTGAAGATTCGAGCAATAACCACACTTCCTGATCTCCTTGAAGTCTGAGTCCCAGAAGCACTAGGGAAGGGGGCACTCCCTTAGCCTGCGGTGGTGGCATACAGATCCACCTCGTCTCCCGGCAGGTAGTATTCAGAGTGTGGTGTTACCTGAGATGAAGGAGATGCAGGTAAACAGTTGCCACAGTGGCCAGGAACCGTAAGAGGAAGCCATTGCCTTCACCCTTTCTGGAGGGTCTGTCTTCTCCCAGGAAGAGGCTCAGAGAGATTCCTCAAGGCCTTGGTTCCATAACCAAGACATACCCGGGTGAGAAGTGGCCCTTCACTCCTGTTTCTCAGACAGTTCCTGCTCTCTCCCCCATCCCCTCACCTCTTTGCCCTCATTTAGCTCTTTGGCGAGCAGAAATATCCCATCCAAAAGGGCTGGGATCAGGGAACAGGGCACAGAGCCTGGTCGGGGAACAGGACAGCCGCCCCAGTCATCATCTGGAGATGGTCATGTTGTTAGCAGTTGACCCACAGAGAATATGACGGGGCCTGGTTTCTCACACAAGGACACAGACTAACCGGAGGCCTGGGGCTCCTTCCTGCCACACTCAGGTCGGAGCTCACCTATGAGCTCACTTCCGGGTGGTGTGGTGATCCCAGCCTTCTCACAGAGCCCTTTTTCCTTCTCCTCCCCAGTCCCATCCCACCAGAGGCCATGCCCACGCTGGGGCATCTCCTGGGCACGGATCCACACACGTTAAGCCATCTCACCTGGGGAGAGTTTGTGTCCTGTTCACCTGACCTTGGCATGCTGCTTGCTCACTGTGCTTTAGGATCTGCACACCTAGTGTGTGTAAGTATGTGTGTACTGTTGTGCCATCTGTGTACCCCTCACTCCCTGGAGTACACTCATGGGCACACTACAGTGGGGACGTCAAGGATGCAATATTTATGGACTGCTGCATGATTCTTAAAAATGAATAAAACTGTTCACAAGGGAGGGAGAGCTATTAATTGCGCAGTTGGCTTATTTGTGAAAGTTGCTGTCCGACTTTCTCCAGCACGCTTTTAATACTTTGACTCAATAACAACTCACACTGCAGAAATATAGAAGATCATGAGAGATTACTACAAGAAACTCTATGCCAAGAAAATGGACAACCTGGAAGAAATGGACAAATTCTTAGAAATGCACAACCTGCCAAGACTGAATCAGGAAGAAATAGAAAATATGAATAGACCAATCACAAGCACTGAAATGGAAACTGTGATTAAAAATCTTCCAACAAACAGAAGCCCAGGACCAGATGGCTTCACAGGCGAATTCTATCAGACATTTAGAGAAGAGCTAACACCTATCCTTCTCAAACTCTTCCAAAATATAGCAGAGGGAGGAGCACTCCCAAACTCATTCTACGAGGCCACCATCACCTTGATACCAAAACCAGGCAAGGATGTCACAAAGAAAGAAAACTACAGGCCAATATCACTGATGAACATAGATGCAAAAATCCTCAACAAAATACTAGCAAACAGAATCCAACAGCACATTAAAAGGATCATACACCATGCTCAAGTGGGGTTTATTCCAGGAATGCAAGGATTCTTCAATATACGCAAATCAATCAATGTGATACACCATATTAACAAATTGAAGGAGAAAAACCATGTGATCATCTCAATAGATGCAGAGAAAGCTTTCGACAAAATTCAACACCCATTTATGATAAAAACCCTGCAGAAAGTAGGCATAGAGGGAACTTTCCTCAAAATAATAAAGGCCATAAATGACAAACCCACAGCCAACATTGTCCTCAATGGTGAAAAACTGAAACCATTTCCAATAAGATCAGGAACAAGACAAGGTGGCCCACTCTCACCACTCTTATTCAACTTAGTTTTGGAAGTTTTAGAAACAGCAATCAGAGAAGAAAAGGAAATAAATGGAATCCAAATTGGAAAAGAAGAAGTAAAGCTGTCACTGTTTGCAGATGACATGATACTATACATAGAGAATCCTAAAGATGCTACCAGAAAACTACTAGAGCTAATCAATGAATTTGGAAAAGTAGCAGGATACAAAATTAATGCACAGAAATCTCTGGCATTCCTGTACACTAATGATGAAGAATCTGAAAGTGAAATCAAGAAAACACCCCCATTTACCATTGCAACAAAAGGAATAAAATACCTAGGAATAAACCTACCTAAGGAGACAAAAGACCTGTATGCAGAAAATTATAAGACACTGATGAAAGAAATTAAGGATGATACAAATAGATGGAGAGATATACCATGCTCCTGGATTGGAAGAATCGATATTGTGAAAATGACTCTACTACCCAAAGCAATCTACAGGTTCAATGCAATCCCTAACAAAGTACCACTGGCATTTTTCACAGAACTAGAACAAAACATTTCAAACTTTGTTTGGAAAAACAAAAGACTCCGAATAGCCAAAGCAATCTTGAGAACGAAAAACGGAGCTGGAGGAATCAGGCTCCCTGACTTCAGACTACACTACAAAGCTATAGTAAGCAAGACAGTGTTTTACTGGCACAAAAACAGAAAGATAGATCAATGGAACAGGATAGAAAGCCCAGAGATAAACCCACACCCATATGGTCAACTTATCTTTGATCAAGGAGGCAGGAATGTACAGTGGAGAAAGGACAGCCTCTTCAATAAGTGGTGCTGGGAAAACTGGACAGGGACATGTAAAAGTATGAGATTAGATCATTCCCTGACACCATACACAAAAATAAGCTCAAAATGGATTAAAGACCTAAATGTAAGGCCAGAAACTATCAAACTCTTAGAGGAAAACATAGGCAGAACACTCTATGACATAAATCACAGCAAGATCCTTTTGGACCCACCTCCTAGAGAAATGGAAATAAAAACAAAGATAAACAAATGGGACCTAATGAAACTGCAAAGCTTTTGCACAGCAAAGGAAACCATAAACAAGACCAAAAGACAACCCTCAGAATGGGAGAAAATATTTGCAAATGAAGCAACTGACAAAGGATTAATCTCCAAAATTTAAAAACAGCTCATGCAGCTCAATAGCAAAAAAACAAACAACCCAATCCAAAAATGGGCAGAAGACTTAAATAGGCATTTCTCCAAAGAAGATATACAGACTGCCAACAAACACATGAAAGAGTGCTCAACATCATTAATCATTAGAGAAATGCAAATCAAAACTACAATGAGATATCATCTCACACCAGTCAGAATGGCCATCATCAAGAAATCTAGAAACAATAAATGCTGGAGAGGGTGTGGAGAAAAGGGAACACTCTTGCACTGCTGGTGGGAATGTGAATTGGTACAGCCACTATGGAGAACAGTATGGAGGTTCCTTAAAAGACTAAAACTCGAACTACCATATGACCCAGCAATCCCACTACTAGGCATATACCCTGAGAAAACCAAAATTCAAAAAGAGGCATGTACCAAAATGTTCATTGCAGCTCTATTCACAATAGCCCGGAGATGGAAGCAACCTAAGTGTCCATCATCGGATGAATGGATAAAGAAGATGTGGCACATATATACAATGGAATATTACTCAGCCATAAAAAGAAACGAAACTGAGCTATTTGTAATGAGGTGGATAGACCTAGAGTCTGTCATACAGAGTGAAGTAAGTCAGAAAGAGAAAGACAAATACCGTATGCTAACACATATATATGGAATTTTAAAAAATGTCATGAATAACCTAGGGGTAAAACAGGAATAAAGACACAGAACTACTTGAGAATGGACTTGAGGATATGGGGAGGGGGAAGGGTAAGTTGTGACAAAGCGAAAGAGAGGCATGGACATATATACACTACCAAACGTAAGGTAGATAGATAGTGGGAAGCAGCCGCAGAGCACAGGGAGATCAGCTCGGTGCTTTGTGACCGCCTGGAGGGGTGGGATGGGGAGGGTGGGAGGGAGGGAGATGCCTGAGGGAAGGGATGTGGGAACAGATGTATATGTATGACTGATTCACTTTGTTATAAAGCAGAAACTAATAAAAAAATAAAAATAAAATAAAAATAAAAACAATAAATACTTGGGAAGAAAAAAAAAAAAACTTTGACTCAAGACAAGCTGGACATGGAGGAGTGAGAGAGGGCAAGGGGTAGAGGGAAAGACATGTTTCTGGGTGGGAGCTGGTGTACCATCCCCCGGGCACAGCTCCTGCCCAGAGGCCTGATAAGGAGCCCTCACCTCCACCCACCCCCTTCAACCTCTGAGAACTTCCAACTGCAGCTCCTCAATAACTGAAGAGCAGGAAAGCTGGTGACTGGAGGGAGGCTGGGGGAGGGGAGGAGGAAGGACCACAGTCCACCGTTAGTCCGTCACTTAAAGGCTGGTGAAATGAATGGGGCAAATGACCCCAGTCAAAGAATTTGGCAAGTCCACGGCTTTCCTGGCTTTCACCCAGCGGCTCTGTTTCCTCGGCTATCTGGAAAGGAGGGAGAGCACTTCCGAAGAAGCCTCTGGAATGTCAGCTTCTGGGAATCTTGCTGAGGACGGGGCGGGGAGGGAGCGCTTACCGGGAAACACTGGATTACCCTAGCCGCCTTGGGGTGCCTGCGACCGGGGCTGCGGTTTCTGCGGACCTGAGTGGCAGGTGGCATCGGAGAGTCAGACCTGCTTGCGGGCACCAAGACGACACTCGGTCGGGAGACCGGGACAGGCCGCAGAAACGTGAGGAAGTGCCACTCGCAGCCCAGAGGAGAGGAAAGGAAAGCCCCAAGCATGCACCCAGCCCTGGCCCCCGCGCCACGGGCTGTGTCCCAGGAGCCGTCGCCACCTCTGAGCAGCCCAGATGGGAAGGGGGTGGGGCGGAGGACGGTTCCCGCGGCGAACTGCTCGCCAAGGGCCCCGGGGCCTCTGCGGGAGCGCCGAGCCGCGCGCCTCTCCGAGCCCTGCGCGGGGCCCTCGGGCGGAAATGCGCGGAGCCGGGACGCGGTGGCGGGTAGGGGGCTGGGTCGCGCGCGGGAGAGGGCGGCAGGAGGGAGTTGGAAGAGAGTTACCGCGTGAGAGAGCCGTTAAGAGCCCGCGGTCTCTTTGGAGATGCCCTGGCCAATGGCAGAAGCGGAAGCTGTTTATATGGGCGGGGCGTCGCCACGGCAGCAGGAGACGCCTTGCGAGCGGCTACTGAGTGCCGGTCCCCGGCCGCTGGCTTTCAGAGAGGCGCCGTCGGGCGTGAGTGGCGACGAGGATTGCTGGCTGGGCCCTGGAGCTGGGAGCAGAGAGCCGCGGTGAGGGTGGGCGGTGGGAGGAATTTCTTTGAGAAGCTTCCTTTGGCCCGGACTGCGCTCTGAGCCAGGTAAGGGACGGGGAGGGCTGCAGGCCGTGGGAAGGGAGGGCGTCAGTACCAGCCCGCTCTCCCATCCGTCCCCGACGGAAGTGGTGGGCCCGGGGACTGACATCAGAGGCGTTTGGGGGACACTCACTTCCCGCCCCCTTATAACTCTCTGTATTGTTTCCTTCCTTCCCCTTGAGCCCCATCCTAATATCCCTTTTCAAAGATCAGACGACCTCCCCCGCCCCCCGACCCGTCGTACTGCCCTCCTGGACTCTCTCGCCCCATTTCCATTGGTTGTGGACGGAGAGAGGGGGGTTAATTCCCCGCTTTGAGGGAGAAAGGGGTGGCCTCGCATGCCCCTACACTATTCCCTCGTTGGGCTAATTAAGTCTCCTCTAAAAGATCCAAGAGGAAAAGAGCGAGGCGAACCCCGTGTGGGTCGGACTCCCGGGCACACCTTCTGTTTCCCAGACGTCGGCAGTAAAAGATCCTCCCCAGCTGCAGGAAGGATTTTAGTAAGAGCCTCCCCCCTCGCCCACACTCTCCCCTCGGGGGTGGGGAAAGAGGGCTCAGTTCCCGCTCTGGTCCCCGCAGGCACCACATTCCGTTTGGAGGAGGCTACCCCCGGATCGCGGGATGGAAGCCCGCTTCCGGGAGGCTGCGTAACTGAAGCCGCGGGAGTCAGCGGGCCGGAGAGCTCGGCGGCCACCCTCGGCTCGGCTCGTGGATGTTGACAGCCCCCTCGGAGAGTCGCCGCAGATATGGCGGAGAGCTGGCTACACGTCTCGGGAGCAGGGGCAGCGGAGGAGGCCGGACCGGAAGGCGGCCTGGAGGAGTCCAACGCCCTGAATGACAGCCTGACCAGCCTGCAGTGGCTGCAGGAATTCTCCATTCTCAACGCCGAGCTCCCCGCCCTGCCTTCGGGGGACACCGACCCCCACGGCTCCCACGAGCTGGCAGGCTCGGCCGAGCCGGGGTCTCCCCTGGCGGCGGACCCCGCCTGCCTGGGGCAGCCGCACACACCCGGCAAGCCCACGTCCTCCTGCACGCCGCGGAGCGCCCCCTCGGGGCTGCAGGCCTCGCCTCCCGACGACGTGGACTACGCCACCAACCCGCACGTGAAGCCGCCCTACTCGTATGCCACGCTCATCTGCATGGCCATGCAGGCCAGCAAGGCCACCAAGATCACCCTGTCGGCCATCTACAAGTGGATCACGGACAACTTCTGTTACTTCCGCCACGCTGATCCCACCTGGCAGGTAGGGAGGCACTCCCTCCCTCCCTCCCCATGCCCGCGCGGACTGGACTCACATCCCAGATCCGCAGGCCAAGTAGGCGCGGTACGGCCAGGGCCCCGAGAGAGGAAGGCCGTCCAGGAAGGACCTCAAGGGAGCCCAGTGCTTGGACTGCTGCCCCTTTGACTTCAGAGATGGAGGAGGGAGGATGTTCAGAGGGCTGCAGGGGTGCCGACATAGAGGTTCAAGTGGAAAGAACTTGTGACTCGTCCGGCAGGCTCAGCCCAAAGACCAGGGCTGAACTATGCGTGGACACAGCCCCCCAGGGTAGGTTGATGGACTGAGGGACACATTTTTGTCCCAAGTCCTGCAATTCCTCGACACTACCCTCCTCAAGGTCAGTTTGTCAGGGCCTGACTGGAGGCAGAGCATCGTTCCTGCCAGGCTCTGCATCCCGCCTGCTTTCAGTTGGCTGGAGGGGCTCTGGGAGGGGAGAGGGGCGTGCTGCAGGGTGTGAAGGCCATCTGTGTCCCAGTGGAAGGGCTACGGGGCCTTCCGAAAGCTGCTGTGCCAGCCCCCACCCCAAGCCCTCCCTAGTTTCCTGCCTACACTCCTCCCCCTCTTCTCATCAACCTCCCTGGGGGGACAATTACCTCAGCCACGTGCTTTCCACAGGGGCTCTTTCCTCCCACACTGGCTTCATGTTCCAAGTGTCCGGAACCTGGCACAGAGCAGCCAAGGGGCCCAGACCACCATGTAAACCTCCCAGTCTTGCCAGGGGGTACTACTCACCTGCCGGCCCCAACCACCAGGCCCCAGACCCCTGTGCCCCAGCGTGGTTTGGACTGTGCACCCAGGCGTGAACAAGGCAGGATGGTGATTCAGGCTGGGCCCTCAAGGCCCTGAGCCTCTTCGACCATCAGGATCAGGGGCTACGTGGGGACAGAGACCCTGAGGATGCACAGATCCTTCCCTGTGGCACAGGTCACAGGATCAGAGTTCCTGTGATCACAGCTATTCCACGATTGCTTGGGCCCTGACCCTGGGGCAGGTACCATTTGTAACCTTGGTGAGAAAGCAGAGACCCTCCACCACCCCCCACCCTACCCCAAGCCTGAGAGGCCCCAGGAATGAGCGCTATGCTCTTGGCTGGGTAATAATCAACTGAGGCCTCAGAGCCTGGGGTGGGAGGAGGGGGACATGGTGGGTGAGGGCCCAGGCCAGCAGCCGGCTCTAGAAGCAAGGAAAGTCATCAGATCCTCCCACACTTCATCCCCCCCCCACAGACACACACCCTCACACCCACTCACTCATTTCACAAACAGAGAAGGCCAGCCAGGCCCAGGCAGAGGGAGATGGCCGTCCAGGACCTGGGGGAGCCAAGCCCTTTGACCAGAGGCCGCAAGCAGCGGGGTAAGGGAGGGAGGGCAGGACAGGCTGGCACTGAGAGCCACCCTGCGGCTCAGGGCTCGGATGACCGAGCAGGCAGATATCCTGGCCAAAGGGAACAAAAGCCCCCGACAGCACTCCCAGCTCCTGGTGCCCCGTGGCTGGTGTCCCAGAGCGTCCCGCTCGGAGCAGCGCCTCTGTCTCCCCTGCCCCCATCGGAGAGAAGGTGGTGGTGGGACTGGCAGTGGCGCTAGGAGCCCCCCATCACTGACCCCACCCACTCTCCCAGCTGTCTTCCTTCTCTCCTACCTCCCTGTGTCCAGAACTCCATCCGCCACAACCTGTCCCTGAACAAGGGCTTCATCAAGATGCCTCGGGAGAAGGACGAGCCAGGCAAGGGGGGCTTCTGGCGCATCGACCCCCAGTACGCCGAGCGGCTGCTGAGTGGGGCCTTGAAGAAGCGGCGGCTGCCCCCAGTCCACATCCACCCGGCCTTTGCCCGCCAGGCCGCGCCAGAGCCCAGCGCCGCCCCATGGGCCGGGCCACTGACCGTGAGCACCGAGGCCCAGCAGCTGCTGCGGGAGTTCGAGGAGGCCACTGGGGAGGCGGGCTGGGGTGCTGGCGAGGGCAGGCTGGGGCGTAAGCGTCAACAGCCGCTGCCCAAGCAGGAGGCCAAGGTCCCGCGGCCCTCCAGCCCCCTGCTGCTGACCCAGGAGGAGCAGGGTGAGCTGGAACCCCTCAAGGGCAACTTTGACTGGGAGGCCATCTTGGACGCTGGCACGCTGGACGGGGAGCTGGGCTCGCTGGAGACCTCGGAGCTGATCCCGCCGCTGAGCCCTGCCTCACACGGGGACGTGGACCTCACCATCCATGGCCACCACATCGACTGCCCTGTTACCTGGGGGCCTCCAGCGGAGCAGGCTACCGACAGCCTGGACTTTGATGAGACCTTCCTGGCCACATCCTTCCTGGAGCACCCCTGGGACGAGAGCACCCGTAGCTCCCTGCCCCCCGAGCCCCTCTTTGAGGCCGGGGATGCCACACTGGCCTCTGACCTGCATGACTGGGCCAGCCTGGGCGCCTTCTTGTAAGAAGCCAGGCCCTGCCCCACCTCCAGACAGCACCGAAGTCTGGGCCCAGACTGCCCCCCTCCCCGCCAGTGCAGGCCCATGGACACCCTACCGCCCAGGCAGGGGCTGGGCCAGCTCACCCCACCAGGCCACACGGCCCCCAGCCCAGGCCATCCTCAGATTCTAGTCCAGCAGGCTGAGAATTGGGGCCCAGGACCCAAATTGCTGCCTCCGCTCCCCAGCCCCCCATACACACAGTGTTTCACTGATCCACTTCTTCCCTGCCCCAGAGACACGCTAAGGGCCCTGCACTATGAGAGCTGCGGCTTGGAGGGGCCCTGGCCAAGCTGGAAACATCAGTACAGGGTCCGCCCCAGAACACCTTAGCTTCCAAGCTTCTCTCTCTCCTGCTCTCCTCCCCAGGTCTCTATCCAGAGCAAGTTCCCAGGTACAACCAATGCTGATTAGGTGACTGCAAATGAACACCCAAGAGGCCTCTCCTGGCAGTCTGTGAGGAGGAGCTAGGCGGAGGGGGGAAGAGAGAGGAGACAGAAAGGAGGCCGGGGTGCCGGGTGGAGCCAGGAGATTTTCTAAGGCCTCTGGGATCTTCTGGCTTCATCCCTAGAGGTGGGGCAGAGGGTATGTGTCCCTAATCTTTGAGCCCAACTTGAGGCTGAGAGCAGCGGGGAGATGGGGATCTGGGGGTTAGGGGCTGGGGCAGCCAAGCTGCAGAGGGAAAGGGGACAGACAGACTAATGTAGTGAGTGTAGCTAGAGCTGAGGCTTAACTGGGAGGGACGCAGTGCTTGCTAGAACCACTGGGACCAAGAATGGGGGGATGGCCCCGTGCCCTTGCTTGCACTCCTGCAGGGGAGTGTCTTGCTCCACCATAAACGCCCTGGGCTGCATCCCACATCCCCTCTCCTAACCCATCGGGCAATTTAACCTTTTTCATAGAAAGTGATTTACAATAAAAACATTTTTAAAAGTAAAGTTTTAAAAAGTCTCAAAATGGACCTGCTTGCAACTTTCTCTGGGGAAAAGCATGGGCCAGTTTTGGGGAGGCCACGGCCCAAGGGGGAATGGCTGGGAGGAAGATGGGGGGCACCAAAGGCCTGCAGAGTGTCCCCTGATGCACTCCTCATGATCTCTGGGTGCCCAGAGAGAAAGGGGCTGAGAGGCGGCCCTCGGGGGTCCCCTGCAGCCAGGGCCTCGGCACCTCTCTATGTGCAATGGGGAGACTGTACCCACAGCCCCGAGGAGCAGGCGGCAAAGGAGGCACAGCCCCCTCCCTGGCCCTGGGGACTCACTCACAAAGGCCGTTCTTGCCCAGGGCTCGGCTCACGTTCCCCACCTCGCCCAAGTTGAGGGCCTGCCCAGACTCACCTGCGGTCCTCGCCTGGGCCTGTCTCCAGCTCCTCCCTCCCTTGGTCCCTTCCTGAAGGGACAGGGTGTGAGGTCAGAGGGCCCCAGCCCCTGGGGCCCCACTTGCCACCCTGGGGTTCATTCACCCCGCCCAGGGCCTTCCCTCCAATGCAGGTTGGGGCTGAGGGAGGCCATCAGGGCAGACGGAAGACGGGGTGCCTAGACCCTACAGCTCCAGCCTGTGAGGAATCAACGTACCAGAGTTCTGATGGGGAAACTGAGGCACAGCAAATATGTGACACTCAGCAGGCACCTTTCCACCCCCTCACCCCAGCTTTGCCTGGAACCCATCTCTCCCCCGAGCCCGCACCTGGCCCCGCCAGCACGCCCTTGTGGTGCACAGCCCCTTCCCCCAGCACTCACGTGCACGTGCGCACAGACACACACACACACACACACACACAAACGGGCACTGTCCTACACAATCCTGACCAGCCTCCACGGGCCCCTTTCTCCTGAGGCCCCTTTCTTTCCTTGCACTGGAGGCTGGCTCCAGGACAACCTGGCATTCCCCCGCCAACTTGCTGCTTTCCCTTGCTAATTACTCAAAATATTTCCGAAGGGTGCGCACACTGCAGGGCCAGGCGGGTTGGGGCCTTACAGAGCTCAGGAGGCAGCCCATCCCCTTCCCACTGCTTGCTGAGGAGGCTGCCCCAACCTCCCTCTGAGACTCCCTTCACCCCCTAAGCAACGACTCCCTCCCTCTCCCCACCACCCTCCGGCCTTCCTGCCCACGCTCCCCAGCACTGGGGGAACATGGGGGCTCCAGCCTCTCCACTGGTCCCCAGGCTCAGCCTCCAGCCCCCGACAAAAGGGGTACACCCTGGATTGACAGGTGGGGCCGGTCACTGTCCCTCCTCCTCACCCTCTGCCTGGGCCCATGCTGGGGAAAGAGGGGCAAGGTCAGGGGCTGGCAGAACTGCCTGCCAGGTAAGGAAAGGCTGAAGAAGCTTCTGGCTGTCAGGAAGAATCCCCAGGAGCTCCTGAAAATCCCTATGCTTGGGACTAGCGTCTCTGGGGCTGGGACCCAAACACTGGCACTTTTAAGGGTCCATGGATGCTGCCAACGAGCAGCCAAAGGTAAGAGGGGGCTCCGAAGCGGCCACAACACAGGGCTTCACACACCCTTTCAGCAGGCAGCGTTTGGGGGTTGGCGGTGGCGGGGGCGGGAAGCGTGAGTGGATCCTGTCCCTCCTATTCATCCCTGCCCCGGCCCTTGGCTGGGTGGCTTTTTGAAAAAACGTTCAGTGACTCCGTATTTATTTAGAGATTCGCTGTAATCCCAGTCAATATATATTTTGCGCCCTTAACAGTAAGTTGCAGACAGGCTGCCCCATTAGCACTAGATACTTTAGTGTGTGTTTCCTTAGAACAAGGACACGCCTCCATAATCCCAGTACCACCATCACAATCAGGAAATGAACACTGACCTGGTAATCCCATGTAACCGCAGACCCCCTTCACGTCTTGCAGATCACCCCAGGAATGCTCCTCTCCATTCCAGCATCCCAATCCAGGACCCCATGTTGCACTGAGTTGTCCTTTCTCTTTTGCCCTGTGTGGCTTTGAGCCCATGACTCAAGCTCTCTGGGCAGGTTTCGCATTTCCTTTGATCTCCACTTTTGAGGTGAGAAGCCCTTCAGCCACTTCACCCTCAGGTGTGGTACAGTCCCGTCCCAAAGCAAGAAGCCAGCTTGCTGTCTCCTCACTTTCCACCTCTTCCCTATCCTCCCTCCCCCATGTATGGCCAGCCAGGAAAGGGATGAGGGGCAATGTTCAGGAACTCAGTGTTTGGGGACCCTCGCCGTCTGCCCACGGGACAGGCCACCCCCAGCTCCAGTGACGGGAAGGCCCCCGGGATGGGATTCCATGCTGGCCTGAAGCAAATGCGCCAGGCCTCCTGAAGAGCTGAGCTGAGGGCAGGAAACACTCTTCTCCCCGCCTCTGCCCCCCTCAACATACTGGGGACCCAGACTTGAAGAAGGAAGGTCATGTCCATGGTGTCCTCCCAGATCAGCACCGACACCGTCTCCTCCATGTCCGGCTCCTACATCGCCCCTGGCACGGAAGAGGACGGGGAGGCTCTCCCCTGCCCCCGGGCCGCCAGCAGGACCCCCTCAGAAGAAGGAGACGTAAGAGAGGAGCATGGGATCGCCCTCGCCGCTCTGCTCTGCTCTGTACTCGAGTCCCAAGGAGCTCAGTCCAGGGCCTGCCAGGGAGATCGGCAAAGCCCCCCAGTGCTCGGGAGGGGAGCCCTGGAAAACACGGTACCGGGTTGTTGAATCAAAGACTCCCTCAGATGTGATCTTCCATGTGGCACCACTTCTGTCCTGAGGACTTGGTTTGCGTTTGCTACCAGGCGAGCTGGGTAGGAGAGCCGGTGGCATCTGCACCTTGACTTTTGTTGCTCCTTTGCAGGTGACGCCAGCGGCGTCTCCAGACTGCAACTTTGCGGGCCTCGTCGCCACCGCTGAAGAGCAGGATGCAGAGGTAAGAGCAAGATGGACGCTGGTGCCCCTCCCCGGTCAGAGGGACTGCCGGCACTGGCACAGGATGCAAATAGGATGGGGGCTCTTCTGGAAGAAGCCTTCCAAGGTGGTGCACTTGGATCTGTTAGAGGCAGGGTGCAGAGCAGAGGGACTGTCCGGTTAGCAGAGGGCGCTGGTCTCAGCGTAATAGGCGTGGGGTGAGTTCCAGAGGGAAGTCTTCCAGGCCAGACTCTTGAGAGGGTGTTTGTCCTCCAATTCACTTAGTATTTACCTGGCACAGGCATCTCACATGTTCCTGGCACTGGGGGACACAAAGACCGAGTGACATGGCTTTTGCCTGCCCACACCCCCAATCCACCCATCCCACCCATCCCGGAGCTCCATCTGATGGAGGAATCAGAGTTATAACTCAGCGTGAGAAGTGCTCTGACGGAGGTGTGCCTGAAGTATATGGAATGCCCAGCTCCCAGTGGGGACTCTACAACTTTCTCTTGAGCCAGATGTTCTCAAAGGAGTATCTGGATGGGATTGGGGATCCTAAAGGGTTCCTGAAAGTTTTATGTTCTCACGGTTTGCTTTTTCATTTGACAACATTGATTTCCACCTGAGAGAAACAGTGTGAGCTAAACTATGACCAAGGCTGTTCCTGACAGTCCCAGGGTCCCTCTGTAAGGTGCCTCAGACCTGGTCCCTCTGGAACGTGCCTCAGACCTGGTCCCTACGGGCCGATCCTGCCTCGCCAAGCAAAATCTGCCTCTGCTGGGCCTCCCAGCCATCTCACACGGACAGGAAATGTATGGATACCATGAGGGTGATTAGTTCTGTCTTCTGACCATCAGTAGGCTCATTTCACTGCTTTATGGACTCACAGTGCCTTCCTTCTGTCCTAGGGAAATGAGGTTCTAGAAGAAGAGGACGGATCACCCACACAAGAAGATGGTAAAAGACCTGGTCTTTTGCTCCCTTTTATTATATTTCTTTCCCGGGTATTCTCTGAAGGGTAGAGAAAGGGGCACTGGTGTGACTTGGTGGCACTGCTCAAGGGTGTGGCTTTGGGGAAAGGTTGTCTTCTTGATGGAATATCAAAGCAAGCAGGGTATCTGAGGACCTCAGCAGCCTTCCTGGCTCTTTCTGGGCCTCTGAGCCAAGGCTGCAGAAGACACATGGAGTTCTCCATCTACGTTGAGTAGATCCTGAAGCTTCTTGGGCAACTGCCATCACCTTCCTTCCTGCTTCAGCTTCTCAGCTGAGTCTCACAGAACTGCTCTAGCAGCCCCAAAGTTCAGCTGCAGCAGGAGAACAGCTTCCTCCCCTTGGGGGAACCGACTGTTAGGCAGTAGGTTTTCCTGCTTTAGTGACGAAAACGGCTGATGTTACAGTAGCAGAAGGATCACAGCCCTGGCGGCACAGCAAAGGTGAGGTGAAGAGACGTTAGCAGCTCAGCGTACACTAGTGTTTGTAGGCTATTGGAACGAGTCTCTTTACCATCATTCAGGCCTCAAGTAGATATTTTTTTTAATTGGAAGAGTTGGTTTACAATGTTGTGTTAGTTTCTGCTGTACAGCAACGTGAATCAACTATACATATACATATATCCACTCTTTTTTTAGATTCTTTTCCCATATAGGCCATTACAGGGTACTGAGTAGAGTCCCCTGTGCTCTACAGCAGGTCCTTATTAGTTATCTATTTTATATATAGTAGTGTGTATATGTCAATCCCAATCTCCCAATGTATCCCTCCCCTCCCTTGCCCCCCGCCATAACCATAAGTTTGTTTTCTACACCTGTGACTCTATTTCTGTTTTGTAAATAAGGTCAATCATATCTTCAGTCGGAAGAATTTGGTTTCTAGTAAGCCGAGAAGCGAAGGAACGACCTACATATAGAGCAAGGAAGTGGCGGGGGGGGGGGAGGGTAGGCGAGCTGGGAATCCCACCTGGGATTGTAGGACCAGGCGTCCCAGGAACCGGTGTCTCTTCCGTCTGCTCCTCTGAGGTGCCTCCACAGAAGGGCAACCTCCAGAGCAAACCTGGATCCCAGCCTGGATGCAGATGTCATGCTAGTCGCTTCTGCTTTGGCCATGGCAGTTGCTTGGGGGGTTGTGTGGTGTGCAGGGTGTGCGCATGTGCACATGACCACTCTCTCCTGGCCAAGTAGTGCCGGAGGAGGGGTGGTCGCCCAGGCTGTGCCTCTGCCGCACGTGCACGCCAACCAAGCCGGAGTTGGGCGCTACCTCTCCTCGGTTGATGTCTTCAGGGCGCAAGGCTCTGAGTTCTCCATTGTGATTGTCGTCCCCAGTAGAATATTTGCTTCTAAAAGGCACAGGGCAGTACGTGGTTTCCGCCTGACATTCCATATGTGGTTTCCACCTGACATGCTGTACACAGTAGATGTATGTTTCTTCCTCTCCCTTTCACCAAGGAAAAAAAAACCGGGTGGGGGCTTGAAAAAATAACATCTAAAATTGTCCCCTTCCCATCTTACACGACTGTAGGTTTCTGGTCAGCCCCTTAAAACATCTTCAGAATAGAAAATTAAGTCTCAAAGAAAATAAATCATAATTTTGCAAGCAATGCGATTCTTTGATTTGAGGTGCAAAATTACGGGACCAAAGAGCTTTAATTGCCATTTTATGTATTAGTCATTTCGCAGAGCCTTGTGGTCATAAACACACCTCACGTGCACCGACAGACACAGGCCTGAGCCCGGGGTCACTTCCCCCGTGGCTCTCCTAGCTCTTCCAGCCTGGCTTAGGCTCTGCTCTGGGCCCGGGTCTGCGTGTCCGAATCCCACAGACCTCCCCAGGGTCTGATTTCCCTGGAACGAAGGCTGGAAAGGGGCCAGTTAAGGAAACAGAGCAGAACAGAGCGAGAACACAAACGTACCCACGCAGTTTCCTTTATTGTCCTCTCTCCCCACTTAATTATTGTCTTTTTTTTAACATATGATTTGATGTTTTTTGTCTCCATCCTTAAGATTTTTATTTTAAGGACAGCAAAGCAGAGAAAAACACAGCCAGGTCCTCTCTAACTGCCTTAACTCCGTTACAGGCCAGAGGACATTCGCATTTCTAGGTATGGAGTGTGACAATAACAATGACTTTGACATCGCCAGCATGAAAGCACTGGACAATAAGCTGTGCTCTGCGGTCTGCTTACCCGGTGAGTGGCAGTCTGCTGAACATGAACTTGGTGGGAGACACTCCCCTGCTCGCACCCCTGCTCTCACCCTGGGACACCCATCTCCTGCCCTGCAGTTCCTGCAAGAAGGCATGGGCTTTGCTAAGGTGCTGGGAGCCAGTTGCTGAAAGGAAGTGAGGCAGCCTTGGGAGAGTCCTTGGGCAAAGAGCGACTCTGCTCTAAGCGAATCTATTTGGGCATGGAGAAAGGCACAAAAATACCTCCAAAGCCTTCCGATTTGACCTGACCGTGCCCACTCCATCATGATCTTGCAGATCCCATGGCAGGGGGCCTGGTCTTGTTTCCATCAACAGGCAGTTTAAGGCAGACACGGCCTCTGTGATAAGGTCTTGGAAAGAGAGCCTGAGCCCTTGAAAAGGGAACCTGTAGCCACTCAAAGGAGAGTGTTTAGTTAGGATCAGAGAGGAATTTCAATGCCAGCATTTTATAGACTAGCTCTGTGACCCAGTGAGCCCTGGGCTACCACCAGTTGCCTTGTGCTCCCTAGATTTGGATCCCAAAGGAACAATCAGGGGTCGAGGGTAACTCTTCTCCCTGGAGCCCTAACTCTATAAATTCAATCAGGGCCATCAACGTGCCCCTTATTCCTTCTCATGACACTAAACTGAATCCAGGATGAGTTCTCAGGAGGAGCCCACCTGTCAGTCACACTCTGGGCACTGATGTCTCTCTGCTCCATGCTCACCAAGGGCTTCACCAACCATGGCTCTAAAGCCACGTCTTGCCTGGTGGACTAGGTCGAAATTGCCCCTCCTTGGTTCACAGCAGAGACTGCCTTCATGTTGCGTGGTCTGTAATCTCTTAAACATGCCCTGGACATGTTTAAGCTTCAGGACAGCCAGGTCCCGTCATGGGTCCATTGCTTTACTCTCTTTGCAACATGGTTACAGGTGCTGGAGGGACACAAACTCCTGTGGTTGCCACTCTCCATCAGCTTGCAGAAGACCCATGTACTCACCCCTCTGGCCCCATGCAGGCTTGTGGTGGAGGAAGCCGTAATCCCCAGAGACGCCTCCCACAGCCTTCCCAGGGGCTCTCCGGTCCCTTCCCACTTAGCGTTGACCCAGCCAGGCTTGGGCCAGAGTGGCTGAGGTCCAGGGTACACTTCACTTCCTGCCTTCCCACTCTTTACCTGGCTTCTGTCTGTCCATTTGTTTCTCGTGTCTTTTTGCCAAATGTACGTCTGTCTGTCCAGTTTGTTTATTTTGAAACTCATTTAGGTTACCCAGACTTCGTGTGAAAGTTCATGTTCACCCACACCCAACCCCAAGCTTGCTGGGCGCACGCACATCCGAGGGGCCCTCGCTGAGGCTTCCGTTCCTAACTGGCAAGAGCCTGTATTTAATATGCTGAAATTTTCCAGGAAAAATAAATATTTGTGAGACTAGATTAATCCCTGTTCCACAAAAGCGGGGATGCTTCTGTGGCAAAGGTTACAGGCAGGATTTGTTTTGGTCACTAGTTGGGGAAGAGGCCATCTCTGCCCTCATTCCGCCCTGAGTCTGTGGCAGCTGTGCCGGCCAGCCGCTCACTGGGCTTCAAGAGAGGAATCTAGGCTCCTGCCTCCCCGCAGTGGCTCCCCACCAACCCCCGTGTTTGGCAGAGAGAGCTCCTGGGAATTGTTTTAGCCGCCCATGCTGGTGGAAACTGACCCCAGGCCTTGTGCTTCCTCCTCTCCCTAACTCCTTCGGGCCAACCTGCTGGTGGATGTTTATTCCACTCTGGGATTGCGGCAGGAGAGCGAGGCCTGGAAGGAAAACAATGCCTGGGCTTCTTTACGGTGATCTCGGGAGCCAGCCATTCTCAGATCAAACTGGCTTCACCGTTCAGGCCAGACATGAAACCGAATGACAGTGGCGCCTGCCGGGAGAGGGAGTTGAGGGTCGCATCGTAGCCTCACCCTGAGGTCTCAAGGGCTCTTACGAGAGAAGGAAAGTGCATCTGCTCTCTTGGTAAAATGTTTCTCGGGTTCTGCTGTTAGCGTCACACTGGTAGTAAAGAGCTGGGGAACTCTCTGGAAGAATCTGTCAGGTTAATGTCAGGTTAATGACAGGAGCATCCACTGTGGTAGGTCCCATGGAATCAAGAGACCTCACCACGCTCAGCTGTAAGTTCAAAGTTCCTTCCTATGACTGAGGTGCCTCAGGCTGGCTTGGCCATCAGGACAGCTTCTCAGGCACTTGGTCTCCCTCTCCACACTGTTTCCCTCCCCACACGGATGCCACTCGCCTCACGGAGCGCCCACAAGGAGGGAGCCCGGGGAGCACCCCATGGTCCACCCTCCCCAGGCCCACAGGTGCTCTGCCAGGAGCCCCAGCTCGCGGCAAGGATGGCTCAGGTCCCCATCCTCGCTGCTCTCATCACCCTTGTGGGAGTGATGTTGAGAAAGCACCTGTGTCATTCCAGCACCTCTTCCGCTAAGAAGCCTGTGGGTCTTCTTTGGCCCCGAGACCAAGGTGGGGGGGCGATGGTATGTTCTGAGATTGTTCTGCAAGGTTCTCAAAGGGAGGAAATCTGAGTTGACCATTGTAGGTGATGAGCTGACTATAATCGCGAGGCCATGCTCGGTAGATGGGGCCCCAAGGAACCTGATGGAGTATCACACAGGCGTCAGGATAGTGGCCAGGGGACCAGTGACAATTCTGTGAAAAGGCTCTGGGTGGTGTGATGGGAAAAAGCAAAGATAATTTGAGTTTATTAGTGGAAATACAAATGTTTTTGTTTTGTTTTGTTTTGTTTTTTGTGGTACGCGTGCCTCCCACTGTTGTGGCCTCTCCCGTTGCGGAGCACAGGCTCCGGACGCGAAGGCTCAGCGGCCATGGCTCACGGGCCCAGCCGCTCCGTGGCATTTGGGATTTTCCCGGACCAGGGCACAAACCCTTGTCCTCTGCATCGGCAGGGAGACTCTCAACCACTGCGCCATCAGGGAAGCCCGATACAGATGTTTTTAAATGATGGCATTGGACAGGAGTGGGCATACCGATGAAATCTAAAAGTACTTATGGAGGGAATTCCCTGGCCGCCCAGTGGTTAGGACTCAGCACTTTCACTTCAGTGGCCTGGTTCAATCCCTGGTCGGAGAACTAAGATCTTCCAAGCCACTGTGCAGCCAAAAAAAGAAAAGTACTTATGGAGACCTGAAATAACCCAAGACTAAGACGCCACTAGGAAGGGTTATGCTTCGCAGATACTAAGGAAAAATCGGAATTAACTTTCTCTTTTCTTGGAGAGAAACTCTACAAGATGGTGGAACTGTTACAGATCTTAAATTTAATTAGTGGCTGGGTAGAGGCAGGAAAGAGGTGTGTGGAATCCCCCTAGATGTGCTCCCCAAATCTGCCTCTAGAGGTCTCTTCACTCCCCCGTTTCTGAGCCTGAGGAGGGAATTAAGTGGGAACCACCTTTCTCTACCTCCCGGGAAGGATTTTGAATCTCCAGGCTCCCTTTTCTGGCTGAGGGCTGGACAGAATGGTAGCACTCGCTCAGGAAGTCCTCCTGCGCCTTCCAGGCTTACCTTCTGCATCCAGGATGCACGGAGCAGCAGGGTTTCGCCGAGGGTCTGGCAGAAGCCTTTTTAGAGGAAAGAGCACCACCGACTGTACCAAGAAGCTGGGGAGATCAGAGACTTCAGGTCTGAGTCTTCAGGCTGTTTCAGAAGGAGCCAGTTTTCAGCCCTGGCTCAGAATCTGGACCGGTGGTGTTTGTAGCAAGGACTCAAGAATTCAGAGCCAGGCAGCCTGGCAGCCAGTGGTGGTGGCGGCGAGGCTGCGGCAGTGTTTTGATTTCACTTTGTTTCTGTGTGTGTGCGTGCGTGTGTGTGTGTGTGTGTGTGTGTGTCTTCTCTCCTGTTTACCATTTGCTTTTGGTCTTTCGTACCAAACAGCCGCAGTTCCGGAGTCCTGCCCATTAAACACAGAGGAATAAGTATGAGATCTACCAAATTATATAAAATGAAGGAACAACTTATTTCATCTGGGGGTTCCTAACTGAAAAGGGCAATCTTGCCTGCTCTTCATCCTGTCACCCTTAGAGCGGTAAAGCACTGTGGACCCATGTGCCGGACTCCGGTAACCCCAGGGAGTACAGATCCCCGCATTCCGTCTGGCTGTGAGAGATACCTAAACATTTCCTGTCCCACTCACTCCCCTTCCCCTGGGGTCCACCTCCACAAGACTATTATTAGAGCCTTAGGGCGGATTAGCACACCAGGACATTTATGGGTATACACAATTTATACCCGCTGAATCCTAGTGTTTCTGCCATTAAAGGGTTTCGTGTCTTGGGCTGGCCTAACCTGAAGCTGACCCCAGACATTTGTGAGTGGCCTCCCTCAAATGTGACGCAGTGAGCCTCACGCCCACCCTCCAGGGTCAGCCGGCTCCGTCCACGAACTGAGCCCTCTGAAGGGCATGGCTCTCGGCTCTGCCCTGGAGGAGATCACCGTGTGCTGGAGGATCCAGCAATTTCCACACAGCATGAGAAATGGGGTGGTGGTACGGGCCAGTGGGGGAGCACTTCGGAGCACGCTGGACCCCATCTGGCTTCAGGGGGCGCCTTCTGGGGGCAGGTGCTGGAAGAGGCAGCTCAGCAGTCCTCGGCCAGAGAATGGAAGGCTTTCCCCCAACTCAGGGGGTTAGGGCTTCATCCTCTCCCTTCACAATGGCCATCTCGCTGCACTGGGGGGACTGAATCAGATGGAGTCATTCTGTGGGCTGGGAGGACGACTTGGGGGAGATGAGTGTAGCCTGAACAAGGCCTGGGGGGCGGATGGTTTTCGCGCACATTCTGTGAGTCAGGCGCCCTGCTCACCACTCTTCCATGTCACCTCGCTTAGTCTCACGGCATCCCTGGGGTGTAAGTACTTGTCTCCCATCTGATGGATGGGAAAACCAGGGCTCCAAGTACAGTGACCTGCCCAAGGTCACACAGTCAGTACGTTACAAGCTGGGGCTGTATCCCGGTTTTCTGACTACAGATTTAGACCTTACTAGAGCTTGAACAAGCAGGAGGTCAGGATGGATTGGATACAGAGCATGAAGGAGAGAGAAGCACCAAGAGTGGGTTTCCAGCATGGGCAGCGGGTGCTTCTCGTGCAGGAACTGCAGGACAAGGGGGGAAGATGATGAGTTTCGTGGATGGTACCCGGGGGACCCCAAAGCTCTGGAGCTAATGTCTCCTGGGGTTGGTGGCACCAGCTGATAGCAACTCTCGGTGGGCTGTTCGGGTGCAGAAGGAGAGGAACAGCTGTCACTCTGTTCTCTGCCATGCCATTTGGTCCCTGGCACCCTGCTGGGCAGCCAGTCCCTTCCTGCCCCACCCTGGCCCCCACAGCAAACACTAACTCTGAGCCCAAATTAACACACTCTTCTCCCTCCCCTTCACCTCCTCCTGCTCTCGTGAAAGTCTCAGCCAGACTCAGTTTCTTTTCCTGGTCCGCTGTAACACTTAGGCAAACTTCAAGACCAAATAAAGATACAAAGGTGGATCCTACGGCAAGCTCACAAAACAAGGACCATCCTGCATGTCCCTCCATCAGTGGGCCACAGTGGCCATGACTGTCCCTCGCCCAGTGGACGCCACTGCTCCCAAGTTTCACGTGCTGTGGTTTGCACCCTGTGGGAGTTCCAGCTAATGCGCATCTTGCCAGCTTTCGTGCCAAACTCCCGGACTGTCCTGCCAGAGACACCATCTGCACCAAACCAAAGGTCCGGTAACCTTCCTTTCCTCTTCTCAGGTGCCTGGCAGGCTGACGACAACGTGGTCAGTCGTCGGAACACGCAGCGCAGACGCCCATCTTCTGGCAGCCTGGAGGACCCCGAGAACAGGCTCTGCGTGTGGGATCCTTTGGCCATCTGAGAGCCTTAGCCCCTGTACCAGGGCTCTCCTCCCGTTCTCACATCCCATCCTGGCCTCATGGCACCACTGACCTCCTGGGCATCCTCAGCAAGACACACGGAGACTTTTTAGACCCACGTGAAAGCTGGATGCTGAGGGCACCTGACCCTTCTCCCAGACTCATCTTCTTCCGCAACCGTGATCCTTCCCCTCTCAGAAGGGACTGGAAACCTCTTTTCTCCTTGTCGGCTAAAGCCACTCGAACTGCAGCTCACGAGACCCTTTGCAGAGAGTCTCTGGAATGTTTCCACTGTATCTTGATCTTCAGGTGGAGCTGTGCTCTACAGACTGGTTATATCTTGTGCATCTTTTTTTTTTTTTTTTCTCCTTAGGAGTTAGACCAAGAAGACTCAAGAGTTTGGGTGACTTCATTACAAACACCCATCTAGCATTTTCTAGTCTCTGGGACATCATAACCAATCTGAAACCTGCAGTTTGGGGTGGCGTTGGGGGATGACTCCTGTGAGAAGGGAAAGCCATATTGCACTGTAAGTGGGGTTTCCCTCAAAATGCATTAGGAGCTCCTCTCTCAAGGACAAGAAGCAGTGGCAACCACCAGAAGGTTGGTTGGGAAAACAGTTCTTGCTTCTGGTAGCAGAGGCTATGCCTCGTGTGTCTGCTTAGGAAGGAGGCCTTGAATCTGAGAACCCCTCAGTTACATGATGACCTACCGGGGAGTTCTTTATGATCAGGTGCACTCAGGAAGGCCTGGGGCTCCATCCTAAGGTGACACTGCAAAGGCATTTTTGACCCCCTCGATGTACCAGGCACTTGTTAGGGACTGTCGTATATTATCACGTTTCATCACTACCGCCCTGTCAGGTGGCATTCTTACCCCTGCTGCCCCCGTCTCCACCCCGCTTTTCTGAAAGAGTTGAAGAAAGAAGCTGAGAGAGGGGTGGACCGGTGGTTCTCATTTGGTGCCCAGGAACCCCAAAGGAGGTTGGGGGAAGGGCTGAGCTGGGGTCAGTGGTGGTCTGGGAGGCTCCCCACCCCACCGGTTTTCCTCCCCTGTCCTCCAGATCAGCTGAGCCTGATGGGGGGAGCCGGAGGTACTGCCTTCCATAGGCTCATCAGAGATTTAGAGATATTGTTCAAATCACATGTGCACCCCACCTCACTCTGCTGTAGGGCATATAAATAACAGCCTGAAACAGCAAGACCGTAAGCTGTTGGCTGTTCGTCCCTCAACACTAGTGTTATCAATGGATTCCTCATAGCTCTCTGATAGATGCATTGTCTGCTGGCTTTTGGAAGAGGTGGTTATTTAGTGGAGCATGAGATTGAGAAGCAAAGTGGGATCCAACAGTTTGTGAGGCTGAGATATGACAGAGCCCTAGGCTATGCCCACCATGATGGCCTGAATTAGTAGTTGGAATTGTTGCCCTAGAAGAGCTTTTCAGGGTCCTTCCCAAGGCCTCAAGGAGAGCCCAGTGCTGGGGAATGTTTTGCACCTCCTGTGTGGCTGCTTTGCGCCACCAGGTGCCTGGTGACCCTCACTGCCTGGTAGTTGTGGTTCACAGCCTGCCCTGGGGGTGGGCAGGGGGAGGCCTGTGGTCTTGACAGACACTACATGAGCCAAGCCTGAATCTCAGCTTCTGCCTTGAGTTCCCGTGTCCACCCGCTCTGAAATCCTGCAGTGGGCTCTGCTGTTTCAGGCCCCATTTAATGTCCTTCCTTTCCCGGAAACATTCTTACAGCCCCTTTCATATTGAAGATTCGAGCAATAACCACACTTCCTGATCTCCTTGAAGTCTGAGTCCCAGAAGCACTAGGGAAGGGGGCGCTCCCTTAGCCTGCGGTGGTGGCATACAGATCCACCTCGTCTCCCGGCAGGTAGTATTCAGAGTGTGGTGTTACCTGAGATGAAGGAGATGCAGGTAAACAGTTGCCACAGTGGCCAGGAACCGTAAGAGGAAGCCATTGCCTTCACCCTTTCTGGAGGGTCTGTCTTCTCCCAGGAAGAGGCTCAGAGAGATTCCTCAAGGCCTTGGTTCCATAACCAAGACATACCCGGGTGAGAAGTGGCCCTTCACTCCTGTTTCTCAGACAGTTCCTGCTCTCTCCCCCATCCCCTCACCTCTTTGCCCTCATTTAGCTCTTTGGCGAGCAGAAATATCCCATCCAAAAGGGCTGGGATCAGGGAACAGGGCACAGAGCCTGGTCGGGGAACAGGACAGCCGCCCCAGTCATCATCTGGAGATGGTCATGTTGTTAGCAGTTGACCCACAGAGAATATGACGGGGCCTGGTTTCTCACACAAGGACACAGACTAACCGGAGGCCTGGGGCTCCTTCCTGCCACACTCAGGTCGGAGCTCACCTATGAGCTCACTTCCGGGTGGTGTGGTGATCCCAGCCTTCTCACAGAGCCCTTTTTCCTTCTCCTCCCCAGTCCCATCCCACCAGAGGCCATGCCCACGCTGGGGCATCTCCTGGGCACGGATCCACACACGTTAAGCCATCTCACCTGGGGAGAGTTTGTGTCCTGTTCACCTGACCTTGGCATGCTGCTTGCTCACTGTGCTTTAGGATCTGCACACCTAGTGTGTGTAAGTATGTGTGTACTGTTGTGCCATCTGTGTACCCCTCACTCCCTGGAGTACACTCATGGGCACACTACAGTGGGGACGTCAAGGATGCAATATTTATGGACTGCTGCATGATTCTTAAAAATGAATAAAACTGTTCACAAGGGAGGGAGAGCTATTAATTGCGCAGTTGGCTTATTTGTGAAAGTTGCTGTCCGACTTTCTCCAGCACGCTTTTAATACTTTGACTCAATAACAACTCACACTGCAGAAATATAGAAGATCATGAGAGATTACTACAAGAAACTCTATGCCAAGAAAATGGACAACCTGGAAGAAATGGACAAATTCTTAGAAATGCACAACCTGCCAAGACTGAATCAGGAAGAAATAGAAAATATGAATAGACCAATCACAAGCACTGAAATGGAAACTGTGATTAAAAATCTTCCAACAAACAGAAGCCCAGGACCAGATGGCTTCACAGGCGAATTCTATCAGACATTTAGAGAAGAGCTAACACCTATCCTTCTCAAACTCTTCCAAAATATAGCAGAGGGAGGAGCACTCCCAAACTCATTCTACGAGGCCACCATCACCTTGATACCAAAACCAGGCAAGGATGTCACAAAGAAAGAAAACTACAGGCCAATATCACTGATGAACATAGATGCAAAAATCCTCAACAAAATACTAGCAAACAGAATCCAACAGCACATTAAAAGGATCATACACCATGCTCAAGTGGGGTTTATTCCAGGAATGCAAGGATTCTTCAATATACGCAAATCAATCAATGTGATACACCATATTAACAAATTGAAGGAGAAAAACCATGTGATCATCTCAATAGATGCAGAGAAAGCTTTCGACAAAATTCAACACCCATTTATGATAAAAACCCTGCAGAAAGTAGGCATAGAGGGAACTTTCCTCAAAATAATAAAGGCCATAAATGACAAACCCACAGCCAACATTGTCCTCAATGGTGAAAAACTGAAACCATTTCCAATAAGATCAGGAACAAGACAAGGTGGCCCACTCTCACCACTCTTATTCAACTTAGTTTTGGAAGTTTTAGAAACAGCAATCAGAGAAGAAAAGGAAATAAATGGAATCCAAATTGGAAAAGAAGAAGTAAAGCTGTCACTGTTTGCAGATGACATGATACTATACATAGAGAATCCTAAAGATGCTACCAGAAAACTACTAGAGCTAATCAATGAATTTGGAAAAGTAGCAGGATACAAAATTAATGCACAGAAATCTCTGGCATTCCTGTACACTAATGATGAAGAATCTGAAAGTGAAATCAAGAAAACACCCCCATTTACCATTGCAACAAAAGGAATAAAATACCTAGGAATAAACCTACCTAAGGAGACAAAAGACCTGTATGCAGAAAATTATAAGACACTGATGAAAGAAATTAAGGATGATACAAATAGATGGAGAGATATACCATGCTCCTGGATTGGAAGAATCGATATTGTGAAAATGACTCTACTACCCAAAGCAATCTACAGGTTCAATGCAATCCCTAACAAAGTACCACTGGCATTTTTCACAGAACTAGAACAAAACATTTCAAACTTTGTTTGGAAAAACAAAAGACTCCGAATAGCCAAAGCAATCTTGAGAACGAAAAACGGAGCTGGAGGAATCAGGCTCCCTGACTTCAGACTACACTACAAAGCTATAGTAAGCAAGACAGTGTTTTACTGGCACAAAAACAGAAAGATAGATCAATGGAACAGGATAGAAAGCCCAGAGATAAACCCACACCCATATGGTCAACTTATCTTTGATCAAGGAGGCAGGAATGTACAGTGGAGAAAGGACAGCCTCTTCAATAAGTGGTGCTGGGAAAACTGGACAGGGACATGTAAAAGTATGAGATTAGATCATTCCCTGACACCATACACAAAAATAAGCTCAAAATGGATTAAAGACCTAAATGTAAGGCCAGAAACTATCAAACTCTTAGAGGAAAACATAGGCAGAACACTCTATGACATAAATCACAGCAAGATCCTTTTGGACCCACCTCCTAGAGAAATGGAAATAAAAACAAAGATAAACAAATGGGACCTAATGAAACTGCAAAGCTTTTGCACAGCAAAGGAAACCATAAACAAGACCAAAAGACAACCCTCAGAATGGGAGAAAATATTTGCAAATGAAGCAACTGACAAAGGATTAATCTCCAAAATTTAAAAACAGCTCATGCAGCTCAATAGCAAAAAAACAAACAACCCAATCCAAAAATGGGCAGAAGACTTAAATAGGCATTTCTCCAAAGAAGATATACAGACTGCCAACAAACACATGAAAGAATGCTCAGCATCATTAATCATTAGAGAAATGCAAATCAAAACTACAATGAGATATCATCTCACACCAGTCAGAATGGCCATCATCAAGAAATCTAGAAACAATAAATGCTGGAGAGGGTGTGGAGAAAAGGGAACACTCTTGCACTGCTGGTGGGAATGTGAATTGGTACAGCCACTATGGAGAACAGTATGGAGGTTCCTTAAAAGACTAAAACTCGAACTACCATATGACCCAGCAATCCCACTACTAGGCATATACCCTGAGAAAACCATAATTCAAAAAGAGGCATGTACCAAAATGTTCATTGCAGCTCTATTCACAATAGCCCGGAGATGGAAGCAACCTAAGTGTCCATCATCGGATGAATGGATAAAGAAGATGTGGCACATATATACAATGGAATATTACTCAGCCATAAAAAGAAACGAAACTGAGCTATTTGTAATGAGGTGGATAGACCTAGAGTCTGTCATACAGAGTGAAGTAAGTCAGAAAGAGAAAGACAAATACCGTATGCTAACACATATATATGGAATTTTAAAAAATGTCATGAATAACCTAGGGGTAAAACAGGAATAAAGACACAGAACTACTTGAGAATGGACTTGAGGATATGGGGAGGGGGAAGGGTAAGTTGTGACAAAGCGAAAGAGAGGCATGGACATATATACACTACCAAACGTAAGGTAGATAGATAGTGGGAAGCAGCCGCAGAGCACAGGGAGATCAGCTCGGTGCTTTGTGACCGCCTGGAGGGGTGGGATGGGGAGGGTGGGAGGGAGGGAGATGCCTGAGGGAAGGGATGTGGGAACAGATGTATATGTATGACTGATTCACTTTGTTATAAAGCAGAAACTAATAAAAAAATAAAAATAAAATAAAAATAAAAACAATAAATACTTGGGAAGAAAAAAAAAAAAACTTTGACTCAAGACAAGCTGGACATGGAGGAGTGAGAGAGGGCAAGGGGTAGAGGGAAAGACATGTTTCTGGGTGGGAGCTGGTGTACCATCCCCCGGGCACAGCTCCTGCCCAGAGGCCTGATAAGGAGCCCTCACCTCCACCCACCCCCTTCAACCTCTGAGAACTTCCAACTGCAGCTCCTCAATAACTGAAGAGCAGGAAAGCTGGTGACTGGAGGGAGGCTGGGGGAGGGGAGGAGGAAGGACCACAGTCCACCGTTAGTCCGTCACTTAAAGGCTGGTGAAATTAATGGGGCAAATGACCCCAGTCAAAGAATTTGGCAAGTCCACGGCTTTCCTGGCTTTCACCCAGCGGCTCTGTTTCCTCGGCTATCTGGAAAGGAGGGAGAGCACTTCCGAAGAAGCCTCTGGAATGTCAGCTTCTGGGAATCTTGCTGAGGACGGGGCGGGGAGGGAGCGCTTACCGGGAAACACTGGATTACCCTAGCCGCCTTGGGGTGCCTGCGACCGGGGCTGCGGTTTCTGCGGACCTGAGTGGCAGGTGGCATCGGAGAGTCAGACCTGCTTGCGGGCACCAAGACGACACTCGGTCGGGAGACCGGGACAGGCCGCAGAAACGTGAGGAAGTGCCACTCGCAGCCCAGAGGAGAGGAAAGGAAAGCCCCAAGCATGCACCCAGCCCTGGCCCCCGCGCCACGGGCTGTGTCCCAGGAGCCGTCGCCACCTCTGAGCAGCCCAGATGGGAAGGGGGTGGGGCGGAGGACGGTTCCCGCGGCGAACTGCTCGCCAAGGGCCCCGGGGCCTCTGCGGGAGCGCCGAGCCGCGCGCCTCTCCGAGCCCTGCGCGGGGCCCTCGGGCGGAAATGCGCGGAGCCGGGACGCGGTGGCGGGTAGGGGGCTGGGTCGCGCGCGGGAGAGGGCGGCAGGAGGGAGTTGGAAGAGAGTTACCGCGTGAGAGAGCCGTTAAGAGCCCGCGGTCTCTTTGGAGATGCCCTGGCCAATGGCAGAAGCGGAAGCTGTTTATATGGGCGGGGCGTCGCCACGGCAGCAGGAGACGCCTTGCGAGCGGCTACTGAGTGCCGGTCCCCGGCCGCTGGCTTTCAGAGAGGCGCCGTCGGGCGTGAGTGGCGACGAGGATTGCTGGCTGGGCCCTGGAGCTGGGAGCAGAGAGCCGCGGTGAGGGTGGGCGGTGGGAGGAATTTCTTTGAGAAGCTTCCTTTGGCCCGGACTGCGCTCTGAGCCAGGTAAGGGACGGGGAGGGCTGCAGGCCGTGGGAAGGGAGGGCGTCAGTACCAGCCCGCTCTCCCATCCGTCCCCGACGGAAGTGGTGGGCCCGGGGACTGACATCAGAGGCGTTTGGGGGACACTCACTTCCCGCCCCCTTATAACTCTCTGTATTGTTTCCTTCCTTCCCCTTGAGCCCCATCCTAATATCCCTTTTCAAAGATCAGACGACCTCCCCCGCCCCCCGACCCGTCGTACTGCCCTCCTGGACTCTCTCGCCCCATTTCCATTGGTTGTGGACGGAGAGAGGGGGGTTAATTCCCCGCTTTGAGGGAGAAAGGGGTGGCCTCGCATGCCCCTACACTATTCCCTCGTTTGGCTAATTAAGTCTCCTCTAAAAGATCCAAGAGGAAAAGAGCGAGGCGAACCCCGTGTGGGTCGGACTCCCGGGCACACCTTCTGTTTCCCAGACGTCGGCAGTAAAAGATCCTCCCCAGCTGCAGGAAGGATTTTAGTAAGAGCCTCCCCCCTCGCCCACACTCTCCCCTCGGGGGTGGGGAAAGAGGGCTCAGTTCCCGCTCTGGTCCCCGCAGGCACCACATTCCGTTTGGAGGAGGCTACCCCCGGATCGCGGGATGGAAGCCCGCTTCCGGGAGGCTGCGTAACTGAAGCCGCGGGAGTCAGCGGGCCGGAGAGCTCGGCGGCCACCCTCGGCTCGGCTCGTGGATGTTGACAGCCCCCTCGGAGAGTCGCCGCAGATATGGCGGAGAGCTGGCTACACGTCTCGGGAGCAGGGGCAGCGGAGGAGGCCGGACCGGAAGGCGGCCTGGAGGAGTCCAACGCCCTGAATGACAGCCTGACCAGCCTGCAGTGGCTGCAGGAATTCTCCATTCTCAACGCCGAGCTCCCCGCCCTGCCTTCGGGGGACACCGACCCCCACGGCTCCCACGAGCTGGCAGGCTCGGCCGAGCCGGGGTCTCCCCTGGCGGCGGACCCCGCCTGCCTGGGGCAGCCGCACACACCCGGCAAGCCCACGTCCTCCTGCACGCCGCGGAGCGCCCCCTCGGGGCTGCAGGCCTCGCCTCCCGACGACGTGGACTACACCACCAACCCGCACGTGAAGCCGCCCTACTCGTATGCCACGCTCATCTGCATGGCCATGCAGGCCAGCAAGGCCACCAAGATCACCCTGTCGGCCATCTACAAGTGGATCACGGACAACTTCTGTTACTTCCGCCACGCTGATCCCACCTGGCAGGTAGGGAGGCACTCCCTCCCTCCCTCCCCATGCCCGCGCGGACTGGACTCACATCCCAGATCCGCAGGCCAAGTAGGCGCGGTACGGCCAGGGCCCCGAGAGAGGAAGGCCGTCCAGGAAGGACCTCAAGGGAGCCCAGTGCTTGGACTGCTGCCCCTTTGACTTCAGAGATGGAGGAGGGAGGATGTTCAGAGGGCTGCAGGGGTGCCGACATAGAGGTTCAAGTGGAAAGAACTTGTGACTCGTCCGGCAGGCTCAGCCCAAAGACCAGGGCTGAACTATGCGTGGACACAGCCCCCCAGGGTAGGTTGATGGACTGAGGGACACATTTTTGTCCCAAGTCCTGCAATTCCTCGACACTCCCCTCCTCAAGGTCAGTTTGTCAGGGCCTGACTGGAGGCAGAGCATCGTTCCTGCCAGGCTCTGCATCCCGCCTGCTTTCAGTTGGCTGGAGGGGCTCTGGGAGGGGAGAGGGGCGTGCTGCAGGGTGTGAAGGCCATCTGTGTCCCAGTGGAAGGGCTACGGGGCCTTCCGAAAGCTGCTGTGCCAGCCCCCACCCCAAGCCCTCCCTAGTTTCCTGCCTACACTCCTCCCCCTCTTCTCATCAACCTCCCTGGGGGGACAATTACCTCAGCCACGTGCTTTCCACAGGGGCTCTTTCCTCCCACACTGGCTTCATGTTCCAAGTGTCCGGAACCTGGCACAGAGCAGCCAAGGGGCCCAGACCACCATGTAAACCTCCCAGTCTTGCCAGGGGGCACTACTCACCTGCCGGCCCCACCCACCAGGCCCCAGACCCCTGTGCCCCAGCGTGGTTTGGACTGTGCACCCAGGCGTGAACAAGGCAGGATGGTGATTCAGGCTGGGCCCTCAAGGCCCTGAGCCTCTTCGACCATCAGGATCAGGGGCTACGTGGGGACAGAGACCCTGAGGATGCACAGATCCTTCCCTGTGGCACAGGTCACAGGATCAGAGTTCCTGTGATCACAGCTATTCCACGATTGCTTGGGCCCTGACCCTGGGGCAGGTACCATTTGTAACCTTGGTGAGAAAGCAGAGACCCTCCACCACCCCCCACCCTACCCCAAGCCTGAGAGGCCCCAGGAATGAGCGCTATGCTCTTGGCTGGGTAATAATCAACTGAGGCCTCAGAGCCTGGGGTGGGAGGAGGGGGACATGGTGGGTGAGGGCCCAGGCCAGCAGCCGGCTCTAGAAGCAAGGAAAGTCATCAGATCCTCCCACACTTCATCCCCCCCCCACAGACACACACCCTCACACCCACTCACTCATTTCACAAACAGAGAAGGCCAGCCAGGCCCAGGCAGAGGGAGATGGCCGTCCAGGACCTGGGGGAGCCAAGCCCTTTGACCAGAGGCCGCAAGCAGCGGGGTAAGGGAGGGAGGGCAGGACAGGCTGGCACTGAGAGCCACCCTGCGGCTCAGGGCTCGGATGACCGAGCAGGCAGATATCCTGGCCAAAGGGAACAAAAGCCCCCGACAGCACTCCCAGCTCCTGGTGCCCCGTGGCTGGTGTCCCAGAGCGTCCCGCTCGGAGCAGCGCCTCTGTCTCCCCTGCCCCCATCGGAGAGAAGGTGGTGGTGGGACTGGCAGTGGCGCTAGGAGCCCCCCATCACTGACCCCACCCACTCTCCCAGCTGTCTTCCTTCTCTCCTACCTCCCTGTGTCCAGAACTCCATCCGCCACAACCTGTCCCTGAACAAGGGCTTCATCAAGATGCCTCGGGAGAAGGACGAGCCAGGCAAGGGGGGCTTCTGGCGCATCGACCCCCAGTACGCCGAGCGGCTGCTGAGTGGGGCCTTGAAGAAGCGGCGGCTGCCCCCAGTCCACATCCACCCGGCCTTTGCCCACCAGGCCGCGCCAGAGCCCAGCGCCGCCCCATGGGCCGGGCCACTGACCGTGAGCACCGAGGCCCAGCAGCTGCTGCGGGAGTTCGAGGAGGCCACTGGGGAGGCGGGCTGGGGTGCAGGCGAGCGCAGGCTGGGGCGTAAGCGTCAACAGCCGCTGCCCAAGCAGGAGGCCAAGGTCCCGCGGCCCTCCAGCCCCCTGCTGCTGACCCAGGAGGAGCAGGGTGAGCTGGAACCCCTCAAGGGCAACTTTGACTGGGAGGCCATCTTGGACGCTGGCACGCTGGACGGGGAGCTGGGCACGCTGGAGACCTCGGAGCTGATCCCGCCGCTGAGCCCTGCCTCACACGGGGACGTGGACCTCACCATCCATGGCCACCACATCGACTGCCCTGTTACCTGGGGGCCTCCAGCGGAGCAGGCTACCGAAAGCCTGGACTTTGATGAGACCTTCCTGGCCACATCCTTCCTGGAGCACCCCTGGGACGAGAGCACCCGTAGCTCCCTGCCCCCCGAGCCCCTCTTTGAGGCCGGGGATGCCACACTGGCCTCTGACCTGCATGACTGGGCCAGCCTGGGCGCCTTCTTGTAAGAAGCCAGGCCCTGCCCCACCTCCAGACAGCACCGAAGTCTGGGCCCAGACTGCCCCCCTCCCCGCCAGTGCAGGCCCATGGACACCCTACCGCCCAGGCAGGGGCTGGGCCAGCTCACCCCACCAGGCCACACGGCCCCCAGCCCAGGCCATCCTCAGATTCTAGTCCAGCAGGCTGAGAATTGGGGCCCAGGACCCAAATTGCTGCCTCCGCTCCCCAGCCCCCCATACACACAGTGTTTCATTGATCCACTTCTTCCCTGCCCCAGAGACACGCTAAGGGCCCTGCACTATGAGAGCTGCGGCTTGGAGGGGCCCTGGCCAAGCTGGAAACATCAGTACAGGGTCCGCCCCAGAACACCTTAGCTTCCAAGCTTCTCTCTCTCCTGCTCTCCTCCCCAGGTCTCTATCCAGAGCAAGTTCCCAGGTACAACCAATGCTGATTAGGTGACTGCAAATGAACACCCAAGAGGCCTCTCCTGGCAGTCTGTGAGGAGGAGCTAGGCGGAGGGGGGAAGAGAGAGGAGACAGAAAGGAGGCCGGGGTGCCGGGTGGAGCCAGGAGATTTTCTAAGGCCTCTGGGATCTTCTGGCTTCATCCCTAGAGGTGGGGCAGAGGGTATGTGTCCCTAATCTTTGAGCCCAACTTGAGGCTGAGAGCAGCGGGGAGATGGGGATCTGGGGGTTAGGGGCTGGGGCAGCCAAGCTGCAGAGGGAAAGGGGACAGACAGACTAATGTAGTGAGTGTAGCTAGAGCTGAGGCTTAACTGGGAGGGACGCAGTGCTTGCTAGAACCACTGGGACCAAGAATGGGGGGATGGCCCCGTGCCCTTGCTTGCACTCCTGCAGGGGAGTGTCTTGCTCCACCATAAACGCCCTGGGCTGCATCCCACATCCCCTCTCCTAACCCATCGGGCAATTTAACCTTTTTCATAGAAAGTGATTTACAATAAAAACATTTTTAAAAGTAAAGTTTTAAAAAGTCTCAAAATGGACCTGCTTGCAACTTTCTCTGGGGAAAAGCATGGGCCAGTTTTGGGGAGGCCACGGCCCAAGGGGGAATGGCTGGGAGGAAGATGGGGGGCACCAAAGGCCTGCAGAGTGTCCCCTGATGCACTCCTCATGATCTCTGGGTGCCCAGAGAGAAAGGGGCTGAGAGGCGGCCCTCGGGGGTCCCCTGCAGCCAGGGCCTCGGCACCTCTCTATGTGCAATGGGGAGACTGTACCCACAGCCCCGAGGAGCAGGCGGCAAAGGAGGCACAGCCCCCTCCCTGGCCCTGGGGACTCACTCACAAAGGCCGTTCTTGCCCAGGGCTCGGCTCACGTTCCCCACCTCGCCCAAGTTGAGGGCCTGCCCAGACTCACCTGCGGTCCTCGCCTGGGCCTGTCTCCAGCTCCTCCCTCCCTTGGTCCCTTCCTGAAGGGACAGGGTGTGAGGTCAGAGGGCCCCAGCCCCTGGGGCCCCACTTGCCACCCTGGGGTTCATTCACCCCGCCCAGGGCCTTCCCTCCAATGCAGGTTGGGGCTGAGGGAGGCCATCAGGGCAGACGGAAGACGGGGTGCCTAGACCCTACAGCTCCAGCCTGTGAGGAATCAACGTACCAGAGTTCTGATGGGGAAACTGAGGCACAGCAAATATGTGACACTCAGCAGGCACCTTTCCACCCCCTCACCCCAGCTTTGCCTGGAACCCATCTCTCCCCCGAGCCCGCACCTGGCCCCGCCAGCACGCCCTTGTGGTGCACAGCCCCTTCCCCCAGCACTCACGTGCACGTGCGCACAGACACACACACACACACACACACACAAACGGGCACTGTCCTACACAATCCTGCCCAGCCTCCACGGGCCCCTTTCTCCTGAAGCCCCTTTCTTTCCTTGCACTGGAGGCTGGCTCCAGGACAACCTGGCATTCCCCCGCCAACTTGCTGCTTTCCCTTGCTAATTACTCAAAATATTTCCGAAGGGTGCGCACACTGCAGGGCCAGGCGGGTTGGGGCCTTACAGAGCTCAGGAGGCAGCTCATCCCCTTCCCACTGCTTGCTGAGGAGGCTGCCCCAACCTCCCTCTGAGACTCCCTTCACCCCCTAAGCAACGACTCCCTCCCTCTCCCCACCACCCTCCGGCCTTCCTGCCCACGCTCCCCAGCACTGGGGGAACATGGGGGCTCCAGCCTCTCCACTGGTCCCCAGGCTCAGCCTCCAGCCCCCGACAAAAGGGGTACACCCTGGATTGACAGGTGGGGCCGGTCACTGTCCCTCCTCCTCACCCTCTGCCTGGGCCCATGCTGGGGGAAGAGGGGCAAGGTCAGGGGCTGGCAGAACTGCCTGCCAGGTAAGGAAAGGCTGAAGAAGCTTCTGGCTGTCAGGAAGAATCCCCAGGAGCTCCTGAAAATCCCTATGCTTGGGACTAGCGTCTCTGGGGCTGGGACCCAAACACTGGCACTTTTAAGGGTCCATGGATGCTGCCAACGAGCAGCCAAAGGTAAGAGGGGGCTCCGAAGCGGCCACAACACAGGGCTTCACACACCCTTTCAGCAGGCAGCGTTTGGGGGTTGGCAGTGGAGGGGGCGGGAAGCGTGAGTGGATCCTGTCCCTCCTATTCATCCCTGCCCCGGCCCTTGGCTGGGTGGCTTTTTGAAAAAACGTTCAGTGACTCCGTATTTATTTAGAGATTCGATGTAATCCCAGTCAATATATATTTTGCGCCCTTAACAGTAAGTTGCAGACAGGCTGCCCCATTAGCACTAGATACTTTAGTGTGTGTTTCCTTAGAACAAGGACACGCCTCCATAATCCCAGTACCACCATCACAATCAGGAAATGAACACTGACCTGGTAATCCCATGTAACCGCAGACCCGCTTCACGTCTTGCAGATCACCCCAGGAATGCTCCTCTCCATTCCAGCATCCCAATCCAGGACCCCATGTTGCACTGAGTTGTCCTTTCTCTTTTGCCCTGTGTGGCTTTGAGCCCATGACTCAAGCTCTCTGGGCAGGTTTCGCATTTCCTTTGATCTCCACTTTTGAGGTGAGAAGCCCTTCAGCCACTTCACCCTCAGGTGTGGTACAGTCCCGTCCCAAAGCAAGAAGCCAGCTTGCTGTCTCCTCACTTTCCACCTCTTCCCTATCCTCCCTCCCCCATGTATGGCCAGCCAGGAAAGGGATGAGGGGCAATGTTCAGGAACTCAGTGTTTGGGGACCCTCGCCGTCTGCCCACGGGACAGGCCACCCCCAGCTCCAGTGACGGGAAGGCCCCCGGGATGGGATTCCATGCTGGCCTGAAGCAAATGCGCCAGGCCTCCTGAAGAGCTGAGCTGAGGGCAGGAAACACTCTTCTCCCCGCCTCTGCCCCCCTCAACATACTGGGGACCCAGACTTGAAGAAGGAAGGTCATGTCCATGGTGTCCTCCCAGATCAGCACCGACACCGTCTCCTCCATGTCCGGCTCCTACATCGCCCCTGGCACGGAAGAGGACGGGGAGGCTCTCCCCTGCCCCCGGGCCGCCAGCAGGACCCCCTCAGAAGAAGGAGACGTAAGAGAGGAGCATGGGATCGCCCTCGCCGCTCTGCTCTGCTCTGTACTCGAGTCCCAAGGAGCTCAGTCCAGGGCCTGCCAGGGAGATCGGCAAAGCCCCCCAGTGCTCGGGAGGGGAGCCCTGGAAAACACGGTACCGGGTTGTTGAATCAAAGACTCCCTCAGATGTGATCTTCCATGTGGCACCACTTCTGTCCTGAGGACTTGGTTTGCGTTTGCTACCAGGCGAGCTGGGTAGGAGAGCCGGTGGCATCTGCACCTTGACTTTTGTTGCTCCTTTGCAGGTGACGCCAGCGGCGTCTCCAGACTGCAACTTTGCGGGCCTCGTCGCCACCGCTGAAGAGCAGGATGCAGAGGTAAGAGCAAGATGGACGCTGGTGCCCCTCCCCGGTCAGAGGGACTGCCGGCACTGGCACAGGATGCAAATAGGATGGGGGCTCTTCTGGAAGAAGCCTTCCAAGGTGGTGCACTTGGATCTGTTAGAGGCAGGGTGCAGAGCAGAGGGACTGTCCGGTTAGCAGAGGGCGCTGGTCTCAGCGTAATAGGCGTGGGGTGAGTTCCAGAGGGAAGTCTTCCAGGCCAGACTCTTGAGAGGGTGTTTGTCCTCCAATTCACTTAGTATTTACCTGGCACAGGCATCTCACATGTTCCTGGCACTGGGGGACACAAAGACCGAGTGACATGGCTTTTGCCTGCCCACACCCCCAATCCACCCATCCCACCCATCCCGGAGCTCCATCTGATGGAGGAATCAGAGTTATAACTCAGCGTGAGAAGTGCTCTGACGGAGGTGTGCCTGAAGTATATGGAATGCCCAGCTCCCAGTGGGGACTCTACAACTTTCTCTTGAGCCAGATGTTCTCAAAGGAGTATCTGGATGGGATTGGGGATCCTAAAGGGTTCCTGAAAGTTTTATGTTCTCACGGTTTGCTTTTTCATTTGACAACATTGATTTCCACCTGAGAGAAACAGTGTGAGCTAAACTATGACCAAGGCTGTTCCTGACAGTCCCAGGGTCCCTCTGTAAGGTGCCTCAGACCTGGTCCCTCTGGAACGTGCCTCAGACCTGGTCCCTACGGGCCGATCCTGCCTCGCCAAGCAAAATCTGCCTCTGCTGGGCCTCCCAGCCATCTCACACGGACAGGAAATGTATGGATACCATGAGGGTGATTAGTTCTGTCTTCTGACAATCAGTAGGCTCATTTCACTGCTTTATGGACTCACAGTGCCTTCCTTCTGTCCTAGGGAAATGAGGTTCTAGAAGAAGAGGACGGATCACCCACACAAGAAGATGGTAAAAGACCTGGTCTTTTGCTCCCTTTTATTATATTTCTTTCCCGGGTATTCTCTGAAGGGTAGAGAAAGGGGCACTGGTGTGACTTGGTGGCACTGCTCAAGGGTGTGGCTTTGGGGAAAGGTTGTCTTCTTGATGGAATATCAAAGCAAGCAGGGTATCTGAGGACCTCAGCAGCCTTCCTGGCTCTTTCTGGGCCTCTGAGCCAAGGCTGCAGAAGACACATGGAGTTCTCCATCTACGTTGAGTAGATCCTGAAGCTTCTTGGGCAACTGCCATCACCTTCCTTCCTGCTTCAGCTTCTCAGCCGAGTCTCACAGAACTGCTCTAGCAGCCCCAAAGTTCAGCTGCAGCAGGAGAACAGCTTCCTCCCCTTGGGGGAACCGACTGTTAGGCAGTAGGTTTTCCTGCTTTAGTGACGAAAACGGCTGATGTTACAGTAGCAGAAGGATCACAGCCCTGGCGGCACAGCAAAGGTGAGGTGAAGAGACGTTAGCAGCTCAGCGTACACTAGTGTTTGTAGGCTATTGGAACGAGTCTCTTTACCATCATTCAGGCCTCAAGTAGATATTTTTTTTAATTGGAAGAGTTGGTTTACAATGTTGTGTTAGTTTCTGCTGTACAGCAACGTGAATCAACTATACATATACATATATCCACTCTTTTTTTAGATTCTTTTCCCATATAGGCCATTACAGGGTACTGAGTAGAGTCCCCTGTGCTCTACAGCAGGTCCTTATTAGTTATCTATTTTATATATAGTAGTGTGTATATGTCAATCCCAATCTCCCAATGTATCCCTCCCCTCCCTTGCCCCCCGCCATAACCATAAGTTTGTTTTCTACACCTGTGACTCTATTTCTGTTTTGTAAATAAGGTCAATCATATCTTCAGTCGGAAGAATTTGGTTTCTAGTAAGCCGAGAAGCGAAGGAACGACCTACATATAGAGCAAGGAAGTGGCGGGGGGGGGGGAGGGTAGGCGAGCTGGGAATCCCACCTGGGATTGTAGGACCAGGCGTCCCAGGAACCGGTGTCTCTTCCGTCTGCTCCTCTGAGGTGCCTCCACAGAAGGGCAACCTCCAGAGCAAACCTGGATCCCAGCCTGGATGCAGATGTCATGCTAGTCGCTTCTGCTTTGGCCATGGCAGTTGCTTGGGGGGTTGTGTGGTGTGCAGGGTGTGCGCATGTGCACATGACCACTCTCTCCTGGCCAAGTAGTGCCGGAGGAGGGGTGGTCGCCCAGGCTGTGCCTCTGCCGCACGTGCACGCCAACCAAGCCGGAGTTGGGCGCTACCTCTCCTCGGTTGATGTCTTCAGGGCGCAAGGCTCTGAGTTCTCCATTGTGATTGTCGTCCCCAGTAGAATATTTGCTTCTAAAAGGCACAGGGCAGTACGTGGTTTCCGCCTGACATTCCATATGTGGTTTCCACCTGACATGCTGTACACAGTAGATGTATGTTTCTTCCTCTCCCTTTCACCAAGGAAAAAAAAACCGGGTGGGGGCTTGAAAAAATAACATCTAAAATTGTCCCCTTCCCATCTTACACGACTGTAGGTTTCTGGTCAGCCCCTTAAAACATCTTCAGAATAGAAAATTAAGTCTCAAAGAAAATAAATCATAATTTTGCAAGCAATGCGATTCTTTGATTTGAGGTGCAAAATTACGGGACCAAAGAGCTTTAATTGCCATTTTATGTATTAGTCATTTCGCAGAGCCTTGTGGTCATAAACACACCTCACGTGCACCGACAGACACAGGCCTGAGCCCGGGGTCACTTCCCCCGTGGCTCTCCTAGCTCTTCCAGCCTGGCTTAGGCTCTGCTCTGGGCCCGGGTCTGCGTGTCCGAATCCCACAGACCTCCCCAGGGTCTGATTTCCCTGGAACGAAGGCTGGAAAGGGGCCAGTTAAGGAAACAGAGCAGAACAGAGCGAGAACACAAACGTACCCACGCAGTTTCCTTTATTGTCCTCTCTCCCCACTTAATTATTGTCTTTTTTTTAACATATGATTTGATGTTTTTTGTCTCCATCCTTAAGATTTTTATTTTAAGGACAGCAAAGCAGAGAAAAACACAGCCAGGTCCTCTCTAACTGCCTTAACTCCGTTACAGGCCAGAGGACATTCGCATTTCTAGGTATGGAGTGTGACAATAACAATGACTTTGACATCGCCAGCATGAAAGCACTGGACAATAAGCTGTGCTCTGCGGTCTGCTTACCCGGTGAGTGGCAGTCTGCTGAACATGAACTTGGTGGGAGACACTCCCCTGCTCGCACCCCTGCTCTCACCCTGGGACACCCATCTCCTGCCCTGCAGTTCCTGCAAGAAGGCATGGGCTTTGCTAAGGTGCTGGGAGCCAGTTGCTGAAAGGAAGTGAGGCAGCCTTGGGAGAGTCCTTGGGCAAAGAGCGACTCTGCTCTAAGCGAATCTATTTGGGCATGGAGAAAGGCACAAAAATACCTCCAAAGCCTTCCGATTTGACCTGACCGTGCCCACTCCATCATGATCTTGCAGATCCCATGGCAGGGGGCCTGGTCTTGTTTCCATCAACAGGCAGTTTAAGGCAGACACGGCCTCTGTGATAAGGTCTTGGAAAGAGAGCCTGAGCCCTTGAAAAGGGAACCTGTAGCCACTCAAAGGAGAGTGTTTAGTTAGGATCAGAGAGGAATTTCAATGCCAGCATTTTATAGACTAGCTCTGTGACCCAGTGAGCCCTGGGCTACCACCAGTTGCCTTGTGCTCCCTAGATTTGGATCCCAAAGGAACAATCAGGGGTCGAGGGTAACTCTTCTCCCTGGAGCCCTAACTCTATAAATTCAATCAGGGCCATCAACGTGCCCCTTATTCCTTCTCATGACACTAAACTGAATCCAGGATGAGTTCTCAGGAGGAGCCCACCTGTCAGTCACACTCTGGGCACTGATGTCTCTCTGCTCCATGCTCACCAAGGGCTTCACCAACCATGGCTCTAAAGCCACGTCTTGCCTGGTGGACTAGGTCCAAATTGCCCCTCCTTGGTTCACAGCAGAGACTGCCTTCATGTTGCGTGGTCTGTAATCTCTTAAACATGCCCTGGACATGTTTAAGCTTCAGGACAGCCAGGTCCCGTCATGGGTCCATTGCTTTACTCTCTTGGCAACGTGGTTACAGGTGCTGGAGGGACACAAACTCCTGTGGTTGCCACTCTCCATCAGCTTGCAGAAGACCCATGTACTCACCCCTCTGGCCCCATGCAGGCTTGTGGTGGAGGAAGCCGTAATCCCCAGAGACGCCTCCCACAGCCTTCCCAGGGGCTCTCCGGTCCCTTCCCACTTAGCGTTGACCCAGCCAGGCTTGGGCCAGAGTGGCTGAGGTCCAGGGTACACTTCACTTCCTGCCTTCCCACTCTTTACCTGGCTTCTGTCTGTCCATTTGTTTCTCATGTCTTTTTGCCAAATGTACGTCTGTCTGTCCAGTTTGTTTATTTTGAAACTCATTTAGGTTACCCAGACTTCGTGTGAAAGTTCATGTTCACCCACACCCAACCCCAAGCTTGCTGGGCGCACGCACATCCGAGGGGCCCTCGCTGAGGCTTCCGTTCCTAACTGGCAAGAGCCTGTATTTAATATGCTGAAATTTTCCAGGAAAAAAAAAATATTTGTGAGACTAGATTAATCCCTGTTCCACAAAAGCGGGGATGCTTCGGTGGCAAAGGTTACAGGCAGGATTTGTTTTGGTCACTAGTTGGGGAAGATGCCATCTCTGCCCTCATTCCGCCCTGAGTCTGTGGCAGCTGTGCCGGCCAGCCGCTCACTGGGCTTCAAGAGAGGAATCTAGGCTCCTGCCTCCCCGCAGTGGCTCCCCACCAACCCCCGTGTTTGGCAGAGAGAGCTCCTGGGAATTGTTTTAGCCGCCCATGCTGGTGGAAACTGACCCCAGGCCTTGTGCTTCCTCCTCTCCCTAACTCCTTCAGGCCAACCTGCTGGTGGATGTTTATTCCACTCTGGGATTGCGGCAGGAGAGCGAGGCCTGGAAGGAAAACAATGCCTGGGCTTCTTTACGGTGATCTCGGGAGCCAGCCATTCTCAGATTAAACTGGCTTCACCGTTCAGGCCAGACCTGAAACCGAATGACAGTGGCGCCTGCCGGGAGAGGGAGTTGAGGGTCGCATCGTAGCCTCACCCTGAGGTCTCAAGGGCTCTTACGAGAGAAGGAAAGTGCATCTGCTCTCTTGGTGAAATGTTTCTCGGGTTCTGCCGTTAGCGTCACACTGGTAGTAAAGAGCTGGGGAACTCTCTGGAAGAATCTGTCAGGTTAATGTCAGGTTAATGACAGGAGCATCCACTGTGGTAGGTCCCATGGAATCAAGAGACCTCACCACGCTCAGCTGTAAGTTCAAAGTTCCTTCCTATGACTGAGGTGCCTCAGGCTGGCTTGGCCATCAGGACAGCTTCTCAGGCACTTGGTCTCCCTCTCCACACTGTTTCCCTCCCCACACGGATGCCACTCCCCTCACGGAGCGCCCACAAGGAGGGAGCCCGGGGAGCACCCCATGGTCCACCCTCCCCAGGCCCACAGGTGCTCTGCCAGGAGCCCCAGCTCGCGGCAAGGATGGCTCAGGTCCCCATCCTCGCTGCTCTCATCACCCTTGTGGGAGTGATGTTGAGAAAGCACCTGTGTCATTCCAGCACCTCTTCCGCTAAGAAGCCTGTGGGTCTTCTTTGGCCCCGAGACCAAGGTGGGGGGGCGATGGTATGTTCTGAGATTGTTCTGCAAGTTTCTCAAAGGGAGGAAATCTGAGTTGACCATTGTAGGTGATGAGCTGACTATAATCGCGAGGCCATGCTAGGTAGACGGGGCCCCAAGGAACCTGATGGAGTATCACACAGGCATCAGGATAGTGGCCAGGGGACCAGTGGCAATTCTGTGAAAAGGCTCTGGGTGGTGTGATGGGAAAAAGCAAAGATAATTTGAGTTTATTAGTGGAAATACAAATGTTTTTGTTTTGTTTTGTTTTGTTTTTTGTGGTACGCGTGCCTCCCACTGTTGTGGCCTCTCCCGTTGCGGAGCACAGGCTCCGGACGCGCAGGCTCAGCGGCCATGGCTCACGGGCCCAGCCGCTCCGTGGCATTTGGGATTTTCCCGGACCAGGGCACAAACCCTTGTCCTCTGCATCGGCAGGGAGACTCTCAACCACTGCGCCATCAGGGAAGCCCGATACAGATGTTTTTAAATGATGGCATTGGACAGGAGTGGGCATACCGATGAAATCTAAAAGTACTTATGGAGGGAATTCCCTGGCAGTCCAGTGGTTAGGACTCAGCACTTTCACTTCAGTGGCCTGGTTCAATCCCTGGTCACAGAACTAAAATCCTCCAAGCCACTGCACAGCCAAAAACAAAACAAAGAAAAGTACTTATGGAGACCTGAAATAACCCAAGACTAAGACGCCACTAGGAAGGCTTATGCTTCGCAGATACTAAGGAAAAATCGGAATTAACTTTCTCTTTTCTTGGAGAGAAACTCTACAAGATGGTGGAACTGTTACAGATCTTAAATTTAATTAGTGGCTGGGTAGAGGCAGGAAAGAGGTGTGTGGAATCCCCCTAGATGTGCTCCCCAAATCTGCCTCTAGAGGTCTCTTCACTCCCCCGTTTCTGAGCCTGAGGAGGGAATTAAGTGGGAACCACCTTTCTCTACCTCCCGGGAAGGATTTTGAATCTCCAGGCTCCCTTTTCTGGCTGAGGGCTGGACAGAATGGTAGCACTCGCTCAGGAAGTCCTCCTGCGCCTTCCAGGCTTACCTTCCGCATCCAGGATGCACGGAGCAGCAGGGTTTCGCCGAGGGTCTGGCAGAAGCCTTTTTAGAGGAAAGAGCACCACCGACTGTACCAAGAAGCTGGGGAGATCAGAGACTTCAGGTCTGAGTCTTCAGGCTGTTTCAGAAGGAGCCAGTTTTCAGCCCTGGCTCAGAATCTGGACCGGTGGTGTTTGTAGCAAGGACTCAAGAATTCAGAGCCAGGCAGCCTGGCAGCCAGTGGTGGTGGCGGCGAGGCTGCGGCAGTGTTTTGATTTGACTTTGTGTGTGTGTGCGTGTGCGTGCGTGCGTGTGTGTGTGTGTGTGTGTGTCTTCTCTCCTGTTTACCATTTGCTTTTGGTCGTTCCTACCAAACAGCCACAGTTCCGGAGTCCTGCCCACTAAACACAGAGGAATAAGTATGAGATCTACCAAATTATATAAAATGAAGGAACAACTTATTTCATCTGGGGGTTCCTAACTTAAAAGCGCAATCTTGCCTGCTCTGCATCCTGTCACCCTTAGAGGGGAAAAGCACTGTGGCCCCATGTGCCGGACTCCGGTACCCCCAGGGAGTACAGATCCCCGCATTCCATCTGGCTGTGAGAGATACCTAAACATTTCCTGTCCCACTCACTCCCCTTCCCCTGGGGTCCACCTCCACAAGACTATTATTAGAGCCTTAGGGCGGATTAGCACACCAGGACATTTATGGGTATACACAATTTATACCCGCTGAATCCTAGTGTTTCTGCCATTAAAGGGTTTCGTGTCTTGGGCTGGCCTAACCTGAAGCTGACCCCAGACATTTGTGAGTGGCCTCCCTCAAATGTGACGCAGTGAGCCTCACGCCCACCCTCCAGGGTCAGCCGGCTCCGTCCACGAACTGAGCCCTCTGAAGGGCATGGCTCTCGGCTCTGCCCTGGAGGAGATCACCGTGTGCTGGAGGATCCAGCAATTTCCACACAGCATGAGAAACGGGGTGGTGGTACGGGCCAGTGGGGGAGCACTTCGGAGCACGCTGGACCCCATCTGGCTTCAGGGGGCGCCTTCTGGGGGCAGGTGCTGGAAGAGGCAGCTCAGCAGTCCTCGGCCAGAGAATGGAAGGCTTTCCCCCAACTCAGGGGGTTAGGGCTTCATCCTCTCCCTTCAGAAGGGGCATCTCGCTGCACTGGGGGTACTGAATCAGATGGAGTCATTCTGTGGGCTGGGAGGACGACTTGGGGGAGATGAGTGTAGCCTGAACAAGGCCTGGGGGGCGGATGGTTTTCGCGCACATTCTGTGAGTCAGGCGCCCTGCTCACCACTCTTCCATGTCACCTCGCTTAGTCTCACGGCATCCCTGGGGTGTAAGTACTTGTCTCCCATCTGATGGATGGGAAAACCAGGGCTCCAAGTACAGTGACCTGCCCAAGGTCACACAGTCAGTACGTTACAAGCTGGGGCTGTATCCCGGTTTTCTGACTACAGATTTAGACCTTACTAGAGCTTGAACAAGCAGGAGGTCAGGATGGATTGGATACAGAGCATGAAGGAGAGAGAAGCACCAAGAGTGGGTTTCCAGCATGGGCAGCGGGTGCTTCTCGTGCAGGAACTGCAGGACAAGGGGGGAAGATGATGAGTTTCGTGGATGGTACCCGGGGGACCCCAAAGCTCTGGAGCTAATGTCTCCTGGGGTTGGTGGCACCAGCTGATAGCAACTCTCGGTGGGCTGTTCGGGTGCAGAAGGAGAGGAACAGCTGTCACTCTGTTCTCTGCCATGCCATTTGGTCCCTGGCACCCTGCTGGGCAGCCAGTCCTTTCCTGCCCCACCCTGGCCCCCACAGCAAACACTAACTCTGAGCCCAAATTAACACACTCTTCTCCCTCCCCTTCACCTCCTCCTGCTCTCGTGAAAGTCTCAGCCAGACTCAGTTTCTTTTCCTGGTCCGCTGTAACACTTAGGCACACTTCAAGACCAAATAAAGATACAAAGGTGGATCCTACGGCAAGCTCACAAAACAAGGACCATCCTGCATGTCCCTCCATCAGTGGGCCACAGTGGCCATGACTGTCCCTCGCCCAGTGGACGCCACTGCTCCCAAGTTTCACGTGCTGTGGTTTGCACCCTGTGGGAGTTCCAGCTAATGCGCATCTTGCCAGCTTTCGTGCCAAACTCCCGGACTGTCCTGCCAGAGACACCATCTGCACCAAACCAAAGGTCCGGTAACCTTCCTTTCCTCTTCTCAGGTGCCTGGCAGGCTGACGACAACGTGGTCAGTCGTCGGAACACGCAGCGCAGACGCCCATCTTCTGGCAGCCTGGAGGACCCCGAGAACAGGCTCTGCGTGTGGGATCCTTTGGCCATCTGAGAGCCTTAGCCCCTGTACCAGGGCTCTCCTCCCGTTCTCACATCCCATCCTGGCCTCATGGCACCACTGACCTCCTGGGCATCCTCAGCCAGGCACACGGAGACTTTTTAGACCCACGTGAAAGCTGGATGCTGAGGGCACCTGACCCTTCTCCCAGACTCATCTTCTTCCGCAACCGTGATCCTTCCCTTCTCAGAAGGGACTGGAAACCTCTTTTCTCCTTGTGGGCTAAAGCCACTCGAACTGCAGCTCACGAGACCCTTTGCAGAGAGTCTCTGGAATGTTTCCACTGTATCTTGATCTTCAGGTGGAGCTGTGGTCTACAGACTGGTTATTTCTTTTGTATCTTTTTTTTTTTTTCTCCTTAGGAGGTAGACCAAGAAGACTCAAGAGTTTGGGTGACTTCATTACAAACACCCATCTGGCATTTTCTAGTCTCTGGGACATCATAACCAATCTGAGACCTGCAGATTGGGGTGGCGTTGGGGGATGGCTCCTGTGAGAAGGGAAAGCCATATTGCACTGTAAGTGGGGTTTCCCTCAAAATGCATTAGGAGCTCCTCTCTCAAGGACAAGAAGCAGTGGCAACCACCAGAAGGTTGGTTGGGAAAACAGTTCTTGCTTCTGGTAGCAGAGGCTATGCCTCGTGTGTCTGCTTAGGAAGGAGGCCTTGAATCTGAGAACCCCTCAGTTACATGATGACCTACCGGGGAGTTCTTTATGATCAGGTGCACTCAGGAAGGCCTGGGGCTCCATCCTAAGGTGACACTGCAAAGGCATTTTTGACCCCCTCGATGTACCAGGCACTTGTTAGGGACTGTCGTATATTATCACGTTTCATCACTACCGCCCTGTCAGGTGGCATTCTTACCCCTGCTGCCCCCGTCTCCACCCCGCTTTTCTGAAAGAGTTGAAGAAAGAAGCTGAGAGAGGGGTGGACCGGTGGTTCTCATTTGGTGCCCAGGAACCCCAAAGGAGGTTGGGGGAAGGGCTGAGCTGGGGTCAGTGGTGGTCTGGGAGGCTCCCCATCCCACCGGTTTTCCTCCCCTGTCCTCCAGATCAGCTGAGCCTGATGGGGGGAGCCGGAGGTACTGCCTTCCATAGGCTCATCAGAGATTTAGAGATATTGTTCAAATCACATGTCCACCCCACCCCAGTCCAGTGTAGGCATATAAATAACAGTCTGAAACAGCAAGACCGTAAGCTGTTGGCTGTTCGTCTCTCAACACTAGTGTTATCAATGGATTCCTCATAGCTCTCTGATAGATGCATTGTCTGCTGGCTTTTGGAAGAGGTGGTTAGTTAGTGGAGCATGAGATTGAGAAGCAAAGTGGGATCCAACAGTTTGTGAGGCTGAGATGTGACAGAGCCCTAGGCTATGCCCACCATGATGGCCTGAATTAGTAGTTGGAATTGTTGCCCTAGAGGAACTTTTCATGGTCCTTCCCAAGGCCTCAAAGAGAGCCCAGTGCCGGGGGATCTTTTGCACCTCCTGTGTGGCTGCCTTGTGCCATCAGGTGCGTGGTGACCCTCACTGCCTGGTGGTTGTGGTTCACATCCTGCCCTGGGGGTGGGCAGGCGGAGGCCTGTGGTCCTGACAGACACTACATGAGCCAAGCCAAATCTCAGCTTCTGCCTTGAGTTCCGGTGTCCACCCGCTCTGAAATCCTGCAGTGGGCTCTGCTGTTTCAGACCCCTGTTAATGTCCTTTCTTTCCCCGAAACATTCTTACAGCCCCTTTCATATTGAAGATTCGAGCAATAACCACACTTCCTGATCTCCTTGAAGTCTGAGTCCCATAAGCACTAGGGAAGGGGGCGCTCCCTTAGCCTGGGGTGGTGGCATACAGATCCACCTCGTCTCCCGGCAGGTAGTATTCAGAGTGTGGTGTTACCTGAGATGAAGGAGATGCAGGTAAACAGTTGCCACAGTGGCCAGGAACCGTAAGAGGAAGCCATTGCCTTCACCCTTTCTGGAGGGTCTGTCTTCTCCCAGGAAGAGGCTCAGAGAGATTCCTCAAGGCCTTGGTTCCATAACCAAGACATACCCGGGTGAGAAGTGGCCCTTCACTCCTGTTTCTCAGACAGTTCCTGCTCTCTCCCCCATCCCCTCACCTCTTTGCCCTCATTTAGCTCTTTGGCGAGCAGAAATATCCCATCCAAAAGGGCTGGGATCAGGGAACAGGGCACAGAGCCTGGTCGGGGAACAGGACAGCCGCCCCAGTCATCATCTGGAGATGGTCATGTTGTTAGCAGTTGACCCACAGAGAATATGACGGGGCCTGGTTTCTCACACAAGGACACAGACTAACCGGAGGCCTGGGGCTCCTTCCTGCCACACTCAGGTCGGAGCTCACCTATGAGCTCACTTCCGGGTGGTGTGGTGATCCCAGCCTTCTCACAGAGCCCTTTTTCCTTCTCCTCCCCAGTCCCATCCCACCAGAGGGCATGCCCACGCTGGGGCGTCTCCTGGGCACGGATCCACACACGTTAAGCCATCTCACCTGGGGAGAGTTTGTGTCCTGTTCACCTGACCTTGGCATGCTGCTTGCTCACTGTGCTTTAGGATCTGCACACCTAGTGTGTGTAAGTATGTGTGTACTGTTGTGCCATCTGTGTACCCCTCACTCCCTGGAGTACACTCATGGGCACACTACAGTGGGGACGTCAAGGATGCAATATTTATGGACTGCTGCATGATTCTTAAAAATGAATAAAACTGTTCACAAGGGAGGGAGAGCTATTAATTGCGCAGTTGGCTTATTTGTGAAAGTTGCTGTCCGACTTTCTCCAGCACGCTTTTAATACTTTGACTCAATAACAACTCACACTGCAGAAATATAGAAGATCATGAGAGATTACTACAAGAAACTCTATGCCAAGAAAATGGACAACCTGGAAGAAATGGACAAATTCTTAGAAATGCACAACCTGCCAAGACTGAATCAGGAAGAAATAGAAAATATGAATAGACCAATCACAAGCACTGAAATGGAAACTGTGATTAAAAATCTTCCAACAAACAGAAGCCCAGGACCAGATGGCTTCACAGGCGAATTCTATCAGACATTTAGAGAAGAGCTAACACATATCCTTCTCAAACTCTTCCAAAATATAGCAGAGGGAGGAGCACTCCGAAACTCATTCTACGAGGCCACCATCACCTTGATACCAAAACCAGGCAAGGATGTCACAAAGAAAGAAAACTACAGGCCAATATCACTGATGAACATAGATGCAAAAATCCTCAACAAAATACTAGCAAACAGAATCCAACAGCACATTAAAAGGATCATACACCATGCTCAAGTGGGGTTTATGCCAGGAATGCAAGGATTCTTCAATATACGCAAATCAATCAATGTGATACACCATGTTAACAAATTGAAGGAGAAAAACCATATGATCATCTCAATAGATGCAGAGAAAGCTTTCGACAAAATTCAACACCCATTTATGATAAAAACCCTGCAGAAAGTAGGCATAGAAGGAACTTTCCTCAAAATAATAAAGGCCATAAATGACAAACCCACAGCCAACATTGTCCTCAATGGTGAAAAACTGAAAACATTTCCACTAAGATCAGGAACAAGACAAGGTGGCCCACTCTCACCACTCTTATTCAACTTAGTTTTGGAAGTTTTAGAAACAGCAATCAGAGAAGAAAAGGAAATAAATGGAATCCAAATTGGAAAAGAAGAAGTAAAGCTGTCACTGTTTGCAGATGACATGATACTATACATAGAGAATCCTAAAGATGCTACCAGAAAACTACTAGAGCTAATCAATGAATTTGGAAAAGTAGCAGGATACAAAATTAATGCACAGAAATCTCTGGCATTCCTGTACACTAATGATGAAGAATCTGAAAGTGAAATCAAGAAAACACCCCCATTTACCATTGCAACAAAAAGAATAAAATACCTAGGAATAAACCTACCTAAGGAGACAAAAGACCTGTATGCAGAAAATTATAAGACACTGATGAAAGAAATTAAAGATGATACAAATAGATGGAGAGATATACCATGCTCCTGGATTGGAAGAATCGATATTGTGAAAATGACTCTACTACCCAAAGCAATCTACAGGTTCAATGCAATCCCTATCAAACTACCACTGGCATTTTTCACAGAACTAGAACAAAAAAATTCAAACTTTGTTTGGAAAAACAAAAGACTCCGAATAGCCAAAGCAATCTTGAGAACGAAAAACGGAGCTGGAGGAATCAGGCTCCCTGACTTCAGACTACACTACAAAGCTATAGTAAGCAAGACAGTGTTTTACTGGCACAAAAACAGAAAGATAGATCAATGGAACAGGATAGAAAGCCCAGAGATAAACCCACACCCATATGGTCAACTTATCTTTGATCAAGGAGGCAGGAATGTACAGTGGAGAAAGGACAGCCTCTTCAATAAGTGGTGCTGGGAAAACTGGACAGGGACATGTAAAAGTATGAGATTAGATCATTCCCTGACACCATACACAAAAATAAGCTCAAAATGGATTAAAGACCTAAATGTAAGGCCAGAAGCTATCAAACTCTTAGAGGAAAACATAGGCAGAACACTCTATGACATAAATCACAGCAAGATCCTTTTGGACCCACCTCCTAGAGAAATGGAAATAAAAACAAAGATAAACAAATGGGACCTAATGAAACTTCAAAGCTTTTGCACAGCAAAGGAAACCATAAACAAGACCAAAAGACAACCCTCAGAATGGGAGAAAATATTTGCAAATGAAGCAACTGACAAAGGATTAATCTCCAAAATTTAAAAACAGCTCATGCAGCTCAATAGCAAAAAAACAAACAACCCAATCCAAAAATGGGCAGAAGACTTAAATAGGCATTTCTCCAAAGAAGATATACAGACTGCCAACAAACACATGAAAGAATGCTCAGCATCATTAATCATTAGAGAAATGCAAATCAAAACTACAATGAGATATCATCTCACACCAGTCAGAATGGCCATCATCAAGAAATCTAGAAACAATAAATGCTGGAGAGGGTGTGGAGAAAAGGGAACACTCTTGCACTGCTGGTGGGAATGTGAATTGGTACAGCCACTATGGAGAACAGTATGGAGGTTCCTTAAAAGACTAAAAATCGAACTACCATATGACCCAGCAATCCCACTACTAGGCATATACCCTGAGAAAACCATAATTCAAAAAGAGGCATGTACCAAAATGTTCATTGCAGCTCTATTCACAATAGCCCGGAGATGGAAGCAACCTAAGTGTCCATCATCGGATGAATGGATAAAGAAGATGTGGCACATATATACAATGGAATATTACTCAGCCATAAAAAGAAACGAAACTGAGCTATTTGTAATGAGGTGGATAGACCTAGAGTCTGTCATACACCGTGAAGTAAGTCAGAAAGAGAAAGACAAATACCGTATGCTAACACATATATATGGAATTTTAAAAAATGTCATGAATAACCTAGGGGTAAAACAGGAATAAAGACACAGAACTACTTGAGAATGGACTTGAGGATATGGGGAGGGGGAAGGGTAAGTTGTGACAAAGCGAAAGAGAGGCATGGACATATATACACTACCAAACGTAAGGTAGATAGTGGGAAGCAGCCGCAGAGCACAGGGAGATCAGCTCGGTGCTTTGTGACCGCCTGGAGGGGTGGGATGGGGAGGGTGGGAGGGAGGGAGATGCCTGAGGGAAGGGATGTGGGAACAGATGTATATGTATGACTGATTCACTTTGTTATAAAGCAGAAACTAATAAAAAAATAAAATAAAAATTAAAATAAAACAATAAATACTTGGGAAGAAAAAAAAAACTTTGACTCAAGACAAGCTGGACATGGAGGAGTGAGAGAGGGCAAGGGGTAGAGGAAAAGACATGTTTCTGGGTGGGAGCTGGTGTACCATCCCCCGGGCACAGCTCCTGCCCAGAGGCCTGATAAGGAGCCCTCACCTCCACCCACCCCCTTCAACCAGAGAACTTCCAACTGCAGCTCCTCAATAACTGAAGAGCAGGAAAGCTGGTGACTGGAGGGAGGCTGGGGGAGGGGAGGAGGAAGGACCACAGTCCACCGTTAGTCCGTCACTTAAAGGCTGGTGAAATGAATGGGGCAAATGACCCCAGTCAAAGAATTTGGCAAGTCCACGGCTTTCCTGGCTTTCACCCAACGGCTCTGTTTCCTCGGCTATCTGGAAAGGAGGGAGAGCACTTCCGAAGAAGCCTCTGGAATGTCAGCTTCTGGGAATCTTGCTGAGGACGGGGCGGGGAGGGGGCGCTTACCGGGAAACACTGGATTACCCTAGCCGCCTTGGGGTGCCTGCGACCGGGGCTGCGGTTTCTGCGGACCTGAGCGGCAGGTGGCATCGGAGAGTCAGACCTGCTTGCGGGCACCAAGACGACACTCGGTCGGGAGACCGGGACAGGCCGCAGAAACGTGAGGAAGTGCCACTCGCAGCCCAGAGGAGAGGAAAGGAAAGCCCCAAGCATGCACCCAGCCCTGGCCCCCGCGCCACGGGCTGCGTCCCAGGAGCCGTCGCCACCTCTGAGCAGCCCAGATGGGAAGGGGGTGGGGCGGAGGACGGTTCCCGCGGCGAACTGCTCGCCGAGGGCCCCGGGGCCTCTGCGGGAGCGCCGAGCCGCGCGCCTCTCCGAGCCCTGCGCGGGGCCGTCGGGCGGGAATGCGCGGAGCCGGGACGCGGTGGCGGGTAGGGGGCTGGGTCGCGCGCGGGAGAGGGCGGCAGGAGGGAGCTGGAAGAGAGTTACCGCGTGAGAGAGCCGTTAAGAGCCCGCGGTCTCTTTGGAGATGCCCTGGCCAATGGCAGAAGCGGAAGCTGTTTATATGGGCGGGGCGTCGCCACGGCAGCAGGAGACGCCTTGCGAGCGGCTACTGAGTGCCGGTCCCCAGCCGCTGGCTTTCAGAGAGGCGCCGGCGGGCGTGAGTGGCGACGAGGATTGCTGGCTGGGCCCTGGAGCTGGGAGCAGAGAGCCGCGGTGAGGGTGGGCGGTGGGAGGAATTTCTTTGAGAAGCTTCCTTTGGCCCGGGCTGCGCTCTGAGCCAGGTAAGGGACGGGGAGGGCTGCCGGCCGTGGGAAGGGAGGGCGTCAGTACCAGCCCGCTCTCCCATCCGTCCCCGACGGAAGTGGAGGGCCCGGGGACTGACATCAGAGGCGTTTGGGGGACACTCACTTCCCACCCCCTTATAACTCTCTGTATTGTTTCCTTCCTTCCCCTTGAGCCCCATCCTAATATCCCTTTTCAAAGATCAGACGACCTCCCCCGCCCCCCGACCCGTCGTACTGCCCTCCTGGACTCTCTCGCCCCATTTCCATTGGTTGTGGACGGAGAGAGGGGGGTTAATTCCCCGCTTTGAGGGAGAAAGGGGTGGCCTCGCATGCCCCTACACTATTCCCTCGTTGGGCTAATTAAGTCTCCTCTAAAAGATCCAAGAGGAAAAGAGCGAGGCGAACCCCGTGTGGGTCGCACCCCCGGGCACACCTTCTGTTTCCCAGACCTCGGCAGTAAAAGATCCTCCCCGGCTGCAGGAAGGATTTTAGTAAGAGCCTCCCCCCTCGCCCACACTCTCCCCTCGGGGGTGGGGAAAGAGGGCTCAGTTCCCGCTCTGGTCCCCGCAGGCACCACATTCCGTTTGGAGGAGGCTACCCCCGGATCGCGGGATGGAAGCCCGCTTCCGGGAGGCTGCGTAACTGAAGCCGCGGGAGTCAGCGGGCCGGAGAGCTCGGCGGCCACCCTCGGCTCGGCTCGTGGATGTTGACAGCCCCCTCGGAGAGTCCCCGCAGATATGGCGGAGAGCTGGCTACGCGTCTCGGGAGCAGGGGCAGCGGAGGAGGCCGGACCGGAAGGCGGCCTGGAGGAGTCCAACGCCCTGAATGACAGCCTGACCAGCCTGCAGTGGCTGCAGGAATTCTCCATTCTCAACGCCGAGCTCCCCGCCCTGCCTTCGGGGGACACCGACCCCCACGGCTCCCACGAGCTGGCAGGCTCGGCCGAGCCGGGGTCTCCCCTGGCGGCGGACCCCGCCTGCCTGGGGCAGCCGCACACACCCGGCAAGCCCACGTCCTCCTGCACGCCGCGGAGCGCCCCCTCGGGGCTGCAGGCCTCGCCTCCCGACGACGTGGACTACGCCACCAACCCGCACGTGAAGCCGCCCTACTCGTATGCCACGCTCATCTGCATGGCCATGCAGGCCAGCAAGGCCACCAAGATCACCCTGTCGGCCATCTACAAGTGGATCACGGACAACTTCTGTTACTTCCGCCACGCTGATCCCACCTGGCAGGTAGGGAGGCACTCCCTCCCTCCCTCCCCATGCCCTCGCGGACTGGACTCACATCCCAGATCCGCAGGCCAAGTAGGCGCGGTACGGCCAGGGCCCCGAGAGAGGAAGGCCGTCCAGGAAGGACCTCAAGGGAGCCCAGTGCTTGGACTGCTGCCCCTTTGACTTCAGAGACGGAGGAGGGAGGATGTTCAGAGGGCTGCAGGGGTGCCGACATAGAGGTTCAAGGGGAAAGAACTTGTCACTCGTCCGGCAGGCTCAGCCCAAAGACCAGGGCTGAACTATGCGTGGACACAGCCCCCCAGGGTAGGTTGATGGACTGAGGGACACATTTTTGTCCCAAGTCCTGCAATTCCTCGACACTACCCTCCTCAAGGTCAGTTTGTCAGGGCCTGACTGGAGGCAGAGCATCGTTCCTGCCAGACTCTGCATCCCGCCTGCTTTCAGTTGGCTGGAGGGGCTCTGGGAGGGGAGAGGGGCGTGCTGCGGGGTGTGAAGGCCATCAGTGTCCCAGTGGAAGGGCTACGGGGCCTTCCGAAAGCTGCTGTGCCAGCCCCCACCCCAAGCCCTCCCTAGTTTCCTGCCTACACTCCTCCCCTTCTTCTCATCAAACTCCCTGGGGGGATAATTACCTCAGCCACGTGCTTTCCACAGGGGCTCTTTCCTCCCACACTGGCTTCATGTTCCAAGTCTCCGGAACCTGGCACAGAGCAGCCAAGGGGCCCAGACCACCATGTAAACCTCCCAGTCTTGCCAGGGGGCACTACTCACCTGCCGGCCCCACCCACCAGGCCCCAGACCCCTGTGCCCCAGCGTGGTTTGGACTGTGCACCCAGGCCTGAACAAGGCAGGATGGTGATTCAGGCTGGGCACACGCTGCCCTGAGCCTCTTCGACCATCAGGATCAGGGGCTACTTGGGGACAGAGACCCTGAGGATGCACAGATCCTTCCCTGTGGCACAGGTCACAGGATCAGAGTTCCTGTAATCACAGCTATTCCACGATTGCTTGGGCCCTGACCCTGGGGCAGGTACCATTTGTAACCTTGGTGAGAAAGCAGAGACCCTCCACCACCACCCCACCCTACCCCAAGCCTGAGAGGCCCCAGGAATGAGCGCTATGCTCTTGGCTGGGTAATAATCAACTGAGGCCTCAGAGCCTGGGGTGGGAGGAGGGGGACATGGTGGGTGAGGGCCCAGGCCAGCAGCCGGCTCTAGAAACAAGGAAAGTCATCAGATCCTCCCACACTTCATCCCCCCCCCCACACACACACCCTCACACCCACTCACTCATTTCACAAACAGAGAAGGCCAGCCAGGCCCAGGCAGAGGGAGATGGCCGTCCAGGACCTGGGGGAGCCAAGGCCTTTGACCAGAGGCCGCAAGCAGCGGGGTAAGGGAGGGAGGGCAGGACAGGCTGGCACTGAGAGCCACCCTGCGGCTCAGGGCTCGGATGACCGAGCAGGCAGATATCCTGGCCAAAGGGAACAAAAGCCCCCGACAGCACTCCCAGCTCCTGGTGCCCCGTGGCTGGTGTCCCAGAGCCTCCCGCTCGGAGCAGCGCCTCTGTCTCCCCTGCCCCCATCGGAGAGAAGGTGGTGGTGGGACTGGCAGTGGCGCTAGGAGCCCCCCATCACTGACCCCACCCACTCTCCCAGCTGTCTTCCTTCTCTCCTACCTCCCTGTGTCCAGAACTCCATCCGCCACAACCTGTCCCTGAAGAAGGGCTTCATCAAGATGCCTCGGGAGAAGGACGAGCCAGGCAAGGGGGGCTTCTGGCGCATCGACCCCCAGTACGCCGAGCGGCTGCTGAGTGGGGCCTTGAAGAAGCAGCGGCTGCCCCCAGTACACATCCACCCGGCCTTTGCCCGCCAGGCCGCGCCAGAGCCCAGCGCCGCCCCATGGGCCAGGCCACTGACCGTGAGCACCGAGGCCCAGCAGCTGCTGCGGGAGTTCGAGGAGGCCACTGGGGAGGCGGGCTGGGGTGCAGGCGAGGGCAGGCTGGGGCGCAAGCGTCAACAGCCGCTGCCCAAGCAGGAGGCCAAGGTCCCGCGGCCCTCCAGCCCCCTGCTGCTGACCCAGGAGGAGCAGGGTGAGCTGGAACCCCTCAAGGGCAACTTTGACTGGGAGGCCATCTTGGACGCTGGCACGCTGGACGGGGAGCTGGGCACGCTGGAGATCTGGGGGCTGATCCCGCCGCTGAGCCCTGCCTCACACGGGGACGTGGACCTCACCATCCATGGCCACCACATCGACTGCCCTGTTACCTGGGGGCCTCCAGCGGAGCAGGCTACCGACAGCCTGGACTTTGATGAGACCTTCCTGGCCACATCCTTCCTGGAGCACCCCTGGGACGAGAGCACCCATAGCTCCCTGCCCCACGAGCCCCTCTTTGAGGCCGGGGATGCCACACTGGCCTCTGACCTGCATGACTGGGCCAGCCTGGGCGCCTTCTTGTAAGAAGCCAGGCCCTGCCCCACCTCCAGACAGCACCGATGTCTGGGCCCAGACTGCCCCCCTCCCCGCCAGTGCAGGCCCATGGACACCCTACCGCCCAGGCAGGGGCTGGGCCAGGTCACCCCACCAGGCCACACGGCCCCCAGCCCAGGCCATCCTCAGATTCTAGTCCAGCAGGCTGAGAATTGGGGCCCAGGACCCAAATTGCTGCCTCCGCTCCCCAGCCCCCCATACACACAGTGTTTCATTGATCCACTTCTTCCCTGCCCCAGAGACACGCTAAGGGCCCTCTGCACTATGAGAGCTGCGGCTTGGAGGGGCCCTGGCCAAGCTGGAAACATCAGTACAGGGCCCGCCCCAGAACACCTTAGCTTCCAAGCTTCTCTCTCTCCTGCTCTCCTCCCCAGGTCTCTATCCAGAGCAAGTTCCCAGGTACAACCAATGCTGATTAGGTGACTGCAAATGAACACCCAAGAGGCCTCTCCCGGCAGTCTGTGAGGAGGAGCTAGGCGGAGGGGGGAAGAGAGAGGAGACAGAAAGGAGGCCGGGGTGCCGGGTGGAGCCAGGAGATTTTCTAAGGCCTCTGGGATCTTCTGGCTTCATCCCTAGAGGTGGGGCAGAGGGTATGTGTCCCTAATCTTTGAGCCCAACTTGAGGCTGAGAGCAGCGGGGAGATGGGGATCTGGGGGTTAGGGGCTGGGGCAGCCAAGCTGCAGAGGGAAAGGGGACAGACAGACTAATGTAGTGAGTGTAGCTAGAGCTGAGGCTTAACTGGGAGGGACGCAGTGCTTGCTAGAACCACTGGGACCAGGAATGGGGGGATGGCCCCGTGCCCTTGCTTGCACTCCTGCAGGGGAGTGTCTTGCTCCACCATAAACGCCCTGGGCTGCATCCCACATCCACTCTCCTAACCCATCGGGCAATTTAACCTTTTTCATAGACAGTGATTTACAATAAAAACATTTTTAAAAGTAAAGTTTTAAAAAGTCTCAAAATGGACCTGCTTGCAACTTTCTCTGGGGAAAAGCATGGGCCAGTTTTGGGGAGGCCACGGCCCAAGGGGGAATGGCTGGGAGGAAGATGGGGGGCACCAAAGGCCTGCAGAGTGTCCCCTGATGCACTCCTCAGGATCTCTGGGTGCCCAGAGAGAAAGGGGCTGAGAGGCGGCCCTCGGGGGTCCCCTGCAGCCAGGGCCTCGGCACCTCTCTATGTGCAATGGGGAGACTGTACCCACAGCCCCGAGGAGCAGGCGGCAAAGGAGGCACAGCCCCCTCCCTGGCCCTGGGGACTCACTCACAAAGGCCGTTCTTGCCCAGGGCTCGGCTCACGTTCCCCACCTCGCCCAAGTTGAGGGCCTGCCCAGACTCACCTGCGGTCCTCGCCTGGGCCTGTCTCCAGCTCCTCCCTCCCTTGGTCCCTTCCTGAAGGGACAGGGTGTGAGGTCAGAGGGCCCCAGCCCCTGGGGCCCCACTTGCCACCCTGGGGTTCATTCACCCCACCCAGGGCCTTCCCTCCAATGCAGGTTGGGGCTGAGGGAGGCCATCAGGGCAGACGGAAGACGGGGTGCCTAGACCCTACAGCTCCAGCCTGTGAGGAATCAACGTACCAGAGTTCTGATGGGGAAACTGAGGCACAGCAAATATGTGACACTCAGCAGGCACCTTTCCACCCCCTCACCCCAGCTTTGCCTGGAACCCATCTCTCCCCCGAGCCTGCACCTGGCCCCGCCAGCACGCCCTTGTGGTGCACAGCCCCTTCCCCCAGCACTCACGTGCATGTGCGCACAGACACACACACACACACACACAAACGGGCACTGTCCTACACAATCCTGCCCAGCCTCCACGGGCCCCTTTCTCCTGAGGCCCCTTTCTTTCCTTGCACTGGAGGCTGGCTCCAGGACAACCTGGCATTCCCCCGCCAACTTGCTGCTTTCCCTTGCTAATTACTCAAAATATTTTCGAAGGGTGCGCACACTGCAGGGCCAGGCGGGTTGGGGCCTTACAGAGCTCAGGAGGCAGCCCATCCCCTTCCCACCGCTTGCTGAGGAGGCTGCCCCAACCTCCCTCTGAGACTCCCTTCACCCCCTAAGCAACGACTCCCTCCCTCTCCCCACCACCCTCCGGCCTTCCTCCCCACGCTCCCCAGCACTGGGGGAACATGGGGGCTCCAGCCTCTCCACTGGTCCCCAGGCTCAGCCTCCAGCCCCCGACAAAAGGGGTACATCCTGGATTGACAGGTGGGGCCGGTCACTGTCCCCCCTCCTCACCCTCTGCCTGGGCCCATGCTGGGGGAAGAGGGGCAAGGTCAGGGGCTGGCAGAACTGCCTGCCAGGTAAGAAAAGGCTGAAGAAGCTTCTGGCTGCCAGGAAGAATCCCCAGGAGCTCCTGAAAATCCCTATGCTTGGGACTAGCGTCTCTGGGGCTGGGACCCAAACACTGGCACTTTTAAGGGTCCATGGATGCTGCCAACGAGCAGCCAAAGCTAAGAGGGGGCTCCGAAGCGGCCAGAACACAGGGCTTCACACACCCTTTCAGCAGGCAGCGTTTGGGGGTTGGCGGTGGAGGAGGCGGGAAGCGTGAGTGGATCCTGTCCCTCCAATTCATCCCTGCCCCGGCCCTTGGCTGGGTGGCTTTTTGAAAAAACGTTCAGTGACTCCGTATTTATTTAGAGATTCGATGTAATCCCAGTCAATATATATTTTGCGCCCTTAACAGTAAGTTGCAGACAGGCTGCCCCATTAGCACTAGATACTTTAGTGTGTGTTTCCTTAGAACAAGGACACACCTCCATAATCCCAGTACCACCATCACAATCAGGAAATGAACACTGACCTGGTAATCCCATGTAACCGCAGACCCCCTTCACGTCTTGCAGATCACCCCAGGAATGCTCCTCTCCATTCCAACATCCCAATCCAGGACCCCATGTTGCACTGAGTTGTCCTTTCTCTTTTGCCCTGTGTGGCTTTGAGCCCATGACTCAAGCTCTCTGGGCAGGTTTCGCATTTCCTTTGATCTCCACTTTTGAGGTGAGAAGCCCTTCAGCCACTTCACCCTCAGGTGTGGTACAGTCCCTTCCCAAAGCAAGAAGCTAGCTTTCTCTCTCCTCACTTTCCACCTCTTCCCTATCCTCCCTCCCCCATGTATCACCAGCCAGGAAAGGGATGAGGGGCAATGTTCAGGAACTCAGGCTTCGGAGACCTTCCCCGTCTGCCCTCGGGACAGGCCACTCTCAGCTCCAGTGATGGGAAGGCCCCCGGGATGGGATTCCATGCTGGCCTGAAGCAAATGCGCCAGGCCTCATGAAGAGTTGAGCTGAGGGCAGGAAACACTCTTCTCCCCGCTTCTGCCCCCCTCAACATACTGGGGACCCAGACTTGAAGAAGGAAGGTCATGTCCATGGTGTCCTCCCAGATCAGCACCGACACCGTCTCTTCCATGTCCGGCTCCTACATCGCCCCTGGCACGGAAGAGGACGGGGAGGCTCTCCCCTGCCCCCGGGCCGCCAGCAGGACCCCCTCAGAAGAAGGAGACGTAAGAGAGGAGCATGGGATCGCCCTCGCCGCTCTGCTCTGCTCTGTACTCGAGTCCCAAGGAGCTCAGTCCAGGGCCTGCCAGGGAGATCGGCAAAGCCCCCCAGTGCTCGGGAGGGGAGCCCTGGAAAACACGGTACCGGGTTGTTGAATCACAGACTCCCTCAGATGTGATCTTCCGTGTGGCACCACTTCTGTCCTGAGGACTTGGTTTGGGTTTGCTGCCAGGCGAGCTGGGTAGGAGAGCCGGTGGCATCTGCACCTTGACTTTTGTTGCTCCTTTGCAGGTGACGCCAGCGGCGTCTCCAGACTGCAACTTTGCGGGCCTCGTCGCCACCGCTGAAGAGCAGGATGCAGAGGTAAGAGCAAGGTGGACGCTGGTGCCCCTCCCCGGTCAGAGGGACTGCCGGCGCTGGCACAGGGTGCAAATAGAATGGGGGCTCTTCTGGAAGAAGCCTTCCAAGGTGGTGCACTTGGATCTGTTAGAGGCAGGGTGCAGAGCAGAGGGACTGTCCGGTTAGCAGAGGGCGCTGGTCTCAGCGTAATAGGCGTGGGGTGAGTTCCAGAGGGAAGTCTTCCAGGCCAGACCCTTGAGAGGGTGTTTGTCCTCCAATTCACTTAGTATTTACCTGGCACAGGCATCTCACATCTTCCTGGCACTGGGGGACACAAAGACCGAGTGACATGGCTTTTGCCTGCCCACACCCCCAATCCACCCATCCCACCCATCCCGGAGCTCCATCTGATGGAGGAATCAGAGTTATAACTCAGCGTGAGCAGTGCTCTGACGGAGGTGTGCCTGAAGTATATGGAATGCCCAGCTCCCAGTGGGGACTCTACAACTTTCTCTTGAGCCAGATGTTCTCAAAGGAGTATCTGGATGGGATTGGGGATCCTAAAGGGTTCCTGAAAGTTTTATGATCTCACGGTTTGCTTTTTCATTTGACAACTTTGATTTCCACCTGAGAGAAACAGTGTGAGCTAAACTATAACCAAGGCTAATCCTGACAGTCCCAGGGTCCCTCTGTAAGGTGCCTCAGACCTGGTCCCTCTGGAACGTGCCTCAGACCTGGTCCCTACGGGCCGATCCTGCCTCGCCAAGCAAAATCTGCCTCTGCTGGGCCTCCCAGCCATCTCACACAGACAGGAAATGTATGGATACCATGAGGGTGATTAGTTCTGTCTTCTGACCATCAGTAGACTCATTTCACTGCTTTATGGACTCACAGTGCCTTCCTTCTGTCCTAGGGAAATGAGGTTCTAGAAGAAGAGGACGGATCACCCACACAAGAAGATGGTAAAAGACCTGGTCTTTTGCTCCCTTTTATTATATTTCTCTCCCGGGTATTCTCTGAAGGGTAGAGAAAGGGGCACTGGTGTGACTTGGTGGCACTGCTCAAGGGTGTGGCTTTGGGGAAAGGTTGTCTTCTTGATGGAATATCAAAGCAAGCAGGGTATCTGAGGACCTCAGCAGCCTTCCTGGCTCTTTCTGGGCCTCTGAGCCAAGGCTGCAGAAGATACATGGAGTTCTCCATCTACGTTAAGTAGATCCTGAAGCTTCTTGGGCAACTGCCATCACCTTCCTTCCTGCTTCAGCTTCTCAGCCGAGTCTCACAGAACTGCTCTAGCAGCCCCAAAGTTCAGCTGCAGCAGGAGAACAGCTTCCTCCCCTTGGGGGAACCGACTGTTAGGCAGTAGGTTTTCCTGCTTTAGTGACGAAAACGGCTGATGTTACAGTAGCAGAAGGATCACAGCCCTGGCGGCACAGCAAAGGTGAGGTGAAGAGACGTTAGCAGCTCAGCGTACACTAGTGTTTGTAGGCTATTGGAACGAGTCTCTTTACCATCATTCAGGCCTCAAGTAGATATTTTTTTTAATTGGAAGAGTTGGTTTACAATGTTGTGTTAGTTTCTGCTGTACAGCAACGTGAATCAACTATACATATACATATATCCACTCTTTTTTTAGATTCTTTGCCCATATAGGCCATTACAGGCTACTGAGTAGAGTCCCCTGTGCTCTACAGCAGGTCCTTATTAGTTATCTATTTTATATATAGTAGTGTGTATATGTCAATCCCAATCTCCCAATGTATCCCTCCCCTCCCTTGCCCCCCGCCATAACCATAAGTTTGTTTTCTACACCTGTGACTCTATTTCTGTTTTGTAAATAAGGTCAATCATATCTTCAGTCGGAAGAATTTGGTTTCTAGTAAGCCGAGAAGCGAAGGAACGACCTACTTATAGAGCAAGGAAGTGGCGGGGGGGGGAGGGTAGGCGAGCTGGGAATCCCACCTGGGATTGTAGGACCAGGCGTCCCAGGAACCGGTGTCTCTTCCGTCTGCTCCTCTGAGGTGCCTCCACAGAAGGGCAACCTCCAGAGCAAACCTGGATCCCAGCCTGGATGCAGATGTCATGCTAGTCGCTTCTGCTTTGGCCATGGCAGTTGCTTGGGGGGTTGTGTGGTGTGCAGGGGGTGCGCATGTGCACATGACCACTCTCTCCTGGCCAAGTAGTGTCGGAGGAGGGGTGGTCGCCCAGGCTGTGCCTCTGCCGCACGCGCACGCCAACCAAGCCGGGGTTGGGCGCTACCTCTCCTCGGTTGATGTCTTCAGGGCGCAAGGCTCTGAGTTCTCCATTGTGATTGTCGTCCCCAGTAGAATATTTGCTTCTAAAAGGCACAGGGCAGTACGTGGTTTCCGCCTGACATTCCATATGTGGTTTCCACCTGACATGCTGTACACAGTAGATGTATGTTTCTTCCTCTCCCTTTCACCAAGGAAAAAAAAACCGGGTGGGGGGCTTGAAAAAATAACATCTAAAATTGTCCCCTTCCCATCTTACACGACTGTAGGTTTCTGGTCAGCCCCTTAAAACATCTTCAGAATAGAAAATTAAGTCTCAAAGAAAATAAATCATAATTTTGCAAGCAATGCGATTCTTTGATTTGAGGTGCAAAATTACGGGACCAAAGAGCTTTAATTGCCATTTTATGTATTAGTCATTTCGCAGAGCCTTGTGGTCATAAACACACCCCACGTGCACCGACAGACACAGGCCGGAGCCCGGGGTCACTTCCCCCGTGGCTCTCCTAGCTCTTCCAGCCTGGCTTAGCTCTGCTCTGGGCCCGGGTATGCGTGTCCGAATCCCACAGACATCCCCAGGGTCTGATTTCCCTGGAACGAAGGCTGGAAAGGGGCCAGTTAAGGAAACAGAGCAGAACAGAGCGAGAACACAAACGTACCCACGCAGTTTCCTTTATTGTCCTCTCTCCCCACTTAATTATTGTCTTTTTTTTAACATATGATTTGATGTTTTTTGTCTCCATCCTTAAGATTTTTATTTTAAGGACAGCAAAGCAGAGAAAAACACAGCCAGGTCCTCTCTAACTGCCTTAACTCCGTTACAGGCCAGAGGACATTCGCATTTCTAGGTATGGAGTGTGACAATAACAATGACTTTGACATCGCCAGCATGAAAGCACTGGACAATAAGCTGTGCTCTGCGGTCTGCTTAGCCGGTGAGTGGCAGTCTGCTGAACATGAACTTGGTGGGAGACGCTCCCCTGCTCGCACCCCTGCTCTCACCCTGGGACACCCATCTCCTGCCCTGCAGTTCCTGCAAGAAGGCATGGGCTTTGCTAAGGTGCTGGGAGCCAGTTGCTGAAAGGAAGTGAGGCAGCCTTGGGAGAGTCCTTGGGCAAAGAGCGACTCTGCTCTAAGCGAATCTATTTGGGCATGGAGAAAGGCACAAAAATACCTCCAAAGCCTTCCGATTTGGCCTGACCGTGCCCCCTCCATCATGATCTTGCAGATCCCATGGCAGGGGGCCTGGTCTTGTTTCCATCAACAGGCAGTTTAAGGCAGACACGGCGTCTGTGATAAGGTCTTGGAAAGAGAGCCTGAGCCCTTGAAAAGGGAACCTGTAGCCACTCAGAGGAGAGTGTTTAGTTAGGATCAGAGAGGAATTTCAAAGCCAGCATTTTATAGACTAGCTCTGTGACCCAGTGAGCCCTGGGCTACCACCAGTTGCCTTGTGCTCCCTAGATTTGGATCCCAAAGGAACGATCAGGGGTCGAGGGTGACTCTTCTCCCTGGAGCCCTAAGTCTATAAATTCAATCAGGGCCATCAACGTGCCCCTTATTCCTTCTCATGACACTAAACTGAATCCGGGATGAGTTCTCAGGAGGAGCCCACCTGTCAGTCACACTCTGGGCACTGATGTCTCTCTGCTCCATGCTCACCAAGGGCTTCACCAACCATGGCTCTAAAGCCACGTCTTGCCTGGTGGACTAGGTCGAAATTGCCCCTCCTTGGTTCACAGCAGAGACTGCCTTCATGTTGCGTGGTCTGTAATCTCTTAAACATGCCCTGGACATGTTTAAGCTTCAGGACAGCCAGGTCCCGTCATGGGTCCATTGCTTTACTCTCTTGGCAACGTGGTTACAGGTGCTGGAGGGACACAAACTCCTGTGGTTGCCACTCTCCATCAGCTTGCAGAAGACCCATGTACTCACCCCTCTGGCCCCATGCAGGCTTGTGGTGGAGGAAGCCGTAATCCCCAGAGACGCCTCCCACAGCCTTCCCAGGGGCTCTCCGGTCCCTTCCCACTTAGCGTTGACCCAGCCAGGCTTGGGCCAGAGTGGCTGAGGTCCAGGGTACACTTCACTTCCTGCCTTCCCACTCTTTACCTGGCTTCTGTCTGTCCATTTGTTTCTCATGTCTTTTTGCCAAATGTACGTCTGTCTGTCCAGTTTGTTTATTTTGAAACTCATTTAGGTTACCCAGACTTCGTGTGAAAGTTCATGTTCACCCACACCCAACCCCAAGCTTGCTGGGCGCACGCACATCCGAGGGGCCCTCGCTGAGGCTTCCGTTCCTAACTGGCAAGAGCCTGTATTTAATATGCTGAAATTTTCCAGGAAAAATAAATATCTGTGAGACTAGATTAATCCCTGTTCCACAAAAGCGGGGATGCTTCGGTGGCAAAGGTTACAGGCAGGATTCGTTTTGGTCACTAGTTGGGGAAGATGCCATCTCTGCCCTCACTCCGCCCTGAGTCTGTGGCAGCTGTGCCGGCCAGCCGCTCACTGGGCTTCAAGAGAGGAATCTAGGCTCCTGCCTCCCCGCAGTGGCTCCCCACCAACCCCCGTGTTTGGCAGAGAGAGCTCCTGGGAATTGTTTTAGCCGCCCATGCTGGTGGAAACTGACCCCAGGCCTTGTGCTTCCTCCTCTCCCTAACTCCTTCGGGCCAACCTGCTGGTGGATGTTTATTCCACTCTGGGATTGCGGCAGGAGAGCGAGGCCTGGAAGGAAAACAATGCCTGGGCTTCTTTACGGTGATCTCGGGAGCCAGCCATTCTCAGATTAAACTGGCTTCACCGTTCAGGCCAGACCTGAAACCGAATGACAGTGGCGCCTGCCGGGAGAGGGAGTTGAGGGTCGCATCGTAGCCTCACCCTGAGGTCTCAAGGGCTCTTACGAGAGAAGGAAAGTGCATCTGCTCTCTTGGTGAAATGTTTCTCGGGTTCTGCCGTTAGCGTCACACTGGTAGTAAAGAGCTGGGGAACTCTCTGGAAGAATCTGTCAGGTTAATGTCAGGTTAATGACAGGAGCATCCACTGTGGTAGGTCCCATGGAGTCAACAGATCTCACCACGCTCAGCTGTAAGTTCAAAGTTCCTTCCTATGACTGAGGTGCCTCAGGCTGGCTTGGCCATCAGGACAACTTCTCAGGCACTTGGTCTCCCTCTCCACACTGTTTCCCTCCCCACACGGATGCCACTCGCCTCACGGAGCGCCCACAAGGAGGGAGCCCGGGGAGCACCCCATGGTCCACCCTCCCCAGGCCCACAGGTGCTCTGCCAGGAGCCCCAGCTCGCGGCAAGGATGGCTCAGGTCCCCATCCTCGCTGCTCTCATCACCCTTGTGGGAGTGATGTTGAGAAAGCACCTGTGTCATTCCAGCACCTCTTCCGCTAAGAAGCCTCTGGGTCTTCTTTGGCCCCGAGACCAAGGTGGGGGGGCGATGGTATGTTCTGAGATTGTTCTGCAAGGTTCTCAAAGGGAGGAAATCTGAGTTGACCATTGTAGGTGATGAGCTGACTATAATCGCGAGGCCATTCTAGGTAGACGGGGCCCCAAGGAACCTGATGGAGTATCACACAGGCGTCAGGATAGTGGCCAGGGGACCAGTGACAATTCTGTGAAAAGGCTCTGGGTGGTGTGATGGGAAAAAGCAAAGATAATTTGAGTTTATTAGTGGAAATACAAATGTTTTTGTTTTGTTTTGTTTTGTTTTTTGTGGTACACGTGCCTCCCACTGTTGTGGCCTCTCCCGTTGCGGAGCACAGGCTCCGGACGCGCAGGCTCAGCGGCCATGGCTCACGGGCCCAGCCGCTCCGTGGCATTTGGGATTTTCCCGGACCAGGGCACAAACCCTTGTCCTCTGCATCGGCAGGGAGACTCTCAACCACTGCGCCATCAGGGAAGCCCGATACAGATGTTTTTAAATGATGGCATTGGACAGGAGTGGGCATACCGATGAAATCTAAAAGTACTTATGGAGGGAATTCCCTGGCAGTCCAGAGGTTAGGACTCAGCACTTTCACTTCAGTGGCCTGGTTCAATCCCTGGTCGGAGAACTAAAATCCTCCAAGCCACTGCACAGCCAAAAACAAAACAAAGAAAAGTACTTATGGAGACCTGAAATAACCCAAGACTAAGACGCCACTAGGAAGGCTTATGCTTCGCAGATACTAAGGAAAAATCGGAATTAACTTTCTCTTTTCTTGGAGAGAAACTCTACAAGATGGTGGAACTGTTACAGATCTTAAATTTAATTAGTGGCTGGGTAGAGGCAGGAAAGAGGTGTGTGGAATCCCCCTAGATGTGCTCCCCAAATCTGCCTCTAGAGGTCTCTTCACTCCCCCGTTTCTGAGCCTGAGGAGGGAATTAAGTGGGAACCACCTTTCTCTACCTCCCGGGAAGGATTTTGAATCTCCAGGCTCCCTTTTCTGGCTGAGGGCTGGACAGAATGGTAGCACTCGCTCAGGAAGTCCTCCTGCGCCTTCCAGGCTTACCTTCCGCATCCAGGATGCACGGAGCAGCAGGGTTTCGCCGAGGGTCTGGCAGAAGCCTTTTTAGAGGAAAGAGCACCACCGACTGTACCAAGAAGCTGGGGAGATCAGAGACTTCAGGTCTGAGTCTTCAGGCTGTTTCAGAAGGAGCCAGTTTTCAGCCCTGGCTCAGAATCTGGACCGGTGGTGTTTGTAGCAAGAACTCAAGAATTCAGAGCCAGGCAGCCTGGCAGCCAGTGGTGGTGGCGGCGAGGCTGCGGCAGTGTTTTGATTTGACTTTGTGTGTGTGTGTGTGTGTGTGTGTGTGTGTGTCTTCTCTCCTGTTTACCATTTGCTTTTGGTCGTTCCTACCAAACAGCCACAGTTCCGGAGTCCTGCCCATTAAACACAGAGGAATAAGTATGAGATCTACCAAATTATATAAAATGAAGGAACAACTTATTTCATCTGGGGGTTCCTAACTTAAAAGCGCAATCTTGCCTGCTCTGCATCCTGTCACCCTTAGAGGGGAAAAGCACTGTGGACCCATGTGCCGGACTCCGGTACCCCCAGGGAGTACAGATCCCCGCATTCCATCTGGCTGTGAGAGATACCTAAACATTTCCTGTCCCACTCACTCCCCTTCCCCTGGGGTCCACCTCCACAAGACTATTATTAGAGCCTTAGGGCGGATTAGCACACCAGGACATTTATGGGTATACACAATTTATACCCGCTGAATCCTAGTGTTTCTGCCATTAAAGGGTTTCGTGTCTTGGGCTGGCCTAAACTGAAGCTGACGCCAGACATTTGTGAGTGGCCTCCCTCAAATGTGACACAGTGAGCCTCACGCCCACCCTCCAGGGTCAGCCGGCTCCGTCCACGAACTGAGCCCTCTGAAGGGCATGGCTCTCGGCTCTGCCCTGGAGGAGATCACCGTGTGCTGGAGGATCCAGCAATTTCCACACAGCATGAGAAATGGGGTGGTGGTACGGGCCAGTGGGGGAGCACTTCGGAGCACGCTGGACCCCATCTGGCTTCAGGGGGGGCCTTCTGGGGGCAGGTGCTGGAAGAGGCAGCTCAGCAGTCCTCGGCCAGAGAATGGAAGGCTTTCCCCCAACTCAGGGGGTTAGGGCTTCATCCTCTCCCTTCAGAAGGGGCATCTCGCTGCACTGGGGGGACTGAATCAGATGGAGTCATTCTGTGGGCTGGGAGGACGACTTGGGGGAGATGAGTGTAGCCTGAACAAGGCCTGGGGGGCGGATGGTTTTCGCGCACATTCTGTGAGTCAGGCGCCCTGCTCACCACTCTTCCATGTCACCTCGCTTAGTCTCACGGCATCCCTGGGGTGTAAGTACTTGTCTCCCATCTGATGGATGGGAAAACCAGGGCTCCAAGTACAGTGACCTGCCCAAGGTCACACAGTCAGTACGTTACAAGCTGGGGCTGTATCCCGGTTTTCTGACTACAGATTTAGACCTTACTAGAGCTTGAACAAGCAGGAGGTCAGGATGGATTGGATACAGAGCATGAAGGAGAGAGAAGCACCAAGAGTGGGTTTCCAGCATGGGCAGCGGGTGCTTCTCGTGCAGGAACTGCAGGACAAGGGGGGAAGATGATGAGTTTCGTGGATGGTACCCGGGGGACCCCAAAGCTCTGGAGCTAATGTCTCCTGGGGTTGGTGGCACCAGCTGATAGCAACTCTCGGTGGGCTGTTCGGGTGCAGAAGGAGAGGAACAGCTGTCACTCTGTTCTCTGCCATGCCATTTGGTCCCTGGCACCCTGCTGGGCAGCCAGTCCCTTCCTGCCCCACCCTGGCCCCCACAGCAAACACTAACTCTGAGCCCAAATTAACACACTCTTCTCCCTCCCCTTCACCTCCTCCTGCTCTCGTGAAAGTCTCAGCCAGACTCAGTTTCTTTTCCTGGTCCGCTGTAACACTTAGGCACACTTCAAGACCAAATAAAGATACAAAGGTGGATCCTACGGCAAGCTCACAAAACAAGGACCATCCTGCATGTCCCTCCATCAGTGGGCCACAGTGGCCATGACTGTCCCTCGCCCAGTGGACGCCACTGCTCCCAAGTTTCACGTGCTGTGGTTTGCACCCTGTGGGAGTTCCAGCTAATGCGCATCTTGCCAGCTTTCGTGCCAAACTCCCGGACTGTCCTGCCAGAGACACCATCTGCACCAAACCAAAGGTCCGGTAACCTTCCTTTCCTCTTCTCAGGTGCCTGGCAGGCTGACGACAACGTGGTCAGTCGTCGGAACACGCAGCGCAGACGCCCATCTTCTGGCAGCCTGGAGGACCCCGAGAACAGGCTCTGCGTGTGGGATCCTTTGGCCATCTGAGAGCCTTAGCCCCTGTACCAGGGCTCTCCTCCCGTTCTCACATCCCATCCTGGCCTCATGGCACCACTGACCTCCTGGGCATCCTCAGCCAGGCACACGGAGACTTTTTAGACCCACGTGAAAGCTGGATGCTGAGGGCACCTGACCCTTCTCCCAGACTCATCTTCTTCCGCAACCGTGATCCTTCCCCTCTCAGAAGGGACTGGAAACCTCTTTTCTCCTTGTGGGCTAAAGCCACTCGAACTGCAGCTCACGAGACCCTTTGCAGAGAGTCTCTGGAATGTTTCCACTGTATCTTTATCTTCAGGTGGAGCTGTGGTCTACAGACTGGTTATTTCTTTTGTATCTTTTTTTTTTTTCTCCTTAGGAGGTAGACCAAGAAGACTCAAGAGTTTGGGTGACTTCATTACAAACACCCATCTGGCATTTTCTAGTCTCTGGGACATCATAACCAATCTGAGACCTGCAGATTGGGGTGGCGTTGGGGGATGACTCCTGTGAGAAGGGAAAGCCATATTGCACTGTAAGTGGGGTTTCCCTCAAAATGCATTAGGAGCTCCTCTCTCAAGGACAAGAAGCAGTGGCAACCACCAGAAGGTTGGTTGGGAAAACAGTTCTTGCTTCTGGTAGCAGAGGCTATGCCTCGTGTGTCTGCTTAGGAAGGAGGCCTTGAATCTGAGAACCCCTCAGTTACATGATGACCTACCGGGGAGTTCTTTATGATCAGGTGCACTCAGGAAGGCCTGGGGCTCCATCCTAAGGTGACACTGCAAAGGCATTTTTGACCCCCTCTATGTACCAGGCACTTGTTAGGGACTGTCGTATATTATCACGTTTCATCACTACCGCCCTGTCAGGTGGCATTCTTACCCCTGCTGCCCCCGTCTCCACCCCGCTTTTCTGAAAGAGTTGAAGAAAGAAGCTGAGAGAGGGGTGGACCGGTGGTTCTCATTTGGTGCCCAGGAACCCCAAAGGAGGTTGGGGGAAGGGCTGAACTGGGGTCAGTGGTGGTCTGGGAGGCTCCCCATCCCACCGGTTTTCCTCCCCTGTCCTCCAGATCAGCTGAGCCTGATGGGGGGAGCCGGAGGTACTGCCTTCCATAGGCTCATCAGAGATTTAGAGATATTGTTCAAATCACATGTCCACCCCACCCCAGTCCAGTGTAGGCATATAAATAACAGTCTGAAACAGCAAGACCGTAAGCTGTTGGCTGTTCGTCTCTCAACACTAGTGTTATCAATGGATTCCTCATAGCTCTCTGATAGATGCATTGTCTGCTGGCTTTTGGAAGAGGTGGTTAGTTAGTGGAGCATGAGATTGAGAAGCAAAGTGGGATCCAACAGTTTGTGAGGCTGAGATGTGACAGAGCCCTAGGCTATGCCCACCATGATGGCCTGAATTAGTAGTTGGAATTGTTGCCCTAGAGGAACTTTTCATGGTCCTTCCCAAGGCCTCAAAGAGAGCCCAGTGCCGGGGGATCTTTTGCACCTCCTGTGTGGCTGCCTTGTGCCGTCAGGTGCGTGGTGACCCTCACTGCCTGGTGGTTGTGGTTCACATCCTGCCCTGGGGGTGGGCAGGCGGAGGCCTGTGGTCCTGACAGACACTACATGAGCCAAGCCAAATCTCAGCTTCTGCCTTGAGTTCCGGTGTCCACCCGCTCTGAAATCCTGCAGTGGGCTCTGCTGTTTCAGACCCCTGTTAATGTCCTTTCTTTCCCCGAAACATTCTTACAGACCCTTTCATATTGATGATTCCAGCAATAACCACACTTCCTGATTTCCTTGAAATCTGAGCCCCAGAAGCACTAGGGAAGGGGACTCTCCCTGAGCCTGGGGTGGTGGCATACAGATCCACCTCCTCTCCCGGCAGGTAGTATTCAGAGTGTGGTGTTACCTGAGATGAAGGAGATGTAGGTAAACAGTCGCCACAGTGGCCAGGAACCCTAAGAGGAAGCCATTGTCTTCACCCTTTCTGGAGGGTCTGTCTTCTCCCAGGAAGAGGCTCAGAGAGATTCCTCAAGGCCTTGGTTCCATAACCAAGACATACCCGGGTGAGAAGTGGCCCTTCACTCCTGTTTCTCAGACAGTTCCTGCTCTCTCCCCCATCCCCGCACCTCTTTGCCCTCATTTAGCTCTTTGGCGAGCAGAAATATCCCATCCAAAAGGGCTGGGATCAGGGAACAGGGCACAGAGCCTGGTCGGGGAACAGGACAGCCGCCCCAGTCATCATCTGGAGATGGTCATGTTGTTAGCAGTTGACCCACAGAGAATATGACGGGGCCTGGTTTCTCACACAAGGACACAGACTAACCGGAGGCCTGGGGTTCCTTCCTGCCACACTCAAGTCGGAGCTCACCTATGAGCTCACTTCCGGGTGGTGTGGTGATCCCAGCCTTCTCACAGAGCCCTTTTTCCTTCTCCTCCCCAGTCCCATCCTACCAGAGGCCATGCCAACGCTGGGGCGTCTCCTGGGCACGGATCCACACACGTTAAGCCATCTCACCTGGGGAGGGTTTTTGTCCTGTTCACCTGACCTTGGCATGCTGCTTGCTCACTGTGCTTTAGGATCTGCACACCTAGTGTGTGTAAGTATGTGTGTACTGTTGTGCCATCTGTGTACCCCTCACTCCCTGGAGTACACTCATGGGCACACTACAGTGGGGACGTCAAGGATGCAATATTTATGGACTGCTGCATGATTCTTAAAAATGAATAAAACTGTTCACAAGGGAAGAAGAGCTGTTAACTGCGCAGTTGGCTTATTTGTGAAAGTTGCTGTCCGACTTTCTCCAGCACGCTTTTAATACTTTGACTCAATAACAACTCACACTGCAGAAATATAGAAGATCATGAGAGATTACTACAAGAAACTCTATGCCAAGAAAATGGACAACCTGGAAGAAATGGACAAATTCTTAGAAATGCACAACCTGCCAAGACTGAATCAGGAAGAAATAGAAAATATGAATAGACCAATCACAAGCACTGAAATGGAAACTGTGATTAAAAATCTTCCAACAAACAGAAGCCCAGGACCAGATGGCTTCACAGGCGAATTCTGTCAGACATTTAGAGAAGAGCTAACACCTATCCTTCTCAAACTCTTCCAAAATATAGCAGAGGGAGGAGCACTCCCAAACTCATTCTACGAGGCCACCATCACCTTGATACCAAAACCAGGCAAGGATGTCACAAAGAAAGAAAACTACAGGCCAATATCACTGATGAACATAGATGCAAAAATCCTCAACCAAATACTAGCAAACAGAATCCAACAGCACATTAAAAGGATCATACACCATGCTCAAGTGGGGTTTATGCCAGGAATGCAAGGATTCTTCAATATACGCAAATCAATCAATGTGATACACCATGTTAACAAATTGAAGGAGAAAAACCATATGATCATCTCAATAGATGCAGAGAAAGCTTTCGACAAAATTCAACACCCATTTATGATAAAAACCCTGCAGAAAGTAGGCATAGAGGGAACTTTCCTCAAGATAATAAAGGCCATAAATGACAATCCCACAGCCAACATTGTCCTCAATGGTGAAAAACTGAAACCATTTCCACTAAGATCAGGAACAAGACAAGGTGGCCCACTCTCACCACTCTTATTCACCTTAGTTTTGGAAGTTTTAGAAACAGCAATCAGAGAAGAAAAGGAAATAAAAGGAATCCAAATTGGAAAAGAAGAAGTAAAGCTGTCACTGTTTGCAGATGACATGATACTATACATAGAGAATCCTAAAGATGCTACCAGAAAACTACTAGAGCTAATCAATGAATTTGGAAAAGTAGCAGGATACAAAATTAATGCACAGAAATCTCTGGCATTCCTGTACACTAATGATGAAGAATCTGAAAGTGAAATCAAGAAAACACCCCCATTTACCATTGCAACAAAAGGAATAAAATACCTAGTAATAAACCTACCTAAGGAGACAAAAGACCTGTATGCAGAAAATTATAAGACACTGATGAAAGAAATTAAAGATGATACAAATAGATGGGGAGATATACCATGCTCCTGGATTGGAAGAATCGATATTGTGAAAATGACTCTACTACCCAAAGCAATCTACAGGTTCAATGCAATCCCTATCAAACTACCACTGGCATTTTTCACAGAACTAGAACAAAAAAATTCAAACTTTGTTTGGAAAAACAAAAGACTCCGAATAGCCAAAGCAATCTTGAGAACGAAAAACGGAGCTGGAGGAATCAGGCTCCCTGACTTCAGACTACACTACAAAGCTATAGTAAGCAAGACAGTGTTTTACTGGCACAAAAACAGAAAGATAGATCAATGGAACAGGATAGAAAGCCCAGAGATAAACCCACACCCATATGGTCAACTTATCTTTGATCAAGGAGGCAGGAATGTACAGTGGAGAAAGGACAGCCTCTTCAATAAGTGGTGCTGGGAAAACTGGACAGGGACATGTAAAAGTATGAGATTAGATCATTCCCTGACACCATACACAAAAATAAGCTCAAAATGGATTAAAGACCTAAATGTAAGGCCAGAAGCTATCAAACTCTTAGAGGAAAACATAGGCAGAACACTCTATGACATAAATCACAGCAAGATCCTTTTGGACCCACCTCCTAGAGAAATGGAAATAAAAACAAAGATAAACAAATGGGACCTAATGAAACTTCAAAGCTTTTGCACAGCAAAGGAAACCATAAACAAGACCAAAAGACAACCCTCAGAATGGGAGAAAATATTTGCAAATGAAGCAACTGACAAAGGATTAATCTCCAAAATTTAAAAACAGCTCATGCAGCTCAATAGCAGAAAAACAAACAACCCAATCCAAAAATGGGCAGAAGACTTAAATAGGCATTTCTCCAAAGAAGATATACAGACTGCCAACAAACACATGAAAGAATGCTCAGCATCATTAATCATTAGAGAAATGCAAATCAAAACTACAATGAGATATCATCTCACACCAGTCAGAATGGCCATCATCAAGAAATCTAGAAACAATAAATGCTGGAGAGGGTGTGGAGAAAAGGGAACACTCTTGCACTGCTGGTGGGAATGTGAATTGGTACAGCCACTATGGAGAACAGTATGGAGGTTCCTTAAAAGACTAAAACTCGAACTACCATATGACCCAGCAATCCCACTACTAGGCATATACCCTGAGAAAACCATAATTCAAAAAGAGGCATGTACCAAAATGTTCATTGCAGCTCTATTCACAATAGCCCGGAGATGGAAGCAACCTAAGTGTCCATCATCGGATGAATGGATAAAGAAGATGTGGCACATATATACAATGGAATATTACTCAGCCATAAAAAGAAACGAAACTGAGCTATTTGTAATGAGGTGGATAGACCTAGAGTCTGTCATACACCGTGAAGTAAGTCAGAAAGAGAAAGACAAATACCGTATGCTAACACATATATATGGAATTTTTAAAAATGTCATGAATAACCTAGGGGTAAAACAGGAATAAAGACACAGAACTACTTGAGAATGGACTTGAGGATATGGGGAGGGGGAAGGGTAAGTTGTGACAAAGCGAAAGAGAGGCATGGACATATATACACTACCAAACGTAAGGTAGATAGTGGGAAGCAGCCGCAGAGCACAGGGAGATCAGCTCGGTGCTTTGTGACCGCCTGGAGGGGTGGGATGGGGAGGGTGGGAGGGAGGGAGATGCCTGAGGGAAGGCATGTGGGAACAGATGTATATGTATGACTGATTCACTTTGTTATAAAGCAGAAACTAATAAAAAAATAAAATAAAAATTAAAATAAAACAATAAATACTTGGGAAGAAAAAAAAAACTTTGACTCAAGACAAGCTGGACATGGAGGAGTGAGAGAGGGCAAGGGGTAGAGGAAAAGACATGTTTCTGGGTGGGAGCTGGTGTACCATCCCCCGGGCACAGCTCCTGCCCAGAGGCCTGATAAGGAGCCCTCACCTCCACCCACCCCCTTCAACCAGAGAACTTCCAACTGCAGCTCCTCAATAACTGAAGAGCAGGAAAGCTGGTGACGGGAGGGAGGCTGGGGGAGAGGAGGAGGAAGGACCACAGTCCACCGTTAGTCCGTCACTTAAAGGCTGGTGAAATGAATGGGGCAAATGACCCCAGTCAAAGAATTTGGCAAGTCCACGGCTTTCCTGGCTTTCACCCAACGGCTCTGTTTCCTCGGCTATCTGGAAAGGAGGGAGAGCACTTCCGAAGAAGCCTCTGGAATGTCAGCTTCTGGGAATCTTGCTGAGGACGGGGCGGGGAGGGGGCGCTTACCGGGAAACACTGGATTACCCTAGCCGCCTTGGGGTGCCTGCGACCGGGGCTGCGGTTTCTGCGGACCTGAGCGGCAGGTGGCATCGGAGAGTCAGACCTGCTTGCGGGCACCAAGACGACACTCGGTCGGGAGACCGGGACAGGCCGCAGAAACGTGAGGAAGTGCCACTCGCAGCCCAGAGGAGAGGAAAGGAAAGCCCCAAGCATGCACCCAGCCCTGGCCCCCGCGCCACGGGCTGCGTCCCAGGAGCCGTCGCCACCTCTGAGCAGCCCAGATGGGAAGGGGGTGGGGCGGAGGACGGTTCCCGCGGCGAACTGCTCGCCGAGGGCCCCGGGGCCTCTGCGGGAGCGCCGAGCCGCGCGCCTCTCCGAGCCCTGCGCGGGGCCGTCGGGCGGGAATGCGCGGAGCCGGGACGCGGTGGCGGGTAGGGGGCTGGGTCGCGCGCGGGAGAGGGCGGCAGGAGGGAGCTGGAAGAGAGTTACCGCGTGAGAGAGCCGTTAAGAGCCCGCGGTCTCTTTGGAGATGCCCTGGCCAATGGCAGAAGCGGAAGCTGTTTATATGGGCGGGGCGTCGCCACGGCAGCAGGAGACGCCTTGCGAGCGGCTACTGAGTGCCGGTCCCCAGCCGCTGGCTTTCAGAGAGGCGCCGGCGGGCGTGAGTGGCGACGAGGATTGCTGGCTGGGCCCTGGAGCTGGGAGCAGAGAGCCGCGGTGAGGGTGGGCGGTGGGAGGAATTTCTTTGAGAAGCTTCCTTTGGCCCGGGCTGCGCTCTGAGCCAGGTAAGGGACGGGGAGGGCTGCCGGCCGTGGGAAGGGAGGGCGTCAGTACCAGCCCGCTCTCCCATCCGTCCCCGACGGAAGTGGAAGGCCCGGGGACTGACATCAGAGGCGTTTGGGGGACACTCACTTCCCACCCCCTTATAACTCTCTGTATTGTTTCCTTCCTTCCCCTTGAGCCCCATCCTAATATCCCTTTTCAAAGATCAGACGACCTCCCCCGCCCCCCGACCCGTCGTACTGCCCTCCTGGACTCTCTCGCCCCATTTCCATTGGTTGTGGACGGAGAGAGGGGGGTTAATTCCCCGCTTTGAGGGAGAAAGGGGTGGCCTCGCATGCCCCTACACTATTCCCTCGTTGGGCTAATTAAGTCTCCTCTAAAAGATCCAAGAGGAAAAGAGCGAGGCGAACCCCGTGTGGGTCGGACCCCCGGGCACACCTTCTGTTTCCCAGACGTCGGCAGTAAAAGATCCTCCCCGGCTGCAGGAAGGATTTTAGTAAGAGCCTCCCCCCTCGCCCACACTCTCCCCTCGGGGGTGGGGAAAGAGGGCTCAGTTCCCGCTCTGGTCCCCGCAGGCACCACATTCCGTTTGGAGGAGGCTACCCCCGGATCGCGGGATGGAAGCCCGCTTCCGGGAGGCTGCGTAACTGAAGCCGCGGGAGTCAGCGGGCCGGAGAGCTCGGCGGCCACCCTCGGCTCGGCTCGTGGATGTTGACAGCCCCCTCGGAGAGTCCCCGCAGATATGGCGGAGAGCTGGCTACGCGTCTCGGGAGCAGGGGCAGCGGAGGAGGCCGGACCGGAAGGCGGCCTGGAGGAGTCCAACGCCCTGAATGACAGCCTGACCAGCCTGCAGTGGCTGCAGGAATTCTCCATTCTCAACGCCGAGCTCCCCGCCCTGCCTTCGGGGGACACCGACCCCCACGGCTCCCACGAGCTGGCAGGCTCGGCCGAGCCGGGGTCTCCCCTGGCGGCGGACCCCGCCTGCCTGGGGCAGCCGCACACACCCGGCAAGCCCACGTCCTCCTGCACGCCGCGGAGCGCCCCCTCGGGGCTGCAGGCCTCGCCTCCCGACGACGTGGACTACGCCACCAACCCGCACGTGAAGCCGCCCTACTCGTATGCCACGCTCATCTGCATGGCCATGCAGGCCAGCAAGGCCACCAAGATCACCCTGTCGGCCATCTACAAGTGGATCACGGACAACTTCTGTTACTTCCGCCACGCTGATCCCACCTGGCAGGTAGGGAGGCACTCCCTCCCTCCCTCCCCATGCCCTCGCGGACTGGACTCACATCCCAGATCCGCAGGCCAAGTAGGCGCGGTACGGCCAGGGCCCCGAGAGAGGAAGGCCGTCCAGGAAGGACCTCAAGGGAGCCCAGTGCTTGGACTGCTGCCCCTTTGACTTCAGAGACGGAGGAGGGAGGATGTTCAGAGGGCTGCAGGGGTGCCGACATAGAGGTTCAAGGGGAAAGAACTTGTCACTCGTCCGGCAGGCTCAGCCCAAAGACCAGGGCTGAACTATGCGTGGACACAGCCCCCCAGGGTAGGTTGATGGACTGAGGGACACATTTTTGTCCCAAGTCCTGCAATTCCTCGACACTACCCTCCTCAAGGTCAGTTTGTCAGGGCCTGACTGGAGGCAGAGCATCGTTCCTGCCAGACTCTGCATCCCGCCTGCTTTCAGTTGGCTGGAGGGGCTCTGGGAGGGGAGAGGGGCATGCTGCGGGGTGTGAAGGCCATCGGTGTCCCAGTGGAAGGGCTACGGGGCCTTCCGAAAGCTGCTGTGCCAGCCCCCACCCCAAGCCCTCCCTAGTTTCCTGCCTACACTCCTCCCCCTCTTCTCATCAACCTCCCTGGGGGGACAATTACCTCAGCCACGTGCTTTCCACAGGGGCTCTTTCCTCCCACACTGGCTTCATGTTCCAAGTCTCCGGAACCTGGCACAGAGCAGCCAAGGGGCCCAGACCACCATGTAAACCTCCCAGTCTTGCCAGGGGGCACTACTCACCTGCCGGCCCCACCCACCAGGCCCCAGACCCCTGTGCCCCAGCGTGGTTTGGACTGTGCACCCAGGCCTGAACAAGGCAGGATGGTGATTCAGGCTGGGCACACGCTGCCCTGAGCCTCTTCGACCATCAGGATCAGGGGCTACTTGGGGACAGAGACCCTGAGGATGCACAGATCCTTCCCTGTGGCACAGGTCACAGGATCAGAGTTCCTGTAATCACAGCTATTCCACGATTGCTTGGGCCCTGACCCTGGGGCAGGTACCATTTGTAACCTTGGTGAGAAAGCAGAGACCCTCCACCACCCCCCACCCTACCCCAAGCCTGAGAGGCCCCAGGAATGAGCGCTATGCTCTTGGCTGGGTAATAATCAACTGAGGCCTCAGAGCCTGGGGTGGGAGGAGGGGGACATGGTGGGTGAGGGCCCAGGCCAGCAGCCGGCTCTAGAAGCAAGGAAAGTCATCAGATCCTCCCACACTTCATCCCCCCCCCACAGACACACACCCTCACACCCACTCACTCATTTCACAAACAGAGAAGGCCAGCCAGGCCCAGGCAGAGGGAGATGGCCGTCCAGGACCTGGGGGAGCCAAGGCCTTTGACCAGAGGCCGCAAGCAGCGGGGTAAGGGAGGGAGGGCAGGACAGGCTGGCACTGAGAGCCACCCTGCGGCTCAGGGCTCGGATGACCGAGCAGGCAGATATCCTGGCCAAAGGGAACAAAAGCCCCCGACAGCACTCCCAGCTCCTGGTGCCCCGTGGCTGGTGTCCCAGAGCCTCCCGCTCGGAGCAGCGCCTCTGTCTCCCCTGCCCCCATCGGAGAGAAGGTGGTGGTGGGACTGGCAGTGGCGCTAGGAGCCCCCCATCACTGACCCCACCCACTCTCCCAGCTGTCTTCCTTCTCTCCTACCTCCCTGTGTCCAGAACTCCATCCGCCACAACCTGTCCCTGAAGAAGGGCTTCATCAAGATGCCTCGGGAGAAGGACGAGCCAGGCAAGGGGGGCTTCTGGCGCATCGACCCCCAGTACGCCGAGCGGCTGCTGAGTGGGGCCTTGAAGAAGCAGCGGCTGCCCCCAGTACACATCCACCCGGCCTTTGCCCGCCAGGCCGCGCCAGAGCCCAGCGCTGCCCCATGGGCCAGGCCACTGACCGTGAGCACCGAGGCCCAGCAGCTGCTGCGGGAGTTCGAGGAGGCCACTGGGGAGGCGGGCTGGGGTGCAGGCGAGGGCAGGCTGGGGCGCAAGCGTCAACAGCCGCTGCCCAAGCAGGAGGCCAAGGTCCCGCGGCCCTCCAGCCCCCTGCTGCTGACCCAGGAGGAGCAGGGTGAGCTGGAACCCCTCAAGGGCAACTTTGACTGGGAGGCCATCTTGGACGCTGGCACGCTGGACGGGGAGCTGGGCACGCTGGAGATCTCGGAGCTGATCCCGCCGCTGAGCCCTGCCTCACACGGGGACGTGGACCTCACCATCCATGGCCACCACATCGACTGCCCTGTTACCTGGGGGCCTCCAGCGGAGCAGGCTACCGACAGCCTGGACTTTGATGAGACCTTCCTGGCCACATCCTTCCTGGAGCACCCCTGGGACGAGAGCACCCGTAGCTCCCTGCCCCCCGAGCCCCTCTTTGAGGCCGGGGATGCCACACTGGCCTCTGACCTGCATGACTGGGCCAGCCTGGGCGCCTTCTTGTAAGAAGCCAGGCCCTCCCCACCTCCAGACAGCACCGAAGTCTGGGCCCAGACTGCCCCCCTCCCCGCCAGTGCAGGCCCATGGACACCCTACCGCCCAGGCAGGGGCTGGGCCAGCTCACCCCACCAGGCCACACGGCCCCCAGCCCAGGCCATCCTCAGATTCTAGTCCAGCAGGCTGAGAATTGGGGCCCAGGACCCAAATTGCTGCCTCCGCTCCCCAGCCCCCCATACACACAGTGTTTCATTGATCCACTTCTTCCCTGCCCCAGAGACACGCTAAGGGCCCTGCACTATGAGAGCTGCGGCTTGGAGGGGCCCTGGCCAAGCTGGAAACATCAGTACAGGGCCCGCCCCAGAACACCTTAGCTTCCAAGCTTCTCTCTCTCCTGCTCTCCTCCCCAGGTCTCTATCCAGAGCAAGTTCCCAGGTACAACCAATGCTGATTAGGTGACTGCAAATGAACACCCAAGAGGCCTCTCCCGGCAGTCTGTGAGGAGGAGCTAGGCGGAGGGGGGAAGAGAGAGGAGACAGAAAGGAGGCCGGGGTGCCGGGTGGAGCCAGGAGATTTTCTAAGGCCTCTGGGATCTTCTGGCTTCATCCCTAGAGGTGGGGCAGAGGGTATGTGTCCCTAATCTTTGAGCCCAACTTGAGGCTGAGAGCAGCGGGGAGATGGGGATCTGGGGGTTAGGGGCTGGGGCAGCCAAGCTGCGGAGGGAAAGGGGACAGACAGACTAATGTAGTGAGTGTAGCTAGAGCTGAGGCTTAACTGGGAGGGACGCAGTGCTTGCTAGAACCACTGGGACCAGGAATGGGGGGATGGCCCCGTGCCCTTGCTTGCACTCCTGCAGGGGAGTGTCTTGCTCCACCATAAACGCCCTGGGCTGCATCCCACATCCACTCTCCTAACCCATCGCGCAATTTAACCTTTTTCATAGACAGTGATTTACAATAAAAACATTTTTAAAACTAAAGTTTTAAAAAGTCTCAAAATGGACCTGCTTGCAACTTTCTCTGGGGAAAAGCATGGGCCAGTTTTGGGGAGGCCACGGCCCAAGGGGGAATGGCTGGGAGGAAGATGGGGGGCACCAAAGGCCTGCAGAGTGTCCCCTGATGCACTCCTCAGGATCTCTGGGTGCCCAGAGAGAAAGGGGCTGAGAGGCGGCCCTCGGGGGTCCCCTGCAGCCAGGGCCTCGGCACCTCTCTATGTGCAATGGGGAGACTGTACCCACAGCCCCGAGGAGCAGGCGGCAAAGGAGGCACAGCCCCCTCCCTGGCCCTGGGGACTCACTCACAAAGGCCGTTCTTGCCCAGGGCTCGGCTCACGTTCCCCACCTCGCCCAAGTTGAGGGCCTGCCCAGACTCACCTGCGGTCCTTGCCTGGGCCTGTCTCCAGCTCCTCCCTCCCTTGGTCCCTTCCTGAAGGGACAGGGTGTGAGGTCAGAGGGCCCCAGCCCCTGGGGCCCCACTTGCCACCCTGGGGTTCATTCACCCCGCCCAGGGCCTTCCCTCCAATGCAGGTTGGGGCTGAGGGAGGCCATCAGGGCAGACGGAAGACGGGGTGCCTAGACCCTACAGCTCCAGCCTGTGAGGAATCAACGTACCAGAGTTCTGATGGGGAAACTGAGGCACAGCAAATATGTGACACTCAGCAGGCACCTTTCCACCCCCTCACCCCAGCTTTGCCTGGAACCCATCTCTCCCCCGAGCCTGCACCTGGCCCCGCCAGCACGCCCTTGTGGTGCACAGCCCCTTCCCCCAGCACTCACGTGCACGTGCGCACAGACACACACACACACACACACAAACGGGCACTGTCCTACACAATCCTGCCCAGCCTCCACGGGCCCCTTTCTCCTGAGGCCCCTTTCTTTCCTTGCACTGGAGGCTGGCTCCAGGGCAACCTGGCATTCCCCCGCCAACTTGCTGCTTTCCCTTGCTAATTACTCAAAATATTTCCGAAGGGTGCGCACACTGCAGGGCCAGGCGGGTTGGGGCCTTACAGAGCTCAGGAGGCAGCCCATCCCCTTCCCACCGCTTGCTGAGGAGGCTGCCCCAACCTCCCTCTGAGACTCCCTTCACCCCCTAAGCAACGACTCCCTCCCTCTCCCCACCACCCTCCGGCCTTCCTCCCCACGCTCCCCAGCACTGGGGGAACATGGGGGCTCCAGCCTCTCCACTGGTCCCCAGGCTCAGCCTCCAGCCCCCGCCAAAAGGGGTACATCCTGGATTGACAGGTGGGGCCGGTCACTGTCCCCCCTCCTCACCCTCTGCCTGGGCCCATGCTGGGGGAAGAGGGGCAAGGTCAGGGGCTGGCAGAACTGCCTGCCAGGTAAGAAAAGGCTGAAGAAGCTTCTGGCTGCCAGGAAGAATCCCCAGGAGCTCCTGAAAATCCCTATGCTTGGGACTAGCGTCTCTGGGGCTGGGACCCAAACACTGGCACTTTTAAGGGTCCATGGATGCTGCCAACGAGCAGCCAAAGCTAAGAGGGTGCTCCGAAGCGGCCACAACACAGGGCTTCACACACCCTTTCAGCAGGCAGCGTTTGGGGGTTGGCGGTGGAGGAGGCGGGAAGCGTGAGTGGATCCTGTCCCTCCTATTCATCCCTGCCCCGGCCCTTGGCTGGGTGGCTTTTTGAAAAAACGTTCAGTGACTCCGTATTTATTTAGAGATTCGCTGTAATCCCAGTCAATATATATTTTGCGCCCTTAACAGTAAGTTGCAGACAGGCTGCCCCATTAGCACTAGATACTTTAGTGTGTGTTTCCTTAGAACAAGGACACACCTCCATAATCCCAGTACCACCATCACAATCAGGAAATGAACACTGACCTGGTAATCCCATGTAACCGCAGACCCCCTTCACGTCTTGCAGATCACCCCAGGAATGCTCCTCTCCATTCCAACATCCCAATCCAGGACACCATGTTGCACTGAGTTGTCCTTTCTCTTTTGCCCTGTGTGGCTTTGAGCCCATGACTCAAGCTCTCTGGGCAGGTTTCGCATTTCCTTTGATCTCCACTTTTGAGGTGAGAAGCCCTTCAGCCACTTCACCCTCAGGTGTGGTACAGTCCCTTCCCAAAGCAAGAAGCTAGCTTTCTGTCTCCTCACTTTCCACCTCTTCCCTATCCTCCCTCCCCCATGTATCACCAGCCAGGAAAGGGATGAGGGGCAATGTTCAGGAACTCAGTCTTCGGAGACCTTCCCCGTCTGCCCTCGGGACAGGCCACTCTCAGCTCCAGTGATGGGAAGGCCCCCGGGATGGGATTCCATGCTGGCCTGAAGCAAATGCGCCAGGCCTCATGAAGAGTTGAGCTGAGGGCAGGAAACACTCTTCTCCCCGCCTCTGCCCCCCTCAACATACTGGGGACCCAGACTTGAAGAAGGAAGGTCATGTCCATGGTGTCCTCCCAGATCAGCACCGACACCGTCTCCTCCATGTCCGGCTCCTACATCGCCCCTGGCACGGAAGAGGACGGGGAGGCTCTCCCCTGCCCCCGGGCCGCCAGCAGGACCCCCTCAGAAGAAGGAGACGTAAGAGAGGAGCATGGGATCGCCCTCGCCGCTCTGCTCTGCTCTGTACTCGAGTCCCAAGGAGCTCAGTCCAGGGCCTGCCAGGGAGATCGGCAAAGCCCCCCAGTGCTCGGGAGGGGAGCCCTGGAAAACACGGTACCGGGTTGTTGAATCACAGACTCCCTCAGATGTGATCTTCCATGTGGCACCACTTCTGTCCTGAGGACTTGGTTTGCGTTTGCTGCCAGGCGAGCTGGGTAGGAGAGCCGGTGGCATCTGCACCTTGACTTTTGTTGCTCCTTTGCAGGTGACGCCAGCGGCGTCTCCAGACTGCAACTTTGCGGGCCTCGTCGCCACCGCTGAAGAGCAGGATGCAGAGGTAAGAGCAAGGTGGACGCTGGTGCCCCTCCCCGGTCAGAGGGACTGCCGGCGCTGGCACAGGGTGCAAATAGGATGGGGGCTCTTCTGGAAGAAGCCTTCCAAGGTGGTGCACTTGGATCTGTTAGAGGCAGGGTGCAGAGCAGAGGGACTGTCCGGTTAGCAGAGGGCGCTGGTCTCAGCGTAATAGGCGTGGGGTGAGTTCCAGAGGGAAGTCTTCCAGGCCAGACCCTTGAGAGGGTGTTTGTCCTCCAATTCACTTAGTATTTACCTGGCACAGGCATCTCACATCTTCCTGGCACTGGGGGACACAAAGACCGAGTGACATGGCTTTTGCCTGCCCACACCCCCAATCCACCCATCCCACCCATCCCGGAGCTCCATCTGATGGAGGAATCAGAGTTATAACTCAGCGTGAGCAGTGCTCTGACGGAGGTGTGCCTGAAGTATATGGAATGCCCAGCTCCCAGTGGGGACTCTACAACTTTCTCTTGAGCCAGATGTTCTCAAAGGAGTATCTGGATGGGATTGGGGATCCTAAAGGGTTCCTGAAAGTTTTATGATCTCACGGTTTGCTTTTTCATTTGACAACTTTGATTTCCACCTGAGAGAAACAGTGTGAGCTAAACTATAACCAAGGCTAATCCTGACAGTCCCAGGGTCACTCTGTAAGGTGCCTCAGACCTGGTCCCTCTGGAACGTGCCTCAGACCTGGTCCCTACGGGCCGATCCTGCCTCGCCAAGCAAAATCTGCCTCTGCTGGGCCTCCCAGCCATCTCACACAGACAGGAAATGTATGGATACCATGAGGGTGATTAGTTCTGTCTTCTGACAATCAGTAGGCTCATTTCACTGCTTTATGGACTCACAGTGCCTTCCTTCTGTCCTAGGGAAATGAGGTTCTAGAAGAAGAGGACGGATCACCCACACAAGAAGATGGTAAAAGACCTGGTCTTTTGCTCCCTTTTATTATATTTCTTTCCCGGGTATTCTCTGAAGGGTAGAGAAAGGGGCACTGGTGTGACTTGGTGGCACTGCTCAAGGGTGTGGCTTTGGGGAAAGGTTGTCTTCTTGATGGAATATCAAAGCAAGCAGGGTATCTGAGGACCTCAGCAGCCTTCCTGGCTCTTTCTGGGCCTCTGAGCCAAGGCTGCAGAAGATACATGGAGTTCTCCATCTACGTTGAGTAGATCCTGAAGCTTCTTGGGCAACTGCCATCACCTTCCTTCCTGCTTCAGCTTCTCAGCCGAGTCTCACAGAACTGCTCTAGCAGCCCCAAAGTTCAGCTGCAGCAGGAGAACAGCTTCCTCCCCTTGGGGGAACCGACTGTTAGGCAGTAGGTTTTCCTGCTTTAGTGACGAAAACGGCTGATGTTACAGTAGCAGAAGGATCACAGCCCTGGCGGCACAGCAAAGGTGAGGGGAAGAGACGTTAGCAGCTCAGCGTACACTAGTGTTTGTAGGCTATTGGAACGATTCTCTTTACCATCATTCAGGCCTCAAGTAGATATATTTTTTTAAATTGGAAGAGTTGGTTTACAATGTTGTGTTAGTTTCTGCTGTACAGCAACGTGAATCAATTATACATATACATATATCCACTCTTTTTTTAGATTCTTTGCCCATATAGGCCATTACAGGGTACTGAGTAGAGTCCCCTGTGCTCTACAGCAGGTCCTTATTAGTTATCTATTTTATATATAGTAGTGTGTATATGTCAATCCCAATCTCCCAATGTATCCCTCCCCTCCCTTGCCCCCCGCCATAACCATAAGTTTGTTTTCTACACCTGTGACTCTATTTCTGTTTTGTAAATAAGGTCAATCATATCTTCAGTCAGAAGAATTTGGTTTCTAGTAAGCCGAGAAGCGAAGGAACGACCTGCATATAGAGCAAGGAAGTGGCGGGGTGGGGGTGGGGGTTAGGCGAGCTGGGAATCCCACCTGGGATTGTAGGACCAGGCATCCAAGGGACCGGTGTCTCTTCAGTCTGCTCCTCTGAGGTGCCTCCACAGAAGGGCAACCTCTAGAGCAAACCTGGATCCCAGCCTGGATGCAGATGTCATGCTAGTCGCTTCTGCTTTGGCCATGGCAGTTGCTTGGGGGGTGGTGTGGTGTGCAGGGGGTGCGCATGTGCACATGACCACTCTCTCCTGGTTATTGTTTCAGCCACGCATGTGGGTGGAAACTAACCCCAGGCCTTGTGCTTCCTCCTCTCCCTCACTCCTTCGGGCCAACCTGCTGGTGGATGTTTATTCCACTCTGGGATTGCGGCAGGGGATTGAGACCTGGAAGGAAAACAATGCCTGGGCTTCTTTATGGTGATCTCGAGAGCCAGCCATTCTCAGATTAAACTGGCTTCACCGTTCAGGCCAGACATGAAACCGAATGACAGTGGCGACTGCCAGGAGAGGGAGTTGAGGGTCGCATCGTAGCCTCAACCCGAGGTCTCAAGGGCTCTTACGGGAGAAGGAAAGTGGATCTGCTCTCTTGGTAAAATGTTTCTCGGGTTCTGCTGTTAGCGTCACACTGGTAGTAAAGAGCTGGGGAACTCTCTGGAAGCATCTGTCGGGTTAATGTCAGGTTAATGACAGGAGCATCCACTGTGGTAGTTCCCGTGGAATCAACAGACCTCACCACGCTCAGCTGTAAGTTCAAAGTTCCATCCTATGACTGAGGTGCCTCAGGCTGGCTTGGCCATCAGGACAGCTTCTCAGGCACTTGGTCTCCCTCTCCACGCTGTTTCCCTCCCCAAATGGATGCCACTCCCCTCACGGAGCTCCCACAAAGAGGGAGCCCGGGGAGCATACCATGGTCCACCCTCCCCAGGCCCACAGGTGCTCTGCCAGGAGCCCCAGTTCGCGGCAAGGATGGCTCAGGTCCCCATCCTCGCTGCTCTCATCAACCTTGTGGGAGTGATGTTGAGAAAGCACCTGTGTCATTCCAGCACCTCTTCCGCTAAGAAGCCTCTGGGTCTTCTTTGGCCCCGAGACCAAGGTGGGGGGTGGGCGATGGTATGTTCTGAGATTGTTCTGCAAGGTTCTCAAAGGGAGGAAATCTGAGTTGACCATTGTAGGTGGTGAGCCGATTAGAAGCGCGAGGCCATGCTCGGTAGACGGGGCCCCAAGGAACCTGATGGAGTATCACACAGGCGTCAGGATAGTGGCCAGGGGACCAGTGACAATTCTGTGAAAAGGCTCTGGGGAGTGTGATGGGAAAAAGCAAAGATAATTTGAGTTTATTAGTGGAAATACAAATGTTTTTGTTTTGTTTTGTTTTGTTTTTTGTGGTACGCGTGCCTCTCACTGTTGTGGCCTCTCCCATTGCGGAGCACAGGCTCCGGACGCGCAGGCTCAGCGGCCATGTCTCACGGGACCAGCCGCTCCGTGGCATCTGGGATTTTCCCGGACCGGGGCACGAACCCGTGTCCCCTGCATCGGCAGGCAGTCTCTCAACCACTGCGCCACCAGGGAAGCCCGATACAGATGTTTTTAAATGATGGCATTGGACAGGAGTGGGCATACCGATGAAATCTAAAAGTACTTATGGAGGGAATTCCCTGGCAGTCCAGTGGTTAGGACTCAGCACTTTCACTTCAGTGGCCTGCTTCAATCCCTGGTCACAGAACTAAGATCTTCCAAGCCACTGTGCAGCCAAAAAAAGAAAAGTACTTATGGAGACCTGAAATAACCCAAGACTAAGACGCCACTAGGAAGGGTTATGCTTCGCAGATACTAAGGAAAAATCGGAATTAACTTTCTCTTTTCTTGGAGAGAAACTCTACAAGATGGTGGAACTGTTACAGATCTTAAATTTAATTAGTGGCTGGGTAGAGGCAGGAAAGAGGTGTGTGGAATCCCCCTAGATGTGCTCCCCAAATCTGCCTCTAGAGGTCTCTTCACTCCCCCGTTTCTGAGCCTGAGGAGGGAATTAAGTGGGAACCACCTTTCTCTACCTCCCGGGAAGGATTTTGAATCTCCAGGCTCCCTTTTCTGGCTGAGGGCTGGACAGAATGGTAGCACTCGCTCAGGAAGTCCTCCTGCGCCTTCCAGGCTTACCTTCTGCATCCAGGATGCACGGAGCAGCAGGGTTTCGCCGAGGGTCTGGCAGAAGCCTTTTTAGAGGAAAGAGCACCACCGACTGTACCAAGAAGCTGGGGAGATCAGAGACTTCAGGTCTGAGTCTTCAGGCTGTTTCAGAAGGAGCCAGTTTTCAGCCCTGGCTCAGAATCTGGACCGGTGGTGTTTGTAGCAAGGACTCAAGAATTCAGAGCCAGGCAGCCTGGCAGCCAGTGGTGGTGGCGGCGAGGCTGCGGCAGTGTTTTGATTTCACTTTGTGTGTGTGTGTGTGCGTGCGTGTGCGTGCGTGTGTGTGTGTGTGTGTGTGTGTGTGTCTTCTCTCCTGTTTACCATTTGCTTTTGGTCTTTCGTACCAAACAGCCGCAGTTCCGGAGTCCTGCCCATTAAACACAGAGGAATAAGTATGAGATCTACCAAATTATATAAAATGAAGGAACAAATTATTTCATCTGTGGGTTCCTAACTGAAAAGGGCAATCTTGCCTGTTCTTCATCCTGTCACCCTTAGAGCGGTAAAGCACTGTGGACCCATGTGCCGGACTCCGGTAACCCCAGGGAGTACAGATCCCCGCATTCCGTCTGGCTGTGAGAGATACCTAAACATTTCCTGTCCCACTCACTCCCCTTCCCCTGGGGTCCACCTCCACAAGACTATTATTAGAGCCTTAGGGCGGATTAGCACACCAGGACATTTATGGGTATACACAATTTATACCCGCTGAATCCTAGTGTTTCTGCCATTAAAGGGTTTCGTGTCTTGGGCTGGCCTAACCTGAAGCTGACCCCAGACATTTGTGAGTGGCCTCCCTCAAATGTGACGCAGTGAGCCTCACGCCCACCCTCCAGGGTCAGCCGGCTCCATCCACGAACTGAGCCCTCTGAAGGGCATGGCTCTCGGCTCTGCCCTGGAGGAGATCACCGTGTGCTGGAGGATCCAGCAATTTCCACACAGCATGAGAAACGGGGTGGTGGTACGGGCCAGTGGGGGAGCACTTCGGAGCACGCTGGACCCCATCTGGCTTCAGGGGGCGCCTTCTGGGGGCAGGTGCTGGAAGAGGCAGCTCAGCAGTCCTCGGCCAGAGAATGGAAGGCTTTCCCCCAACTCAGGGGGTTAGGGCTTCATCCTCTCCCTTCAGAAGGGGCATCTCGCTGCACTGGGGGGACTGAATCAGATGGAGTCATTCTGTGGGCTGGGAGGACGACTTGGGGGAGATGAGTGTAGCCTGAACAAGGCCTGGGGGGCGGATGGTTTTCGCGCACATTCTGTGAGTCAGGCGCCCTGCTCACCACTCTTCCATGTCACCTCGCTTAGTCTCACGGCATCCCTGGGGTGTAAGTACTTGTCTCCCATCTGATGGATGGGAAAACCAGGGCTCCAAGTACAGTGACCTGCCCAAGGTCACACAGTCAGTACGTTACAAGCTGGGGCTGTATCCCGGTTTTCTGACTACAGATTTAGACCTTACTAGAGCTTGAACAAGCAGGAGGTCAGGATGGATTGGATACAGAGCATGAAGGAGAGAGAAGCACCAAGAGTGGGTTTCCAGCATGGGCAGCGGGTGCTTCTCGTGCAGGAACTGCAGGACAAGGGGGGAAGATGATGAGTTTCGTGGATGGTACCCGGGGGACCCCAAAGCTCTGGAGCTAATGTCTCCTGGGGTTGGTGGCACCAGCTGATAGCAACTCTCGGTGGGCTGTTCGGGTGCAGAAGGAGAGGAACAGCTGTCACTCTGTTCTCTGCCATGCCATTTGGTCCCTGGCACCCTGCTGGGCAGCCAGTCCCTTCCTGCCCCACCCTGGCCCCCACAGCAAACACTAACTCTGAGCCCAAATTAACACACTCTTCTCCCTCCCCTTCACCTCCTCCTGCTCTCGTGAAAGTCTCAGCCAGACTCAGTTTCTTTTCCTGGTCCGCTGTAACACTTAGGCAAACTTCAAGACCAAATAAAGATACAAAGGTGGATCCTACGGCAAGCTCACAAAACAAGGACCATCCTGCATGTCCCTCCATCAGTGGGCCACAGTGGCCATGACTGTCCCTCGCCCAGTGGACGCCACTGCTCCCAAGTTTCACGTGCTGTGGTTTGCACCCTGTGGGAGTTCCAGCTAATGCGCATCTTGCCAGCTTTCGTGCCAAACTCCCGGACTGTCCTGCCAGAGACACCATCTGCACCAAACCAAAGGTCCGGTAACCTTCCTTTCCTCTTCTCAGGTGCCTGGCAGGCTGACGACAACGTGGTCAGTCGTCGGAACACGCAGCGCAGACGCCCATCTTCTGGCAGCCTGGAGGACCCCGAGAACAGGCTCTGCGTGTGGGATCCTTTGGCCATCTGAGAGCCTTAGCCCCTGTACCAGGGCTCTCCTCCCGTTCTCACATCCCATCCTGGCCTCATGGCACCACTGACCTCCTGGGCATCCTCAGCAAGACACACGGAGACTTTTTAGACCCACGTGAAAGCTGGATGCTGAGGGCACCTGACCCTTCTCCCAGACTCATCTTCTTCCGCAACCGTGATCCTTCCCCTCTCAGAAGGGACTGGAAACCTCTTTTCTCCTTGTGGGATAAAGCCACTCGAACTGCAGCTCATGAGACCCTTTGCAGAGAGTCTCTGGAATGTTTCCACTGTATCTTGATCTTCAGGTGGAGCTGTGGTCTACAGACTGGTTATTTCTTGTGCATCTTTTTTTTTTTTTCTCCTTAGGAGTTAGACCAAGAAGACTCAAGAGTTTGGGTGACTTCATTACAAACACCCATCTAGCATTTTCTAGTCTCTGGGACATCATAACCAATCTGAAACCTGCAGTTTGGGGTGGCGTTGGGGGATGACTCCTGTGAGAAGGGAAAGCCATATTGCACTGTAAGTGGGGTTTCCCTCAAAATGCATTAGGAGCTCCTCTCTCAAGGACAAGAAGCAGTGGCAACCACCAGAAGGTTGGTTGGGAAAACAGTTCTTGCTTCTGGTAGCAGAGGCTATGCCTCGTGTGTCTGCTTAGGAAGGAGGCCTTGAATCTGAGAACCCCTCAGTTACATGATGACCTACCGGGGAGTTCTTTATGATCAGGTGCACTCAGGAAGGCCTGGGGCTCCATCCTAAGGTGACACTGCAAAGGCATTTTTGACCCCCTCGATGTACCAGGCACTTGTTAGGGACTGTCGTATATTATCACGTTTCATCACTACCGCCCTGTCAGGTGGCATTCTTACCCCTGCTGCCCCCGTCTCCACCCCGCTTTTCTGAAAGAGTTGAAGAAAGAAGCTGAGAGAGGGGTGGACCGGTGGTTCTCATTTGGTGCCCAGGAACCCCAAAGGAGGTTGGGGGAAGGGCTGAGCTGGGGTCAGTGGTGGTCTGGGAGGCTCCCCACCCCACCGGTTTTCCTCCCCTGTCCTCCAGATCAGCTGAGCCTGATGGGGGGAGCCGGAGGTACTGCCTTCCATAGGCTCATCAGAGATTTAGAGATATTGTTCAAATCACATGTGCACCCCACCTCACTCTGCTGTAGGGCATATAAATAACAGCCTGAAACAGCAAGACCGTAAGCTGTTGGCTGTTCGTCCCTCAACACTAGTGTTATCAATGGATTCCTCATAGCTCTCTGATAGATGCATTGTCTGCTGGCTTTTGGAAGAGGTGGTTATTTAGTGGAGCATGAGATTGAGAAGCAAAGTGGGATCCAACAGTTTGTGAGGCTGAGATATGACAGAGCCCTAGGCTATGCCCACCATGATGGCCTGAATTAGTAGTTGGAATTGTTGCCCTAGAAGAGCTTTTCAGGGTCCTTCCCAAGGCCTCAAGGAGAGCCCAGTGCTGGGGAATGTTTTGCACCTCCTGTGTGGCTGCTTTGCGCCACCAGGTGCCTGGTGACCCTCACTGCCTGGTAGTTGTGGTTCACAGCCTGCCCTGGGGGTGGGCAGGGGGAGGCCTGTGGTCTTGACAGACACTACATGAGCCAAGCCTGAATCTCAGCTTCTGCCTTGAGTTCCCGTGTCCACCCGCTCTGAAATCCTGCAGTGGGCTCTGCTGTTTCAGGCCCCATTTAATGTCCTTCCTCTCCCCGAAACATTCTTACAGCCCCTTTCATATTGAAGATTCGAGCAATAACCACACTTCCTGATCTCCTTGAAGTCTGAGTCCCATAAGCACTAGGGAAGGGGGCGCTCCCTTAGCCTGGGGTGGTGGCATACAGATCCACCTCGTCTCCCGGCAGGTAGTATTCAGAGTGTGGTGTTACCTGAGATGAAGGAGATGCAGGTAAACAGTTGCCACAGTGGCCAGGAACCGTAAGAGGAAGCCATTGCCTTCACCCTTTCTGGAGGGTCTGTCTTCTCCCAGGAAGAGGCTCAGAGAGATTCCTCAAGGCCTTGGTTCCATAACCAAGACATACCCGGGTGAGAAGTGGCCCTTCACTCCTGTTTCTCAGACAGTTCCTGCTCTCTCCCCCATCCCCGCACCTCTTTGCCCTCATTTAGCTCTTTGGCGAGCAGAAATATCCCATCCAAAAGGGCTGGGATCAGGGAACAGGGCACAGAGCCTGGTCGGGGAACAGGACAGCCGCCCCAGTCATCATCTGGAGATGGTCATGTTGTTAGCAGTTGACCCACAGAGAATATGACGGGGCCTGGTTTCTCACACAAGGACACAGACTAACCGGAGGCCTGGGGCTCCTTCCTGCCACACTCAGGTCGGAGCTCACCTATGAGCTCACTTCCGGGTGGTGTGGTGATCCCAGCCTTCTCACAGAGCCCTTTTTCCTTCTCCTCCCCAGTCCCATCCCACCAGAGGCCATGCCCACGCTGAGGCATCTCCTGGGCACGGATCCACACACGTTAAGCCATCTCACCTGGGGAGAGTTTGTGTCCTGTTCACCTGACCTTGGCATGCTGCTTGCTCACTGTGCTTTAGGATCTGCACACCTAGTGTGTGTAAGTATGTGTGTACTGTTGTGCCATCTGTGTACCCCTCACTCCCTGGAGTACACTCATGGGCACACTACAGTGGGGACGTCAAGGATGCAATATTTATGGACTGCTGCATGATTCTTAAAAATGAATAAAACTGTTCACAAGGGAGGGAGAGCTATTAATTGCGCAGTTGGCTTATTTGTGAAAGTTGCTGTCCGACTTTCTCCAGCACGCTTTTAATACTTTGACTCAATAACAACTCACACTGCAGAAATATAGAAGATCATGAGAGATTACTACAAGAAACTCTATGCCAAGAAAATGGACAACCTGGAAGAAATGGACAAATTCTTAGAAATGCACAACCTGCCAAGACTGAATCAGGAAGAAATAGAAAATATGAATAGACCAATCACAAGCACTGAAATGGAAACTGTGATTAAAAATCTTCCAACAAACAGAAGCCCAGGACCAGATGGCTTCACAGGCGAATTCTATCAGACATTTAGAGAAGAGCTAACACATATCCTTCTCAAACTCTTCCAAAATATAGCAGAGGGAGGAGCACTCCGAAACTCATTCTACGAGGCCACCATCACCTTGATACCAAAACCAGGCAAGGATGTCACAAAGAAAGAAAACTACAGGCCAATATCACTGATGAACATAGATGCAAAAATCCTCAACAAAATACTAGCAAACAGAATCCAACAGCACATTAAAAGGATCATACACCATGATCAAGTGGGGTTTATGCCAGGAATGCAAGGATTCTTCAATATACGCAAATCAATCAATGTGATACACCATATTAACAAATTGAAGGAGAAAAACCATGTGATAATCTCAATAGATGCAGAGAAAGCTTTCGACAAAATTCAACACCCATTTATGATAAAAACCCTGCAGAAAGTAGGCATAGAGGGAACTTTCCTCAAAATAATAAAGGCCATAAATGACAAACCCACAGCCAACATTGTCCTCAATGGTGAAAAACTGAAAACATTTCCACTAAGATCAGGAACAAGACAAGGTGGCCCACTCTCACCACTCTTATTCAACTTAGTTTTGGAAGTTTTAGAAACAGCAATCAGAGAAGAAAAGGAAATAAATGGAATCCAAATTGGAAAAGAAGAAGTAAAGCTGTCACTGTTTGCAGATGACATGATACTATACATAGAGAATCCTAAAGATGCTACCAGAAAACTACTAGAGCTAATCAATGAATTTGGAAAAGTAGCAGGATACAAAATTAATGCACAGAAATCTCTGGCATTCCTGTACACTAATGATGAAGAATCTGAAAGTGAAATCAAGAAAACACCCCCATTTACCATTGCAACAAAAAGAATAAAATACCTAGGAATAAACCTACCTAAGGAGACAAAAGACCTGTATGCAGAAAATTATAAGACACTGATGAAAGAAATTAAAGATGATACAAATAGATGGAGAGATATACCATGCTCCTGGATTGGAAGAATCGATATTGTGAAAATGACTCTACTACCCAAAGCAATCTACAGGTTCAATGCAATCCCTATCAAACTACCACTGGCATTTTTCACAGAACTAGAACAAAAAAATTCAAACTTTGTTTGGAAAAACAAAAGACTCCGAATAGCCAAAGCAATCTTGAGAACGAAAAACGGAGCTGGAGGAATCAGGCTCCCTGACTTCAGACTACACTACAAAGCTATAGTAAGCAAGACAGTGTTTTACTGGCACAAAAACAGAAAGATAGATCAATGGAACAGGATAGAAAGCCCAGAGATAAACCCACACCCATATGGTCAACTTATCTTTGATCAAGGAGGCAGGAATGTACAGTGGAGAAAGGACAGCCTCTTCAATAAGTGGTGCTGGGAAAACTGGACAGGGACATGTAAAAGTATGAGATTAGATCATTCCCTGACACCATACACAAAAATAAGCTCAAAATGGATTAAAGACCTAAATGTAAGGCCAGAAGCTATCAAACTCTTAGAGGAAAACATAGGCAGAACACTCTATGACATAAATCACAGCAAGATCCTTTTGGACCCACCTCCTAGAGAAATGGAAATAAAAACAAAGATAAACAAATGGGACCTAATGAAACTTCAAAGCTTTTGCACAGCAAAGGAAACCATAAACAAGACCAAAAGACAACCCTCAGAATGGGAGAAAATATTTGCAAATGAAGCAACTGACAAAGGATTAATCTCCAAAATTTAAAAACAGCTCATGCAGCTCAATAGCAAAAAAACAAACAACCCAATCCAAAAATGGGCAGAAGACTTAAATAGGCATTTCTCCAAAGAAGATATACAGACTGCCAACAAACACATGAAAGAATGCTCAGCATCATTAATCATTAGAGAAATGCAAATCAAAACTACAATGAGATATCATCTCACACCAGTCAGAATGGCCATCATCAAGAAATCTAGAAACAATAAATGCTGGAGAGGGTGTGGAGAAAAGGGAACACTCTTGCACTGCTGGTGGGAATGTGAATTGGTACAGCCACTATGGAGAACAGTATGGAGGTTCCTTAAAAGACTAAAAATCGAACTACCATATGACCCAGCAATCCCACTACTAGGCATATACCCTGAGAAAACCATAATTCAAAAAGAGGCATGTACCAAAATGTTCATTGCAGCTCTATTCACAATAGCCCGGAGATGGAAGCAACCTAAGTGTCCATCATCGGATGAATGGATAAAGAAGATGTGGCACATATATACAATGGAATATTACTCAGCCATAAAAAGAAACGAAACTGAGCTATTTGTAATGAGGTGGATAGACCTAGAGTCTGTCATACACCGTGAAGTAAGTCAGAAAGAGAAAGACAAATACCGTATGCTAACACATATATATGGAATTTTAAAAAATGTCATGAATAACCTAGGGGTAAAACAGGAATAAAGACACAGAACTACTTGAGAATGGACTTGAGGATATGGGGAGGGGGAAGGGTAAGTTGTGACAAAGCGAAAGAGAGGCATGGACATATATACACTACCAAACGTAAGGTAGATAGTGGGAAGCAGCCGCAGAGCACAGGGAGATCAGCTCGGTGCTTTGTGACCGCCTGGAGGGGTGGGATGGGGAGGGTGGGAGGGAGGGAGATGCCTGAGGGAAGGGATGTGAGAACAGATGTATGTGTATGACTGATTCACTTTGTTATAAAGCAGAAACTAATAAAAAAATAAAAATAAAATAAAAATAAAAACAATAAATACTTGGGAAGAAAAAAAAAAAAACTTTGACTCAAGACAAGCTGGACATGGAGGAGTGAGAGAGGGCAAGGGGTAGAGGGAAAGACATGTTTCTGGGTGGGAGCTGGTGTACCATCCCCCGGGCACAGCTCCTGCCCAGAGGCCTGATAAGGAGCCCTCACCTCCACCCACCCCCTTCAACCAGAGAACTTCCAACTGCAGCTCCTCAGTAATTGAAGAGCAGGAAAGCTGGTGACTGGAGGGAGGCTGGGGGAGGGGAGGAGGAAGGACCACAGTCCACCGTTAGTCCGTCACTTAAAGGCTGGTGAAATTAATGGGGCAAATGACCCCAGTCAAAGAATTTGGCAAGTCCACGGCTTTCCTGGGTTTCACCCAGCGGCTCTGTTTCCTCGGCTATCTGGAAAGGAGGGAGAGCACTTCCGAAGAAGCCTCTGGAATGTCAGCTTCTGGGAATCTTGCTGAGGACGGGGCGGGGAGGGAGCGCTTACCGGGAAACACTGGATTACCCTAGCCGCCTTGGGGTGCCTGCGACCGGGGCTGCGGTTTCTGCGGACCTGAGTGGCAGGTGGCATCGGAGAGTCAGACCTGCTTGCGGGCACCAAGACGACACTCGGTCGGGAGACCGGGACAGGCCGCAGAAACGTGAGGAAGGGCCACTCGCAGCCCAGAGGAGAGGAAATGAAAGCCCCAAGCATGCACCCAGCTCTGGCCGCCGCGCCACGGGCTGTGTCCCAGGAGCCGTCGCCACCTCTGAGCAGCCCAGATGGGAAGGGGGTGGGGCGGAGGACGGTTCCCGCGGCGAACTGCTCGCCAAGGGCCCCGGGGCCTCTGCGGGAGCGCCGAGCCGCGCGCCTCTCCGAGCCCTGCGCGGGGCCCTCGGGCGGGAATGCGCGGAGCCGGGACGCGGTGGCGGGTAGGGGGCTGGGTCGCGCGCGGGAGAGGGCGGCAGGAGGGAGTTGGAAGAGAGTTACCGCGTGAGAGAGCCGTTAAGAGCCCGCGGTCTCTTTGGAGATGCCCTGGCCAATGGCAGAAGCGGAAGCTGTTTATATGGGCGGGGCGTCGCCACGGCAGCAGGAGACGCCTTGCGAGCGGCTACTGAGTGCCGGTCCCCAGCCGCTGGCTTTCAGAGAGGCGCCGTCGGGCGTGAGTGGCGACGAGGATTGCTGGCTGGGCCCTCGAGCTGGGAGCAGAGAGCCGCGGTGAGGGTGGGCGGTGGGAGGAATTTCTTTGAGAAGCTTCCTTTGGCCCGGACTGCGCTCTGAGCCAGGTAAGGGACGGGGAGGGCTGCAGGCCGTGGGAAGGGAGGGCGTCAGTACCAGCCCGCTCTCCCATCCGTCCCCGACGGAAGTGGTGGGCCCGGGGACTGACATCAGAGGCGTTTGGGGGACACTCACTTCCCGCCCCCTTATAACTCTCTGTATTGTTTCCTTCCTTCCCCTTGAGCCCCATCCTAATATCCCTTTTCAAAGATCAGACGACCTCCCCCGCCCCCCGACCCGTCGTACTGCCCTCCTGGACTCTCTCGCCCCATTTCCATTGGTTGTGGACGGAGAGAGGGGGGTTAATTCCCCGCTTTGAGGGAGAAAGGGGTGGCCTCGCATGCCCCTACACTATTCCCTCGTTGGGCTAATTAAGTCTCCTCTAAAAGATCCAAGAGGAAAAGAGCGAGGCGAACCCCGTGTGGGTCGGACTCCCGGGCACACCTTCTGTTTCCCAGACGTCGGCAGTAAAAGATCCTCCCCAGCTGCAGGAAGGATTTTAGTAAGAGCCTCCCCCCTCGCCCACACTCTCCCCTCGGGGGTGGGGAAAGAGGGCTCAGTTCCCGCTCTGGTCCCCGCAGGCACCACATTCCGTTTGGAGGAGGCTACCCCCGGATCGCGGGATGGAAGCCCGCTTCCGGGAGGCTGCGTAACTGAAGCCGCGGGAGTCAGCGGGCCGGAGAGCTCGGCGGCCACCCTCGGCTCGGCTCGTGGATGTTGACAGCCCCCTCGGAGAGTCGCCGCAGATATGGCGGAGAGCTGGCTACACGTCTCGGGAGCAGGGGCAGCGGAGGAGGCCGGACCGGAAGGCGGCCTGGAGGAGTCCAACGCCCTGAATGACAGCCTGACCAGCCTGCAGTGGCTGCAGGAATTCTCCATTCTCAACGCCGAGCTCCCCGCCCTGCCTTCGGGGGACACCGACCCCCACGGCTCCCACGAGCTGGCAGGCTCGGCCGAGCCGGGGTCTCCCCTGGCGGCGGACCCCGCCTGCCTGGGGCAGCCGCACACACCCGGCAAGCCCACGTCCTCCTGCACGCCGCGGAGCGCCCCCTCGGGGCTGCAGGCCTCGCCTCCCGACGACGTGGACTACGCCACCAACCCGCACGTGAAGCCGCCCTACTCGTATGCCACGCTCATCTGCATGGCCATGCAGGCCAGCAAGGCCACCAAGATCACCCTGTCGGCCATCTACAAGTGGATCACGGACAACTTCTGTTACTTCCGCCACGCTGATCCCACCTGGCAGGTAGGGAGGCACTCCCTCCCTCCCTCCCCATGCCCTCGCGGACTGGACTCACATCCCAGATCCGCAGGCCAAGTAGGCGCGGTACGGCCAGGGCCCCGAGAGAGGAAGGCCGTCCAGGAAGGACCTCAAGGGAGCCCAGTGCTTGGACTGCTGCCCCTTTGACTTCAGAGATGGAGGAGGGAGGATGTTCAGAGGGCTGCAGGGGTGCCGACATAGAGGTTCAAGTGGAAAGAACTTGTGACTCGTCCGGCAGGCTCAGCCCAAAGACCAGGGCTGAACTATGCGTGGACACAGCCCCCCAGGGTAGGTTGATGGACTGAGGGACACATTTTTGTCCCAAGTCCTGCAATTCCTCGACACTCCCCTCCTCAAGGTCAGTTTGTCAGGGCCTGACTGGAGGCAGAGCATCGTTCCTGCCAGGCTCTGCATCCCGCCTGCTTTCAGTTGGCTGGAGGGGCTCTGGGAGGGGAGAGGGGCGTGCTGCAGGGTGTGAAGGCCATCTGTGTCCCAGTGGAAGGGCTACGGGGCCTTCCGAAAGCTGCTGTGCCAGCCCCCACCCCAAGCCCTCCCTAGTTTCCTGCCTACACTCCTCCCCCTCTTCTCATCAACCTCCCTGGGGGGACAATTACCTCAGCCACGTGCTTTCCACAGGGGCTCTTTCCTCCCACACTGGCTTCATGTTCCAAGTCTCCGGAACCTGGCACAGAGCAGCCAAGGGGCCCAGACCACCATGTAAACCTCCCAGTCTTGCCAGGGGGCACTACTCACCTGCCGGCCCCACCCACCAGGCCCCAGACCCCTGTGCCCCAGCGTGGTTTGGACTGTGCACCCAGGCGTGAACAAGGCAGGATGGTGATTCAGGCTGGGCCCTCAAGGCCCTCAGCCTCTTCGACCATTAGGATCAGGGGCTACGTGGGGACAGAGACCCTGAGGATGCACAGATCCTTCCCTGTGGCACAGGTCACCGGATCAGAGTTCCTGTGATCACAGCTAGTCCACGATTGCTTGGGCCCTGACCCTGGGGCAGGTACCATTTGTAACCTTGGTGAGAAAGCAGAGACCCTCCACTACCCCCCACCCTACCCCAAGCCTGAGAGGCCCCAGGAATGAGCGCTATGCTCTTGGCTGGGTAATAATCAACTGAGGCCTCAGAGCCTGGGGTGGGAGGAGGGGGACATGGTGGGTGAGGGCCCAGGCCAGCAGTCGGCTCTAGAAGCAAGGAAAGTCATCAGATCCTCCTACACTTCATCCCCCCCCCACAGACACACACCCTCACACCCACTCACTCATTTCACAAACAGAGAAGGCCAGCCAGGCCCAGGCAGAGGGAGATGGCCGTCTAGGAGGTGGGGGAGCCAAGGCCTTTGACCAGAGGCCGCAAGCAGCGGGGTAAGGGAGGGAGGGCAGGACAGGCTGGCACTGAGAGCCACCCTGCGGCTCAGGGCTCGGATGACTGAGCAGGCAGATATCCTGGCCAAAGGGAACAAAAGCCCCCGACAGCACTCCCAGCTCCTGGTGCCCCGTGGCTGGTGTCCCAGAGCCTCCCGCTCGGAGCAGCGCCTCTGTCTCCCCTGCCCCCATCGGAGAGAAGGTGGTGGTGGGACTGGCAGTGGCGCTAGGAGCCCCCCATCACTGACCCCACCCACTCTCCCAGCTGTCTTCCTTCTCTCCTACCTCCCTGTGTCCAGAACTCCATCCGCCACAACCTGTCCCTGAAGAAGGGCTTCATCAAGATGCCTCGGGAGAAGGACGAGCCAGGCAAGGGGGGCTTCTGGCGCATCGACCCCCAGTACGCCGAGCGGCTGCTGAGTGGGGCCTTGAAGAAGCGGCGGCTGCCCCCAGTCCACATCCACCCGGCCTTTGCCCGCCAGGCCGCGCCAGAGCCCAGCGCCGCCCCATGGGCCGGGCCACTGACCGTGAGCACCGAGGCCCAGCAGCTGCTGCGGGAGTTCGAGGAGGCCACTGGGGAAGCGGGCTGGGGTGCTGGCGAGCGCAGGCTGGGGCGTAAGCGTCAACAGCCGCTGCCCAAGCAGGAGGCCAAGGTCCCGCGGCCCTCCAGCCCCCTGCTGCTGACCCAGGAGGAGCAGGGTGAGCTGGAACCCCTCAAGGGAAACTTTGACTGGGAGGCCATCTTGGACGCTGGCACGCTGGACGGGGAGCTGGGCACGCTGGAGACCTCGGAGCTGATACCGCTGCTGAGCCCTGCCTCACACGGGGACGTGGACCTCACCATCCATGGCCACCACATCGACTGCCCTGTTACCTGGGGGCCTCCAGCGGAGCAGGCTACCGACAGCCTGGACTTTGATGAGACCTTCCTGGCCACATCCTTCCTGGAGCACCCCTGGGACGAGAGCACCCGTAGCTCCCTGCCCCCCGAGCCCCTCTTTGAGGCCGGGGATGCCACACTGGCCTCTGACCTGCATGACTGGGCCAGCCTGGGCGCCTTCTTGTAAGAAGCCAGGCCCTGCCCCACCTCCAGACAGCACCGAAGTCTGGGCCCAGACTGCCCCCCTCCCCGCCAGTGCAGGCCCATGGACACCCTACCGCCCAGGCAGGGGCTGGGCCAGGTCACCCCACCAGGCCACACGGCCCCCAGCCCAGGCCATCCTCAGATTCTAGTCCAGCAGGCTGAGAATTGGGGCCCAGGACCCAAATTGCTGCCTCCGCTCCCCAGCCCCCCATACACACAGTGTTTCATTGATCCACTTCTTCCCTGCCCCAGAGACACGCTAAGGGCCCTGCACTATGAGAGCTGCGGCTTGGAGGGGCCCTGGCCAAGCTGGAAACATCAGTACAGGGTCCGCCCCAGAACACCTTAGCTTCCAAGCTTCTCTCTCTCCTGCTCTCCTCCCCAGGTCTCTATCCAGAGCAAGTTCCCAGGTACAACCAATGCTGATTAGGTGACTGCAAATGAACACCCAAGAGGCCTCTCCTGGCAGTCTGTGAGGAGGAGCTAGGCGGAGGGGGGAAGAGAGAGGAGACAGAAAGGAGGCCGGGGTGCCGGGTGGAGCCAGGAGGTTTTCTAAGGCCTCTGGGATCTTCTGGCTTCATCCCTAGAGGTGGGGCAGAGGGTATGTGTCCCTAATCTTTGAGCCCAACTTGAGGCTGAGAGCAGCGGGGAGATGGGGATCTGGGGGTTAGGGGCTGGGGCAGCCAAGCTGCAGAGGGAAAGGGGACAGACAGACTAATGTAGTGAGTGTAGCTAGAGCTGAGGCTTAACTGGGAGGGACGCAGTGCTTGCTAGAACCACTGGGACCAGGAATGGGGGGATGGCCCCGTGCCCTTGCTTGCACTCCTGCAGGGGAGTGTCTTGCTCCACCATAAACGCCCTGGGCTGCATCCCACATCCACTCTCCTAACCCATCGCGCAATTTAACCTTTTTCATAGAAAGTGATTTACAATAAAAACATTTTTAAAAGTAAAGTTTTAAAAAGTCTCAAAATGGACCTGCTTGCAACTTTCTCTGGGGAAAAGCATGGGCCAGTTTTGGGGAGGCCACGGCCCAAGGGGGGATGGCTGGGAGGAAGATGGGGGGCACCAAAGGCCTGCAGAGTGTCCCCTGATGCACTCCTCAGGATCTCTGGGTGCCCAGAGAGAAAGGGGCTGAGAGGCGGCCCTCGGGGGTCCCCTGCAGCCAGGGCCTCGGCACCTCTCTATGTGCAATGGGGAGACTGTACCCACAGCCCCGAGGAGCAGGCGGCAAAGGAGGTACAGCCCCCTCCCTGGCCCTGGGGACTCACTCACAAAGGCCGTTCTTGCCCAGGGCTCGGCTCACGTTCCCCACCTCGCCCAAGTTGAGGGCCTGCCCAGACTCACCTGCGGTCCTCGCCTGGGCCTGTCTCCAGCTCCTCCCTCCCTTGGTCCCTTCCTGAAGGGACAGGGTGTGAGGTCAGAGGGCCCCAGCCCCTGGGGCCCCACTTGCCACCCTGGGGTTCATTCACCCCGCCCAGGGCCTTCCCTCCAATGCAGGTTGGGGCTGAGGGAGGCCATCAGGGCAGACGGAAGACGGGGTGCCTAGACCCTACAGCTCCAGCCTGTGAGGAATCAACGTACCAGAGTTCTGATGGGGAAACTGAGGCACAGCAAATATGTGACACTCAGCAGGCACCTTTCCACCCCCTCACCCCAGCTTTGCCTGGAACCCATCTCTCCCCCGAGCCTGCACCTGGCCCCGCCAGCACGCCCTTGTGGTGCACAGCCCCTTCCCCCAGCACTCACGTGCACGTGCGCACAGACACACACACACACACACACAAACGGGCACTGTCCTACACAATCCTGCCCAGCCTCCACGGGCCCCTTTCTCCTGAGGCCCCTTTCTTTCCTTGCACTGGAGGCTGGCTCCAGGGCAACCTGGCATTCCCCCGCCAACTTGCTGCTTTCCCTTGCTAATTACTCAAAATATTTCCGAAGGGTGCGCACACTGCAGGGCCAGGCGGGTTGGGGCCTTACAGAGCTCAGGAGGCAGCCCATCCCCTTCCCACCGCTTGCTGAGGAGGCTGCCCCAACCTCCCTCTGAGACTCCCTTCACCCCCTAAGCAACGACTCCCTCCCTCTCCCCACCACCCTCCGGCCTTCCTCCCCACGCTCCCCAGCACTGGGGGAACATGGGGGCTCCAGCCTCTCCACTGGTCCCCAGGCTCAGCCTCCAGCCCCCGCCAAAAGGGGTACATCCTGGATTGACAGGTGGGGCCGGTCACTGTCCCCCCTCCTCACCCTCTGCCTGGGCCCATGCTGGGGGAAGAGGGGCAAGGTCAGGGGCTGGCAGAACTGCCTGCCAGGTAAGAAAAGGCTGAAGAAGCTTCTGGCTGCCAGGAAGAATCCCCAGGAGCTCCTGAAAATCCCTATGCTTGGGACTAGCGTCTCTGGGGCTGGGACCCAAACACTGGCACTTTTAAGGGTCCATGGATGCTGCCAACGAGCAGCCAAAGCTAAGAGGGTGCTCCGAAGCGGCCACAACACAGGGCTTCACACACCCTTTCAGCAGGCAGCGTTTGGGGGTTGGCGGTGGAGGAGGCGGGAAGCGTGAGTGGATCCTGTCCCTCCTATTCATCCCTGCCCCGGCCCTTGGCTGGGTGGCTTTTTGAAAAAACGTTCAGTGACTCCGTATTTATTTAGAGATTCGCTGTAATCCCAGTCAATATATATTTTGCGCCCTTAACAGTAAGTTGCAGACAGGCTGCCCCATTAGCACTAGATACTTTAGTGTGTGTTTCCTTAGAACAAGGACACACCTCCATAATCCCAGTACCACCATCACAATCAGGAAATGAACACTGACCTGGTAATCCCATGTAACCGCAGACCCCCTTCACGTCTTGCAGATCACCCCAGGAATGCTCCTCTCCATTCCAACATCCCAATCCAGGACACCATGTTGCACTGAGTTGTCCTTTCTCTTTTGCCCTGTGTGGCTTTGAGCCCATGACTCAAGCTCTCTGGGCAGGTTTCGCATTTCCTTTGATCTCCACTTTTGAGGTGAGAAGCCCTTCAGCCACTTCACCCTCAGGTGTGGTACAGTCCCTTCCCAAAGCAAGAAGCTAGCTTTCTGTCTCCTCACTTTCCACCTCTTCCCTATCCTCCCTCCCCCATGTATCACCAGCCAGGAAAGGGATGAGGGGCAATGTTCAGGAACTCAGTCTTCGGAGACCTTCCCCGTCTGCCCTCGGGACAGGCCACTCTCAGCTCCAGTGATGGGAAGGCCCCCGGGATGGGATTCCATGCTGGCCTGAAGCAAATGCGCCAGGCCTCATGAAGAGTTGAGCTGAGGGCAGGAAACACTCTTCTCCCCGCCTCTGCCCCCCTCAACATACTGGGGACCCAGACTTGAAGAAGGAAGGTCATGTCCATGGTGTCCTCCCAGATCAGCACCGACACCGTCTCCTCCATGTCCGGCTCCTACATCGCCCCTGGCACGGAAGAGGACGGGGAGGCTCTCCCCTGCCCCCGGGCCGCCAGCAGGACCCCCTCAGAAGAAGGAGACGTAAGAGAGGAGCATGGGATCGCCCTCGCCGCTCTGCTCTGCTCTGTACTCGAGTCCCAAGGAGCTCAGTCCAGGGCCTGCCAGGGAGATCGGCAAAGCCCCCCAGTGCTCGGGAGGGGAGCCCTGGAAAACACGGTACCGGGTTGTTGAATCACAGACTCCCTCAGATGTGATCTTCCATGTGGCACCACTTCTGTCCTGAGGACTTGGTTTGCGTTTGCTGCCAGGCGAGCTGGGTAGGAGAGCCGGTGGCATCTGCACCTTGACTTTTGTTGCTCCTTTGCAGGTGACGCCAGCGGCGTCTCCAGACTGCAACTTTGCGGGCCTCGTCGCCACCGCTGAAGAGCAGGATGCAGAGGTAAGAGCAAGGTGGACGCTGGTGCCCCTCCCCGGTCAGAGGGACTGCCGGCGCTGGCACAGGGTGCAAATAGGATGGGGGCTGTTCTGGAAGAAGCCTTCCAAGGTGGTGCACTTGGATCTGTTAGAGGCAGGGTGCAGAGCAGAGGGACTGTCCGGTTAGCAGAGGGCGCTGGTCTCAGCGTAATAGGCGTGGGGTGAGTTCCAGAGGGAAGTCTTCCAGGCCAGACCCTTGAGAGGGTGTTTGTCCTCCAATTCACTTAGTATTTACCTGGCACAGGCATCTCACATCTTCCTGGCACTGGGGGACACAAAGACCGAGTGACATGGCTTTTGCCTGCCCACACCCCCAATCCACCCATCCCACCCATCCCGGAGCTCCATCTGATGGAGGAATCAGAGTTATAACTCAGCGTGAGCAGTGCTCTGACGGAGGTGTGCCTGAAGTATATGGAATGCCCAGCTCCCAGTGGGGACTCTACAACTTTCTCTTGAGCCAGATGTTCTCAAAGGAGTATCTGGATGGGATTGGGGATCCTAAAGGGTTCCTGAAAGTTTTATGATCTCACGGTTTGCTTTTTCATTTGACAACTTTGATTTCCACCTGAGAGAAACAGTGTGAGCTAAACTATAACCAAGGCTAATCCTGACAGTCCCAGGGTCACTCTGTAAGGTGCCTCAGACCTGGTCCCTCTGGAACGTGCCTCAGACCTGGTCCCTACGGGCCGATCCTGCCTCGCCAAGCAAAATCTGCCTCTGCTGGGCCTCCCAGCCATCTCACACAGACAGGAAATGTATGGATACCATGAGGGTGATTAGTTCTGTCTTCTGACAATCAGTAGGCTCATTTCACTGCTTTATGGACTCACAGTGCCTTCCTTCTGTCCTAGGGAAATGAGGTTCTAGAAGAAGAGGACGGATCACCCACACAAGAAGATGGTAAAAGACCTGGTCTTTTGCTCCCTTTTATTATATTTCTTTCCCGGGTATTCTCTGAAGGGTAGAGAAAGGGGCACTGGTGTGACTTGGTGGCACTGCTCAAGGGTGTGGCTTTGGGGAAAGGTTGTCTTCTTGATGGAATATCAAAGCAAGCAGGGTATCTGAGGACCTCAGCAGCCTTCCTGGCTCTTTCTGGGCCTCTGAGCCAAGGCTGCAGAAGATACATGGAGTTCTCCATCTACGTTGAGTAGATCCTGAAGCTTCTTGGGCAACTGCCATCACCTTCCTTCCTGCTTCAGCTTCTCAGCCGAGTCTCACAGAACTGCTCTAGCAGCCCCAAAGTTCAGCTGCAGCAGGAGAACAGCTTCCTCCCCTTGGGGGAACCGACTGTTAGGCAGTAGGTTTTCCTGCTTTAGTGAAGAAAACGGCTGATGTTACAGTAGCAGAAGGATCACAGCCCTGGCGGCACAGCAAAGGTGAGGTGAAGAGACGTTAGCAGCTCAGCGTACACTAGTGTTTGTAGGCTATTGGAACGATTCTCTTTACCATCATTCAGGCCTCAAGTAGATATATTTTTTTAAATTGGAAGAGTTGGTTTACAATGTTGTGTTAGTTTCTGCTGTACAGCAACGTGAATCAATTATACATATACATATATCCACTCTTTTTTTAGATTCTTTGCCCATATAGGCCATTACAGGGTACTGAGTAGAGTCCCCTGTGCTCTACAGCAGGTCCTTATTAGTTATCTATTTTATATATAGTAGTGTGTATATGTCAATCCCAATCTCCCAATGTATCCCTCCCCTCCCTTGCCCCCCGCCATAACCATAAGTTTGTTTTCTACACCTGTGACTCTATTTCTGTTTTGTAAATAAGGTCAATCATATCTTCAGTCAGAAGAATTTGGTTTCTAGTAAGCCGAGAAGCGAAGGAACGACCTGCATATAGAGCAAGGAAGTGGCGGGGTGGGGGTGGGGGTTAGGCGAGCTGGGAATCCCACCTGGGATTGTAGGACCAGGCATCCAAGGGACCGGTGTCTCTTCAGTCTGCTCCTCTGAGGTGCCTCCACAGAAGGGCAACCTCTAGAGCAAACCTGGATCCCAGCCTGGATGCAGATGTCATGCTAGTCGCTTCTGCTTTGGCCATGGCAGTTGCTTGGGGGGTGGTGTGGTGTGCAGGGGGTGCGCATGTGCACATGACCACTCTCTCCTGGTTATTGTTTCAGCCACGCATGTGGGTGGAAACTAACCCCAGGCCTTGTGCTTCCTCCTCTCCCTCACTCCTTCGGGCCAACCTGCTGGTGGATGTTTATTCCACTCTGGGATTGCGGCAGGGGATTGAGACCTGGAAGGAAAACAATGCCTGGGCTTCTTTATGGTGATCTCGAGAGCCAGCCATTCTCAGATTAAACTGGCTTCACCGTTCAGGCCAGACATGAAACCGAATGACAGTGGCGACTGCCAGGAGAGGGAGTTGAGGGTCGCATCGTAGCCTCAACCCGAGGTCTCAAGGGCTCTTACGGGAGAAGGAAAGTGGATCTGCTCTCTTGGTAAAATGTTTCTCGGGTTCTGCTGTTAGCGTCACACTGGTAGTAAAGAGCTGGGGAACTCTCTGGAAGCATCTGTCGGGTTAATGTCAGGTTAATGACAGGAGCATCCACTGTGGTAGTTCCCGTGGAATCAACAGACCTCACCACGCTCAGCTGTAAGTTCAAAGTTCCATCCTATGACTGAGGTGCCTCAGGCTGGCTTGGCCATCAGGACAGCTTCTCAGGCACTTGGTCTCCCTCTCCACGCTGTTTCCCTCCCCAAATGGATGCCACTCCCCTCACGGAGCTCCCACAAAGAGGGAGCCCGGGGAGCATACCATGGTCCACCCTCCCCAGGCCCACAGGTGCTCTGCCAGGAGCCCCAGTTCGCGGCAAGGATGGCTCAGGTCCCCATCCTCGCTGCTCTCATCAACCTTGTGGGAGTGATGTTGAGAAAGCACCTGTGTCATTCCAGCACCTCTTCCGCTAAGAAGCCTCTGGGTCTTCTTTGGCCCCGAGACCAAGGTGGGGGGTGGGCGATGGTATGTTCTGAGATTGTTCTGCAAGGTTCTCAAAGGGAGGAAATCTGAGTTGACCATTGTAGGTGGTGAGCCGATTAGAAGCGCGAGGCCATGCTCGGTAGACGGGGCCCCAAGGAACCTGATGGAGTATCACACAGGCGTCAGGATAGTGGCCAGGGGACCAGTGACAATTCTGTGAAAAGGCTCTGGGGAGTGTGATGGGAAAAAGCAAAGATAATTTGAGTTTATTAGTGGAAATACAAATGTTTTTGTTTTGTTTTGTTTTGTTTTTTGTGGTACGCGTGCCTCTCACTGTTGTGGCCTCTCCCATTGCGGAGCACAGGCTCCGGACGCGCAGGCTCAGCGGCCATGTCTCACGGGACCAGCCGCTCCGTGGCATCTGGGATTTTCCCGGACCGGGGCACGAACCCGTGTCCCCTGCATCGGCAGGCAGTCTCTCAACCACTGCGCCACCAGGGAAGCCCGATACAGATGTTTTTAAATGATGGCATTGGACAGGAGTGGGCATACCGATGAAATCTAAAAGTACTTATGGAGGGAATTCCCTGGCAGTCCAGTGGTTAGGACTCAGCACTTTCACTTCAGTGGCCTGCTTCAATCCCTGGTCACAGAACTAAGATCTTCCAAGCGACTGCGCAGCCAAAAAAAGAAAAGTACTTATGGAGACCTGAAATAACCCAAGACTAAGACGCCACTAGGAAGGCTTATGCTTCGCAGATACTAAGGAAAAATCGGAATTAACTTTCTCTTTTCTTGGAGAGAAACTCTACAAGATGGTGGAACTGTTACAGATCTTAAATTTAATTAGTGGCTGGGTAGAGGCAGGAAAGAGGTGTGTGGAATCCCCCTAGATGTGCTCCCCAAATCTGCCTCTAGAGGTCTCTTCACTCCCCCGTTTCTGAGCCTGAGGAGGGAATTAAGTGGGAACCACCTTTCTCTACCTCCCGGGAAGGATTTTGAATCTCCAGGCTCCCTTTTCTGGCTGAGGGCTGGACAGAATGGTAGCACTCGCTCAGGAAGTCCTCCTGCGCCTTCCAGGCTTACCTTCTGCATCCAGGATGCACGGAGCAGCAGGGTTTCGCCGAGGGTCTGGCAGAAGCCTTTTTAGAGGAAAGAGCACCACCGACTGTACCAAGAAGCTGGGGAGATCAGAGACTTCAGGTCTGAGTCTTCAGGCTGTTTCAGAAGGAGCCAGTTTTCAGCCCTGGCTCAGAATCTGGACCGGTGGTGTTTGTAGCAAGGACTCAAGAATTCAGAGCCAGGCAGCCTGGCAGCCAGTGGTGGTGGCGGCGAGGCTGCGGCAGTGTTTTGATTTCACTTTGTGTGTGTGTGTGTGCGTGCGTGTGCGTGCGTGTGTGTGTGTGTGTGTGTGTGTGTGTCTTCTCTCCTGTTTACCATTTGCTTTTGGTCTTTCGTACCAAACAGCCGCAGTTCCGGAGTCCTGCCCATTAAACACAGAGGAATAAGTATGAGATCTACCAAATTATATAAAATGAAGGAACAAATTATTTCATCTGTGGGTTCCTAACTGAAAAGGGCAATCTTGCCTGTTCTTCATCCTGTCACCCTTAGAGCGGTAAAGCACTGTGGACCCATGTGCCGGACTCCGGTAACCCCAGGGAGTACAGATCCCCGCATTCCGTCTGGCTGTGAGAGATACCTAAACATTTCCTGTCCCACTCACTCCCCTTCCCCTGGGGTCCACCTCCACAAGACTATTATTAGAGCCTTAGGGCGGATTAGCACACCAGGACATTTATGGGTATACACAATTTATACCCGCTGAATCCTAGTGTTTCTGCCATTAAAGGGTTTCGTGTCTTGGGCTGGCCTAACCTGAAGCTGACCCCAGACATTTGTGAGTGGCCTCCCTCAAATGTGACGCAGTGAGCCTCACGCCCACCCTCCAGGGTCAGCCGGCTCCATCCACGAACTGAGCCCTCTGAAGGGCATGGCTCTCGGCTCTGCCCTGGAGGAGATCACCGTGTGCTGGAGGATCCAGCAATTTCCACACAGCATGAGAAACGGGGTGGTGGTACGGGCCAGTGGGGGAGCACTTCGGAGCACGCTGGACCCCATCTGGCTTCAGGGGGCGCCTTCTGGGGGCAGGTGCTGGAAGAGGCAGCTCAGCAGTCCTCGGCCAGAGAATGGAAGGCTTTCCCCCAACTCAGGGGGTTAGGGCTTCATCCTCTCCCTTCAGAAGGGGCATCTCGCTGCACTGGGGGGACTGAATCAGATGGAGTCATTCTGTGGGCTGGGAGGACGACTTGGGGGAGATGAGTGTAGCCTGAACAAGGCCTGGGGGGCGGATGGTTTTCGCGCACATTCTGTGAGTCAGGCGCCCTGCTCACCACTCTTCCATGTCACCTCGCTTAGTCTCACGGCATCCCTGGGGTGTAAGTACTTGTCTCCCATCTGATGGATGGGAAAACCAGGGCTCCAAGTACAGTGACCTGCCCAAGGTCACACAGTCAGTACGTTACAAGCTGGGGCTGTATCCCGGTTTTCTGACTACAGATTTAGACCTTACTAGAGCTTGAACAAGCAGGAGGTCAGGATGGATTGGATACAGAGCATGAAGGAGAGAGAAGCACCAAGAGTGGGTTTCCAGCATGGGCAGCGGGTGCTTCTCGTGCAGGAACTGCAGGACAAGGGGGGAAGATGATGAGTTTCGTGGATGGTACCCGGGGGACCCCAAAGCTCTGGAGCTAATGTCTCCTGGGGTTGGTGGCACCAGCTGATAGCAACTCTCGGTGGGCTGTTCGGGTGCAGAAGGAGAGGAACAGCTGTCACTCTGTTCTCTGCCATGCCATTTGGTCCCTGGCACCCTGCTGGGCAGCCAGTCCCTTCCTGCCCCACCCTGGCCCCCACAGCAAACACTAACTCTGAGCCCAAATTAACACACTCTTCTCCCTCCCCTTCACCTCCTCCTGCTCTCGTGAAAGTCTCAGCCAGACTCAGTTTCTTTTCCTGGTCCGCTGTAACACTTAGGCAAACTTCAAGACCAAATAAAGATACAAAGGTGGATCCTACGGCAAGCTCACAAAACAAGGACCATCCTGCATGTCCCTCCATCAGTGGGCCACAGTGGCCATGACTGTCCCTCGCCCAGTGGACGCCACTGCTCCCAAGTTTCACGTGCTGTGGTTTGCACCCTGTGGGAGTTCCAGCTAATGCGCATCTTGCCAGCTTTCGTGCCAAACTCCCGGACTGTCCTGCCAGAGACACCATCTGCACCAAACCAAAGGTCCGGTAACCTTCCTTTCCTCTTCTCAGGTGCCTGGCAGGCTGACGACAACGTGGTCAGTCGTCGGAACACGCAGCGCAGACGCCCATCTTCTGGCAGCCTGGAGGACCCCGAGAACAGGCTCTGCGTGTGGGATCCTTTGGCCATCTGAGAGCCTTAGCCCCTGTACCAGGGCTCTCCTCCCGTTCTCACATCCCATCCTGGCCTCATGGCACCACTGACCTCCTGGGCATCCTCAGCAAGACACACGGAGACTTTTTAGACCCACGTGAAAGCTGGATGCTGAGGGCACCTGACCCTTCTCCCAGACTCATCTTCTTCCGCAACCGTGATCCTTCCCCTCTCAGAAGGGACTGGAAACCTCTTTTCTCCTTGTGGGATAAAGCCACTCGAACTGCAGCTCATGAGACCCTTTGCAGAGAGTCTCTGGAATGTTTCCACTGTATCTTGATCTTCAGGTGGAGCTGTGGTCTACAGACTGGTTATTTCTTGTGCATCTTTTTTTTTTTTCTCCTTAGGAGTTAGACCAAGAAGACTCAAGAGTTTGGGTGACTTCATTACAAACACCCATCTAGCATTTTCTAGTCTCTGGGACATCATAACCAATCTGAAACCTGCAGTTTGGGGTGGCGTTGGGGGATGACTCCTGTGAGAAGGGAAAGCCATATTGCACTGTAAGTGGGGTTTCCCTCAAAATGCATTAGGAGCTCCTCTCTCAAGGACAAGAAGCAGTGGCAACCACCAGAAGGTTGGTTGGGAAAACAGTTCTTGCTTCTGGTAGCAGAGGCTATGCCTCGTGTGTCTGCTTAGGAAGGAGGCCTTGAATCTGAGAACCCCTCAGTTACATGATGACCTACCGGGGAGTTCTTTATGATCAGGTGCACTCAGGAAGGCCTGGGGCTCCATCCTAAGGTGACACTGCAAAGGCATTTTTGACCCCCTCGATGTACCAGGCACTTGTTAGGGACTGTCGTATATTATCACGTTTCATCACTACCGCCCTGTCAGGTGGAGGTGGCATTCTTACCCCTGCTGCCCCCGTCTCCACCCCGCTTTTCTGAAAGAGTTGAAGAAAGAAGCTGAGAGAGGGGTGGACCGGTGGTTCTCATTTGGTGCCCAGGAACCCCAAAGGAGGTTGGGGGAAGGGCTGAGCTGGGGTCAGTGGTGGTCTGGGAGGCTCCCCACCCCACCGGTTTTCCTCCCCTGTCCTCCAGATCAGCTGAGCCTGATGGGGGGAGCCGGAGGTACTGCCTTCCATAGGCTCATCAGAGATTTAGAGATATTGTTCAAATCACATGTGCACCCCACCTCACTCTGCTGTAGGGCATATAAATAACAGCCTGAAACAGCAAGACCGTAAGCTGTTGGCTGTTCGTCCCTCAACACTAGTGTTATCAATGGATTCCTCATAGCTCTCTGATAGATGCATTGTCTGCTGGCTTTTGGAAGAGGTGGTTATTTAGTGGAGCATGAGATTGAGAAGCAAAGTGGGATCCAACAGTTTGTGAGGCTGAGATATGACAGAGCCCTAGGCTATGCCCACCATGATGGCCTGAATTAGTAGTTGGAATTGTTGCCCTAGAAGAGCTTTTCAGGGTCCTTCCCAAGGCCTCAAGGAGAGCCCAGTGCTGGGGAATGTTTTGCACCTCCTGTGTGGCTGCTTTGCGCCACCAGGTGCCTGGTGACCCTCACTGCCTGGTAGTTGTGGTTCACAGCCTGCCCTGGGGGTGGGCAGGGGGAGGCCTGTGGTCTTGACAGACACTACATGAGCCAAGCCTGAATCTCAGCTTCTGCCTTGAGTTCCCGTGTCCACCCGCTCTGAAATCCTGCAGTGGGCTCTGCTGTTTCAGGCCCCATTTAATGTCCTTCCTCTCCCCGAAACATTCTTACAGCCCCTTTCATATTGAAGATTCGAGCAATAACCACACTTCCTGATCTCCTTGAAGTCTGAGTCCCATAAGCACTAGGGAAGGGGGCGCTCCCTTAGCCTGGGGTGGTGGCATACAGATCCACCTCGTCTCCCGGCAGGTAGTATTCAGAGTGTGGTGTTACCTGAGATGAAGGAGATGCAGGTAAACAGTTGCCACAGTGGCCAGGAACCGTAAGAGGAAGCCATTGCCTTCACCCTTTCTGGAGGGTCTGTCTTCTCCCAGGAAGAGGCTCAGAGAGATTCCTCAAGGCCTTGGTTCCATAACCAAGACATACCCGGGTGAGAAGTGGCCCTTCACTCCTGTTTCTCAGACAGTTCCTGCTCTCTCCCCCATCCCCTCACCTCTTTGCCCTCATTTAGCTCTTTGGCGAGCAGAAATATCCCATCCAAAAGGGCTGGGATCAGGGAACAGGGCACAGAGCCTGGTCGGGGAACAGGACAGCCGCCCCAGTCATCATCTGGAGATGGTCATGTTGTTAGCAGTTGACCCACAGAGAATATGACGGGGCCTGGTTTCTCACACAAGGACACAGACTAACCGGAGGCCTGGGGCTCCTTCCTGCCACACTCAGGTCGGAGCTCACCTATGAGCTCACTTCCGGGTGGTGTGGTGATCCCAGCCTTCTCACAGAGCCCTTTTTCCTTCTCCTCCCCAGTCCCATCCCACCAGAGGCCATGCCCACGCTGAGGCATCTCCTGGGCACGGATCCACACACGTTAAGCCATCTCACCTGGGGAGAGTTTGTGTCCTGTTCACCTGACCTTGGCATGCTGCTTGCTCACTGTGCTTTAGGATCTGCACACCTAGTGTGTGTAAGTATGTGTGTACTGTTGTGCCATCTGTGTACCCCTCACTCCCTGGAGTACACTCATGGGCACACTACAGTGGGGACGTCAAGGATGCAATATTTATGGACTGCTGCATGATTCTTAAAAATGAATAAAACTGTTCACAAGGGAGGGAGAGCTATTAATTGCGCAGTTGGCTTATTTGTGAAAGTTGCTGTCCGACTTTCTCCAGCACGCTTTTAATACTTTGACTCAATAACAACTCACACTGCAGAAATATAGAAGATCATGAGAGATTACTACAAGAAACTCTATGCCAAGAAAATGGACAACCTGGAAGAAATGGACAAATTCTTAGAAATGCACAACCTGCCAAGACTGAATCAGGAAGAAATAGAAAATATGAATAGACCAATCACAAGCACTGAAATGGAAACTGTGATTAAAAATCTTCCAACAAACAGAAGCCCAGGACCAGATGGCTTCACAGGCGAATTCTATCAGACATTTAGAGAAGAGCTAACACATATCCTTCTCAAACTCTTCCAAAATATAGCAGAGGGAGGAGCACTCCGAAACTCATTCTACGAGGCCACCATCACCTTGATACCAAAACCAGGCAAGGATGTCACAAAGAAAGAAAACTACAGGCCAATATCACTGATGAACATAGATGCAAAAATCCTCAACAAAATACTAGCAAACAGAATCCAACAGCACATTAAAAGGATCATACACCATGATCAAGTGGGGTTTATGCCAGGAATGCAAGGATTCTTCAATATACGCAAATCAATCAATGTGATACACCATATTAACAAATTGAAGGAGAAAAACCATGTGATCATCTCAATAGATGCAGAGAAAGCTTTCGACAAAATTCAACACCCATTTATGATAAAAACCCTGCAGAAAGTAGGCATAGAGGGAACTTTCCTCAAAATAATAAAGGCCATAAATGACAAACCCACAGCCAACATTGTCCTCAATGGTGAAAAACTGAAAACATTTCCACTAAGATCAGGAACAAGACAAGGTGGCCCACTCTCACCACTCTTATTCAACTTAGTTTTGGAAGTTTTAGAAACAGCAATCAGAGAAGAAAAGGAAATAAATGGAATCCAAATTGGAAAAGAAGAAGTAAAGCTGTCACTGTTTGCAGATGACATGATACTATACATAGAGAATCCTAAAGATGCTACCAGAAAACTACTAGAGCTAATCAATGAATTTGGAAAAGTAGCAGGATACAAAATTAATGCACAGAAATCTCTGGCATTCCTGTACACTAATGATGAAGAATCTGAAAGTGAAATCAAGAAAACACCCCCATTTACCATTGCAACAAAAAGAATAAAATACCTAGGAATAAACCTACCTAAGGAGACAAAAGACCTGTATGCAGAAAATTATAAGACACTGATGAAAGAAATTAAAGATGATACAAATAGATGGAGAGATATACCATGCTCCTGGATTGGAAGAATCGATATTGTGAAAATGACTCTACTACCCAAAGCAATCTACAGGTTCAATGCAATCCCTATCAAACTACCACTGGCATTTTTCACAGAACTAGAACAAAAAAATTCAAACTTTGTTTGGAAAAACAAAAGACTCCGAATAGCCAAAGCAATCTTGAGAACGAAAAACGGAGCTGGAGGAATCAGGCTCCCTGACTTCAGACTACACTACAAAGCTATAGTAAGCAAGACAGTGTTTTACTGGCACAAAAACAGAAAGATAGATCAATGGAACAGGATAGAAAGCCCAGAGATAAACCCACACCCATATGGTCAACTTATCTTTGATCAAGGAGGCAGGAATGTACAGTGGAGAAAGGACAGCCTCTTCAATAAGTGGTGCTGGGAAAACTGGACAGGGACATGTAAAAGTATGAGATTAGATCATTCCCTGACACCATACACAAAAATAAGCTCAAAATGGATTAAAGACCTAAATGTAAGGCCAGAAGCTATCAAACTCTTAGAGGAAAACATAGGCAGAACACTCTATGACATAAATCACAGCAAGATCCTTTTGGACCCACCTCCTAGAGAAATGGAAATAAAAACAAAGATAAACAAATGGGACCTAATGAAACTTCAAAGCTTTTGCACAGCAAAGGAAACCATAAACAAGACCAAAAGACAACCCTCAGAATGGGAGAAAATATTTGCAAATGAAGCAACTGACAAAGGATTAATCTCCAAAATTTAAAAACAGCTCATGCAGCTCAATAGCAAAAAAACAAACAACCCAATCCAAAAATGGGCAGAAGACTTAAATAGGCATTTCTCCAAAGAAGATATACAGACTGCCAACAAACACATGAAAGAATGCTCAGCATCATTAATCATTAGAGAAATGCAAATCAAAACTACAATGAGATATCATCTCACACCAGTCAGAATGGCCATCATCAAGAAATCTAGAAACAATAAATGCTGGAGAGGGTGTGGAGAAAAGGGAACACTCTTGCACTGCTGGTGGGAATGTGAATTGGTACAGCCACTATGGAGAACAGTATGGAGGTTCCTTAAAAGACTAAAACTCGAACTACCATATGACCCAGCAATCCCACTACTAGGCATATACCCTGAGAAAACCATAATTCAAAAAGAGGCATGTACCAAAATGTTCATTGCAGCTCTATTCACAATAGCCCGGAGATGGAAGCAACCTAAGTGTCCATCATCGGATGAATGGATAAAGAAGATGTGGCACATATATACAATGGAATATTACTCAGCCATAAAAAGAAACGAAACTGAGCTATTTGTAATGAGGTGGATAGACCTAGAGTCTGTCATACACCGTGAAGTAAGTCAGAAAGAGAAAGACAAATACCGTATGCTAACATATATATATGGAATTTTAAAAAATGTCATGAATAACCTAGGGGTAAAACAGGAATAAAGACACAGACCTACTTGAGAATGGACTTGAGGATATGGGGAGGGGGAAGGGTAAGTTGTGACAAAGCGAAAGAGAGGCATGGACATATATACACTACCAAACGTAAGGTAGATAGATAGTGGGAAGCAGCCGCAGAGCACAGGGAGATCAGCTCGGTGCTTTGTGACCGCCTGGAGGGGTGGGATGGGGAGGGTGGGAGGGAGGGAGATGCCTGAGGGAAGGGATGTGAGAACAGATGTATGTGTATGACTGATTCACTTTGTTATAAAGCAGAAACTAATAAAAAAATAAAAATAAAATAAAAATAAAAACAATAAATACTTGGGAAGAAAAAAAAAAAAACTTTGACTCAAGACAAGCTGGACATGGAGGAGTGAGAGAGGGCAAGGGGTAGAGGGAAAGACATGTTTCTGGGTGGGAGCTGGTGTACCATCCCCCGGGCACAGCTCCTGCCCAGAGGCCTGATAAGGAGCCCTCACCTCCACCCACCCCCTTCAACCAGAGAACTTCCAACTGCAGCTCCTCAGTAATTGAAGAGCAGGAAAGCTGGTGACTGGAGGGAGGCTGGGGGAGGGGAGGAGGAAGGACCACAGTCCACCGTTAGTCCGTCACTTAAAGGCTGGTGAAATTAATGGGGCAAATGACCCCAGTCAAAGAATTTGGCAAGTCCACGGCTTTCCTGGGTTTCACCCAGCGGCTCTGTTTCCTCGGCTATCTGGAAAGGAGGGAGAGCACTTCCGAAGAAGCCTCTGGAATGTCAGCTTCTGGGAATCTTGCTGAGGACGGGGCGGGGAGGGAGCGCTTACCGGGAAACACTGGATTACCCTAGCCGCCTTGGGGTGCCTGCGACCGGGGCTGCGGTTTCTGCGGACCTGAGTGGCAGGTGGCATCGGAGAGTCAGACCTGCTTGCGGGCACCAAGACGACACTCGGTCGGGAGACCGGGACAGGCCGCAGAAACGTGAGGAAGGGCCACTCGCAGCCCAGAGGAGAGGAAATGAAAGCCCCAAGCATGCACCCAGCTCTGGCCGCCGCGCCACGGGCTGTGTCCCAGGAGCCGTCGCCACCTCTGAGCAGCCCAGATGGGAAGGGGGTGGGGCGGAGGACGGTTCCCGCGGCGAACTGCTCGCCAAGGGCCCCGGGGCCTCTGCGGGAGCGCCGAGCCGCGCGCCTCTCCGAGCCCTGCGCGGGGCCCTCGGGCGGGAATGCGCGGAGCCGGGACGCGGTGGCGGGTAGGGGGCTGGGTCGCGCGCGGGAGAGGGCGGCAGGAGGGAGTTGGAAGAGAGTTACCGCGTGAGAGAGCCGTTAAGAGCCCGCGGTCTCTTTGGAGATGCCCTGGCCAATGGCAGAAGCGGAAGCTGTTTATATGGGCGGGGCGTCGCCACGGCAGCAGGAGACGCCTTGCGAGCGGCTACTGAGTGCCGGTCCCCAGCCGCTGGCTTTCAGAGAGGCGCCGTCGGGCGTGAGTGGCGACGAGGATTGCTGGCTGGGCCCTCGAGCTGGGAGCAGAGAGCCGCGGTGAGGGTGGGCGGTGGGAGGAATTTCTTTGAGAAGCTTCCTTTGGCCCGGACTGCGCTCTGAGCCAGGTAAGGGACGGGGAGGGCTGCAGGCCGTGGGAAGGGAGGGCGTCAGTACCAGCCCGCTCTCCCATCCGTCCCCGACGGAAGTGGTGGGCCCGGGGACTGACATCAGAGGCGTTTGGGGGACACTCACTTCCCGCCCCCTTATAACTCTCTGTATTGTTTCCTTCCTTCCCCTTGAGCCCCATCCTAATATCCCTTTTCAAAGATCAGACGACCTCCCCCGCCCCCCGACCCGTCGTACTGCCCTCCTGGACTCTCTCGCCCCATTTCCATTGGTTGTGGACGGAGAGAGGGGGGTTAATTCCCCGCTTTGAGGGAGAAAGGGGTGGCCTCGCATGCCCCTACACTATTCCCTCGTTGGGCTAATTAAGTCTCCTCTAAAAGATCCAAGAGGAAAAGAGCGAGGCGAACCCCGTGTGGGTCGGACTCCCGGGCACACCTTCTGTTTCCCAGACGTCGGCAGTAAAAGATCCTCCCCAGCTGCAGGAAGGATTTTAGTAAGAGCCTCCCCCCTCGCCCACACTCTCCCCTCGGGGGTGGGGAAAGAGGGCTCAGTTCCCGCTCTGGTCCCCGCAGGCACCACATTCCGTTTGGAGGAGGCTACCCCCGGATCGCGGGATGGAAGCCCGCTTCCGGGAGGCTGCGTAACTGAAGCCGCGGGAGTCAGCGGGCCGGAGAGCTCGGCGGCCACCCTCGGCTCGGCTCGTGGATGTTGACAGCCCCCTCGGAGAGTCGCCGCAGATATGGCGGAGAGCTGGCTACACGTCTCGGGAGCAGGGGCAGCGGAGGAGGCCGGACCGGAAGGCGGCCTGGAGGAGTCCAACGCCCTGAATGACAGCCTGACCAGCCTGCAGTGGCTGCAGGAATTCTCCATTCTCAACGCCGAGCTCCCCGCCCTGCCTTCGGGGGACACCGACCCCCACGGCTCCCACGAGCTGGCAGGCTCGGCCGAGCCGGGGTCTCCCCTGGCGGCGGACCCCGCCTGCCTGGGGCAGCCGCACACACCCGGCAAGCCCACGTCCTCCTGCACGCCGCGGAGCGCCCCCTCGGGGCTGCAGGCCTCGCCTCCCGACGACGTGGACTACGCCACCAACCCGCACGTGAAGCCGCCCTACTCGTATGCCACGCTCATCTGCATGGCCATGCAGGCCAGCAAGGCCACCAAGATCACCCTGTCGGCCATCTACAAGTGGATCACGGACAACTTCTGTTACTTCCGCCACGCTGATCCCACCTGGCAGGTAGGGAGGCACTCCCTCCCTCCCTCCCCATGCCCTCGCGGACTGGACTCACATCCCAGATCCGCAGGCCAAGTAGGCGCGGTACGGCCAGGGCCCCGAGAGAGGAAGGCCGTCCAGGAAGGACCTCAAGGGAGCCCAGTGCTTGGACTGCTGCCCCTTTGACTTCAGAGATGGAGGAGGGAGGATGTTCAGAGGGCTGCAGGGGTGCCGACATAGAGGTTCAAGTGGAAAGAACTTGTGACTCGTCCGGCAGGCTCAGCCCAAAGACCAGGGCTGAACTATGCGTGGACACAGCCCCCCAGGGTAGGTTGATGGACTGAGGGACACATTTTTGTCCCAAGTCCTGGAATTCCTTGACACTACCCTCCTCAAGGTCAGTTTGTCAGGGCCTGACTGGAGGCAGAGCATCGTTCCTGCCAGGCTCTGCATCCCGCCTGCTTTCAGTTGGCTGGAGGGGCTCTGGGAGGGGAGAGGGGCGTGCTGCAGGGTGTGAAGGCCATCTGTGTCCCAGTGGAAGGGCTACGGGGCCTTCCGAAAGCTGCTGTGCCAGCCCCCACCCCAAGCCCTCCCTAGTTTCCTGCCTACACTCCTCCCCCTCTTCTCATCAACCTCCCTGGGGGGACAATTACCTCAGCCACGTGCTTTCCACAGGGGCTCTTTCCTCCCACACTGGCTTCATGTTCCAAGTCTCCGGAACCTGGCACAGAGCAGCCAAGGGGCCCAGACCACCATGTAAACCTCCCAGTCTTGCCAGGGGGCACTACTCACCTGCCGGCCCCACCCACCAGGCCCCAGAGCCCTGTGCCCCAGCGTGGTTTGGACTGTGCACCCAGGCGTGAACAAGGCAGGATGGTGATTCAGGCTGGGCCCTCAAGGCCCTCAGCCTCTTCGACCATTAGGATCAGGGGCTACGTGGGGACAGAGACCCTGAGGATGCACAGATCCTTCCCTGTGGCACAGGTCACCGGATCAGAGTTCCTGTGATCACAGCTAGTCCACGATTGCTTGGGCCCTGACCCTGGGGCAGGTACCATTTGTAACCTTGGTGAGAAAGCAGAGACCCTCCACTACCCCCCACCCTACCCCAAGCCTGAGAGGCCCCAGGAATGAGCGCTATGCTCTTGGCTGGGTAATAATCAACTGAGGCCTCAGAGCCTGGGGTGGGAGGAGGGGGACATGGTGGGTGAGGGCCCAGGCCAGCAGTCGGCTCTAGAAGCAAGGAAAGTCATCAGATCCTCCTACACTTCATCCCCCCCCCACAGACACACACCCTCACACCCACTCACTCATTTCACAAACAGAGAAGGCCAGCCAGGCCCAGGCAGAGGGAGATGGCCGTCTAGGAGGTGGGGGAGCCAAGGCCTTTGACCAGAGGCCGCAAGCAGCGGGGTAAGGGAGGGAGGGCAGGACAGGCTGGCACTGAGAGCCACCCTGCGGCTCAGGGCTCGGATGACTGAGCAGGCAGATATCCTGGCCAAAGGGAACAAAAGCCCCCGACAGCACTCCCAGCTCCTGGTGCCCCGTGGCTGGTGTCCCAGAGCCTCCCGCTCGGAGCAGCGCCTCTGTCTCCCCTGCCCCCATCGGAGAGAAGGTGGTGGTGGGACTGGCAGTGGCGCTAGGAGCCCCCCATCACTGACCCCACCCACTCTCCCAGCTGTCTTCCTTCTCTCCTACCTCCCTGTGTCCAGAACTCCATCCGCCACAACCTGTCCCTGAAGAAGGGCTTCATCAAGATGCCTCGGGAGAAGGACGAGCCAGGCAAGGGGGGCTTCTGGCGCATCGACCCCCAGTACGCCGAGCGGCTGCTGAGTGGGGCCTTGAAGAAGCGGCGGCTGCCCCCAGTCCACATCCACCCGGCCTTTGCCCGCCAGGCCGCGCCAGAGCCCAGCGCCGCCCCATGGGCCGGGCCACTGACCGTGAGCACCGAGGCCCAGCAGCTGCTGCGGGAGTTCGAGGAGGCCACTGGGGAAGCGGGCTGGGGTGCTGGCGAGCGCAGGCTGGGGCGTAAGCGTCAACAGCCGCTGCCCAAGCAGGAGGCCAAGGTCCCGCGGCCCTCCAGCCCCCTGCTGCTGACCCAGGAGGAGCAGGGTGAGCTGGAACCCCTCAAGGGAAACTTTGACTGGGAGGCCATCTTGGACGCTGGCACGCTGGACGGGGAGCTGGGCACGCTGGAGACCTCGGAGCTGATACCGCTGCTGAGCCCTGCCTCACACGGGGACGTGGACCTCACCATCCATGGCCACCACATCGACTGCCCTGTTACCTGGGGGCCTCCAGCGGAGCAGGCTACCGACAGCCTGGACTTTGATGAGACCTTCCTGGCCACATCCTTCCTGGAGCACCCCTGGGACGAGAGCACCCGTAGCTCCCTGCCCCCCGAGCCCCTCTTTGAGGCCGGGGATGCCACACTGGCCTCTGACCTGCATGACTGGGCCAGCCTGGGCGCCTTCTTGTAAGAAGCCAGGCCCTGCCCCACCTCCAGACAGCACCGAAGTCTGGGCCCAGACTGCCCCCCTCCCCGCCAGTGCAGGCCCATGGACACCCTACCGCCCAGGCAGGGGCTGGGCCAGGTCACCCCACCAGGCCACACGGCCCCCAGCCCAGGCCATCCTCAGATTCTAGTCCAGCAGGCTGAGAATTGGGGCCCAGGACCCAAATTGCTGCCTCCGCTCCCCAGCCCCCCATACACACAGTGTTTCATTGATCCACTTCTTCCCTGCCCCAGAGACACGCTAAGGGCCCTGCACTATGAGAGCTGCGGCTTGGAGGGGCCCTGGCCAAGCTGGAAACATCAGTACAGGGTCCGCCCCAGAACACCTTAGCTTCCAAGCTTCTCTCTCTCCTGCTCTCCTCCCCAGGTCTCTATCCAGAGCAAGTTCCCAGGTACAACCAATGCTGATTAGGTGACTGCAAATGAACACCCAAGAGGCCTCTCCTGGCAGTCTGTGAGGAGGAGCTAGGCGGAGGGGGGAAGAGAGAGGAGACAGAAAGGAGGCCGGGGTGCCGGGTGGAGCCAGGAGGTTTTCTAAGGCCTCTGGGATCTTCTGGCTTCATCCCTAGAGGTGGGGCAGAGGGTATGTGTCCCTAATCTTTGAGCCCAACTTGAGGCTGAGAGCAGCGGGGAGATGGGGATCTGGGGGTTAGGGGCTGGGGCAGCCAAGCTGCAGAGGGAAAGGGGACAGACAGACTAATGTAGTGAGTGTAGCTAGAGCTGAGGCTTAACTGGGAGGGACGCAGTGCTTGCTAGAACCACTGGGACCAGGAATGGGGGGATGGCCCCGTGCCCTTGCTTGCACTCCTGCAGGGGAGTGTCTTGCTCCACCATAAACGCCCTGGGCTGCATCCCACATCCACTCTCCTAACCCATCGCGCAATTTAACCTTTTTCATAGAAAGTGATTTACAATAAAAACATTTTTAAAAGTAAAGTTTTAAAAAGTCTCAAAATGGACCTGCTTGCAACTTTCTCTGGGGAAAAGCATGGGCCAGTTTTGGGGAGGCCACGGCCCAAGGGGGGATGGCTGGGAGGAAGATGGGGGGCACCAAAGGCCTGCAGAGTGTCCCCTGATGCACTCCTCAGGATCTCTGGGTGCCCAGAGAGAAAGGGGCTGAGAGGCGGCCCTCGGGGGTCCCCTGCAGCCAGGGCCTCGGCACCTCTCTATGTGCAATGGGGAGACTGTACCCACAGCCCCGAGGAGCAGGCGGCAAAGGAGGTACAGCCCCCTCCCTGGCCCTGGGGACTCACTCACAAAGGCCGTTCTTGCCCAGGGCTCGGCTCACGTTCCCCACCTCGCCCAAGTTGAGGGCCTGCCCAGACTCACCTGCGGTCCTCGCCTGGGCCTGTCTCCAGCTCCTCCCTCCCTTGGTCCCTTCCTGAAGGGACAGGGTGTGAGGTCAGAGGGCCCCAGCCCCTGGGGCCCCACTTGCCACCCTGGGGTTCATTCACCCCGCCCAGGGCCTTCCCTCCAATGCAGGTTGGGGCTGAGGGAGGCCATCAGGGCAGACGGAAGACGGGGTGCCTAGACCCTACAGCTCCAGCCTGTGAGGAATCAACGTACCAGAGTTCTGATGGGGAAACTGAGGCACAGCAAATATGTGACACTCAGCAGGCACCTTTCCACCCCCTCACCCCAGCTTTGCCTGGAACCCATCTCTCCCCCGAGCCTGCACCTGGCCCCGCCAGCACGCCCTTGTGGTGCACAGCCCCTTCCCCCAGCACTCACGTGCACGTGCGCACAGACACACACACACACACACACAAACGGGCACTGTCCTACACAATCCTGCCCAGCCTCCACGGGCCCCTTTCTCCTGAGGCCCCTTTCTTTCCTTGCACTGGAGGCTGGCTCCAGGGCAACCTGGCATTCCCCCGCCAACTTGCTGCTTTCCCTTGCTAATTACTCAAAATATTTCCGAAGGGTGCGCACACTGCAGGGCCAGGCGGGTTGGGGCCTTACAGAGCTCAGGAGGCAGCCCATCCCCTTCCCACCGCTTGCTGAGGAGGCTGCCCCAACCTCCCTCTGAGACTCCCTTCACCCCCTAAGCAACGACTCCCTCCCTCTCCCCACCACCCTCCGGCCTTCCTCCCCACGCTCCCCAGCACTGGGGGAACATGGGGGCTCCAGCCTCTCCACTGGTCCCCAGGCTCAGCCTCCAGCCCCCGCCAAAAGGGGTACATCCTGGATTGACAGGTGGGGCCGGTCACTGTCCCCCCTCCTCACCCTCTGCCTGGGCCCATGCTGGGGGAAGAGGGGCAAGGTCAGGGGCTGGCAGAACTGCCTGCCAGGTAAGAAAAGGCTGAAGAAGCTTCTGGCTGCCAGGAAGAATCCCCAGGAGCTCCTGAAAATCCCTATGCTTGGGACTAGCGTCTCTGGGGCTGGGACCCAAACACTGGCACTTTTAAGGGTCCATGGATGCTGCCAACGAGCAGCCAAAGCTAAGAGGGTGCTCCGAAGCGGCCACAACACAGGGCTTCACACACCCTTTCAGCAGGCAGCGTTTGGGGGTTGGCGGTGGAGGAGGCGGGAAGCGTGAGTGGATCCTGTCCCTCCTATTCATCCCTGCCCCGGCCCTTGGCTGGGTGGCTTTTTGAAAAAACGTTCAGTGACTCCGTATTTATTTAGAGATTCGCTGTAATCCCAGTCAATATATATTTTGCGCCCTTAACAGTAAGTTGCAGACAGGCTGCCCCATTAGCACTAGATACTTTAGTGTGTGTTTCCTTAGAACAAGGACACACCTCCATAATCCCAGTACCACCATCACAATCAGGAAATGAACACTGACCTGGTAATCCCATGTAACCGCAGACCCCCTTCACGTCTTGCAGATCACCCCAGGAATGCTCCTCTCCATTCCAACATCCCAATCCAGGACCCCATGTTGCACTGAGTTGTCCTTTCTCTTTTGCCCTGTGTGGCTTTGAGCCCATGACTCAAGCTCTCTGGGCAGGTTTCGCATTTCCTTTGATCTCCACTTTTGAGGTGAGAAGCCCTTCAGCCACTTCACCCTCAGGTGTGGTACAGTCCCTTCCCAAAGCAAGAAGCTAGCTTTCTGTCTCCTCACTTTCCACCTCTTCCCTATCCTCCCTCCCCCATGTATCACCAGCCAGGAAAGGGATGAGGGGCAATGTTCAGGAACTCAGTCTTCGGAGACCTTCCCCGTCTGCCCTCGGGACAGGCCACTCTCAGCTCCAGTGATGGGAAGGCCCCCGGGATGGGATTCCATGCTGGCCTGAAGCAAATGCGCCAGGCCTCATGAAGAGTTGAGCTGAGGGCAGGAAACACTCTTCTCCCCGCCTCTGCCCCCCTCAACATACTGGGGACCCAGACTTGAAGAAGGAAGGTCATGTCCATGGTGTCCTCCCAGATCAGCACCGACACCGTCTCCTCCATGTCCGGCTCCTACATCGCCCCTGGCACGGAAGAGGACGGGGAGGCTCTCCCCTGCCCCCGGGCCGCCAGCAGGACCCCCTCAGAAGAAGGAGACGTAAGAGAGGAGCATGGGATCGCCCTCGCCGCTCTGCTCTGCTCTGTACTCGAGTCCCAAGGAGCTCAGTCCAGGGCCTGCCAGGGAGATCGGCAAAGCCCCCCAGTGCTCGGGAGGGGAGCCCTGGAAAACACGGTACCGGGTTGTTGAATCACAGACTCCCTCAGATGTGATCTTCCATGTGGCACCACTTCTGTCCTGAGGACTTGGTTTGCGTTTGCTGCCAGGCGAGCTGGGTAGGAGAGCCGGTGGCATCTGCACCTTGACTTTTGTTGCTCCTTTGCAGGTGACGCCAGCGGCGTCTCCAGACTGCAACTTTGCGGGCCTCGTCGCCACCGCTGAAGAGCAGGATGCAGAGGTAAGAGCAAGGTGGACGCTGGTGCCCCTCCCCGGTCAGAGGGACTGCCGGCGCTGGCACAGGGTGCAAATAGGATGGGGGCTCTTCTGGAAGAAGCCTTCCAAGGTGGTGCACTTGGATCTGTTAGAGGCAGGGTGCAGAGCAGAGGGACTGTCCGGTTAGCAGAGGGCGCTGGTCTCAGCGTAATAGGCGTGGGGTGAGTTCCAGAGGGAAGTCTTCCAGGCCAGACCCTTGAGAGGGTGTTTGTCCTCCAATTCACTTAGTATTTACCTGGCACAGGCATCTCACATCTTCCTGGCACTGGGGGACACAAAGACCGAGTGACATGGCTTTTGCCTGCCCACACCCCCAATCCACCCATCCCACCCATCCCGGAGCTCCATCTGATGGAGGAATCAGAGTTATAACTCAGCGTGAGCAGTGCTCTGACGGAGGTGTGCCTGAAGTATATGGAATGCCCAGCTCCCAGTGGGGACTCTACAACTTTCTCTTGAGCCAGATGTTCTCAAAGGAGTATCTGGATGGGATTGGGGATCCTAAAGGGTTCCTGAAAGTTTTATGATCTCACGGTTTGCTTTTTCATTTGACAACTTTGATTTCCACCTGAGAGAAACAGTGTGAGCTAAACTATAACCAAGGCTAATCCTGACAGTCCCAGGGTCACTCTGTAAGGTGCCTCAGACCTGGTCCCTCTGGAACGTGCCTCAGACCTGGTCCCTACGGGCCGATCCTGCCTCGCCAAGCAAAATCTGCCTCTGCTGGGCCTCCCAGCCATCTCACACAGACAGGAAATGTATGGATACCATGAGGGTGATTAGTTCTGTCTTCTGACAATCAGTAGGCTCATTTCACTGCTTTATGGACTCACAGTGCCTTCCTTCTGTCCTAGGGAAATGAGGTTCTAGAAGAAGAGGACGGATCACCCACACAAGAAGATGGTAAAAGACCTGGTCTTTTGCTCCCTTTTATTATATTTCTTTCCCGGGTATTCTCTGAAGGGTAGAGAAAGGGGCACTGGTGTGACTTGGTGGCACTGCTCAAGGGTGTGGCTTTGGGGAAAGGTTGTCTTCTTGATGGAATATCAAAGCAAGCAGGGTATCTGAGGACCTCAGCAGCCTTCCTGGCTCTTTCTGGGCCTCTGAGCCAAGGCTGCAGAAGATACATGGAGTTCTCCATCTACGTTGAGTAGATCCTGAAGCTTCTTGGGCAACTGCCATCACCTTCCTTCCTGCTTCAGCTTCTCAGCCGAGTCTCACAGAACTGCTCTAGCAGCCCCAAAGTTCAGCTGCAGCAGGAGAACAGCTTCCTCCCCTTGGGGGAACCGACTGTTAGGCAGTAGGTTTTCCTGCTTTAGTGAAGAAAACGGCTGATGTTACAGTAGCAGAAGGATCACAGCCCTGGCGGCACAGCAAAGGTGAGGTGAAGAGACGTTAGCAGCTCAGCGTACACTAGTGTTTGTAGGCTATTGGAACGAGTCTCTTTACCATCATTCAGGCCTCAAGTAGATATATTTTTTTAAATTGGAAGAGTTGGTTTACAATGTTGTGTTAGTTTCTGCTGTACAGCAACGTGAATCAATTATACATATACATATATCCACTCTTTTTTTAGATTCTTTGCCCATATAGGCCATTACAGGGTACTGAGTAGAGTCCCCTGTGCTCTACAGCAGGTCCTTATTAGTTATCTATTTTATATATAGTAGTGTGTATATGTCAATCCCAATCTCCCAATGTATCCCTCCCCTCCCTTGCCCCCCGCCATAACCATAAGTTTGTTTTCTACACCTGTGACTCTATTTCTGTTTTGTAAATAAGGTCAATCATATCTTCAGTCAGAAGAATTTGGTTTCTAGTAAGCCGAGAAGCGAAGGAACGACCTGCATATAGAGCAAGGAAGTGGCGGGGTGGGGGTGGGGGTTAGGCGAGCTGGGAATCCCACCTGGGATTGTAGGACCAGGCATCCAAGGGACCGGTGTCTCTTCAGTCTGCTCCTCTGAGGTGCCTCCACAGAAGGGCAACCTCTAGAGCAAACCTGGATCCCAGCCTGGATGCAGATGTCATGCTAGTCGCTTCTGCTTTGGCCATGGCAGTTGCTTGGGGGGTGGTGTGGTGTGCAGGGGGTGCGCATGTGCACATGACCACTCTCTCCTGGTTATTGTTTCAGCCACGCATGTGGGTGGAAACTAACCCCAGGCCTTGTGCTTCCTCCTCTCCCTCACTCCTTCGGGCCAACCTGCTGGTGGATGTTTATTCCACTCTGGGATTGCGGCAGGGGATTGAGACCTGGAAGGAAAACAATGCCTGGGCTTCTTTATGGTGATCTCGAGAGCCAGCCATTCTCAGATTAAACTGGCTTCACCGTTCAGGCCAGACATGAAACCGAATGACAGTGGCGACTGCCAGGAGAGGGAGTTGAGGGTCGCATCGTAGCCTCAACCCGAGGTCTCAAGGGCTCTTACGGGAGAAGGAAAGTGGATCTGCTCTCTTGGTAAAATGTTTCTCGGGTTCTGCTGTTAGCGTCACACTGGTAGTAAAGAGCTGGGGAACTCTCTGGAAGCATCTGTCGGGTTAATGTCAGGTTAATGACAGGAGCATCCACTGTGGTAGTTCCCGTGGAATCAACAGACCTCACCACGCTCAGCTGTAAGTTCAAAGTTCCATCCTATGACTGAGGTGCCTCAGGCTGGCTTGGCCATCAGGACAGCTTCTCAGGCACTTGGTCTCCCTCTCCACGCTGTTTCCCTCCCCAAATGGATGCCACTCCCCTCACGGAGCTCCCACAAAGAGGGAGCCCGGGGAGCATACCATGGTCCACCCTCCCCAGGCCCACAGGTGCTCTGCCAGGAGCCCCAGTTCGCGGCAAGGATGGCTCAGGTCCCCATCCTCGCTGCTCTCATCAACCTTGTGGGAGTGATGTTGAGAAAGCACCTGTGTCATTCCAGCACCTCTTCCGCTAAGAAGCCTCTGGGTCTTCTTTGGCCCCGAGACCAAGGTGGGGGGTGGGCGATGGTATGTTCTGAGATTGTTCTGCAAGGTTCTCAAAGGGAGGAAATCTGAGTTGACCATTGTAGGTGGTGAGCCGATTAGAAGCGCGAGGCCATGCTCGGTAGACGGGGCCCCAAGGAACCTGATGGAGTATCACACAGGCGTCAGGATAGTGGCCAGGGGACCAGTGACAATTCTGTGAAAAGGCTCTGGGGAGTGTGATGGGAAAAAGCAAAGATAATTTGAGTTTATTAGTGGAAATACAAATGTTTTTGTTTTGTTTTGTTTTGTTTTTTGTGGTACGCGTGCCTCTCACTGTTGTGGCCTCTCCCATTGCGGAGCACAGGCTCCGGACGCGCAGGCTCAGCGGCCATGTCTCACGGGACCAGCCGCTCCGTGGCATCTGGGATTTTCCCGGACCGGGGCACGAACCCGTGTCCCCTGCATCGGCAGGCAGTCTCTCAACCACTGCGCCACCAGGGAAGCCCGATACAGATGTTTTTAAATGATGGCATTGGACAGGAGTGGGCATACCGATGAAATCTAAAAGTACTTATGGAGGGAATTCCCTGGCAGTCCAGTGGTTAGGACTCAGCACTTTCACTTCAGTGGCCTGCTTCAATCCCTGGTCACAGAACTAAGATCTTCCAAGCGACTGCGCAGCCAAAAAAAGAAAAGTACTTATGGAGACCTGAAATAACCCAAGACTAAGACGCCACTAGGAAGGGTTATGCTTCGCAGATACTAAGGAAAAATCGGAATTAACTTTCTCTTTTCTTGGAGAGAAACTCTACAAGATGGTGGAACTGTTACAGATCTTAAATTTAATTAGTGGCTGGGTAGAGGCAGGAAAGAGGTGTGTGGAATCCCCCTAGATGTGCTCCCCAAATCTGCCTCTAGAGGTCTCTTCACTCCCCCGTTTCTGAGCCTGAGGAGGGAATTAAGTGGGAACCACCTTTCTCTACCTCCCGTGAAGGATTTTGAATCTCCAGGCTCCCTTTTCTGGCTGAGGGCTGGACAGAATGGTAGCACTCGCTCAGGAAGTCCTCCTGCGCCTTCCAGGCTTACCTTCTGCATCCAGGATGCACGGAGCAGCAGGGTTTCGCCGAGGGTCTGGCAGAAGCCTTTTTAGAGGAAAGAGCACCACCGACTGTACCAAGAAGCTGGGGAGATCAGAGACTTCAGGTCTGAGTCTTCAGGCTGTTTCAGAAGGAGCCAGTTTTCAGCCCTGGCTCAGAATCTGGACCGGTGGTGTTTGTAGCAAGGACTCAAGAATTCAGAGCCAGGCAGCCTGGCAGCCAGTGGTGGTGGCGGCGAGGCTGCGGCAGTGTTTTGATTTCACTTTGTGTGTGTGTGTGTGCGTGCGTGTGCGTGCGTGTGTGTGTGTGTGTGTGTGTGTGTGTCTTCTCTCCTGTTTACCATTTGCTTTTGGTCTTTCGTACCAAACAGCCGCAGTTCCGGAGTCCTGCCCATTAAACACAGAGGAATAAGTATGAGATCTACCAAATTATATAAAATGAAGGAACAAATTATTTCATCTGTGGGTTCCTAACTGAAAAGGGCAATCTTGCCTGTTCTTCATCCTGTCACCCTTAGAGCGGTAAAGCACTGTGGACCCATGTGCCGGACTCCGGTAACCCCAGGGAGTACAGATCCCCGCATTCCGTCTGGCTGTGAGAGATACCTAAACATTTCCTGTCCCACTCACTCCCCTTCCCCTGGGGTCCACCTCCACAAGACTATTATTAGAGCCTTAGGGCGGATTAGCACACCAGGACATTTATGGGTATACACAATTTATACCCGCTGAATCCTAGTGTTTCTGCCATTAAAGGGTTTCGTGTCTTGGGCTGGCCTAACCTGAAGCTGACCCCAGACATTTGTGAGTGGCCTCCCTCAAATGTGACGCAGTGAGCCTCACGCCCACCCTCCAGGGTCAGCCGGCTCCATCCACGAACTGAGCCCTCTGAAGGGCATGGCTCTCGGCTCTGCCCTGGAGGAGATCACCGTGTGCTGGAGGATCCAGCAATTTCCACACAGCATGAGAAACGGGGTGGTGGTACGGGCCAGTGGGGGAGCACTTCGGAGCACGCTGGACCCCATCTGGCTTCAGGGGGCGCCTTCTGGGGGCAGGTGCTGGAAGAGGCAGCTCAGCAGTCCTCGGCCAGAGAATGGAAGGCTTTCCCCCAACTCAGGGGGTTAGGGCTTCATCCTCTCCCTTCAGAAGGGGCATCTCGCTGCACTGGGGGTACTGAATCAGATGGAGTCATTCTGTGGGCTGGGAGGACGACTTGGGGGAGATGAGTGTAGCCTGAACAAGGCCTGGGGGGCGGATGGTTTTCGCGCACATTCTGTGAGTCAGGCGCCCTGCTCACCACTCTTCCATGTCACCTCGCTTAGTCTCACGGCATCCCTGGGGTGTAAGTACTTGTCTCCCATCTGATGGATGGGAAAACCAGGGCTCCAAGTACAGTGACCTGCCCAAGGTCACACAGTCAGTACGTTACAAGCTGGGGCTGTATCCCGGTTTTCTGACTACAGATTTAGACCTTACTAGAGCTTGAACAAGCAGGAGGTCAGGATGGATTGGATACAGAGCATGAAGGAGAGAGAAGCACCAAGAGTGGGTTTCCAGCATGGGCAGCGGGTGCTTCTCGTGCAGGAACTGCAGGACAAGGGGGGAAGATGATGAGTTTCGTGGATGGTACCCGGGGGACCCCAAAGCTCTGGAGCTAATGTCTCCTGGGGTTGGTGGCACCAGCTGATAGCAACTCTCGGTGGGCTGTTCGGGTGCAGAAGGAGAGGAACAGCTGTCACTCTGTTCTCTGCCATGCCATTTGGTCCCTGGCACCCTGCTGGGCAGCCAGTCCCTTCCTGCCCCACCCTGGCCCCCACAGCAAACACTAACTCTGAGCCCAAATTAACACACTCTTCTCCCTCCCCTTCACCTCCTCCTGCTCTCGTGAAAGTCTCAGCCAGACTCAGTTTCTTTTCCTGGTCCGCTGTAACACTTAGGCAAACTTCAAGACCAAATAAAGATACAAAGGTGGATCCTACGGCAAGCTCACAAAACAAGGACCATCCTGCATGTCCCTCCATCAGTGGGCCACAGTGGCCATGACTGTCCCTCGCCCAGTGGACGCCACTGCTCCCAAGTTTCACGTGCTGTGGTTTGCACCCTGTGGGAGTTCCAGCTAATGCGCATCTTGCCAGCTTTCGTGCCAAACTCCCGGACTGTCCTGCCAGAGACACCATCTGCACCAAACCAAAGGTCCGGTAACCTTCCTTTCCTCTTCTCAGGTGCCTGGCAGGCTGACGACAACGTGGTCAGTCGTCGGAACACGCAGCGCAGACGCCCATCTTCTGGCAGCCTGGAGGACCCCGAGAACAGGCTCTGCGTGTGGGATCCTTTGGCCATCTGAGAGCCTTAGCCCCTGTACCAGGGCTCTCCTCCCGTTCTCACATCCCATCCTGGCCTCATGGCACCACTGACCTCCTGGGCATCCTCAGCAAGACACACGGAGACTTTTTAGACCCACGTGAAAGCTGGATGCTGAGGGCACCTGACCCTTCTCCCAGACTCATCTTCTTCCGCAACCGTGATCCTTCCCCTCTCAGAAGGGACTGGAAACCTCTTTTCTCCTTGTGGGATAAAGCCACTCGAACTGCAGCTCATGAGACCCTTTGCAGAGAGTCTCTGGAATGTTTCCACTGTATCTTGATCTTCAGGTGGAGCTGTGGTCTACAGACTGGTTATTTCTTGTGCATCTTTTTTTTTTTTTCTCCTTAGGAGTTAGACCAAGAAGACTCAAGAGTTTGGGTGACTTCATTACAAACACCCATCTAGCATTTTCTAGTCTCTGGGACATCATAACCAATCTGAAACCTGCAGTTTGGGGTGGCGTTGGGGGATGACTCCTGTGAGAAGGGAAAGCCATATTGCACTGTAAGTGGGGTTTCCCTCAAAATGCATTAGGAGCTCCTCTCTCAAGGACAAGAAGCAGTGGCAACCACCAGAAGGTTGGTTGGGAAAACAGTTCTTGCTTCTGGTAGCAGAGGCTATGCCTCGTGTGTCTGCTTAGGAAGGAGGCCTTGAATCTGAGAACCCCTCAGTTACATGATGACCTACCGGGGAGTTCTTTATGATCAGGTGCACTCAGGAAGGCCTGGGGCTCCATCCTAAGGTGACACTGCAAAGGCATTTTTGACCCCCTCGATGTACCAGGCACTTGTTAGGGACTGTCGTATATTATCACGTTTCATCACTACCGCCCTGTCAGGTGGCATTCTTACCCCTGCTGCCCCCGTCTCCACCCCGCTTTTCTGAAAGAGTTGAAGAAAGAAGCTGAGAGAGGGGTGGACCGGTGGTTCTCATTTGGTGCCCAGGAACCCCAAAGGAGGTTGGGGGAAGGGCTGAGCTGGGGTCAGTGGTGGTCTGGGAGGCTCCCCACCCCACCGGTTTTCCTCCCCTGTCCTCCAGATCAGCTGAGCCTGATGGGGGGAGCCGGAGGTACTGCCTTCCATAGGCTCATCAGAGATTTAGAGATATTGTTCAAATCACATGTGCACCCCACCTCACTCTGCTGTAGGGCATATAAATAACAGCCTGAAACAGCAAGACCGTAAGCTGTTGGCTGTTCGTCCCTCAACACTAGTGTTATCAATGGATTCCTCATAGCTCTCTGATAGATGCATTGTCTGCTGGCTTTTGGAAGAGGTGGTTATTTAGTGGAGCATGAGATTGAGAAGCAAAGTGGGATCCAACAGTTTGTGAGGCTGAGATATGACAGAGCCCTAGGCTATGCCCACCATGATGGCCTGAATTAGTAGTTGGAATTGTTGCCCTAGAAGAGCTTTTCAGGGTCCTTCCCAAGGCCTCAAGGAGAGCCCAGTGCTGGGGAATGTTTTGCACCTCCTGTGTGGCTGCTTTGCGCCACCAGGTGCCTGGTGACCCTCACTGCCTGGTAGTTGTGGTTCACAGCCTGCCCTGGGGGTGGGCAGGGGGAGGCCTGTGGTCTTGACAGACACTACATGAGCCAAGCCTGAATCTCAGCTTCTGCCTTGAGTTCCCGTGTCCACCCGCTCTGAAATCCTGCAGTGGGCTCTGCTGTTTCAGGCCCCATTTAATGTCCTTCCTCTCCCCGAAACATTCTTACAGCCCCTTTCATATTGAAGATTCGAGCAATAACCACACTTCCTGATCTCCTTGAAGTCTGAGTCCCATAAGCACTAGGGAAGGGGGCGCTCCCTTAGCCTGGGGTGGTGGCATACAGATCCACCTCGTCTCCCGGCAGGTAGTATTCAGAGTGTGGTGTTACCTGAGATGAAGGAGATGCAGGTAAACAGTTGCCACAGTGGCCAGGAACCGTAAGAGGAAGCCATTGCCTTCACCCTTTCTGGAGGGTCTGTCTTCTCCCAGGAAGAGGCTCAGAGAGATTCCTCAAGGCCTTGGTTCCATAACCAAGACATACCCGGGTGAGAAGTGGCCCTTCACTCCTGTTTCTCAGACAGTTCCTGCTCTCTCCCCCATCCCCTCACCTCTTTGCCCTCATTTAGCTCTTTGGCGAGCAGAAATATCCCATCCAAAAGGGCTGGGATCAGGGAACAGGGCACAGAGCCTGGTCGGGGAACAGGACAGCCGCCCCAGTCATCATCTGGAGATGGTCATGTTGTTAGCAGTTGACCCACAGAGAATATGACGGGGCCTGGTTTCTCACACAAGGACACAGACTAACCGGAGGCCTGGGGCTCCTTCCTGCCACACTCAGGTCGGAGCTCACCTATGAGCTCACTTCCGGGTGGTGTGGTGATCCCAGCCTTCTCACAGAGCCCTTTTTCCTTCTCCTCCCCAGTCCCATCCCACCAGAGGCCATGCCCACGCTGAGGCATCTCCTGGGCACGGATCCACACACGTTAAGCCATCTCACCTGGGGAGAGTTTGTGTCCTGTTCACCTGACCTTGGCATGCTGCTTGCTCACTGTGCTTTAGGATCTGCACACCTAGTGTGTGTAAGTATGTGTGTACTGTTGTGCCATCTGTGTACCCCTCACTCCCTGGAGTACACTCATGGGCACACTACAGTGGGGACGTCAAGGATGCAATATTTATGGACTGCTGCATGATTCTTAAAAATGAATAAAACTGTTCACAAGGGAGGGAGAGCTATTAATTGCGCAGTTGGCTTATTTGTGAAAGTTGCTGTCCGACTTTCTCCAGCACGCTTTTAATACTTTGACTCAATAACAACTCACACTGCAGAAATATAGAAGATCATGAGAGATTACTACAAGAAACTCTATGCCAAGAAAATGGACAACCTGGAAGAAATGGACAAATTCTTAGAAATGCACAACCTGCCAAGACTGAATCAGGAAGAAATAGAAAATATGAATAGACCAATCACAAGCACTGAAATGGAAACTGTGATTAAAAATCTTCCAACAAACAGAAGCCCAGGACCAGATGGCTTCACAGGCGAATTCTATCAGACATTTAGAGAAGAGCTAACACATATCCTTCTCAAACTCTTCCAAAATATAGCAGAGGGAGGAGCACTCCGAAACTCATTCTACGAGGCCACCATCACCTTGATACCAAAACCAGGCAAGGATGTCACAAAGAAAGAAAACTACAGGCCAATATCACTGATGAACATAGATGCAAAAATCCTCAACAAAATACTAGCAAACAGAATCCAACAGCACATTAAAAGGATCATACACCATGATCAAGTGGGGTTTATGCCAGGAATGCAAGGATTCTTCAATATACGCAAATCAATCAATGTGATACACCATATTAACAAATTGAAGGAGAAAAACCATGTGATCATCTCAATAGATGCAGAGAAAGCTTTCGACAAAATTCAACACCCATTTATGATAAAAACCCTGCAGAAAGTAGGCATAGAGGGAACTTTCCTCAAAATAATAAAGGCCATAAATGACAAACCCACAGCCAACATTGTCCTCAATGGTGAAAAACTGAAAACATTTCCACTAAGATCAGGAACAAGACAAGGTGGCCCACTCTCACCACTCTTATTCAACTTAGTTTTGGAAGTTTTAGAAACAGCAATCAGAGAAGAAAAGGAAATAAATGGAATCCAAATTGGAAAAGAAGAAGTAAAGCTGTCACTGTTTGCAGATGACATGATACTATACATAGAGAATCCTAAAGATGCTACCAGAAAACTACTAGAGCTAATCAATGAATTTGGAAAAGTAGCAGGATACAAAATTAATGCACAGAAATCTCTGGCATTCCTGTACACTAATGATGAAGAATCTGAAAGTGAAATCAAGAAAACACCCCCATTTACCATTGCAACAAAAAGAATAAAATACCTAGGAATAAACCTACCTAAGGAGACAAAAGACCTGTATGCAGAAAATTATAAGACACTGATGAAAGAAATTAAAGATGATACAAATAGATGGAGAGATATACCATGCTCCTGGATTGGAAGAATCGATATTGTGAAAATGACTCTACTACCCAAAGCAATCTACAGGTTCAATGCAATCCCTATCAAACTACCACTGGCATTTTTCACAGAACTAGAACAAAAAAATTCAAACTTTGTTTGGAAAAACAAAAGACTCCGAATAGCCAAAGCAATCTTGAGAACGAAAAACGGAGCTGGAGGAATCAGGCTCCCTGACTTCAGACTACACTACAAAGCTATAGTAAGCAAGACAGTGTTTTACTGGCACAAAAACAGAAAGATAGATCAATGGAACAGGATAGAAAGCCCAGAGATAAACCCACACCCATATGGTCAACTTATCTTTGATCAAGGAGGCAGGAATGTACAGTGGAGAAAGGACAGCCTCTTCAATAAGTGGTGCTGGGAAAACTGGACAGGGACATGTAAAAGTATGAGATTAGATCATTCCCTGACACCATACACAAAAATAAGCTCAAAATGGATTAAAGACCTAAATGTAAGGCCAGAAGCTATCAAACTCTTAGAGGAAAACATAGGCAGAACACTCTATGACATAAATCACAGCAAGATCCTTTTGGACCCACCTCCTAGAGAAATGGAAATAAAAACAAAGATAAACAAATGGGACCTAATGAAACTTCAAAGCTTTTGCACAGCAAAGGAAACCATAAACAAGACCAAAAGACAACCCTCAGAATGGGAGAAAATATTTGCAAATGAAGCAACTGACAAAGGATTAATCTCCAAAATTTAAAAACAGCTCATGCAGCTCAATAGCAAAAAAACAAACAACCCAATCCAAAAATGGGCAGAAGACTTAAATAGGCATTTCTCCAAAGAAGATATACAGACTGCCAACAAACACATGAAAGAATGCTCAGCATCATTAATCATTAGAGAAATGCAAATCAAAACTACAATGAGATATCATCTCACACCAGTCAGAATGGCCATCATCAAGAAATCTAGAAACAATAAATGCTGGAGAGGGTGTGGAGAAAAGGGAACACTCTTGCACTGCTGGTGGGAATGTGAATTGGTACAGCCACTATGGAGAACAGTATGGAGGTTCCTTAAAAGACTAAAACTCGAACTACCATATGACCCAGCAATCCCACTACTAGGCATATACCCTGAGAAAACCATAATTCAAAAAGAGGCATGTACCAAAATGTTCATTGCAGCTCTATTCACAATAGCCCGGAGATGGAAGCAACCTAAGTGTCCATCATCGGATGAATGGATAAAGAAGATGTGGCACATATATACAATGGAATATTACTCAGCCATAAAAAGAAACGAAACTGAGCTATTTGTAATGAGGTGGATAGACCTAGAGTCTGTCATACACCGTGAAGTAAGTCAGAAAGAGAAAGACAAATACCGTATGCTAACATATATATATGGAATTTTAAAAAATGTCATGAATAACCTAGGGGTAAAACAGGAATAAAGACACAGACCTACTTGAGAATGGACTTGAGGATATGGGGAGGGGGAAGGGTAAGTTGTGACAAAGCGAAAGAGAGGCATGGACATATATACACTACCAAACGTAAGGTAGATAGATAGTGGGAAGCAGCCGCAGAGCACAGGGAGATCAGCTCGGTGCTTTGTGACCGCCTGGAGGGGTGGGATGGGGAGGGTGGGAGGGAGGGAGATGCCTGAGGGAAGGGATGTGAGAACAGATGTATGTGTATGATTGATTCACTTTGTTATAAAGCAGAAACTAATAAAAAAATAAAAATAAAATAAAAATAAAAACAATAAATACTTGGGAAGAAAAAAAAAAAAACTTTGACTCAAGACAAGCTGGACATGGAGGAGTGAGAGAGGGCAAGGGGTAGAGGGAAAGACATGTTTCTGGGTGGGAGCTGGTGTACCATCCCCCGGGCACAGCTCCTGCCCAGAGGCCTGATAAGGAGCCCTCACCTCCACCCACCCCCTTCAACCAGAGAACTTCCAACTGCAGCTCCTCAGTAATTGAAGAGCAGGAAAGCTGGTGACTGGAGGGAGGCTGGGGGAGGGGAGGAGGAAGGACCACAGTCCACCGTTAGTCCGTCACTTAAAGGCTGGTGAAATTAATGGGGCAAATGACCCCAGTCAAAGAATTTGGCAAGTCCACGGCTTTCCTGGGTTTCACCCAGCGGCTCTGTTTCCTCGGCTATCTGGAAAGGAGGGAGAGCACTTCCGAAGAAGCCTCTGGAATGTCAGCTTCTGGGAATCTTGCTGAGGACGGGGCGGGGAGGGAGCGCTTACCGGGAAACACTGGATTACCCTAGCCGCCTTGGGGTGCCTGCGACCGGGGCTGCGGTTTCTGCGGACCTGAGTGGCAGGTGGCATCGGAGAGTCAGACCTGCTTGCGGGCACCAAGACGACACTCGGTCGGGAGACCGGGACAGGCCGCAGAAACGTGAGGAAGGGCCACTCGCAGCCCAGAGGAGAGGAAATGAAAGCCCCAAGCATGCACCCAGCTCTGGCCGCCGCGCCACGGGCTGTGTCCCAGGAGCCGTCGCCACCTCTGAGCAGCCCAGATGGGAAGGGGGTGGGGCGGAGGACGGTTCCCGCGGCGAACTGCTCGCCAAGGGCCCCGGGGCCTCTGCGGGAGCGCCGAGCCGCGCGCCTCTCCGAGCCCTGCGCGGGGCCCTCGGGCGGGAATGCGCGGAGCCGGGACGCGGTGGCGGGTAGGGGGCTGGGTCGCGCGCGGGAGAGGGCGGCAGGAGGGAGTTGGAAGAGAGTTACCGCGTGAGAGAGCCGTTAAGAGCCCGCGGTCTCTTTGGAGATGCCCTGGCCAATGGCAGAAGCGGAAGCTGTTTATATGGGCGGGGCGTCGCCACGGCAGCAGGAGACGCCTTGCGAGCGGCTACTGAGTGCCGGTCCCCAGCCGCTGGCTTTCAGAGAGGCGCCGTCGGGCGTGAGTGGCGACGAGGATTGCTGGCTGGGCCCTCGAGCTGGGAGCAGAGAGCCGCGGTGAGGGTGGGCGGTGGGAGGAATTTCTTTGAGAAGCTTCCTTTGGCCCGGACTGCGCTCTGAGCCAGGTAAGGGACGGGGAGGGCTGCAGGCCGTGGGAAGGGAGGGCGTCAGTACCAGCCCGCTCTCCCATCCGTCCCCGACGGAAGTGGTGGGCCCGGGGACTGACATCAGAGGCGTTTGGGGGACACTCACTTCCCGCCCCCTTATAACTCTCTGTATTGTTTCCTTCCTTCCCCTTGAGCCCCATCCTAATATCCCTTTTCAAAGATCAGACGACCTCCCCCGCCCCCCGACCCGTCGTACTGCCCTCCTGGACTCTCTCGCCCCATTTCCATTGGTTGTGGACGGAGAGAGGGGGGTTAATTCCCCGCTTTGAGGGAGAAAGGGGTGGCCTCGCATGCCCCTACACTATTCCCTCGTTGGGCTAATTAAGTCTCCTCTAAAAGATCCAAGAGGAAAAGAGCGAGGCGAACCCCGTGTGGGTCGGACTCCCGGGCACACCTTCTGTTTCCCAGACGTCGGCAGTAAAAGATCCTCCCCAGCTGCAGGAAGGATTTTAGTAAGAGCCTCCCCCCTCGCCCACACTCTCCCCTCGGGGGTGGGGAAAGAGGGCTCAGTTCCCGCTCTGGTCCCCGCAGGCACCACATTCCGTTTGGAGGAGGCTACCCCCGGATCGCGGGATGGAAGCCCGCTTCCGGGAGGCTGCGTAACTGAAGCCGCGGGAGTCAGCGGGCCGGAGAGCTCGGCGGCCACCCTCGGCTCGGCTCGTGGATGTTGACAGCCCCCTCGGAGAGTCCCCGCAGATATGGCGGAGAGCTGGCTACGCGTCTCGGGAGCAGGGGCAGCGGAGGAGGCCGGACCGGAAGGCGGCCTGGAGGAGTCCAACGCCCTGAATGACAGCCTGACCAGCCTGCAGTGGCTGCAGGAATTCTCCATTCTCAACGCCGAGCTCCCCGCCCTGCCTTCGGGGGACACCGACCCCCACGGCTCCCACGAGCTGGCAGGCTCGGCCGAGCCGGGGTCTCCCCTGGCGGCGGACCCCGCCTGCCTGGGGCAGCCGCACACACCCGGCAAGCCCACGTCCTCCTGCACGCCGCGGAGCGCCCCCTCGGGGCTGCAGGCCTCGCCTCCCGACGACGTGGACTACGCCACCAACCCGCACGTGAAGCCGCCCTACTCGTATGCCACGCTCATCTGCATGGCCATGCAGGCCAGCAAGGCCACCAAGATCACCCTGTCGGCCATCTACAAGTGGATCACGGACAACTTCTGTTACTTCCGCCACGCTGATCCCACCTGGCAGGTAGGGAGGCACTCCCTCCCTCCCTCCCCATGCCCTCGCGGACTGGACTCACATCCCAGATCCGCAGGCCAAGTAGGCGCGGTACGGCCAGGGCCCCGAGAGAGGAAGGCCGTCCAGGAAGGACCTCAAGGGAGCCCAGTGCTTGGACTGCTGCCCCTTTGACTTCAGAGATGGAGGAGGGAGGATGTTCAGAGGGCTGCAGGGGTGCCGACATAGAGGTTCAAGTGGAAAGAACTTGTGACTCGTCCGGCAGGCTCAGCCCAAAGACCAGGGCTGAACTATGCGTGGACACAGCCCCCCAGGGTAGGTTGATGGACTGAGGGACACATTTTTGTCCCAAGTCCTGGAATTCCTTGACACTACCCTCCTCAAGGTCAGTTTGTCAGGGCCTGACTGGAGGCAGAGCATCGTTCCTGCCAGGCTCTGCATCCCGCCTGCTTTCAGTTGGCTGGAGGGGCTCTGGGAGGGGAGAGGGGCGTGCTGCAGGGTGTGAAGGCCATCTGTGTCCCAGTGGAAGGGCTACGGGGCCTTCCGAAAGCTGCTGTGCCAGCCCCCACCCCAAGCCCTCCCTAGTTTCCTGCCTACACTCCTCCCCCTCTTCTCATCAACCTCCCTGGGGGGACAATTACCTCAGCCACGTGCTTTCCACAGGGGCTCTTTCCTCCCACACTGGCTTCATGTTCCAAGTCTCCGGAACCTGGCACAGAGCAGCCAAGGGGCCCAGACCACCATGTAAACCTCCCAGTCTTGCCAGGGGGCACTACTCACCTGCCGGCCCCACCCACCAGGCCCCAGACCCCTGTGCCCCAGCGTGGTTTGGACTGTGCACCCAGGCGTGAACAAGGCAGGATGGTGATTCAGGCTGGGCCCTCAAGGCCCTCAGCCTCTTCGACCATTAGGATCAGGGGCTACGTGGGGACAGAGACCCTGAGGATGCACAGATCCTTCCCTGTGGCACAGGTCACCGGATCAGAGTTCCTGTGATCACAGCTAGTCCACGATTGCTTGGGCCCTGACCCTGGGGCAGGTACCATTTGTAACCTTGGTGAGAAAGCAGAGACCCTCCACTACCCCCCACCCTACCCCAAGCCTGAGAGGCCCCAGGAATGAGCGCTATGCTCTTGGCTGGGTAATAATCAACTGAGGCCTCAGAGCCTGGGGTGGGAGGAGGGGGACATGGTGGGTGAGGGCCCAGGCCAGCAGTCGGCTCTAGAAGCAAGGAAAGTCATCAGATCCTCCTACACTTCATCCCCCCCCCACAGACACACACCCTCACACCCACTCACTCATTTCACAAACAGAGAAGGCCAGCCAGGCCCAGGCAGAGGGAGATGGCCGTCTAGGAGGTGGGGGAGCCAAGGCCTTTGACCAGAGGCCGCAAGCAGCGGGGTAAGGGAGGGAGGGCAGGACAGGCTGGCACTGAGAGCCACCCTGCGGCTCAGGGCTCGGATGACTGAGCAGGCAGATATCCTGGCCAAAGGGAACAAAAGCCCCCGACAGCACTCCCAGCTCCTGGTGCCCCGTGGCTGGTGTCCCAGAGCCTCCCGCTCGGAGCAGCGCCTCTGTCTCCCCTGCCCCCATCGGAGAGAAGGTGGTGGTGGGACTGGCAGTGGCGCTAGGAGCCCCCCATCACTGACCCCACCCACTCTCCCAGCTGTCTTCCTTCTCTCCTACCTCCCTGTGTCCAGAACTCCATCCGCCACAACCTGTCCCTGAAGAAGGGCTTCATCAAGATGCCTCGGGAGAAGGACGAGCCAGGCAAGGGGGGCTTCTGGCGCATCGACCCCCAGTACGCCGAGCGGCTGCTGAGTGGGGCCTTGAAGAAGCGGCGGCTGCCCCCAGTCCACATCCACCCGGCCTTTGCCCGCCAGGCCGCGCCAGAGCCCAGCGCCGCCCCATGGGCCGGGCCACTGACCGTGAGCACCGAGGCCCAGCAGCTGCTGCGGGAGTTCGAGGAGGCCACTGGGGAAGCGGGCTGGGGTGCTGGCGAGCGCAGGCTGGGGCGTAAGCGTCAACAGCCGCTGCCCAAGCAGGAGGCCAAGGTCCCGCGGCCCTCCAGCCCCCTGCTGCTGACCCAGGAGGAGCAGGGTGAGCTGGAACCCCTCAAGGGAAACTTTGACTGGGAGGCCATCTTGGACGCTGGCACGCTGGACGGGGAGCTGGGCACGCTGGAGACCTCGGAGCTGATACCGCTGCTGAGCCCTGCCTCACACGGGGACGTGGACCTCACCATCCATGGCCACCACATCGACTGCCCTGTTACCTGGGGGCCTCCAGCGGAGCAGGCTACCGACAGCCTGGACTTTGATGAGACCTTCCTGGCCACATCCTTCCTGGAGCACCCCTGGGACGAGAGCACCCGTAGCTCCCTGCCCCCCGAGCCCCTCTTTGAGGCCGGGGATGCCACACTGGCCTCTGACCTGCATGACTGGGCCAGCCTGGGCGCCTTCTTGTAAGAAGCCAGGCCCTGCCCCACCTCCAGACAGCACCGAAGTCTGGGCCCAGACTGCCCCCCTCCCCGCCAGTGCAGGCCCATGGACACCCTACCGCCCAGGCAGGGGCTGGGCCAGGTCACCCCACCAGGCCACACGGCCCCCAGCCCAGGCCATCCTCAGATTCTAGTCCAGCAGGCTGAGAATTGGGGCCCAGGACCCAAATTGCTGCCTCCGCTCCCCAGCCCCCCATACACACAGTGTTTCATTGATCCACTTCTTCCCTGCCCCAGAGACACGCTAAGGGCCCTGCACTATGAGAGCTGCGGCTTGGAGGGGCCCTGGCCAAGCTGGAAACATCAGTACAGGGTCCGCCCCAGAACACCTTAGCTTCCAAGCTTCTCTCTCTCCTGCTCTCCTCCCCAGGTCTCTATCCAGAGCAAGTTCCCAGGTACAACCAATGCTGATTAGGTGACTGCAAATGAACACCCAAGAGGCCTCTCCTGGCAGTCTGTGAGGAGGAGCTAGGCGGAGGGGGGAAGAGAGAGGAGACAGAAAGGAGGCCGGGGTGCCGGGTGGAGCCAGGAGGTTTTCTAAGGCCTCTGGGATCTTCTGGCTTCATCCCTAGAGGTGGGGCAGAGGGTATGTGTCCCTAATCTTTGAGCCCAACTTGAGGCTGAGAGCAGCGGGGAGATGGGGATCTGGGGGTTAGGGGCTGGGGCAGCCAAGCTGCAGAGGGAAAGGGGACAGACAGACTAATGTAGTGAGTGTAGCTAGAGCTGAGGCTTAACTGGGAGGGACGCAGTGCTTGCTAGAACCACTGGGACCAGGAATGGGGGGATGGCCCCGTGCCCTTGCTTGCACTCCTGCAGGGGAGTGTCTTGCTCCACCATAAACGCCCTGGGCTGCATCCCACATCCACTCTCCTAACCCATCGCGCAATTTAACCTTTTTCATAGAAAGTGATTTACAATAAAAACATTTTTAAAAGTAAAGTTTTAAAAAGTCTCAAAATGGACCTGCTTGCAACTTTCTCTGGGGAAAAGCATGGGCCAGTTTTGGGGAGGCCACGGCCCAAGGGGGGATGGCTGGGAGGAAGATGGGGGGCACCAAAGGCCTGCAGAGTGTCCCCTGATGCACTCCTCAGGATCTCTGGGTGCCCAGAGAGAAAGGGGCTGAGAGGCGGCCCTCGGGGGTCCCCTGCAGCCAGGGCCTCGGCACCTCTCTATGTGCAATGGGGAGACTGTACCCACAGCCCCGAGGAGCAGGCGGCAAAGGAGGTACAGCCCCCTCCCTGGCCCTGGGGACTCACTCACAAAGGCCGTTCTTGCCCAGGGCTCGGCTCACGTTCCCCACCTCGCCCAAGTTGAGGGCCTGCCCAGACTCACCTGCGGTCCTCGCCTGGGCCTGTCTCCAGCTCCTCCCTCCCTTGGTCCCTTCCTGAAGGGACAGGGTGTGAGGTCAGAGGGCCCCAGCCCCTGGGGCCCCACTTGCCACCCTGGGGTTCATTCACCCCGCCCAGGGCCTTCCCTCCAATGCAGGTTGGGGCTGAGGGAGGCCATCAGGGCAGACGGAAGACGGGGTGCCTAGACCCTACAGCTCCAGCCTGTGAGGAATCAACGTACCAGAGTTCTGATGGGGAAACTGAGGCACAGCAAATATGTGACACTCAGCAGGCACCTTTCCACCCCCTCACCCCAGCTTTGCCTGGAACCCATCTCTCCCCCGAGCCTGCACCTGGCCCCGCCAGCACGCCCTTGTGGTGCACAGCCCCTTCCCCCAGCACTCACGTGCACGTGCGCACAGACACACACACACACACACACAAACGGGCACTGTCCTACACAATCCTGCCCAGCCTCCACGGGCCCCTTTCTCCTGAGGCCCCTTTCTTTCCTTGCACTGGAGGCTGGCTCCAGGGCAACCTGGCATTCCCCCGCCAACTTGCTGCTTTCCCTTGCTAATTACTCAAAATATTTCCGAAGGGTGCGCACACTGCAGGGCCAGGCGGGTTGGGGCCTTACAGAGCTCAGGAGGCAGCCCATCCCCTTCCCACCGCTTGCTGAGGAGGCTGCCCCAACCTCCCTCTGAGACTCCCTTCACCCCCTAAGCAACGACTCCCTCCCTCTCCCCACCACCCTCCGGCCTTCCTCCCCACGCTCCCCAGCACTGGGGGAACATGGGGGCTCCAGCCTCTCCACTGGTCCCCAGGCTCAGCCTCCAGCCCCCGCCAAAAGGGGTACATCCTGGATTGACAGGTGGGGCCGGTCACTGTCCCCCCTCCTCACCCTCTGCCTGGGCCCATGCTGGGGGAAGAGGGGCAAGGTCAGGGGCTGGCAGAACTGCCTGCCAGGTAAGAAAAGGCTGAAGAAGCTTCTGGCTGCCAGGAAGAATCCCCAGGAGCTCCTGAAAATCCCTATGCTTGGGACTAGCGTCTCTGGGGCTGGGACCCAAACACTGGCACTTTTAAGGGTCCATGGATGCTGCCAACGAGCAGCCAAAGCTAAGAGGGTGCTCCGAAGCGGCCACAACACAGGGCTTCACACACCCTTTCAGCAGGCAGCGTTTGGGGGTTGGCGGTGGAGGGGGCGGGAAGCGTGAGTGGATCCTGTCCCTCCTATTCATCCCTGCCCCGGCCCTTGGCTGGGTGGCTTTTTGAAAAAACGTTCAGTGACTCCGTATTTATTTAGAGATTCGCTGTAATCCCAGTCAATATATATTTTGCGCCCTTAACAGTAAGTTGCAGACAGGCTGCCCCATTAGCACTAGATACTTTAGTGTGTGTTTCCTTAGAACAAGGACACACCTCCATAATCCCAGTACCACCATCACAATCAGGAAATGAACACTGACCTGGTAATCCCATGTAACCGCAGACCCCCTTCACGTCTTGCAGATCACCCCAGGAATGCTCCTCTCCATTCCAACATCCCAATCCAGGACACCATGTTGCACTGAGTTGTCCTTTCTCTTTTGCCCTGTGTGGCTTTGAGCCCATGACTCAAGCTCTCTGGGCAGGTTTCGCATTTCCTTTGATCTCCACTTTTGAGGTGAGAAGCCCTTCAGCCACTTCACCCTCAGGTGTGGTACAGTCCCTTCCCAAAGCAAGAAGCTAGCTTTCTGTCTCCTCACTTTCCACCTCTTCCCTATCCTCCCTCCCCCATGTATCACCAGCCAGGAAAGGGATGAGGGGCAATGTTCAGGAACTCAGTCTTCGGAGACCTTCCCCGTCTGCCCTCGGGACAGGCCACTCTCAGCTCCAGTGATGGGAAGGCCCCCGGGATGGGATTCCATGCTGGCCTGAAGCAAATGCGCCAGGCCTCATGAAGAGTTGAGCTGAGGGCAGGAAACACTCTTCTCCCCGCCTCTGCCCCCCTCAACATACTGGGGACCCAGACTTGAAGAAGGAAGGTCATGTCCATGGTGTCCTCCCAGATCAGCACCGACACCGTCTCCTCCATGTCCGGCTCCTACATCGCCCCTGGCACGGAAGAGGACGGGGAGGCTCTCCCCTGCCCCCGGGCCGCCAGCAGGACCCCCTCAGAAGAAGGAGACGTAAGAGAGGAGCATGGGATCGCCCTCGCCGCTCTGCTCTGCTCTGTACTCGAGTCCCAAGGAGCTCAGTCCAGGGCCTGCCAGGGAGATCGGCAAAGCCCCCCAGTGCTCGGGAGGGGAGCCCTGGAAAACACGGTACCGGGTTGTTGAATCACAGACTCCCTCAGATGTGATCTTCCATGTGGCACCACTTCTGTCCTGAGGACTTGGTTTGCGTTTGCTGCCAGGCGAGCTGGGTAGGAGAGCCGGTGGCATCTGCACCTTGACTTTTGTTGCTCCTTTGCAGGTGACGCCAGCGGCGTCTCCAGACTGCAACTTTGCGGGCCTCGTCGCCACCGCTGAAGAGCAGGATGCAGAGGTAAGAGCAAGGTGGACGCTGGTGCCCCTCCCCGGTCAGAGGGACTGCCGGCGCTGGCACAGGGTGCAAATAGGATGGGGGCTCTTCTGGAAGAAGCCTTCCAAGGTGGTGCACTTGGATCTGTTAGAGGCAGGGTGCAGAGCAGAGGGACTGTCCGGTTAGCAGAGGGCGCTGGTCTCAGCGTAATAGGCGTGGGGTGAGTTCCAGAGGGAAGTCTTCCAGGCCAGACCCTTGAGAGGGTGTTTGTCCTCCAATTCACTTAGTATTTACCTGGCACAGGCATCTCACATCTTCCTGGCACTGGGGGACACAAAGACCGAGTGACATGGCTTTTGCCTGCCCACACCCCCAATCCACCCATCCCACCCATCCCGGAGCTCCATCTGATGGAGGAATCAGAGTTATAACTCAGCGTGAGCAGTGCTCTGACGGAGGTGTGCCTGAAGTATATGGAATGCCCAGCTCCCAGTGGGGACTCTACAACTTTCTCTTGAGCCAGATGTTCTCAAAGGAGTATCTGGATGGGATTGGGGATCCTAAAGGGTTCCTGAAAGTTTTATGATCTCACGGTTTGCTTTTTCATTTGACAACTTTGATTTCCACCTGAGAGAAACAGTGTGAGCTAAACTATAACCAAGGCTAATCCTGACAGTCCCAGGGTCACTCTGTAAGGTGCCTCAGACCTGGTCCCTCTGGAACGTGCCTCAGACCTGGTCCCTACGGGCCGATCCTGCCTCGCCAAGCAAAATCTGCCTCTGCTGGGCCTCCCAGCCATCTCACACAGACAGGAAATGTATGGATACCATGAGGGTGATTAGTTCTGTCTTCTGACAATCAGTAGGCTCATTTCACTGCTTTATGGACTCACAGTGCCTTCCTTCTGTCCTAGGGAAATGAGGTTCTAGAAGAAGAGGACGGATCACCCACACAAGAAGATGGTAAAAGACCTGGTCTTTTGCTCCCTTTTATTATATTTCTTTCCCGGGTATTCTCTGAAGGGTAGAGAAAGGGGCACTGGTGTGACTTGGTGGCACTGCTCAAGGGTGTGGCTTTGGGGAAAGGTTGTCTTCTTGATGGAATATCAAAGCAAGCAGGGTATCTGAGGACCTCAGCAGCCTTCCTGGCTCTTTCTGGGCCTCTGAGCCAAGGCTGCAGAAGATACATGGAGTTCTCCATCTACGTTGAGTAGATCCTGAAGCTTCTTGGGCAACTGCCATCACCTTCCTTCCTGCTTCAGCTTCTCAGCTGAGTCTCACAGAACTGCTCTAGCAGCCCCAAAGTTCAGCTGCAGCAGGAGAACAGCTTCCTCCCCTTGGGGGAACCGACTGTTAGGCAGTAGGTTTTCCTGCTTTAGTGAAGAAAACGGCTGATGTTACAGTAGCAGAAGGATCACAGCCCTGGCGGCACAGCAAAGGTGAGGTGAAGAGACGTTAGCAGCTCAGCGTACACTAGTGTTTGTAGGCTATTGGAACGATTCTCTTTACCATCATTCAGGCCTCAAGTAGATATATTTTTTTAAATTGGAAGAGTTGGTTTACAATGTTGTGTTAGTTTCTGCTGTACAGCAACGTGAATCAATTATACATATACATATATCCACTCTTTTTTTAGATTCTTTGCCCATATAGGCCATTACAGGGTACTGAGTAGAGTCCCCTGTGCTCTACAGCAGGTCCTTATTAGTTATCTATTTTATATATAGTAGTGTGTATATGTCAATCCCAATCTCCCAATGTATCCCTCCCCTCCCTTGCCCCCCGCCATAACCATAAGTTTGTTTTCTACACCTGTGACTCTATTTCTGTTTTGTAAATAAGGTCAATCATATCTTCAGTCAGAAGAATTTGGTTTCTAGTAAGCCGAGAAGCGAAGGAACGACCTGCATATAGAGCAAGGAAGTGGCGGGGTGGGGGTGGGGGTTAGGCGAGCTGGGAATCCCACCTGGGATTGTAGGACCAGGCATCCAAGGGACCGGTGTCTCTTCAGTCTGCTCCTCTGAGGTGCCTCCACAGAAGGGCAACCTCTAGAGCAAACCTGGATCCCAGCCTGGATGCAGATGTCATGCTAGTCGCTTCTGCTTTGGCCATGGCAGTTGCTTGGGGGGTGGTGTGGTGTGCAGGGGGTGCGCATGTGCACATGACCACTCTCTCCTGGTTATTGTTTCAGCCACGCATGTGGGTGGAAACTAACCCCAGGCCTTGTGCTTCCTCCTCTCCCTCACTCCTTCGGGCCAACCTGCTGGTGGATGTTTATTCCACTCTGGGATTGCGGCAGGGGATTGAGACCTGGAAGGAAAACAATGCCTGGGCTTCTTTATGGTGATCTCGAGAGCCAGCCATTCTCAGATTAAACTGGCTTCACCGTTCAGGCCAGACATGAAACCGAATGACAGTGGCGACTGCCAGGAGAGGGAGTTGAGGGTCGCATCGTAGCCTCAACCCGAGGTCTCAAGGGCTCTTACGGGAGAAGGAAAGTGGATCTGCTCTCTTGGTAAAATGTTTCTCGGGTTCTGCTGTTAGCGTCACACTGGTAGTAAAGAGCTGGGGAACTCTCTGGAAGCATCTGTCGGGTTAATGTCAGGTTAATGACAGGAGCATCCACTGTGGTAGTTCCCGTGGAATCAACAGACCTCACCACGCTCAGCTGTAAGTTCAAAGTTCCATCCTATGACTGAGGTGCCTCAGGCTGGCTTGGCCATCAGGACAGCTTCTCAGGCACTTGGTCTCCCTCTCCACGCTGTTTCCCTCCCCAAATGGATGCCACTCCCCTCACGGAGCTCCCACAAAGAGGGAGCCCGGGGAGCATACCATGGTCCACCCTCCCCAGGCCCACAGGTGCTCTGCCAGGAGCCCCAGTTCGCGGCAAGGATGGCTCAGGTCCCCATCCTCGCTGCTCTCATCAACCTTGTGGGAGTGATGTTGAGAAAGCACCTGTGTCATTCCAGCACCTCTTCCGCTAAGAAGCCTCTGGGTCTTCTTTGGCCCCGAGACCAAGGTGGGGGGTGGGCGATGGTATGTTCTGAGATTGTTCTGCAAGGTTCTCAAAGGGAGGAAATCTGAGTTGACCATTGTAGGTGGTGAGCCGATTAGAAGCGCGAGGCCATGCTCGGTAGACGGGGCCCCAAGGAACCTGATGGAGTATCACACAGGCGTCAGGATAGTGGCCAGGGGACCAGTGACAATTCTGTGAAAAGGCTCTGGGGAGTGTGATGGGAAAAAGCAAAGATAATTTGAGTTTATTAGTGGAAATACAAATGTTTTTGTTTTGTTTTGTTTTGTTTTTTGTGGTACGCGTGCCTCTCACTGTTGTGGCCTCTCCCATTGCGGAGCACAGGCTCCGGACGCGCAGGCTCAGCGGCCATGTCTCACGGGACCAGCCGCTCCGTGGCATCTGGGATTTTCCCGGACCGGGGCACGAACCCGTGTCCCCTGCATCGGCAGGCAGTCTCTCAACCACTGCGCCACCAGGGAAGCCCGATACAGATGTTTTTAAATGATGGCATTGGACAGGAGTGGGCATACCGATGAAATCTAAAAGTACTTATGGAGGGAATTCCCTGGCAGTCCAGTGGTTAGGACTCAGCACTTTCACTTCAGTGGCCTGCTTCAATCCCTGGTCACAGAACTAAGATCTTCCAAGCGACTGCGCAGCCAAAAAAAGAAAAGTACTTATGGAGACCTGAAATAACCCAAGACTAAGACGCCACTAGGAAGGGTTATGCTTCGCAGATACTAAGGAAAAATCGGAATTAACTTTCTCTTTTCTTGGAGAGAAACTCTACAAGATGGTGGAACTGTTACAGATCTTAAATTTAATTAGTGGCTGGGTAGAGGCAGGAAAGAGGTGTGTGGAATCCCCCTAGATGTGCTCCCCAAATCTGCCTCTAGAGGTCTCTTCACTCCCCCGTTTCTGAGCCTGAGGAGGGAATTAAGTGGGAACCACCTTTCTCTACCTCCCGGGAAGGATTTTGAATCTCCAGGCTCCCTTTTCTGGCTGAGGGCTGGACAGAATGGTAGCACTCGCTCAGGAAGTCCTCCTGCGCCTTCCAGGCTTACCTTCTGCATCCAGGATGCACGGAGCAGCAGGGTTTCGCCGAGGGTCTGGCAGAAGCCTTTTTAGAGGAAAGAGCACCACCGACTGTACCAAGAAGCTGGGGAGATCAGAGACTTCAGGTCTGAGTCTTCAGGCTGTTTCAGAAGGAGCCAGTTTTCAGCCCTGGCTCAGAATCTGGACCGGTGGTGTTTGTAGCAAGGACTCAAGAATTCAGAGCCAGGCAGCCTGGCAGCCAGTGGTGGTGGCGGCGAGGCTGCGGCAGTGTTTTGATTTCACTTTGTGTGTGTGTGTGTGCGTGCGTGTGCGTGCGTGTGTGTGTGTGTGTGTGTGTGTGTGTCTTCTCTCCTGTTTACCATTTGCTTTTGGTCTTTCGTACCAAACAGCCGCAGTTCCGGAGTCCTGCCCATTAAACACAGAGGAATAAGTATGAGATCTACCAAATTATATAAAATGAAGGAACAAATTATTTCATCTGTGGGTTCCTAACTGAAAAGGGCAATCTTGCCTGTTCTTCATCCTGTCACCCTTAGAGCGGTAAAGCACTGTGGACCCATGTGCCGGACTCCGGTAACCCCAGGGAGTACAGATCCCCGCATTCCGTCTGGCTGTGAGAGATACCTAAACATTTCCTGTCCCACTCACTCCCCTTCCCCTGGGGTCCACCTCCACAAGACTATTATTAGAGCCTTAGGGCGGATTAGCACACCAGGACATTTATGGGTATACACAATTTATACCCGCTGAATCCTAGTGTTTCTGCCATTAAAGGGTTTCGTGTCTTGGGCTGGCCTAACCTGAAGCTGACCCCAGACATTTGTGAGTGGCCTCCCTCAAATGTGACGCAGTGAGCCTCACGCCCACCCTCCAGGGTCAGCCGGCTCCATCCACGAACTGAGCCCTCTGAAGGGCATGGCTCTCGGCTCTGCCCTGGAGGAGATCACCGTGTGCTGGAGGATCCAGCAATTTCCACACAGCATGAGAAACGGGGTGGTGGTACGGGCCAGTGGGGGAGCACTTCGGAGCACGCTGGACCCCATCTGGCTTCAGGGGGCGCCTTCTGGGGGCAGGTGCTGGAAGAGGCAGCTCAGCAGTCCTCGGCCAGAGAATGGAAGGCTTTCCCCCAACTCAGGGGGTTAGGGCTTCATCCTCTCCCTTCAGAAGGGGCATCTCGCTGCACTGGGGGGACTGAATCAGATGGAGTCATTCTGTGGGCTGGGAGGACGACTTGGGGGAGATGAGTGTAGCCTGAACAAGGCCTGGGGGGCGGATGGTTTTCGCGCACATTCTGTGAGTCAGGCGCCCTGCTCACCACTCTTCCATGTCACCTCGCTTAGTCTCACGGCATCCCTGGGGTGTAAGTACTTGTCTCCCATCTGATGGATGGGAAAACCAGGGCTCCAAGTACAGTGACCTGCCCAAGGTCACACAGTCAGTACGTTACAAGCTGGGGCTGTATCCCGGTTTTCTGACTACAGATTTAGACCTTACTAGAGCTTGAACAAGCAGGAGGTCAGGATGGATTGGATACAGAGCATGAAGGAGAGAGAAGCACCAAGAGTGGGTTTCCAGCATGGGCAGCGGGTGCTTCTCGTGCAGGAACTGCAGGACAAGGGGGGAAGATGATGAGTTTCGTGGATGGTACCCGGGGGACCCCAAAGCTCTGGAGCTAATGTCTCCTGGGGTTGGTGGCACCAGCTGATAGCAACTCTCGGTGGGCTGTTCGGGTGCAGAAGGAGAGGAACAGCTGTCACTCTGTTCTCTGCCATGCCATTTGGTCCCTGGCACCCTGCTGGGCAGCCAGTCCTTTCCTGCCCCACCCTGGCCCCCACAGCAAACACTAACTCTGAGCCCAAATTAACACACTCTTCTCCCTCCCCTTCACCTCCTCCTGCTCTCGTGAAAGTCTCAGCCAGACTCAGTTTCTTTTCCTGGTCCGCTGTAACACTTAGGCAAACTTCAAGACCAAATAAAGATACAAAGGTGGATCCTACGGCAAGCTCACAAAACAAGGACCATCCTGCATGTCCCTCCATCAGTGGGCCACAGTGGCCATGACTGTCCCTCGCCCAGTGGACGCCACTGCTCCCAAGTTTCACGTGCTGTGGTTTGCACCCTGTGGGAGTTCCAGCTAATGCGCATCTTGCCAGCTTTCGTGCCAAACTCCCGGACTGTCCTGCCAGAGACACCATCTGCACCAAACCAAAGGTCCGGTAACCTTCCTTTCCTCTTCTCAGGTGCCTGGCAGGCTGACGACAACGTGGTCAGTCGTCGGAACACGCAGCGCAGACGCCCATCTTCTGGCAGCCTGGAGGACCCCGAGAACAGGCTCTGCGTGTGGGATCCTTTGGCCATCTGAGAGCCTTAGCCCCTGTACCAGGGCTCTCCTCCCGTTCTCACATCCCATCCTGGCCTCATGGCACCACTGACCTCCTGGGCATCCTCAGCCAGGCACACGGAGACTTTTTAGACCCACGTGAAAGCTGGATGCTGAGGGCACCTGACCCTTCTCCCAGACTCATCTTCTTCCGCAACCGTGATCCTTCCCTTCTCAGAAGGGACTGGAAACCTCTTTTCTCCTTGTGGGCTAAAGCCACTCGAACTGCAGCTCACGAGACCCTTTGCAGAGAGTCTCTGGAATGTTTCCACTGTATCTTGATCTTCAGGTGGAGCTGTGGTCTACAGACTGGTTATTTCTTTTGTATCTTTTTTTTTTTTTCTCCTTAGGAGGTAGACCAAGAAGACTCAAGAGTTTGGGTGACTTCATTACAAACACCCATCTGGCATTTTCTAGTCTCTGGGACATCATAACCAATCTGAGACCTGCAGATTGGGGTGGCGTTGGGGGATGACTCCTGTGAGAAGGGAAAGCCATATTGCACTGTAAGTGGGGTTTCCCTCAAAATGCATTAGGAGCTCCTCTCTCAAGGACAAGAAGCAGTGGCAACCACCAGAAGGTTGGTTGGGAAAACAGTTCTTGCTTCTGGTAGCAGAGGCTATGCCTCGTGTGTCTGCTTAGGAAGGAGGCCTTGAATCTGAGAACCCCTCAGTTACATGATGACCTACCGGGGAGTTCTTTATGATCAGGTGCACTCAGGAAGGCCTGGGGCTCCATCCTAAGGTGACACTGCAAAGGCATTTTTGACCCCCTCGATGTACCAGGCACTTGTTAGGGACTGTCGTATATTATCACGTTTCATCACTACCGCCCTGTCAGGTGGCATTCTTACCCCTGCTGCCCCCGTCTCCACCCCGCTTTTCTGAAAGAGTTGAAGAAAGAAGCTGAGAGAGGGGTGGACCGGTGGTTCTCATTTGGTGCCCAGGAACCCCAAAGGAGGTTGGGGGAAGGGCTGAGCTGGGGTCAGTGGTGGTCTGGGAGGCTCCCCACCCCACCGGTTTTCCTCCCCTGTCCTCCAGATCAGCTGAGCCTGATGGGGGGAGCCGGAGGTACTGCCTTCCATAGGCTCATCAGAGATTTAGAGATATTGTTCAAATCACATGTGCACCCCACCTCACTCTGCTGTAGGGCATATAAATAACAGCCTGAAACAGCAAGACCGTAAGCTGTTGGCTGTTCGTCCCTCAACACTAGTGTTATCAATGGATTCCTCATAGCTCTCTGATAGATGCATTGTCTGCTGGCTTTTGGAAGAGGTGGTTATTTAGTGGAGCATGAGATTGAGAAGCAAAGTGGGATCCAACAGTTTGTGAGGCTGAGATATGACAGAGCCCTAGGCTATGCCCACCATGATGGCCTGAATTAGTAGTTGGAATTGTTGCCCTAGAAGAGCTTTTCAGGGTCCTTCCCAAGGCCTCAAGGAGAGCCCAGTGCTGGGGAATGTTTTGCACCTCCTGTGTGGCTGCTTTGCGCCACCAGGTGCCTGGTGACCCTCACTGCCTGGTAGTTGTGGTTCACAGCCTGCCCTGGGGGTGGGCAGGCGGAGGCCTTTGGTCTTGACAGACACTACATGAGCCAAGCCTGAATCTCAGCTTCTGCCTTGAGTTCCCGTGTCCACCCGCTCTGAAATCCTGCAGTGGGCTCTGCTGTTTCAGGCCCCATTTAATGTCCTTCCTTTCCCCGAAACATTCTTACAGCCCCTTTCATATTGAAGATTCGAGCAATAACCACACTTCCTGATCTCCTTGAAGTCTGAGTCCCATAAGCACTAGGGAAGGGGGCGCTCCCTTAGCCTGGGGTGGTGGCATACAGATCCACCTCGTCTCCCGGCAGGTAGTATTCAGAGTGTGGTGTTACCTGAGATGAAGGAGATGCAGGTAAACAGTTGCCACAGTGGCCAGGAACCGTAAGAGGAAGCCATTGCCTTCACCCTTTCTGGAGGGTCTGTCTTCTCCCAGGAAGAGGCTCAGAGAGATTCCTCAAGGCCTTGGTTCCATAACCAAGACATACCCGGGTGAGAAGTGGCCCTTCACTCCTGTTTCTCAGACAGTTCCTGCTCTCTCCCCCATCCCCTCACCTCTTTGCCCTCATTTAGCTCTTTGGCGAGCAGAAATATCCCATCCAAAAGGGCTGGGATCAGGGAACAGGGCACAGAGCCTGGTCGGGGAACAGGACAGCCGCCCCAGTCATCATCTGGAGATGGTCATGTTGTTAGCAGTTGACCCACAGAGAATATGACGGGGCCTGGTTTCTCACACAAGGACACAGACTAACCGGAGGCCTGGGGCTCCTTCCTGCCACACTCAGGTCGGAGCTCACCTATGAGCTCACTTCCGGGTGGTGTGGTGATCCCAGCCTTCTCACAGAGCCCTTTTTCCTTCTCCTCCCCAGTCCCATCCCACCAGAGGGCATGCCCACGCTGGGGCGTCTCCTGGGCACGGATCCACACACGTTAAGCCATCTCACCTGGGGAGAGTTTGTGTCCTGTTCACCTGACCTTGGCATGCTGCTTGCTCACTGTGCTTTAGGATCTGCACACCTAGTGTGTGTAAGTATGTGTGTACTGTTGTGCCATCTGTGTACCCCTCACTCCCTGGAGTACACTCATGGGCACACTACAGTGGGGACGTCAAGGATGCAATATTTATGGACTGCTGCATGATTCTTAAAAATGAATAAAACTGTTCACAAGGGAGGGAGAGCTATTAATTGCGCAGTTGGCTTATTTGTGAAAGTTGCTGTCCGACTTTCTCCAGCACGCTTTTAATACTTTGACTCAATAACAACTCACACTGCAGAAATATAGAAGATCATGAGAGATTACTACAAGAAACTCTATGCCAAGAAAATGGACAACCTGGAAGAAATGGACAAATTCTTAGAAATGCACAACCTGCCAAGACTGAATCAGGAAGAAATAGAAAATATGAATAGACCAATCACAAGCACTGAAATGGAAACTGTGATTAAAAATCTTCCAACAAACAGAAGCCCAGGACCAGATGGCTTCACAGGCGAATTCTATCAGACATTTAGAGAAGAGCTAACACATATCCTTCTCAAACTCTTCCAAAATATAGCAGAGGGAGGAGCACTCCCAAACTCATTCTACGAGGCCACCATCACCTTGATACCAAAACCAGGCAAGGATGTCACAAAGAAAGAAAACTACAGGCCAATATCACTGATGAACATAGATGCAAAAATCCTCAACAAAATACTAGCAAACAGAATCCAACAGCACATTAAAAGGATCATACACCATGCTCAAGTGGGGTTTATGCCAGGAATGCAAGGATTCTTCAATATACGCAAATCAATCAATGTGATACACCATGTTAACAAATTGAAGGAGAAAAACCATATGATCATCTCAATAGATGCAGAGAAAGCTTTCGACAAAATTCAACACCCATTTATGATAAAAACCCTGCAGAAAGTAGGCATAGAGGGAACTTTCCTCAAAATAATAAAGGCCATAAATGACAAACCCACAGCCAACATTGTCCTCAATGGTGAAAAACTGAAAACATTTCCACTAAGATCAGGAACAAGACAAGGTGGCCCACTCTCACCACTCTTATTCAACTTAGTTTTGGAAGTTTTAGAAACAGCAATCAGAGAAGAAAAGGAAATAAATGGAATCCAAATTGGAAAAGAAGAAGTAAAGCTGTCACTGTTTGCAGATGACATGATACTATACATAGAGAATCCTAAAGATGCTACCAGAAAACTACTAGAGCTAATCAATGAATTTGGAAAAGTAGCAGGATACAAAATTAATGCACAGAAATCTCTGGCATTCCTGTACACGAATGATGAAGAATCTGAAAGTGAAATCAAGAAAACACCCCCATTTACCATTGCAACAAAAAGAATAAAATACCTAGGAATAAACCTACCTAAGGAGACAAAAGACCTGTATGCAGAAAATTATAAGACACTGATGAAAGAAATTAAAGATGATACAAATAGATGGAGAGATATACCATGCTCCTGGATTGGAAGAATCGATATTGTGAAAATGACTCTACTACCCAAAGCAATCTACAGGTTCAATGCAATCCCTATCAAACTACCACTGGCATTTTTCACAGAACTAGAACAAAAAAATTCAAACTTTGTTTGGAAAAACAAAAGACTCCGAATAGCCAAAGCAATCTTGAGAACGAAAAACGGAGCTGGAGGAATCAGGCTCCCTGACTTCAGACTACACTACAAAGCTATAGTAAGCAAGACAGTGTTTTACTGGCACAAAAACAGAAAGATAGATCAATGGAACAGGATAGAAAGCCCAGAGATAAACCCACACCCATATGGTCAACTTATCTTTGATCAAGGAGGCAGGAATGTACAGTGGAGAAAGGACAGCCTCTTCAATAAGTGGTGCTGGGAAAACTGGACAGGGACATGTAAAAGTATGAGATTAGATCATTCCCTGACACCATACACAAAAATAAGCTCAAAATGGATTAAAGACCTAAATGTAAGGCCAGAAGCTATCAAACTCTTAGAGGAAAACATAGGCAGAACACTCTATGACATAAATCACAGCAAGATCCTTTTGGACCCACCTCCTAGAGAAATGGAAATAAAAACAAAGATAAACAAATGGGACCTAATGAAACTTCAAAGCTTTTGCACAGCAAAGGAAACCATAAACAAGACCAAAAGACAACCCTCAGAATGGGAGAAAATATTTGCAAATGAAGCAACTGACAAAGGATTAATCTCCAAAATTTAAAAACAGCTCATGCAGCTCAATAGCAAAAAAACAAACAACCCAATCCAAAAATGGGCAGAAGACTTAAATAGGCATTTCTCCAAAGAAGATATACAGACTGCCAACAAACACATGAAAGAATGCTCAGCATCATTAATCATTAGAGAAATGCAAATCAAAACTACAATGAGATATCATCTCACACCAGTCAGAATGGCCATCATCAAGAAATCTAGAAACAATAAATGCTGGAGAGGGTGTGGAGAAAAGGGAACACTCTTGCACTGCTGGTGGGAATGTGAATTGGTACAGCCACTATGGAGAACAGTATGGAGGTTCCTTAAAAGACTAAAAATCGAACTACCATATGACCCAGCAATCCCACTACTAGGCATATACCCTGAGAAAACCATAATTCAAAAAGAGGCATGTACCAAAATGTTCATTGCAGCTCTATTCACAATAGCCCGGAGATGGAAGCAACCTAAGTGTCCATCATCGGATGAATGGATAAAGAAGATGTGGCACATATATACAATGGAATATTACTCAGCCATAAAAAGAAACGAAACTGAGCTATTTGTAATGAGGTGGATAGACCTAGAGTCTGTCATACACCGTGAAGTAAGTCAGAAAGAGAAAGACAAATACCGTATGCTAACACATATATATGGAATTTTAAAAAATGTCATGAATAACCTAGGGGTAAAACAGGAATAAAGACACAGAACTACTTGAGAATGGACTTGAGGATATGGGGAGGGGGAAGGGTAAGTTGTGACAAAGCGAAAGAGAGGCATGGACATATATACACTACCAAACGTAAGGTAGATAGTGGGAAGCAGCCGCAGAGCACAGGGAGATCAGCTCGGTGCTTTGTGACCGCCTGGAGGGGTGGGATGGGGAGGGTGGGAGGGAGGGAGATGCCTGAGGGAAGGGATGTGGGAACAGATGTATATGTATGACTGATTCACTTTGTTATAAAGCAGAAACTAATAAAAAAATAAAATAAAAATTAAAATAAAACAATAAATACTTGGGAAGAAAAAAAAAACTTTGACTCAAGACAAGCTGGACATGGAGGAGTGAGAGAGGGCAAGGGGTAGAGGAAAAGACATGTTTCTGGGTGGGAGCTGGTGTACCATCCCCCGGGCACAGCTCCTGCCCAGAGGCCTGATAAGGAGCCCTCACCTCCACCCACCCCCTTCAACCAGAGAACTTCCAACTGCAGCTCCTCAATAACTGAAGAGCAGGAAAGCTGGTGACTGGAGGGAGGCTGGGGGAGGGGAGGAGGAAGGACCACAGTCCACCGTTAGTCCGTCACTTAAAGGCTGGTGAAATGAATGGGGCAAATGACCCCAGTCAAAGAATTTGGCAAGTCCACGGCTTTCCTGGCTTTCACCCAACGGCTCTGTTTCCTCGGCTATCTGGAAAGGAGGGAGAGCACTTCCGAAGAAGCCTCTGGAATGTCAGCTTCTGGGAATCTTGCTGAGGACGGGGCGGGGAGGGGGCGCTTACCGGGAAACACTGGATTACCCTAGCCGCCTTGGGGTGCCTGCGACCGGGGCTGCGGTTTCTGCGGACCTGAGTGGCAGGTGGCATCGGAGAGTCAGACCTGCTTGCGGGCACCAAGACGACACTCGGTCGGGAGACCGGGACAGGCCGCAGAAACGTGAGGAAGTGCCACTCGCAGCCCAGAGGAGAGGAAAGGAAAGCCCCAAGCATGCACCCAGCCCTGGCCCCCGCGCCACGGGCTGCGTCCCAGGAGCCGTCGCCACCTCTGAGCAGCCCAGATGGGAAGGGGGTGGGGCGGAGGACGGTTCCCGCGGCGAACTGCTCGCCGAGGGCCCCGGGGCCTCTGCGGGAGCGCCGAGCCGCGCGCCTCTCCGAGCCCTGCGCGGGGCCCTCGGGCGGGAATGCGCGGAGCCGGGACGCGGTGGCGGGTAGGGGGCTGGGTCGCGCGCGGGAGAGGGCGGCAGGAGGGAGCTGGAAGAGAGTTACCGCGTGAGAGAGCCGTTAAGAGCCCGCGGTCTCTTTGGAGATGCCCTGGCCAATGGCAGAAGCGGAAGCTGTTTATATGGGCGGGGCGTCGCCACGGCAGCAGGAGACGCCTTGCGAGCGGCTACTGAGTGCCGGTCCCCAGCCGCTGGCTTTCAGAGAGGCGCCGGCGGGCGTGAGTGGCGACGAGGATTGCTGGCTGGGCCCTGGAGCTGGGAGCAGAGAGCCGCGGTGAGGGTGGGCGGTGGGAGGAATTTCTTTGAGAAGCTTCCTTTGGCCCGGGCTGCGCTCTGAGCCAGGTAAGGGACGGGGAGGGCTGCCGGCCGTGGGAAGGGAGGGCGTCAGTACCAGCCCGCTCTCCCATCCGTCCCCGACGGAAGTGGAGGGCCCGGGGACTGACATCAGAGGCGTTTGGGGGACACTCACTTCCCACCCCCTTATAACTCTCTGTATTGTTTCCTTCCTTCCCCTTGAGCCCCATCCTAATATCCCTTTTCAAAGATCAGACGACCTCCCCCGCCCCCCGACCCGTCGTACTGCCCTCCTGGACTCTCTCGCCCCATTTCCATTGGTTGTGGACGGAGAGAGGGGGGTTAATTCCCCGCTTTGAGGGAGAAAGGGGTGGCCTCGCATGCCCCTACACTATTCCCTCGTTGGGCTAATTAAGTCTCCTCTAAAAGATCCAAGAGGAAAAGAGCGAGGCGAACCCCGTGTGGGTCGCACCCCCGGGCACACCTTCTGTTTCCCAGACCTCGGCAGTAAAAGATCCTCCCCGGCTGCAGGAAGGATTTTAGTAAGAGCCTCCCCCCTCGCCCACACTCTCCCCTCGGGGGTGGGGAAAGAGGGCTCAGTTCCCGCTCTGGTCCCCGCAGGCACCACATTCCGTTTGGAGGAGGCTACCCCCGGATCGCGGGATGGAAGCCCGCTTCCGGGAGGCTGCGTAACTGAAGCCGCGGGAGTCAGCGGGCCGGAGAGCTCGGCGGCCACCCTCGGCTCGGCTCGTGGATGTTGACAGCCCCCTCGGAGAGTCCCCGCAGATATGGCGGAGAGCTGGCTACGCGTCTCGGGAGCAGGGGCAGCGGAGGAGGCCGGACCGGAAGGCGGCCTGGAGGAGTCCAACGCCCTGAATGACAGCCTGACCAGCCTGCAGTGGCTGCAGGAATTCTCCATTCTCAACGCCGAGCTCCCCGCCCTGCCTTCGGGGGACACCGACCCCCACGGCTCCCACGAGCTGGCAGGCTCGGCCGAGCCGGGGTCTCCCCTGGCGGCGGACCCCGCCTGCCTGGGGCAGCCGCACACACCCGGCAAGCCCACGTCCTCCTGCACGCCGCGGAGCGCCCCCTCGGGGCTGCAGGCCTCGCCTCCCGACGACGTGGACTACGCCACCAACCCGCACGTGAAGCCGCCCTACTCGTATGCCACGCTCATCTGCATGGCCATGCAGGCCAGCAAGGCCACCAAGATCACCCTGTCGGCCATCTACAAGTGGATCACGGACAACTTCTGTTACTTCCGCCACGCTGATCCCACCTGGCAGATAGGGAGGCACTCCCTCCCTCCCTCCCCATGCCCGCGCAGACTGGACTCACAACCCAGATCCGCAGGCCAAGTAGGCGCGGTACGGCCAGGGCCCCGAGAGAGGAAGGCCGTCCAGGAAGGACCTCAAGGGAGCCCAGTGCTTGGACTGCTGCCCCTTTGACTTCAGAGACGGAGGAGGGAGGATGTTCAGAGGGCTGCAGGGGTGCCGACATAGAGGTTCAAGGGGAAAGAACTTGTCACTCGTCCGGCAGGCTCAGCCCAAAGACCAGGGCTGAACTATGCGTGGACACAGCCCCCCAGGGTAGGTTGATGGACTGAGGGACACATTTTTGTCCCAAGTCCTGGAATTCCTCGACACTACCCTCCTCAAGGTCAGTTTGTCAGGGCCTGACTGGAGGCAGAGCATCGTTCCTGCCAGGCTCTGCATCCCGCCTGCTTTCAGTTGGCTGGAGGGGCTCTGGGAGGGGAGAGGGGCGTGCTGCGGGGTGTGAAGGCCATCTGTGTCCCAGTGCAAGGGCTACGGGGCCTTCCGAAAGCTGCTGTGCCAGCCCCCACCCCAAGCCCTCCCTAGTTTCCTGCCTACACTCCTCCCCCTCTTCTCATCAACCTCCCTGGGGGGACAATTACCTCAGCCACGTGCTTTCCACAGGGGCTCTTTCCTCCCACACTGGCTTCATGTTCCAAGTGTCCGGAACCTGGCACAGAGCAGCCAAGGGGCCCAGACCACCATGTAAACCTCCCAGTCTTGCCAGGGGGCACTACTCACCTGCCGGCCCCACCCACCAGGCCCCAGACCCCTGTGCCCCAGCGTGGTTTGGACTGTGCACCCAGGCGTGAACAAGGCAGGATGGTGATTCAGGCTGGGCCCACACTGCCCTGAGCCTCTTCGACCATCAGGATCAGGGGCTACGTGGGGACAGGGACCCTGAGGATGCACAGATCCTTCCCTGTGGCACAGGTCACAGGATCAGAGTTCCTGTAATCACAGCTATTCCACGATTGCTTGGGCCCTGACCCTGGGGCAGGTACCATTTGTAACCTTGGTGAGAAAGCAGAGACCCTCCACCACCACCCCACCCTACCCCAAGCCTGAGAGGCCCCAGGAATGAGCGCTATGCTCTTGGCTGGGTAATAATCAACTGAGGCCTCAGAGCCTGGGGTGGGAGGAGGGGGACATGGTGGGTGAGGGCCCAGGCCAGCAGCCGGCACTAGAAACAAGGAAAGTCATCAGATCCTCCCACACTTCATCCCCCCCCCACACACACACCCTGACACCCACTCACTCATTTCACAAACAGAGAAGGCCAGCCAGGCCCAGGCAGAGGGAGATGGCCGTCCAGGACCTGGGGGAGCCAAGGCCTTTGACCAGAGGCCGCAAAAAGCGGGGTAAGGGAGGGAGGGCAGGACAGGCTGGCACTGAGAGCCACCCTGCGGCTCGGGGCTCGGATGACCGAGCAGGCAGATATCCTGGCCAAAGGGAACAAAAGCCCCCGACAGCACTCCCAGCTCCTGGTGCCCCGTGGCTGGTGTCCCAGAGCCTCCCGCTCGGAGCAGCGCCTCTGTCTCCCCTGCCCCCATCTGAGAGAAGGTGGTGGTCGGACTGGCAGTGGCTCTAGGAGCCCCCCATCACTGACCCCACCCACTCTCCCAGCTGTCTTCCTTCTCTCCTATCTCCCTGTGTCCAGAACTCCATCCGCCACAACCTGTCCCTGAACAAGGGCTTCATCAAGATGCCTCGGGAGAAGGACTAGCCAGGCAAGGGGGGCTTCTGGCGCATCGACCCCCAGTACGCCGAGCGGCTGCTGAGTGGGGCCTTGAAGAAGCGGCGGCTGCCCCCGGTCCACATCCACCCGGCCTTTGCCCGCCAGGCCGCGCCAGAGCCCATCGCCGCCCCATGGGCCGGGTCACTGACCGTGAGCACCGAGGCCCAGCAGCTGCTGCGGGAGTTCGAGGAGGCCACTGGGGAGGCGGGCTGGGGTGCTGGCGAGGGCAGGCTGGGGCGTAAGCGTCAACAGCCACTGCCCAAGCAGGAGGCCAAGGTCCCGCGGCCCTCCAGCCCCCTGCTGCTGACCCAGGAGGAGCAGGGTGAGCTGGAACCCCTCAAGGGCAACTTTGACTGGGAGGCCATCTTGGACGCTGGCACGCTGGACGGGGAGCTGGGCACGCTGGAGACCTCGGAGCTGATCCCGCCGCTGAGCCCTGCCTCACATGGGGACGTGGACCTCACCATCCATGGCCACCACATCGACTTCCCTGTTACCTGGGGGCCTCCAGCGGAGCAGGCTACCGACAGCCTGGACTTTGATGAGACCTTCCTGGCCACATCCTTCCTGGAGCACCCCTGGGACGAGAGCACCCATAGCTCCCTGCCCCCCGAGCCCCTCTTTGAGGCCGGGGATGCCACACTGGCCTCTGACCTGCATGACTGGGCCAGCCTGGGCGCCTTCTTGTAAGAAGCCAGGCCCTGCCCCACCTCCAGACAGCACCGAAGTCTGGGCCCAGACTGCCCCCCTCCCCGCCAGTGCAGGCCCATGGACACCCTACCGCCCAGGCAGGGGCTGGGCCAGCTCACCCCACCAGGCCACACGGCCCCCAGCCCAGGCCATCCTCAGATTCTAGTCCTGCAGGCTGAGAATTGGGGCCCAGGACCCAAATTGCTGCCTCCGCTCCCCAGCCCCCCATACACACAGTGTTTCACTGATCCACTTCTTCCCTGCCCCAGAGACACGCTAAGGGCCCTGCACTATGAGAGCTGCGGCTTGGAGGGGCCCTGGCCAAGCTGGAAACATCAGTACAGGGCGCGCCCCAGAACACCTTAGCTTCCAAGCTTCTCTCTCTCCTGCTCTCCTCCCCAGGTCTCTATCCAGAGCAAGTTCCCAGGTACAACCAATGCTGATTAGGTGACTGCAAATGAACACCCAAGAGGCCTCTCCCGGCAGTCTGTGAGGAGGAGCTAGGCGGAGGGGGGAAGAGAGAGGAGACAGAAAGGAGGCCGGGGTGCCGGGTGGAGCCAGGAGATTTTCTAAGGCCTCTGGGATCTTCTGGCTTCATCCCTAGAGGTAGGGCAGAGGGTATGTGTCCCTAATCTTTGAGCCCAACTTGAGGCTGAGAGCAGCGGGGAGATGGGGATCTGGGGGTTAGGGGCTGGGGTAGCCAAGCTGCAGAGGGAAAGGGGACAGACAGACTAATGTAGTGAGTGTAGCTAGAGCTGAGGCTTAACTGGGAGGGACGCAGTGCTTGCTAGAACCACTGGGACCAGGAATGGGGGGATGGCCCCGTGCCCTTGCTTGCACTCCTGCAGGGGAGTGTCTTGCTCCACCATAAACGCCCTGGGCTGCATCCCACATCCCCTCTCCTAACCCATCGGGTAATTTAACCTTTTTCATAGAAAGTTTTTTACAATAAAAACATTTTTAAAAGTAAAGTTTTAAAAAGTCTCAAAATGGACCTGCTTGCAACTTTCTCTGGGGAAAAGCATGGGCCAGTTTTGGGGAGGCCACGGCCCAAGGGGGAATGGCTGGGAGGAAGATGGGGGGCACCAAAGGCCTGCAGAGTGTCCCCTGATGCACTCCTCAGGATCTCTGGGTGCCCAGAGAGAAAGGGGCTGAGAGGCGGCCCTCGGGGGTCCCCTGCAGCCAGGGCCTCGGCACCTCTCTATGTGCAATGGGGAGACTGTACCCACAGCCCCGAGGAGCAGGCGGCAAAGGAGGCACAGCCCCCTCCCTGGCCCTGGGGACTCACTCACAAAGGCCGTTCTTGCCCAGGGCTCGGCTCACGTTCCCCACCTCGCCCAAGTTGAGGGCCTGCCCAGACTCACCTGCGGTCCTTGCCTGGGCCTGTCTCCAGCTCCTCCCTCCCTTGGTCCCTTCCTGAAGGGACAGGGTGTGAGGTCAGAGGGCCCCAGCCCCTGGGGCCCCACTTGCCACCCTGGGGTTCATTCACCCCGCCCAGGGCCTTCCCTCCAATGCAGGTTGGGGCTGAGGGAGGCCATCAGGGCAGACGGAAGACGGGGTGCCTAGACCCTACAGCTCCAGCCTGTGAGGAATCAACGTACCAGAGTTCTGATGGGGAAACTGAGGCACAGCAAATATGTGACACTCAGCAGGCACCTTTCCACCCCCTCACCCCAGCTTTGCCTGGAACCCATCTCTCCCCCGAGCCTGCACCTGGCCCCGCCAGCACGCCCTTGTGGTGCACAGCCCCTTCCCCCAGCACTCACGTGCACGTGCGCACAGACACACACACACACACACACAAACGGGCACTGTCCTACACAATCCTTCCCAGCCTCCACGGGCCCCTTTCTCCTGAAGCCCCTTTCTTTCCTTGCACTGGAGGCTGGCTCCAGGACAACCTGGCATTCCCCCGCCAACTTGCTGCTTTCCCTTGCTAATTACTCAAAATATTTCCGAAGGGTGCGCACACTGCAAGTTCAGGTGGGTTGGGGCCTTACAGAGCTCAGGAGGCAGCCCATCCCCTTCCCACCGCTTGCTGAGGAGGCTGCCCCAACCTCCCTCTGAGACTCCCTTCACCCCCTAAGCAACGACTCCCTCCCTCTCCCCACCACCCTCCGGCCTTCCTGCCCACGCTCCCCAGCACTGGGGGAACATGGGGGCTCCAGCCTCTCCACTGGTCCCCAGGCTCAGCCTCCAGCCCCCGACAAAAGGGGTACACCCTGGATTGACAGGTGGGGCCGGTCACTGTCCCTCCTCCTCACCCTCTGCCTGGGCCCATGCTGGGGAAAGAGGGGCAAGGTCAGGGGCTGGCAGAACTGCCTGCCAGGTAAGGAAAGGCTGAAGAAGCTTCTGGCTGTCAGGAAGAATCCCCAGGAGCTCCTGAAAATCCCTATGCTTGGGACTAGCGTCTCTGGGGCTGGGACCCAAACACTGGCACTTTTAAGGGTCCATGGATGCTGCCAACGAGCAGCCAAAGCTAAGAGGGGGCTCCGAAGCGGCCACAACACAGGGCTTCACACACCCTTTCAGCAGGCAGCGTTTGGGGGTTGGCGGTGGAGGGGGCGGGAAGCGTGAGTGGATCCTGTCCCTCCTATTCATCCCTGCCCCGGCCCTTGGCTGGGTGGCTTTTTGAAAAAACGTTCAGTGACTCCGTATTTATTTAGAGATTCGATGTAATCCCAGTCAATATATATTTTGCGCCCTTAACAGTAAGTTGCAGACAGGCTGCCCCATTAGCACTAGATACTTTAGTGTGTGTTTCCTTAGAACAAGGACACGCCTCCATAATCCCAGTACCACCATCACAATCAGGAAATGAACACTGACCTGGTAATCCCATGTAACCGCAGACCCCCTTCACGTCTTGCAGATCACCCCAGGAATGCTCCTCTCCATTCCAGCATCCCAATCCAGGACCCCATGTTGCACTGAGTTGTCCTTTCTCTTTTGCCCTGTGTGGCTTTGAGCCCATGACTCAAGCTCTCTGGGCAGGTTTCGCATTTCCTTTGATCTCCACTTTTGAGGTGAGAAGCCCTTCAGCCACTTCACCCTCAGGTGTGGTACAGTCCCTTCCCAAAGCAAGAAGCCAGCTTGCTGTCTCCTCACTTTCCACCTCTTCCCTATCCTCCCTCCCCCATGTATCGCCAGCCAGAAAAGGGATGAGGGGCAATGTTCAGGAACTCAGTGTTTGGGGACCCTCGCCGTCTGCCCACGGGACAGGCCACCCCCAGCTCCAGTGACGGGAAGGCCCCCGGGATGGGATTCCATGCTGGCCTGAAGCAAATGCGCCAGGCCTCCTGAAGAGCTGAGCTGAGGGCAGGAAACACTCTTCTCCCCGCCTCTGCCCCCCTCAACATACTGGGGACCCAGACTTGAAGAAGGAAGGTCATGTCCATGGTGTCCTCCCAGGTCAGCACCGACACCGTCTTCTCCATGTCCGGCTCCTACATCGCCCCTGGCACGGAAGAGGACGGGGAGGCTCTCCCCTGGCCCCGGGCCGCCAGCAGGACCCCCTCAGAAGAAGGAGACGTAAGAGAGGAGCATGGGATCGCCCTCGCCGCTCTGCTCTGCTCTGTACTCGAGTCCCAAGGAGCTCAGTCCAGGGCCTGCCAGGGAGATCGGCAAAGCCCCCCAGTGCTCGGGAGGGGAGCCCTGGAAAACACGGTACCGGGTTGTTGAATCACAGACTCCCTCAGATGTGATCTTCCATGTGGCACCACTTCTGTCCTGAGGACTTGGTTTGCGTTTGCTGCCAGGCGAGCTGGGTAGGAGAGCCGGTGGCATCTGCACCTTGACTTTTGTTGCTCCTTTGCAGGTGACGCCAGCGGCGTCTCCAGACTGCAACTTTGCGGGCCTCGTCGCCACCACTGAAGAGCAGGATGCAGAGGTAAGAGCAAGGTGGACGCTGGTGCCCCTCCCCGGTCAGAGGGACTGCCGGCGCTGGCACAGGATGCAAATAGGATGGGGGCTCTTCTGGAAGAAGCCTTCCAAGGTGGTGCACTTGGATCTGTTAGAGGCAGGGTGCAGAGCAGAGGGACTGTCCGGTTAGCAGAGGGCGCTGGTCTCAGCGTAATAGGCGTGGGGTGAGTTCCAGAGGGAAGTCTTCCAGGCCAGACCCTTGAGAGGGTGTTTGTCCTCCAATTCACTTAGTATTTACCTGGCACAGGCATCTCACATCTTCCTGGCACTGGGGGACACAAAGACCGAGTGACATGGCTTTTGCCTGCCCACACCCCCAATCCACCCATCCCACCCATCCCGGAGCTCCATCTGATGGAGGAATCAGAGTTATAACTCAGCGTGAGCAGTGCTCTGACGGAGGTGTGCCTGAAGTATATGGAATGCCCAGCTCCCAGTAGGGACTCTACAACTTTCTCTTGAGCCAGATGTTCTCAAAGGAGTATCTGGATGGGATTGGGGATCCTAAAGGGTTCCTGAAAGTTTTATGATCTCACGGTTTGCTTTTTCATTTGACAACTTTGATTTCCACCTGAGAGAAACAGTGTGAGCTAAACTATGACCAAGGCTATTCCTGACAGTCCCAGGGTCCCTCTGTAAGGTGCCTCAGACCTGGTCCCTCTGGAACGTGCCTTAGACCTGGTCCCTACGGGCCGATCCTGCCTCGCCAAGCAAAATCTGCCTCTGCTGGGCCTCCCAGCCATCTCACACGGACAGGAAATGTATGGATACCATGAGGGTGATTAGTTCTGTCTTCTGACAATCAGTAGACTCATTTCACTGCTTTAGGGACTCACAGTGCCTTCCTTCTGTCCTAGGGAAATGAGGTTCTAGAAGAAGAGGACGGATCACCCACACAAGAAGATGGTAAAAGACCTGGTCTTTTGCTCCCTTTTATTATATTTCTCTCCCGGGTATTCTCTGAAGGGTACAGAAAGGGGCACTGGTGTGACTTGGTGGCACTGCTCAAGGGTGTGGCTTTGGGGAAAGGTTGTCTTCTTGATGGAATATCAAAGCAAGCAGGGTATCTGAGGACCTCAGCAGCCTTCCTGGCTCTTTCTGGGCCTCTGAGCCAAGGCTGCAGAAGATACATGGAGTTCTCCATCTACGTTGAGTAGATCCTGAAGCTTCTTGGGCAACTGCCATCCCCTTCCTTCCTGCTTCAGCTTCTCAGCTGAGTCTCACAGAACTGCTCTAGCAGCCCCAAAGTTCAGCTGCAGCAGGAGAACAGCTTCCTCCCCTTGGGGGAACCGACTGTTAGGCAGTAGGTTTTCCTGCTTTAGTGAAGAAAACGGCTGATGTTACAGTAGCAGAAGGATCACAGCCCTGGCGGCACAGCAAAGGTGAGGTGAAGAGACGTTAGCAGCTCAGCGTACACTAGTGTTTGTAGGCTATTGGAACGATTCTCTTTACCATCATTCAGGCCTCAAGTAGATATATTTTTTTAAATTGGAAGAGTTGGTTTACAATGTTGTGTTAGTTTCTGCTGTACAGCAACGTGAATCAATTATACATATACATATATCCACTCTTTTTTTAGATTCTTTGCCCATATAGGCCATTACAGGGTACTGAGTAGAGTCCCCTGTGCTCTACAGCAGGTCCTTATTAGTTATCTATTTTATATATAGTAGTGTGTATATGTCAATCCCAATCTCCCAATGTATCCCTCCCCTCCCTTGCCCCCCGCCATAACCATAAGTTTGTTTTCTACACCTGTGACTCTATTTCTGTTTTGTAAATAAGGTCAATCATATCTTCAGTCGGAAGAATTTGGTTTCTAGTAAGCCGAGAAGCGAAGGAACGACCTGCATATAGAGCAAGGAAGTGGCGGGGTGGGGGTGGGGGTTAGGCGATCTGGGAATCCCACCTGGGATTGTAGGACCAGGCATCCCAGGGACCGGTGTCTCTTCAGTCTGCTCCTCTGAGGTGCCTCCACAGAAGGGCAACCTCTAGAGCAAACCTGGATCCCAGCCTGGATGCAGATGTCATGCTAGTCGCTTCTGCTTTGGCCATGGCAGTTGCTTGGGGGGTGGTGTGGTGTGCAGGGGGTGCGCATGTGCACATGACCACTCTCTCCTGGCTAAGTAGTGCCGGAGGAGGGGTGGTCGCCCAGGCTGTGCCTCTGCCGCACGTGCACGCCAACCAAGCCGGAGTTGGGCGCTACCTCTCCTCGGTTGATGTCTTCAGGGCGCAAGGCTCTGAGTTCTCCATTGTGATTGTCGTCCCCAGTAGAATATTTGCTTCTAAAAGGCACAGGGCAGTACGTGGTTTCCGCCTGACATTCCATATGTGGTTTCCACCTGACATGCTGTACACAGTAGATGTATGTTTCTTCCTCTCCCTTTCACCAAGGAAAAAAAAACCGGGTGGGGGCTTGAAAAAATAACATCTAAAATTGTCCCCTTCCCATCTTACACGACTGTAGGTTTCTGGTCAGCCCCTTAAAACATCTTCAGAATAGAAAATTAAGTCTCAAAGAAAATAAATCATAATTTTGCAAGCAATGCGATTCTTTGATTTGAGGTGCAAAATTACGGGACCAAAGAGCTTTAATTGCCATTTTATGTATTAGACATTTCGCAGAGCCTTGTGGTCATAAACACACCTCACGTGCACCGACAGACACAGGCCTGAGCCCGGGGTCACTTCCCCCGTGGCTCTCCTAGCTCTTCCAGCCTGGCTTAGGCTCTGCTCTGGGCCCGGGTCTGCGTGTCCGAATCCCACAGACCTCCCCAGGGTCTGATTTCCCTGGAACGAAGGCTGGAAAGGGGCCAGTTAAGGAAACAGAGCAGAACAGAGCGAGAACACAAACGTACCCACGCAGTTTCCTTTATTGTCCTCTCTCCCCACTTAATTATTGTCTTTTTTTTAACATATGATTTGATGTTTTTTGTCTCCATCCTTAAGATTTTTATTTTAAGGACAGCAAAGCAGAGAAAAACACAGCCAGGTCCTCTCTAACTGCCTTAACTCCGTTACAGGCCAGAGGACATTCGCATTTCTAGGTATGGAGTGTGACAATAACAATGACTTTGACATCGCCAGCATGAAAGCACTGGACAATAAGCTGTGCTCTGCGGTCTGCTTACCCGGTGAGTGGCAGTCTGCTGAACATGAACTTGGTGGGAGACGCTCCCCTGCTCGCACCCCTGCTCTCACCCTGGGACACCCATCTCCTGCCCTGCAGTTCCTGCAAGAAGGCATGGGCTTTGCTAAGGTGCTGGGAGCCAGTTGCTGAAAGGAAGTGAGGCAGCCTTGGGAGAGTCCTTGGGCAAAGAGCGACTCTGCTCTAAGCGAATCTATTTGGGCATGGAGAAAGGCGCAAAAATACCTCCAAAGCCTTCCGATTTGACCTGACCGTGCCCACTCCATCATGATCTTGCAGATCCCATGGCAGGGGGCCTGGTCTTGTTTCCATCAACAGGCAGTTTAAGGCAGACACGGCCTCTGTGATAAGGTCTTGGAAAGAGAGCCTGAGCCCTTGAAAAGGGAACCTGTAGCCACTCAAAGGAGAGTGTTTAGTTAGGATCAGAGAGGAATTTCAAAGCCAGCATTTTATAGACTAGCTCTGTGACCCAGTGAGCCCTGGGCTACCACCAGTTGCCTTGTGCTCCCTAGATTTGGATCCCAAAGGAACGATCAGGGGTCGAGGGTGACTCTTCTCCCTGGAGCCCTAACTCTATAAATTCAATCAGGGCCATCAACGTGCCCCTTATTCCTTCTCATGACACTAAACTGAATCCAGGATGAGTTCTCAGGAGGAGCCCACCTGTCAGTCACACTCTGGGCACTGATGTCTCTCTGCTCCATGCTCACCAAGGGCTTCACCAACCATGGCTCTAAAGCCACGTCTTGCCTGGTGGACTAGGTCGAAATTGCCCCTCCTTGGTTCACAGCAGAGACTGCCTTCATGTTGCGTGGTCTGTAATCTCTTAAACATGCCCTGGACATGTTTAAGCTTCAGGACAGCCAGGTCCCGTCATGGGTCCATTGCTTTACTCTCTTTGCAACATGGTTACAGGTGCTGGAGGGACACAAACTCCTGTGGTTGCCACTCTCCATCAGCTTGCAGAAGACCCATGTACTCACCCCTCTGGCCCCATGCAGGCTTGTGGTGGAGGAAGCCGTAATCCCCAGAGACGCCTCCCACAGCCTTCCCAGGGGCTCTCCGGTCCCTTCCCACTTAGCGTTGACCCAGCCAGGCTTGGGCCAGAGTGGCTGAGGTCCAGGGTACACTTCACTTCCTGCCTTCCCACTCTTTACCTGGCTTCTGTCTGTCCATTTGTTTCTCATGTCTTTTTGCCAAATGTACGTCTGTCTGTCCAGTTTGTTTATTTTGAAACTCATTTAGGTTACCCAGACTTCGTGTGAAAGTTCATGTTCACCCACACCCAACCCCAAGCTTGCTGGGCGCACGCACATCCGAGGGGCCCTCGCTGAGGCTTCCGTTCCTAACTGGCAAGAGCCTGTATTTAATATGCTGAAATTTTCCAGGAAAAATAAATATTTGTGAGACTAGGTTAATCCCTGTTCCACAAAAGCGGGGATGCTTCTGTGGCAAAGGTTACAGGCAGGATTTGTTTTGGTCACTAGTTGGGGAAGAGGCCATCTCTGCCCTCATTCCGCCCTGAGTCTGTGGCAGCTGTGCCGGCCAGCCGCTCACTGGGCTTCAAGAGAGGAATCTAGGCTCCTGCCTCCCCGCAGTGGCTCCCCACCAACCCCCGTGTTTGGCAGAGAGAGCTCCTGGGAATTGTTTTAGCCGCCCATGCTGGTGGAAACTGACCCCAGGCCTTGTGCTTCCTCCTCTCCCTAACTCCTTCGGGCCAACCTGCTGGTGGATGTTTATTCCACTCTGGGATTGCGGCAGGAGAGCGAGGCCTGGAAGGAAAACAATGCCTGGGCTTCTTTACGGTGATCTCGGGAGCCAGCCATTCTCAGATTAAACTGGCTTCACCGTTCAGGCCAGACATGAAAACGAATGACAGTGGCGCCTGCCGGGAGAGGGAGTTGAGGGTCGCATCGTAGCCTCACCCTGAGGTCTCAAGGGCTCTTACGAGAGAAGGAAAGTGCATCTGCTCTCTTGGTAAAATGTTTCTCGGGTTCTGCCGTTAGCGTCACACTGGTAGTAAAGAGCTGGGGAACTCTCTGGAAGAATCTGTCAGGTTAATGTCAGGTTAATGACAGGAGCATCCACTGTGGTAGGTCCCATGGAATCAACAGACCTCACCACGCTCAGCTGTAAGTTCAAAGTTCCTTCCTATGACTGAGGTGCCTCAGGCTGGCTTGGCCATCAGGACAGCTTCTCAGGCACTTGGTCTCCCTCTCCACACTGTTTCCCTCCCCACACGGATGCCACTCGCCTCACGGAGCGCCCACAAGGAGGGAGCCCGGGGAGCACCCCATGGTCCACCCTCCCCAGGCTCACAGGTGCTCTGCCAGGAGCCCCAGCTCGCGGCAAGGATGGCTCAGGTCCCCATCCTCGCTGCTCTCATCACCCTTGTGGGAGTGATGTTGAGAAAGCACCTGTGTCATTCCAGCACCTCTTCCGCTAAGAAGCCTGTGGGTCTTCTTTGGCCCCGAGACCAAGGTGGGGGGGCGATGGTATGTTCTGAGATTGTTCTGCAAGGTTCTCAAAGGGAGGAAATCTGAGTTGACCATTGTAGGTGATGAGCTGACTATAATCGCGAGGCCATGCTCGGTAGACGGGGCCCCAAGGAACCTGATGGAGTATCACACAGGCGTCAGGATAGTGGCCAGGGGACCAGTGACAATTCTGTGAAAAGGCTCTGGGTGGTGTGATGGGAAAAAGCAAAGATAATTTGAGTTTATTAGTGGAAATACAAATGTTTTTGTTTTGTTTTGTTTTGTTTTTTGTGGTACGCGTGCCTCCCACTGTTGTGGCCTCTCCCGTTGCGGAGCACAGGCTCCGGACGCGCAGGCTCAGCGGCCATGGCTCACGGGCCCAGCCGCTCCGTGGCATTTGGGATTTTCCCGGACCAGGGCACAAACCCTTGTCCTCTGCATCGGCAGGGAGACTCTCAACCACTGCGCCATCAGGGAAGCCCGATACAGATGTTTTTAAATGATGGCATTGGACAGGAGTGGGCATACCGATGAAATCTAAAAGTACTTATGGAGGGAATTCCCTGGCCGCCCAGTGGTTAGGACTCAGCACTTTCACTTCAGTGGCCTGGTTCAATCCCTGGTCGGAGAACTAAGATCTTCCAAGCCACTGTGCAGCCAAAAAAAGAAAAGTACTTATGGAGACCTGAAATAACCCAAGACTAAGACGCCACTAGGAAGGGTTATGCTTCGCAGATACTAAGGAAAAATCGGAATTAACTTTCTCTTTTCTTGGAGAGAAACTCTACAAGATGGTGGAACTGTTACAGATCTTAAATTTAATTAGTGGCTGGGTAGAGGCAGGAAAGAGGTGTGTGGAATCCCCCTAGATGTGCTCCCCAAATCTGCCTCTAGAGGTCTCTTCACTCCCCCGTTTCTGAGCCTGAGGAGGGAATTAAGTGGGAACCACCTTTCTCTACCTCCCGTGAAGGATTTTGAATCTCCAGGCTCCCTTTTCTGGCTGAGGGCTGGACAGAATGGTAGCACTCGCTCAGGAAGTCCTCCTGCGCCTTCCAGGCTTACCTTCTGCATCCAGGATGCACGGAGGAGCAGGGTTTCGCCGAGGGTCTGGCAGAAGCCTTTTTAGAGGAAAGAGCACCACCGACTGTACCAAGAAGCTGGGGAGATAAGAGACTTCAGGTCTGAGTCTACAGGCTGTTTCAGAAGGAGCCAGTTTTCAGCCCTGGCTCAGAATCTGGACCGGTGGTGTTTGTAGCAAGGACTCAAGAATTCAGAGCCAGGCAGCCTGGCAGCCAGTGGTGGTGGCGGCGAGGCTGCGGCAGTGTTTTGATTTCACTTTGTTTCTGTGTGTGTGCGTGCGTGTGTGTGTGTGTGTGTGTGTGTCTTCTCTCCTGTTTACCATTTGCTTTTGGTCTTTCGTA